>NC_037338.1:6941097-7541097 GCF_002263795.3 Bos taurus | reverse complement strand
ATATTCCCAATCCAGAGACTGAACCTGGGTCTCCTGCATTGCAGGTAAATTCCTTACCATCTGAGCCACCAGGGAAGCCCAATAGGATGTGTGTGTGTGTGTGTGTGTGTGTGTGTATGTGTGTACACATCCTATTGGTTCTATTTTTCTGGAGGACCATGACTAATACAGTGGTGGAGAGCTTTACGGCATGAATGGGCCCAGTATCTGAAACACTTCTCTTCTAAAATAGGTGTGCTGTTCTATAAAGAATCCTTATATATTATTTTTAATGTATATATTAACGCTTCTTTAACTTTGTTACCAACTTTAACACTTCTGTTTTATATTCATAAACTCACTTTCTGTGTTAAATTCATAATTGACCAGCAGAAAACTCTCGGAAGAAGAAACTAAGATTGCCTTGCAATCTGTTTAGTGCCTTGCACACAGCAAGCACTCTTTGAGTGGCTCAGGTTTACCAATTAATCTTCCCGCATTACAAGGATATGGTTTCCCAGGTGACGCAGTGGTAAAGCATCCGCCTGCCAATGCAGGAGATGTGGGTTCGATCCCTGGGTCGTGAAGATCCCCTGGAGAAGGAAATGGCCACCCACTCCAGTATTCTTGCATGAGAAATCCCATGGACAGAGGAGCCTGGCGGGCTACAAAGCATGGGGTCGCAAAGAGTTGGACACGACTGATCACACACACACAAACCATGTAACTAATCTGTTTAGACAAAGAGGTCTGTATCCTCTCTATGCATCACAAGACAAGATGTGAGGTCTCTAAATACAATATGGCAGGTGGACAGCATTCCTTAGCTGATAGCCAGAAGAGGAGAGACATTTGACTGGCTTTCACCAGCTTCCACCCACCCGTGTTTCATATCCAGCAAGTTTTAAAGAACTCCAAGAAACAGAACTGACTAACTTCCTCAGGAGCTAATTCCAGCACACACAACATCCGCTTGCTTGCTAGAAATGGTGTTCACGGGATGCAGAGGCTCTTTAAGTGAGGTGCTCACTCAGTTAACGTTATGTAAAACCAAATATGCACAGGCAAATTATTAAAGATTTGTTTACTTGGAACTCTGATATTTGCCATGAAAATTCCTACAATTAAAATTTGACTTAAAAAAAAGAAGTTTGTCCCCCCCCCCCCGCTTTGAAAATCAGTTTCAAAAAACCCTTGATAGAATCAGCTGATTAATTCTTGGCCTCTTTAACTAACACCACATTTGAAGTCACATGCCATAAATCAGTTTCAGTTGAGATATTAAAATCAGATTATAACAGAAAAGCCTTGTAAATATTTGCCTCCAAATGAGTTTAAGAATAAATATATATTCAGTATATCATCCATATTTAGCAGATATTAATAAGACAAAGCATAGCTTTAAATTCACTTATCATTTAATACAAAGGAGGAAATAGGAAAGTGGGCCTGATTAGCTTGTTTATTCTTGGGCTTGGTAATACCTTATTAAAATTTGAGGTTCAAAATTGATATAATCTGTCAAATGTCAGCAGAAATATTTATTCTGTAAATGAAGCTTTAGTTAATAGAACTTTAATTTGAAGTATTTTACATTTTCTTCTCCTCCATAAGGAAACTGGAAAAGGGGTGGGGAAGTCTTGATAGGAATGTGAAATTAACACATGCAGCGTGCTCCGTCACTAAGTCGCGTCTGACTCTTTGCAACCCCGAGGACTGTAGCCCTCCAGGATCCTTGGTCCATGGGATTTCCCAGGCAAGATTACTGGAGTGGGTTGCCATTTCCTTCTCCAGGGGATCTTCCTGACCCAGGGATCAAACACAGGTCCCCTGCATTGGCAGGCAGATTCTTTACCTCTGAGCCACCGGGGAACAGGAAATTAACACTGAGGTCTGAATTTCCTTTCCAGATCTGTGCTGACACTAGAGGTCAGCAACCTTCCAGAAATGATATCTTGAGTCTTCACTCACTGTAATTTGCGATTTGACAGAAGAATCACAGAATTTTAGGTGAGGAAGTGGTCTTACTAATGACTTAATTTGCTATCTTTCTAGAGGAAAAAGAGGTAAGCTCTCAAGAGGACCAGGGACTTGGCTGGTCTCACAGTTACAGGGAGTCAGGGCTGAACTCTGGATGCTGGGAGCTGATCAGTGACACAGCGTTGGGGCTCTTCATGGTCACTGAGATCCTATGTGGGTGCTTGTGCCAAGTCCCCTCAGTCATCTCCAATGACCCTATGGACTGTAGCCCAGCTATGGACTGTAGCCCCCCAGGTTCCTCTGTCCACAGGATTTTCCAAGCAAGAAAACTGGAGTTAGTTGCCATACCCTTCTCCTGGAAATCTTTTTGACCCAGGGATCTAACCCGTCTCTTGTGTCTCCTGCCTTGGCAGGTGGACTCTTTACCATTGGTACCACCAGAGAATCCCCAAGATAGGTTGTCTATAGGACATCGAACACTCATTTCATATTTTACTGATAAAATCTACCCACTTCCAGTATTTTCAGCACCCCATAGACAGGACCTTAATGCAATGATTTTGAAGACAAATTAACCTCTGAATCTATCCTAACTCAGGTTTGTAAAAAACAGTCTGCTTATTCTGGAATGGGAGCTGCTCAGCTTTAGCCCGAGGCTGCTCTCAAAGCTCTCCAGTCCATTGGATTCAGAAGACACATCACGTTTGGGAGACAATACCCACTGCTCTTCTTTACTCAGACAGGCGCAGACAGCTTCTATTTTCTGCTGTTTTCTCCTCCGTCTTCCTGACACTGTGTCTTTTGAAAACACAGAAGAAAAACTTAAGTTTGTGACTCCTGAAAATGTCTATTAGAAAATCACTTTATGTGAACATGGAAAATGACCTAAACACTCTAATACCAAAATTAAACATGTGGTGATGAGGATTTCTTTAACAAAGTAATTAATTGGGCTTCCCTGTTGGCTCAGTGGCTAAAAAAAAAAAAACCCACCTGCCAGTGCAGGAGACATGGGTTCGATCCCTGGATCAGGAAGATCCCCTGGAGAAGGAAATGGCAACCCACTCCAGTGTTCTTGCCTGGAGAATCCCCATGGACAGAGGAGCCTGGCAGGCTACAGTCCTTGGGGTCGCAAAGAGTTGCCCTGAGTGACTAAACAGCGGCAAGGACAATCCCTTTTGAGTCACCCTGGGAAAAATACGCCCTGGGGGACCACTCTGTCTGTATCTGCAGCTTCCCAGTGGGCCCTGTGCTTCTTCCTTCTCAGCCGCAGCAGGTATACCAGTGACGGGACTGCGCCCGCACTTGCACTCCAGTGGGATGGGCGGCCTGGGAGGCTGAGTGTCTGTGCGGCACTTCCTCCCTGCACCCAGCTTTTGTCACATGGATCAAGGGACCAGTGCCTCACCTCCTCAGCCCCCTGTCATCTACCGTCACGTGAATGTGACGTCATTTTAGTCTGTTAGAGCACTGTGACAAAAAAGGAGGCGTTAGAGCCTGACAGCACCTGTCAGAGTGTTGCAAATATTTATTTGAAATATTAGATTAAACCGGCGTCATGTGACATTAGCGGTGGCAACTTGTCCCTGTAGAGTAAGTTCATTTATTTGCACAGTGTAAATGAGGGCATCGCACTCAGGCTATCATTAAAGAAAATGCCCCCTCGCGTAGTTATGGAATCAGAATTTCTAACATGGAGAGGAGCATCTCGACCATGAAGAACGATGCTTCGGCATTCCTAAGCTCGTGGCTCAGTGCCGAGCAAGCCAGTCACTGTGCCCGTGAAGGCCAGCTAAGCTTCTCTGACCACACGGGTGGACATCCAAGTACTTCAATTATTTCCAAACAGGGTTTTAAGGCCATCACAGCCTTGCTCTGATCCAGCCTCATTTGCGCTTCTCCTGTTTCCTTAACTGGAGGCTCCCTGAGCGAGTAGGAACCATCTTGCCCTGTTCCTCTCCACCTGAGCATCCAGCACCATGGCTTCCTCCTGCCAAAAGCACAGTGTTCAGTGCCTGGAGATCGAGGGCAAACTTTTCTTTTTAACAGATGAGGGAACCAGTCAATGCACAAGAGTTACACAGTGAGGGCAAATTCTTTAGTTGCATTCCTTAAAACTCATGTGGTTTTATTACACAGAGTGCCAGTCTCACTCCTGAGTGAAAAGTATACATTGTGGTTTCTTATCCTTTACTCACTAGGTTCTGTCTGATTCTTTTGTGACCCCATGGATTGCAGCCTGCCAGTCTCCTCTGTCCAAGGGGTTTCCCAGGCAGGAATACTAGAGTGGGTTGCCATTTCCTTCTCCAGGGGATTTTCCTGACCCAGGGATCAAACTCGTGTCCCCTGCATCGGCAAGCAGGTTCTTTACTGCTGAGCCACCAGGGAAGCCCTAAATTAAGAATTTAAGTTTAAAGCTTCACATCTAAAAATGGGTTGTGAAGTTATCCATCTGGAAGTTGAAGACTTCAGTTATAGCCATGTATTATTACTAGCTGAGTGAGTGAGTGAAGCTGCTCAGTCATGTCTGACTCTTTGCAACCCCGTGGGCTATAGCCTACCATGCTCCTCCATCCATGGGATTTTCCAGGCAAGAGTACTGGAGTGGGTTACCATTTCCTTCTCCAATTACTAGGTAGCTGAACATAAAATATTTACTTTCTTATAAAAAGACCCTGATGCTGGGAAAGATTGAGGCAGGAGGAGAAGGGGGCGACTGAGGTCAAAATGGTTGGATGGCATCACTGACTCAACAGATATGAGTTGGAGCAAACTGTGGGAGACAGTGAAGGACAGGGAAGCCTGGCATGCTGCAGTCCATGGGGTCACAAAGAGTCGGAAACGACTTAGCGACTGAACAACAACAATTCCAACTATGTTCTATGCTAGTGATGAAAGACTAGGAAGCATCAGCTCTTTTAGGTCACAGGGCATTAGAATAACTCCATTGGTGACAATGACCATGGTGGAGATGACAGGGAGTGTGGCAACATCAGCTGTAAGAAAGCTCCAGGGACCCAGATGCACTCAGAGAGGAAGGGCCTCCAGGCGAACGACAGCCAGATTTTAACGTCCATATTGTATCAGCCTCTTTCCCTCTGGTTTCTGTTTTCTCTAAGGGGGGATGTGAAAGGTTTAGAAGGAGAAATTGTGACGTCATCTCCACACTCTGGGGTTCAATGAACTAAACATGAGAGTTTAATAAATTTAAATATGTTTACTGCAGCCTGATGACGAAACAGGATGCTACATCTCCTTGGAAGCCCCCTCCCTGCCCTCATCAAAAGTGACCACTGTCCTGACTTTCATGGAAGTCACATTTTTGTTTTTCTTTGTGCTTGTAGAACTGTTGTTGTTCACTCAGTCATGTCTGACTCTTTGCAACCCCATGGACTGCAGCACACCAGGTCTCCCTGTCCTTCACCATCTCCCATAGTTTGCACATCTCATCCTCTGTTGCCCTCTTCTTCTTTTGCCTTCGATGTTTCCCGGCATCAGGGTCTTGTATGAAGATGTATTTTCCTAAACACTAAGGCTTAGTTTCATCTGTGTGGGAACATTTGTTCAACATTATGTTTGTGAGCTTCACCTGCTTTTTTGTCCAGCCGTAAATTTGTTAATGTACTGTGTATCATGCCACTGTGTAGATAAATAATTTATTTATCCATTTTATTGATCATGTAACTTTTTTCCTGCTTCAGATAATATTCATAAAGCTGTTAAAATATTCTTGTATGTGTAGGTAAAGAGATGGATACAGAGAGATATAGATATTTCTTTGTGCACATATGCATTCATTTCAGGGGCATATTTTTAGGTATGTCATTTCTGAGTCAGAAATTTTATTAGATAATTATAAAATTTTATAATTTTATTAGATAATTTTCAATTTTATTAGATAATTATAAACTATTTTCCAAAGTGATTCTACTAAGATTTGCCATTGTTAGCAATGTAAGAGTATTAATATTCCTTCCTTTTCCTGGGACACATTATCCGTCTTTCACAATTTCAATCATTCTGCTACATCAGGTCATATAATGAAGACATGGGGAAGAACCAGAGCATTCTTAATGCTATTTGGGGTCATTTGTGACCAAAGCACAATCTTGAGTGGTGGGATGTAAGGACAGCCCTCCAGGACCTGTGCCTCCTGGAATCCATGCCCTGATGTAATCCTTCACCTTGAGAATTTACAGACTAGTTTCCTGGAACAGAATGCAGTGAATGTGATGGGCTATCACTTCCAAGATTAGGTTACAAAACAACCGTGGCTTCCGTGGTGGCCACCTTCTCCTAGCCTCTGATTCTTTCTCTCTCTCTCTCATCAGCACCCACCACATCATGACAACACCCAGGCAGCCTATACAGAGACCCATATGGCAAGGACCTGAGGCCTGCCAGCAACTACATAAGTGAGCTTGGAAGCAGATCTTCTAAGGCAGGCACGGAAGTGAGCTAAGAAGTGGGTTCTGCAGTCCCAGTTGACACTTGAGATGACTGCAGCCTCAGAAAATATTTTGACTGTAGCCTCATGAGATTCCCTGAGCAAGAACCCTCCTGCCTGGCCACTCCTAGACCCTTGACCCACAGAAACTATGAAATAAGAAATGTTTTTTGATCTAAGATACTAAGTTTTAAGGTAACAGTTTGTGGAAATTTGCATGGGTGCATGCTCCATGGACTGTAACTCACCAGGCTCCGCTGTCCACGGGGATTTTCCAGGCAAGAATACTGGAGTGCTTTGCCATTTCCTCCTCCAGGGCATCTTCCTAACTAAGTGATGTAGCAATAGCTAAAAAACATATACTTTGGTACCTGGAAATGGGGTGAAAGTGTTAGTTACTCAGTCATGACTGACTCTTTGCTACCCCAAGGACTATAGCCCGCCAGACTCCTCTGTCCCTGGACTTCTCCAGGCAAGGGTACTGGAGTGGGTAGCCATTCCCTTTTCTAGGCGATCTTCCTGACCCAGGGAGTGAACCCGGGTCCCCTGCATTTGCAGGCAGATTCTTTACTGTCTGGTGTCTGTCATGATGAAAAAATACCTTAAAATGTGGAAGTAGCTTTGGAATAAGATGGTTGGTGGAAGCTGGACTTTTGGGAAATGTTAGAGAAGGATACATTTCCTTGCACAGACTGTTAGTAGCACCATAGGTTTTGAGGACTCTGAGTTAGGACTTACAAGGAAATCACAAATGTATTTCTGGAAACCGGAGGAAGGGGATTTTGGTTAAATAGCGGTGGAAAGGTTTGCAACATTATCACCTGCAGAAACGTGGAAAGTAGAACATATGTCAGATGAACTAAGGAGGTTTCCAAGCAAGTTGTTGAAGGTACCAAATGGTTTCTTTTTGCTGTTTATAGTACATGCGAGAGAAAAGACATAAATTGTGGGAAGGACTGTTCGTCACAAAGGAGCCAGGACTTACTGGATTTGAAAGTTCTCAGACCCTCAAGATAACAAATAGCTATTGCTAAAGCTAAAAGGGCTTCCCGGTGGCTCAGACAGTAAAGAATCTGCCTGCAATGTAGGAGACCCAGGTTCAATCCCTGGGTTGGGGAGATCTCCTGGAGAAGGGAATGGCAACCCACGCCAGTATTCTTGCAGCCTGCCAGAATTCTTGTATTTCTTGCCCCAGTATTCTTGTAGCCCACCAGCCTCCTCTGTCCATGCGGTCATAAAGAGTTGGACACGACTAAGTGACTAGCACTTTCACTCTCTTTTTCAAAGTTAAACATGGTTTCCAGGTAAAAGTCAAATCTAGGGCACTCTCAGCAAAATATGGCCCAGAGACAAAGCTGAAGGTAGGAGTATAAAGTCTTCTGTTACATCTACAGAACATCAGAGTCAATGCCCCCGAGTACTATTTAGTCACACAGGCGGCCCTTTAAAAGAGTAAGGGTATATGTGACAGATCCTCTCTGTTGAACAACCAGACCCTGAAAAGCCTAAGGTCTCATTAGAAAGGGGTTTGGAGGCATGGCTTTTGTTTAATGGAATGAACCACAAAGAGATTCTAAGGCAGCCCACAAAATTTGAGAGGGTTTTGTTAGAAGAAATATAATCGGGCTGGAATGAATATTAAGAAAGTACAAAATGAAAAGAGGCATTTGGACTCCTGAAATTCCACTGGCAGGAGGCAGGTCAAGAAAACTACTCAGCTGCAAACAAGTGCTACATTTCTTGAAAAAGGAGGATGGCTTGGGGGATGGAGTCAAGAGTTAAGGAGACTTTTTTCTGGGCCTTCATATCTAATCCCAGAACTTCCAAGATTTTTTTCCCAACAAGATTTCAAAACTGCTATGGGCCAGTGACTTATTTTTTGGCCTGCACTTTTTTCATTTTTAAACAAGAATATTTATAGCGATTATCCTGTGTCTGACCCACCACTGTACGTACATGTAGAGGACACATAGCTTCTCTTTTTAGACTTACAGATAGAAATGAGTTCCCCATCAGAGTTGCACTTAAGAACTATTCCTGAGGCAGCTCCTCCACACCTGAACCTGAGTTAAATAATGGCATCCTGAACTTTGAGCTGAGTTTAGAGCGCGATGAAACTGTTGTGGGCCTTGGAGAGTGCCGATGTGTTTCATAGGTTAAAGAGACAGAAATCACTAGGAGCCAGAGGGAAGAGTGCAAGATACCTCCAAGTTAGTGCCACTTCTGGGTAGAACAGATGGCTCAGTGCTAAAGAATCTACTTGCCAATGCAGGAGACACAAGAGACTCAGGTTCGATCCCTGGGTTGGGAAAATCCCCTGGAGGAGAGCATGGCAACCCACTCCATTATTCTTGCCTGAAGAATCCCATGGACAGAGGAGCCTGGTGGGCTACAGTCCACAGGATCGCAAAGAGTCAGACATGACTGAGAGTGCATGCATGCAATGCAACACTTGGGAGCTCCAACCCAAGGCTGAGGTGGTTCATCAGAGCAAGCCCTCTTTTAATAGGTACTGGATGCCAATCTTGGTATCTTAGGTCCTCGATATTGGCAGAAGCAATGTTCAGTCTCTCCCGTTTTCAGCTTCTGCCTTATGAACCGTTAGTTATCCTTTGGAGAAAAGATGGCCAAAAGCCAATGCCAATTTTTTGGGAATTCTGCCCCTTCCTTTAATCTCAAAACACAAAATAGATGCTGATGTCATTACTAAAACATCAGTAGGAAGCTCACTGGATTGTACAGAGACAAAGGGACCAGGGCTAACATTTGTGAGTAACTTCTAAATGCACATGTTTATTATATGACATTGCATTTATGACTCACTTTAAAAGTGGTAATTCTTCTGTCCCTATTTCTACATATTGATACAGAAACACAAGATTCATAGTTACGATTTGCTTAGAATTACAGTTCCTTTCAATGAACACCCAGGACTGATGCTGAAGTTGAAACGCCAATACTTTGGCCACCTGATGTGAAGAGCTGACGCATTTGCAAAGACCCTGATGCTGGGAAAGATTGAAGGTGGGAGAGAAGTGGACGACAGAGGATGAGATGGTTGGAAGGCATCACCGACTCAATGGACATGAGTTTGGGTGAACTCCGGGAGTTGGTGATGGATAGGGAGGCCTAGCCTGCTGTGGTTCATGGGGTCACAAAGAGTCGGACACGACTGAGCGACTGAACTGAACTGAACGTTAGATACTATTCTGGTTTTGCTGAGCCTCTGATAAACTGCTATCTCTGCTTCTTATGATATATGACATGCATAATAAAGGGAAGTGTGAAGCCATAACAGTAGGATCTGATCTAGAGTAGGCTATACTCACGCTACTCAGAGTTGTCTGCAGGCATCCTGGTCTGCTATCTGTCACCAGTTCACAGGGAGAGAAGGACAGAAAGTTGAAAGCCAGCATCCGGAGACCTGTGGGGCAATCTGGCATCTCCACGAGCTCCAGCTGTGTGGTCAGGGTCTCCTCAGCTGGACGGGGTTTAGCCAAATCTGGAGTTGCTGAGCTCAGGCATGAGTTACATGTGACCAGGCTCGTGCCAGCCTGGCACAGCAGGACTAGTTGAGACAGGAGCCCAGGAGTCAATGAAAATTTTAAAACACGTCATTCACGGCAAATAATCTGAGAAGCACTGATTACTGGCAGTGTCCACTCATGTGCTACTCTGGATTGGCGCCCCTGCCTTCCCCCAGTGGAAGTTACCCTAGCAACAGCTAAACCTTGGACTGGACCTTGGAATGGGTCCCTCATGCTGGGAGCCTTTGGATCTAGGAGCCTGTGTGTGGTGCCAGCTGCCATATCTGTCCTCTGGCAGGCTTAGGTCCATGGAGGCTGGCTGCTCCAGTGGTCCAGAAAATGACATGACCCAGAAGTAGAAGAGGGCATGGAAGCCCATTCCAGTATTCTTACGGGCTTCCCTAGTGGCTCAGATGGTAAAGAATCTGCCTGCAGTGCAGGAGACCTGGGTTCGATCCCTGGGCCAGGAAGATCCCCTGGAGAATGGAATGGTAAGCCACTCCAGTATTCTTGCCTGGAGAATCCAATGGACAGAGGAACTTGGAGGGCTACAGTCCATGGGCTCAAAAAGAGTCGGACACAACTGAGTGACTGACAGTACTACTACTACAATTGAAAACAATGCTACATACCAAAATTTGTCATGATTTCTATATCTTAACCCCCATTTCCCTTTATTTTGGTTCTTCATAACTTAGACCAACACAGAGAAAACTAAATTTGGGACCATCCTATTGTGTAATTTATTTATTTTACCTCTCATTGCATCCTTCTGGCTTCCTCTACCTTCTAAGATAGCTATCTAGAATTATAACTTTGTTTTAAATAAAGCATATTAACACTAATATTTAAATTTTTGCAACTCTCCAGGAAATCCCCAGGACACCTCCATGGTCTGCTGACAATATCAGGATTTGGAATCTCCACTCTGCTCAGTACCTGGGGACAAGTTAGAGTCCTGTGTGTGTGTGTGTGTGTGAGTGCACGCTCAGTTGTGTCTGACTCTTTGTGATCCCAGGGACTGTAGCCCACCAGGCTCCTGTGTCCATGAGATTCTCCAGGCAAGAATACTGGAGTGGCTTGCCATTTCCTTCTCCAGGGAATGAACACACATCTCTTGCATCTCCTGCTTTAGGAGGCAGATTCTTTACCACTAGCACCACGTGGGAAGCCCTTAGAGTGCCCTGGGAGCCTTTAAAACAGACTCATACGTTGGGCTGCCGTCTATGGGGTTCACAGAGTTGGACACGACTGACGTGATTTAGCAGCAGCAGCAGCATACGTTGCTGGAGAAGGCAATGGCAACCCCCTCCAGTACTCTCGTCTGGAAAATCCCACGGACGGAGGAGCCTGGTAGGCTGCAGTCCATGGGGTCGCAAAAAGTTGAACACGACTGAAGTGACTTAGCAGCAGCAGCAGCAGCATAAGTTGCTTCCCTCCCCAAAGAAAACGACTCAGTTGATCTGAGGTAGGACTAGGTTCTGACTATTTCAAAAGCCCTGAGGTGGTTTCTAGGGTTGAGAAACACTGTGAGGCCCCCTTCAGCTCCCAGAGTGCTTGTTTTTTGCTCTCTGACCCCAGAAGCCTAGAACAAGCACACGATTCCAAGTATTTCTGCCTTTCAAAGGCAATTTAAACAACAAACACACTATCAGTACCTCAGAACCATCAGGAAGACTTCTACTAGTAAAATGACATTCTGGAAGCTGAAGTCCAAGAACAAATCTGAGTCCATTTAAAATTACACTCAGACTGCACCCCCAGAGACATTTAAAATGATTTGCGGGACTTCCCTGGTGGTCCAGTGGCTAAGACTCCACACTCAAAACGCAGGGGACCTGGGTGCAATCCGCGGTCAGGGAACTAGCTTCCCACAGGCCACAACGAAGGCTTGGCACGCACGTGTGCCCAGTCGTATTGGACTCTCGGCGGCACCTTTGACACTGAGCCCCCCAAGAAGCCCCTAAGAACCAGTGCAGGCAAATTAAAACAAATGGTTTGAAATCTTATAGAACTGTGACTGCCTCTTGTATTTCCGGCTTTGCTCCATGCTGTAGCTGAGGAAACCTGGTCTCCAACAATCCCAGCCCACTGACTGCAGCCTGGAGCTCGCCAAGGTAGAAGGAGTTGGGGCGTGGCTGAGGGTGCCCTCCCTGAGGGAGGGGTCTACACGCTAGCCCAGAAGGTGAACTGTACAGCTCCAGACAGTTCCCGGGTGCAGCTCTAGGCTGGGGGCCAGCTCCCAGGAAGGCTTGGAAACCACTGGCCCTCCTGAGCCAGATTCTATACCAGGCCTGCTGCCTTATCCCATGAGTTGATTTGAGCTGAAATTTTGTTGTTTGATTCTCACCTCTATTCCCTTAGTGAAAATCCCATTATCTCTAACAGCTGTGTGTCAAGAAAAGACATGGATTTTGTGTAACAACAGAAGGATACCATACTTGTTTTTCTAGGTAGCCTTAGGCAAAACCATTTTAGCTCACTTTCTTGGCTTATTACATAAAGACTTAAACTTTGTGTAGAAAGAGGGGAGTTACTCTAGTGTGGGAAACTGGAAAAAAGGAATTCAATCTCTATTACACAGAACCAAGTTGATAACGATATTAAAAAAAAACACATCCTGGACCAAAAAGATGGCATAGATTTGCCACTAAAATATTATTTGCAGTTTATTATTTCTAGATAAATTTATAAAGTGAAAGAAAACCAGGAAGGTGACATACACTGCTTGTGTAAGACTTGAAATTGATTTCAGAAGCATCAGCCCTCACGACAAAAGAATTTCACAGTTTAATTAGGATGGCTCAAATCCAGTGTCTATATTTAGGATAAGCTGGAAATTACAGTGTAGAAATGAGAGTCATCCAGCAATACTCTAAATGGGGCCAAGGGATCTATGGAAAAAACCACCACAGCTTTTCTCAGCTAACCATAAAATTTCTCAGCTTTTGTTTTTCAGTGGATACAAACAGATTAATCTCTAAGGATTTTTTACCTGTTCAAACTGAGGAAGGCATTTTTCCTAAAATTCTCTAAATATGAACTTTTAAATCTGCACCTACACATATTACCTAAATTCTTTTTAATACCTGTGTGATCTGTGCTTAAGCACAGATCAATTTGGCATTTAATTTATAACATATCAGAGGAATCTCATTAAAATTCTGAATGTATATAAACATATTTTATACAGCTAATATTTTGGCTTCGTTTTGCATGTGGTTGGCAGAGTTCTCATGGCACTCTATCATTAATTCCTTAAATATTCCTGTTTTCTTCTCATCATCGGTGTATCATCAAATAAATCAGTTCAAACCCAAGATGTGACAGAAAGAACCATATGATTACTTTTTTTTTTAACTTCAGGAAATGTTTTAAATGATCTCATACAAGTTATATCGGCTTCACATCCAACAATTTATTAGAGGAGCATATGATTATTTATGACCATAATTATGGTTTTTGGATGTCCAACAAGAGTGTTTTTCTTCTCTCTCTTTCTCTTCTTCACCGTGACCTGGGTCTGAGTTTATATAGGCTTGTCAGTAATTTCCCTAAAAGCAGTTTAAATGCTCTAAATAATACACTCAAAATCATTAAGAAAATAAATCGCCGTAGCGAGCTGACCTCGGCAGCAAAGATGCTTGAAAGCACAGTGAATATGCAGCCAGAAAGACGCAGAGAGAAGTCAGAACCTCAGGAATCAAAAATCCTTTGCCATTTAAGTTACTTGCCTTGGCTGCAGGTTTGCTTTTAAATTACAAGGAAGGAAACATTCCAGGTAAAACAGCTCTTAGCCAATTGTATCTGACAAATCAATTGCAGATATCCGGTCCAGAAGCTGAGTGTGTGCCATCACTATTTGTGAATTACCTTCTCATTTATTTATTTTGCAACAGTCCCAATACTGCCCCATGCTACCATCTGAATGCCAGGCAGCTCATTCAGTGTGGCTCACTCAGATTTGTAAAGGGCCCCAAATTCACCAAACTCCCACTCTGAAGATCCAGTGGAACTGAGTTTGTTTGCTTGTGTGTTATTGTAAATTAACAGGTACACTGACTATTCCTTTCATCCTCAAACTGTCACTTACAGATAGGGGATCACACTCTATTGGTGAATAAACTGAGGTTACGTATTAATGTTTTCCAACTGTGGTGCTGGAGAACACTATTGAGAGTCCCTTGGACTGCAACAAGATCAAACCAGTCAATCCTAAAGGAAACCAACCCTGAATATTCATTGGAAGGACTAACGCTGAAGCTGAAGCTCCAAGACTTGGTCACTCATTGGAAAAGACCCTGATGCTGGGAAAGACTGAGGGCAGGAGGAGAAGGGGACAGCAGAGGATGAGATGGCTGGATAGCGTCACCAACTCAATGGACATGAGTTTGAGCAAACTCCAGTAGATAGTGAAGGACAGGGAAGCCTGGCATGCTGCAGTTCACGGGGTCACAAAGAGTCAGACACGCTTAGCAGCTGAACAGCAACGACAAAGCACACGTCAGTAATCTGATGCCGGAGCCTTAACAGAGAGCCCCTCCAGGTGCACACTGTCATTCCCTGTGCTGTGCCTGTTTCTGTTCCTGGTCTCTGATGAAGCAATTTCAGAAAGATGTTGACCTATCCAGGAGGCACCTAACATTAGCATGAAAAACTAAGCACGTCTTGCTTCCCTGAAGCCATCTGGTAACTGAAGGTGAAACCAACAAAGTCCGTTTTTCTCTTTCTGGGAAAATGGGAAGT
The DNA here is from genome assembly GCF_002263795.3 of Bos taurus. Lineage (NCBI taxonomy): Eukaryota > Metazoa > Chordata > Mammalia > Artiodactyla > Bovidae > Bos > Bos taurus. The sequence goes on along the minus strand of NC_037338.1, from coordinate 7,526,418 downwards.
TGGGTAAGGTGATGGTGGCTGAAATGAACACCTTGAGCTGCCTTTGTGTGTGTGTGTTAGAGCTTCAGTCACGCTCTATTCTTTGCGACCCCATGGACTGTAGCCTGCCAGGTTCCTCTGTCCAAGGGATTCTCCAGGCAAGAACACTGGAGTGGATTGCCATGCCCTCCTCCGGGGGATCTTCCCGACCCAGGGATTAAACCCACATCTCCTGTGTCTCCTGCATTAGCAGGCAGATTCTTTACTATCTGAACCACTAGGGAAGTGGCTGCCTTAATTTCCTATCAAATTAGCTAAAACATCCTGAATGTCTTATTTCTTCTTTTAACTCAAATTAAAAACCTTCAGCTCCAACCAAAAAAACTTCCTTACACTTTGAACTAATCAGGAGGAGCACTGGTGATTTCTATGACAAGGCAGGCAAACCAGGCTGGTGAGATCTTGTTGGTCACCCTTACGATAGGCACTGGCACTGAGTGGACCCCAAGGAAACGGGTTTTGCACAAGGAGCTGCCAGCTGGCCTAGAGCTATTCATTTTGCTCATGCACGTGGTACTGTGTCTGGTGGGCACCCAGAAAATGCAGAAAATCAAGACCAGGGCAGGGCAAGGTCACTTTAACAATGTGGAGAAGCGCCCTAGGAGATGTTGTTCCCAACACTGCCACCAGGTGGTCATTCCTGGGACTTACTTAAATAAAAAAATTAAAACCCTCTGATGATTTCTCTTGCCTGGAAAATCCCAGCCTGGTAGGCTGCAGTCCATGGGGTCGCTAGGAGTCGGACACGACTGAGAGACTTCACTTTCACTTTTAACTTTCATGCATTGGAGAAGGAAATGGAACCCACTCCAGTGTTCTTGCCTGGAGAATCCCAGGGACGGGGGAGCCTGGTGGGCTGCCGTCTCTGAGGTCACAGAGTCGGACACGACTGAAGCAACTTAGCAGCAGCAGCTGATGATTTCCTGCTAACGATCAGAATCTAGCCAAGTGTCAGATCTATCATAAGTTTACAGCCAAATGGAAGATTTGACCAGCCAAAGTCAGAACCCTGGATCTTCAGGACAAATAACTCACTCTGTTCAACTTGTTAATGGGAGGAAGAAAAAAAGAATGAAATGGAGAGTTTGTATGGAAGCAAGGAGGAGTAGGGGAGCTGCTTTAAAGGGCAGGTAAGAGATGGCACCCCACTCCAGTACTCTTGCCTGGAAAATCCCATGGATGGAGGAGCCTGGTAGGCTGCAGTCCATGGGGTCGCTAAGAGTCAGACAGGACTGAGCGACTTCACTTTCACTTTTCATTTTCATGCATTGGAGAAGGAAATGGCAACCCACTCCAGTGTTCTTGCCTGGAGAATGCCAGGGACGGGGGAGCCTGGTTGGCTGCCGACTATGGGGTCGCACAGAGTCGGACATGACTGAAGCGACTTAGCAGCAGCAGCAGCAAGAGATATACTGATGAGGACTTCCCTGGTGGTCCAGTGGGTAAGACTCCAGGCTTCCATTGCAGGGGGCACAGGTTCAATTCCTGGTCAGGGAACTAAGATCCCCCGCCCCCACACACACCTATGAAATGCACTGGATAGGCACATCGAATCCTGAGTCAAACAGATCAACTGTAACAAGACATTTTCTGAGCCAAATGGGGAAAACTGGTTACAGCCTGTTTGTCAGATGATATTAAAGAATCATGATTCATTTTGCTGATAATAATATTGAGGTTTATTTGTAAAAGAGGGGTGCTTTAACTTATAGATAGGCAGTATCCATCAGTGACTTAATACAGTATGGAGGATTTGTTTTAAAATAGTTCAGAGAAAAAGCAGGGTTGGGAGTAGATGAAAGGAGATTGGGAGAATGTTGGTGCCTAGAATCCAGGGTTATTCCCTTATGTTCCTTATGTTTATAGGTTTGAAAGTAACTTCAATAAAAATTCATTTCAAAAACCTGCCAGTTTACAGGAAAAATATCAATAACTTTGAGTTATATACATATATGTTATGTGTGTTAAGTCACTTCAGTCGTGTCCAACCCTCTGCAACCCCATGGACTGCAGCCCGCCAGGCTCCTCTGTCCATGGAATTCTCCAGGCAAGAATACTAGAGTGGGTTGCCATGCCCTCCTCCAAAGGATCTTCCCAACCCAGGGACTGAACCCGTGTCTCCTGCACTGGCAGGCAGGTTCTTTACTACTCGAGCCACCTGGGAAGCCCTACAGCATAGTATCTGAACTCAAAGTCAAATTAGTCAAATTTGTACTCAAATTCCATTTTGCATTCAACTTTTGTATTGCTGCACCCTCACAATAAGGCCTCGGCTACTCCTACAGGAATTACAACAAACCAGAGCATTCCAATTACATTGGGCGTCAGGTCAGTTTTGATTTTTTTCTAGTTTAAATTTCATAAGAACAAGGACTATAACACAGAGCGACCATTGGTTTACAAAAGGTAAGAGGTTTGAAGGAGAAGGAAAATTTTCCAGACAGGTAGAAAGATAACAAAGGTATTTTTTTACACTGATTTCTTTCCTTTTAAATTTCACTTAAAAAATAGCTACAAAAATAATTTTCTCCAAAAACATTTCTTAGTGTGGGTGCTTTATTTTTCTTGAGGTTGGCAGTAGGTGGAACATAAGTAAACAATACCAAATATAACCAGTGTCATAGTAACTCTCCTTATTAATAAAGTATCTCCTTATTAATCTCCTTATAAATAAAGTATAAACATACCAAATATAACCAGTGTCATAGTAACTCTCCTTATTAATAAAGTATTTTATGTTTCTGAATCAATATCACTTTCAGTGATTAAAATATGCCAAAAATCATTGGATACATTTCAATTTCCCCTAAATGGTGATTTCCCTCAATTTAAGAGAGGAGATTGGTTTTGCTTCACAGCTTTCAGAAAAGTCTCTGCCTCTGACCATAAACTTGCCGGATGGAGCGTCTCTGGTGGATCAGTGGTAAAGAACTGGCCTGCCAATGCAGGGGACACGGGTTCAATCCCTGGTCCGAGAAGATCCCATATCGTGAGAAGCAACTAAGCCCGTGTGCCACAACTATTGGGCTTGTGCTCTTGAGCCCGGGAGCCACAGTGAGAGAGTAGTCCCCACTCACTGTATCTACAGAAAAGCCCACGCAGCAATGAAGACCCAGCGTAGCAAAAAAAAAAAAAACAGGATAGACTTGTGAGCACCCAGAGGGCAGGTGCCAGGCTGGTATTACCAAGATGCTGAGCAGAGCAATGGATTTCATCTCTTGGTTTCCTCGGTCTTCAAATGGGCAGAAATTGTGCCTTTGCTGGGAGGATCCGGGCAAGTCTACACCACCCGGTGCTCAGGGAGAAAGAAGGTTGAGTAACCCACCCCCTGGCCCAGGGCTCCGCCCACGTGCTCACTCCGCCCCAGCAGGGCCCTGACCCTCCCCTCCCCACCGCCGGGTCCTCCTGTTTCCAGGCTCTGCACCTTCCTGCCCCTCTGCCTGAACATCCACTTCCTGCTCGGCCCCCTGTGCCAGTTCGCGCGTCTTCTTTGGGTCTCAGCTGCACCGTCAGCGCCTCCGGAAGTGTTCCTATACCTCTGGTTGACCTTTGCTTCTGAGAAGGTGAAGTCCCGCAACCATCTCCAGTGTTCTTGGGTTTTCGACATTTATTGGTGATTTCACAAATAAATGCCACTCCTCCTAGGCTCAGTTCCAACTGAGAAGTCTTGCCCTTTTGTTCAGCTCTCCTCCTATGCGCTTGCACATTGTACAAGTGGCGTGCTAAGTCTCTCAGTCGTGTGCGACTCTTTGTGACCCCGTGGACTGTAGCCCACCAGGCTCCTCTGTCCATGGGATTTCCCAGGCAAGAATACTGGAGTGGGTTCCCATTTCCTTCTCCAGGGGATTCTATCCGACCCAGGGATCAAACCTGGGTCTCTTGCATATCCTGCATTGCAGGTAGATTCTTTACCACTGAGCCAGGGAAGCCCTCTATGATTACAAGGAAAGAATTAACTAGGAAGAGTACTTGCAGGAGTACTCATTATTCTTATAAGACTAGAAGCTGTGCAACTTTGGACAAGTTACTTAACTTCTCTGTGCCTGAGTTTCCATGACTGCAAAATGGGATTGATATGAGTCCCTTGTATGGTTGTCCTGAGGGGTAAGTGGGAACATCCACTATACATGCATAATCCCACACACCATCACTGAGTCGCATACCCTGGGACACTCGTATGGCTTCACTAGGACGAGCAGCTCCCAGGGACCAGGAACCCTGACCAGCAGGAAGATGGGACAGCATGGGATGACAGCCCTCAGACCTTCCCAGGGAGCATGGTCTCTGAGTATCACTCTCTAAAACCACAGCTTCTCTGCTCCGGGGACCTAGGCAGCTTCGGCCCTTCGCTCCAGCCACTTCTGTTTACCCCCTGGGGGTAGAGTTGTCACTCTCCACCAAGTGACCAGGGGGCAGCTATAGGCAAGAACAGCTTTGGGGTTTGGGAAGAAGGGGAACAAGGCCACTCACAGCAGCAGCATGAAGAGTGTACATGTCTGGGTGAAGTGCCCTTTCACGTTGGGGGGTGTTGTTTACTCACTTCACTCGTGTCCGACTCTTTGTGACCCCATGGATTGTAGGCCATCAGGCTCCTCTGTCCTTGGGATTTTCCAGCAAGAACACTGGAGTAGGTTGCCATTTCTCCAGGGATCTTCCTGACCCAGGGATTGAACCCAGGTCTCCCAAATTGCAGGCAAATTGTTTACCACTGAGCCACCATTGAAGCCCCTCACATTGGACAACTGGACACCAAGTCAATGCCAGAGGAGTGGGGGACCCCTATTCCCCTCACGCTCTGCAGCTTCCCATTCCTGGCCATGGCTGGACCAGGGCACAGCCTTAGCCTGAGATGTCAGCAAAAGGCAGCCCTGGTTAGAAAGCACCTTTGGCCCGGAGCAGTGGCCTGGTTTCAGTCTGGAGGCTCCCGCCTGGATACAATTAGCTTGGGACAGGCTCCAGGAATTGGTATGCAAATGTGCCGTAAAGCAACCTTCCTTATTTTCTAAAGCTGTCATTTCTTTTTCTTTTCTTCTTCTTCTTTTTTTTTTAAAGAAAAAAAAAAAAACAACCTCATGTATGGATAGAAATATCTGAGACCAGTGGCCTCTGCTGACCACTGGGTCAGCATGGAGGTTTCTGGTCACAAAGCGCCATCCATTAATCACCCTGACAGGAGCAATTACAAAGCGGACGTGCTGCAGAGGGAACGTTGCATTTCCCTGCTGCATGTGAACTGTTGAGGGAGTGGATAATTGGAAGCATTTTTGGAAAAACAAATACTATAATCCCCAGCTCCCTTTAATTATATGTATAAGCAGGTATGCATTTCCTCCATTCATTCAAGAAACATTTATGAGACATGATATGGTACGGGAGAAACAGTTGAACAATAAGCATTAGGAATAAAAGTGATAGGGAAGCATTTAGGCATTAAAGAGAAAAACAGTTTAAAACAAATTCAAGATTTGTTCTCTGCTGAAGGAAATGGCAACCCACTCCCATATTCTTGCCTGGAGAATCCCATGGACAGAGCAGCCTGGAGGGTTACAGTCTGTAGGGTCCCAAAGAGCTGGACATGACTGAAGCAACTTAGCACTTAGCACACACACTTCAAGTGACTTGGAACTAACTGGGAAGGAGCATTATTGACCAATGAAGTGATAAATGGCCATTACACCCCAAGGCAATGTCGTTCAGTGCTGGTTTATACCAGCGATGGTGGAAGAGAGTGGAGAGTGGTTACCATCGACTACTGAAGAAGATTCAGGAGGGATTGGGACAGAAAGGCTTCGAGAGACAGTAACTGGAAATTCCACATAAAGAGCGGAATTTATTAGGAGAACTGTTTAATTTTAGAGAAGAAATTTCTCAAGGGCTTGTGAGAAATAGTGTGATTGGAACTGTATCATTAACAGATTAAATCTCCAATAACATATCAGATTATGCTCTGTCAATTTGCTAACAAGAGAGATTGAATGACTTGAATAAGAAGGAGAAAAAAGACTAGTTACTGGGGGAGTTTCCAGGTGGCTCAGTAGTAAAGAATCTGCCTGCCGGTTCAGGGGCCACAGGAGACTAGGGTTCCATCCCTGGGTTGGAAGATCCCCCGGAGGAGGAAATGGCACTCCACTCCGAGTATTCCTGCCTGGAGAATCCCATGGACCTAGGAGCCTGGTTGGCTACAATCCATGGGGTTGCAAAGAGTTGGACATGACGAAGCATGATTGGGGGATGCCAGGGTGTCCCATAAGGGGCTGACCTGAGCAACTGAGGCTCAGGGGGACAGAACCCAGCTGTGTCTGGAAGCCTCAGCGTCTTAAGGGATGGGCTGCTGTTCATAGGACTCAGAGGCCATGGCATCAGACAGCAATGTCTCTGTGTTTCAGATCTCCTCTTCTTGGCAGTAGCATCTTTCTGCACCCAGTGAACCAGAAACCTGCTCTCTGCATCAGCAGCTGCGGCCAAGGGGCATTGCCAGTGGCCCTCCTGTGTATCGGGATCGTCCCCGGAAATGGTTGTGACTCAGGGGACCATGGAGAGGTATCTATTGTAAGTAAGTGAGGACCAGGTACCAGGTGTTTCGCTACATGATGACGTCACCTGACTATGACGTTAAGTCCATTCTCTAAGAAACACACAGATGCACAGCAGGGAAGGGGCAAGATAAAAATACGTCTTTAAGAAGAACATGCTATGGGTGATGCACCCTTTGGATTTAAAGGCAGGACAGACTCGAGGTCAGAGATGTATGTGACAATGGTCCCCAACAAAATCCGGAGTGTATGTCACCGTCACGTCCTCCTGGACCCCCATACTCGACAACTCTGAAGGCATGGATCGGGCACGGGGAGCTGGAACTGGGGTTTGGGGCGTGCTCCCCAGCAACTCAGGAGTCTCTGAGGCAGGAAGCCAGACCAGTCACCCTGCCAACAAGCAATGCAAAAAAAAGCAGCAGACAAAAGAGATGGTGCAGGCTTTGAAAATGACACTGACACTTCAGGGATGTGTTTGGAAATGGAGGACCGTGGCTAAGAAGTTGAGGTGATTCCCACAGTTCAAGGTCAGGGAAAGGTGACATCACCATCACACGGAACAAAGAGAGCAGAAAGGACACTGATCCAGAGAGATAATGAGCTTGCATTGGTGTCAAGCAGGACTTCAGAGCAGAGACCGTCAGTAGGCATTTGGACCCAGATGAGCAAAGCATGTTATCATCCTAGAGGTTGTAATTTATACATGGGTAATAACGTATGAACAGAATCTATTCAAAATGAAATTAAAGTTTTAAGATAATAATGAAATCTAAACAGTATCTCAGCAATGCATCTGGATTCAGATGTAACTAACCATACGAGGTGCCTTCATGAATATTATCTTATTTAACCTTCACAATTACCCTGTCATGGAACTGCGCTTCAAAACTCTAAATTATGTAAATTGTCCAAAGTAACACACATGTCGGGTGGAGAAGCAAGAATCTGAACCCAGCGTTTGAATTCCTGAGTTCTCTCTGTAACATCTTTGTGCGTGCGTGCTAAGTCATTTCAGTCATGTCTGACTCTTTGGGACCCTGTGGACTCCAGCTCACCAGCCTCGTCCATCCATGGTATTGTCTAGGCAAGAATACTGGAATGGGTTGCTATGCCCTCTTCCAGGGGATCTTCCTGACCCAGGAATCGAACCGGCATCTCCTGCACTGGCAGGCAAGTTCTTGACCACTAGTGCTATCTGGGAAGCCCATAACATCATCACTCCTTCCCATTAAGAAACAAACAGAATATGTATATGGACAATCAGCAAATAGGAGGAACACAGTTACAGACACTGGGAAATGTGAGCATCTCCCTTGTTAGTGTCCCTGTGGGCGACTAAGTTTCTTAAAACTTAAAAATCCAGGTGAACTAAAGAGATCAAAGACAGCAGTCTCTGCAGATTCCCAGCCTCAGAGTCAGCGGAGGCGGTGTTTCTAATTCCTCCGAGTCACTGCCATGGCCTGGGTACAGTTGTGGCTCAAGGTCTTTGGTTGGCTGCTCAGCTAACGTGCAGCTGCTTTTCCTCTTCCTAGTTCAATAATTCCACAATGACCCCTGCTGGGAAGAAATCATGGCTCAGTCCCACCCTCCTCCCATGAGAGCTCCTGCCAGGCCTTGGTGGGGGCAGGAAAGTGGGGTGGGGGTGGGGGTCTCCCCGCTCCTCCAGCGGCTGCTGCTCATCAGGTGAGGGTGAGGTTCTTCAGGACGCAGATTCACACCCACATTCTGGTGCCCTCTGAGCTGGACGGGTTCCAGCCGGGTCCCAAACCGGCAGGATCACCACCCGCCCCGCCCCCGCCCCAGGACTGGCAACTGGAGGGGACACAGCTGTGTCCTTGGACAGCTCTCTCCCTGGCCCCTGTGTGCAGACACCAGTCCCCTCCGTCACACCCCAGCCGTCACACCATCCTGGGGTTCCCGGGATACTGTACTTAACAACAAAGTGGAATTGGAAAAAAGAAGTCCCTCGGCGTAACTGAGAAGATGACTTCCGCGGAAAGTGCCAAAATGTTTTAGAAATACACAGCAGACAACAGAGTCGCTGCATATTTCACCAGGCAGGATCGTAATTTATGTGATGTATTTTTAACTGTGAGAGGTGATGGGGGAAACCACTTAAATTTCATGTGAGTTGAAGATTTGTCAGTTACGCAGTTCCTGTGGTGGCAGATCTGGAAAATGTTAGAAGGACTGAGCGATTACCCACAGAGTGTGCCTACAGCTGGAGCTCTTATTTGGACTCTGACTCCCCCTGTTGTCAGGAATTCACTTCGTTCTGGGAATAGTTTGCTTTCTGTGAAAGAAATTGGAATTTTACCTTGTCTGTCAAACATTCTTTTTTTAAATCACCTCTCTCCCACCTTTGCTTTTATCCTTCAGGTCTCTATGTCAGCCTCTGTGTGATGCTGAGATGGCCCGGACACTAACCCTATTCTTTGTGCCCAAATAGCATCTTCCCAACTCAGAAAGCGGGCTTCCCAGGTGGCTCAGACGGTCAAGAATCTACCTGTAATGCGGGAGACCTGGGTTCAAACCCCGGGTTGGGAAGATCTCCTGGAGAAGGAAATGGCAACCCACTCCAGTATTATTGCCTGGGAAAGCCCATGGACAGAGGAGCCTGGCGGGCTACAGTCCACTGGGTCACAAAGAGTCGTACATGACTGAGTAACTAAACACAACTCAGAAAGATTGAGAAAGATGCTTGTGTCCAACTTGGTCCCTGCCCCATCTTAGGGGGACAGGAGCAGTCACCAGGTCTGGACTGCCCCCCTTCCCCCCTGCCAACACACACAGACATAAGAGTTATGTTGGAATAAACAGCCTTTAGTTCGTCCCTGCGGAGAAGGCAATGGCACCCCACTCCAGTACTCTTGCCTGGAAAATCCCATGGACAGAGGAGCCTGGAAGGCTGCAGTCCATGAGGTTGCTAGGAGTCGGACATGACTGACCAACTTCACTTTCACTTTTCACTTTCATGCACTGGAGAAGGAAATGACAACCCACTCCAGTGTTCTTGCCTGGAGAATCCCAGGGACAGGGGACCCTGGTGGGCTGCCGTCTATGGGGTGGCACAGAGTCGGACACGACCGATGCGACTTAGCAGCAGCACCAGCAGCAGTTCGTCCCTGGAATTTGTGCTGTGAGTACTGAGGCTACAACAATCAGGGAACACTAGCCTCTTAAGCCTCGGGGACTTCACATTGAGGCACACCCAAGGACAGAACTCTGCTGTCTCAGGCTGCCCTGGTCCTCCCCGCCCCCACGCCAGTTCCCACCACCCTTCCAGACAGGCTCAACACCCTTTTGGAAAGATACCGGGTTTCCGAAGGAAAATTTTCATTATAGATGAAGCGAGCCCTCTAGTGGCGATTTCGCAAGTTACAGCCTCTATTTTAAGATTTCAAGGGGGTGAGTTCAATTTCTTTTTTCTTCTAAAGAAGCACCCAGAGCTAGTTCTCACTGTGAATAGATGGAATTCCATTCCTTTTTACTCCTTTCCTTCCCCCAAACAATTCTACTCTCCTTTCCCCAGTGTGCAGCATCCCTGAGATCTTTTTGTCCGTTGTAATCCCTGCAACTCACTCTCACCCATCAGTCTGGGGTCCTCCATCCCCGTGCCTTTCTCTGCTGGAGAATCGCTGGTGTTCTGACTGCACAAGCCGCGTGCTGAGAACAGAGACACCACACAGGCAGCCGGACTAGCAAGCGCTTCTTTGACTAGTTTGGCCATGAGCTACAGCTACCATGAATTTCAGTTTCAAGGTGTTCCAATATTTACCCCCCAAGTCACACTGTTTGCCATGCTGGTCATATGTAACACTTCTCCTTTCGTAGCGCTCTAAACAAACTGAAAAGGAGCATTTTGACTGTTTAGGACAGGATGCTGGGGATGACGTGAATCTGCCAGGAGCAAAGAAATCAGATATCAGTCCTGACTCAGGTGGGCTGCAGGTCGCTCCAAACCATTTAAGTCAACAGAGTGGATCCATGCAGCCTCTTAAACAGCTCTGGGGTCTTTTTTGGGATCCTAATCAGTCAGAAAACGGCATGTATTTAGCACCCACGTTTTATGCCATGTGAAACAAACATTAAATACAAAGGCAAAAAGAAAACTGGTGACCAAAGTGCTCATGGTCAAATAAAGAAGAGAGAAAGATAAACAGGTGAAAATCAACTGAGAAGCCGAGCCCATCAGAAATATGAAACAAAAGCACCGTCACTTCAGGTTCTTTGAGTTTCTATGGAGTTCTCCCAACAGTAAGTTCTGTTCCCGCCGCCCCCAGATGGAATCCAGGGCTTGGTTCACCCACTTTTGAGAGGATGAGCCATCCTGGACTCCTCTCCCTTCACTTCTCTCACCTACGACGTATCTGAATCCATCCTTTGCTGCCCTTCATGTGCCAGTGACTTAGCTGGGCTCTCAGAGTCTGCCTGAAGAGCTGAGACACTCTTCTGGGCTCAATTTCCCATAGTCATTTTGCCCCAGGCTCCCCATTCTCCACAGATCCCTGATTCTAAAATTCCCCTGCAGATCCAATTCTCCTGCAGACCCCATCAGGGACCTCCTCATCCTCTGCACCAGTTTCCAGAGTGCGCTCAGGATTCTGACACCTCAAGACATTGCTGCCAGGGCTTCCCTGATGGCTGAGGGGTAAAGAGCCCGCCTGCCAGGGTAGGAGTCGTAAGAGACATGGGTTTGATCCCTGGGTCAGGAAGATCTCCTGGAGGAAGAAATGTCAAGCCACTCCAGTCTTCTTGCCTGGAGAATCCCACGGACAGTGGAGCCTGGTGGGCCGCAGTGCATGGGGTTGCAAAGAGTTGGACACAACAGAGCAACTGAGCATCTCTGCATATGAATCAGCATTTCTTACTACTGATCTCACTGTGAAGGAATTTGTACCCATGAATAGCAAGCAGGAGACTGCAGCTAAAGCAAGTCCTAGTGTGGAGATGACTCGGGCCTCCACCCCCCAGCCCGGCACCAGCACACCCCCACCCTCTGCTCAGCTCCCCTGCTGCTCCGGGAACCCCATGACTCAGGCGGGTTCCTGGGTCCCTCGAGTTGGCCTCCAGGGCCCCGGGGTCCCACAGAGCCCGCTCCCAGCATCACCATCACAGCACATAACGCTCCCAAGGCCCACGCTAGCCTCTTTCACCCTAACTCTGTCATAGTTTTACATGCTCTCATATATGCAAGAACAGCATCTCCATCCTGTCAACCACAGCAAAGCATTCACAAGAAATCTGTAAAAAAGTCAGTTAGTGCTTTATGATTTTTCTTATTTGAATGAGCAACTGTATAATTCTTGACATTTGGGGAATTACAGCCACCTAAATTGAAAATAAATCCACAAACGTCACTCTGTGTCTAACATTTGTTTTTTAAAATTGAATTGGGTTGGAACTAATGTTCTAAGAATTCTCTATTACATATGAAAAAATCAGAAACACCACGGGGTAGCGTAGAGCTGGGGATGGAAACCACCTGAGAAGACAATTAGCCTTGGAGGGAGGTCCCGTAATAACACAGGGTGCTCATCTGGGCCTAAAGTGCCTGCACAGGGCGGGGAGTATATTTCAAGCAGATAGCAAGGCGACAGTAAGTTCATGTGTTGCGCTCAAGAGAGGTTTTCCATCTCGAATCTCAGCGTTAAGTACATTCAAAATAAGCACTGGATTTGAGAAGCTTGGCATAGCCTGCATGTATCAGGATTCTTCTATATAAAACCGAGGCCTGTATGCACGCGTGCTCAGTTGTGTCCAACTCTTTGTGACCCCATGGACTGTAGCCCGCCAGGCTCCTCTGTCCATGGGATTTCCCAGGCAAGAATACTGGAGCAGGCTGCCATTTCCTCCTCCAGGGGATCTTCTGTGCCCAGGAATCGAACCTGCATCTCCTGCATTGGCAAGCAAATTCTTTTAGCACTAGGTCACCAAGGAAGCATAAAGCCAAGGACTGCATACATTATCTTGGAAGCTAGTCCCGGCATGACTGATGGCTGAGAAGTTGGAGGGTGGTGTAGAGGGTGAGGCCTGTAAGGGCCAGTTCTCTTACTGTCCCTAAACGGCCATGACCTCCAGGTGGCCCTTCAGAGATCTGGAGTCCACATCCTTGTAAAAGGGGTGGTGGAGGCATGCAGCAGCACTCACAAGATGAACTGTTTCACATTCCCAGGGAGCTCCTTGGAACAGCTCATCATTTACAGGGCCGTGGGCAAGTGATGTTATCTTCTCTGAGCCACTGCTTCCCTCTCTGTGAGGTGGGAAGATGAAATCATAGCACCTACTTAATAGGATTTTTGTAAGGATGAAATGAGAGCCTCATCTACAGTGCTTAGTCCAGTGTCTGCCGCATAGTCAGCCCTCAGAAGCTTCCGGCAGATTGAGACACCACTGCACACGTTTGAAAGTCCAAAATCCAGAGCATGGACACCACCAGGTGCTGGAGAGGATGAGAGCAATGGGAACCCTCTTTATTGTTGGGGGAGATATGCAAAGTAGAGGGTAGAGAGGCTTCCCCGGCGGCTTAGTGGTAAAGAATCCGCCTGAGAATGCAGGAGCCGCGGGTTCAATGCCTGGGTTGGGAAGATCCCTTGGAGAAGGGAACAGCAACCCACTCCAGTATTCTTCCCATGGAGAGAGGAGCCTGGGGGGGCTACAGTCCATGGGGTCACAAAAGAGTCAGACATAACTTAGTGACTAAACAAAAACAATGCAAAGTAGGAGACACTGTGGATGATACTATGGCTGTTTCTTCAAAGGTGAACATTCTCTTACCATACCATCCAGCAATGGCATTCCTGGGTATTTACCCAAAGGAGTTGAAAATTTATAGTAAATAATGAGGACCTGGGCCTCCCTGGTGACTCAGACAATAAGGAATCTCCCTGCAGTGCAGGAGACCCAGGTTCAATCCCTGGGTCGGGAAGATCCCCTGGAGAAGGGCATGGCAACCCACTCCAGTATTCTTGCCTGGAGAATGCCATGGGCAGAGGAGCCTGGTGGGCTATAATCTGTGGGGCTCCTAAGAGTCAGACATGACTGAGCAACAACAAATCAACTAAGCAACAACAAATCAAGGTGAGTAGACTTAAAAAAAAAAAAAACCTGTGGTAGAGTCACACAACAGAATATTATTCAGTGCTAAAAAGAAATTAGCTATCAAGAAAAGATGTAGAAGAAACTTAAATGGGTATTGCTAAGTGAAAGAAGCCAATCTGAAAAGGCTTGTTGTTCACTCAGTCATGTCCGACTCTGCAACCCCATGGACCGAAGGCTTCCCTGTCCTTCACTATCTCCCGGAGCTTGCTCAAATTCATGTCCATTGAGTCGGTGATGCCATCCAACCATCTCCTCCTCTGTCGTCCCCTTCTCCTCCTGCCTTCAGTCTTTGCCAGCATCAGGGTCTTCGCATCAGGTGGCTAAAGGATTGGAGCTTTAGCTTCAGCATAAAAGTCTGCACACTGTGTAATTGCAACTATGCAACAATATGACACTCTGGAAAAGGTAAAACTAAGGAGACAGGAAGAAGATGGGTGACTGCCGGGAGTTAAGGGGAGACAAGGATGAGTGGGCAGAACACAGGATATTCAGGGCAGTGACCCTACTCTGTATGGTACTGTAATGGTACCATTACACGTGGTACACGTCATTATACGTGCATCCACACTCACAGAACGCACAGCATGAAGTGTGAACTCGAGTGTAATCACAGGCAATAATGACACGTCACAGTGCAGCTTCATTAATCATACCAAGTGTACCTTTTCAGTGGGGGGGACCCTGTGGGGATCAGGGTGCAAGCAGAGGTTCTATGGGAAATTTCGGCACCCATTGTTCAGTCTTGCTATGAACCTAAAACTGTTCTTAACAAATTAATCTACTACAAATATTTTTTAGCTGTGGTTACTGTTATATAAAATTGCCTCTAGCTTTAGATTCTGGCCTTCTATGTAGCCAGTATGTATTTGTAGGAAGAAGTTCATGTTTATGGAGTACTTGTGTTATCCTGGCCTCTGGTGGTGAATTTGCAGAGATGTCAGAATTTTTGACTTCTGCAGTGAGCGTTTCCACAGCACTTTGCCCTGATGTTGGTTTTTCCTGAGCTGTTACAATTTTTTGCACCTTTCCCACCCCCTACAATTTCTTTGTGTGCTGCTGATGACTATTATTATCTTTAATTTCCGAAGGAGGAAACATGCGCAATAGGTCCTCATCTAGGAGGTGTTATTTGGGCATAAATAACACCTCAGGTGAAACAGGTGGGGCACAATTTGCATCTTGGCATTAAATTAGAAGTAAACCCCAGGAATATTTTATTCCTGAAATAACAACGACCAAGCGGAAAAACCAGTGTGATTAACTAACGTTACTCGGCTTTCACAATTACTTGGTAACAGATTCGGAGTAGAAGCCACCTGCTTACGGGCTGGACTGTTTTGGACTGGCGGCAGCCCCAGGCTCTTCGGCTGCAGTGTCCAGGCAGGTCAGTGGACTAAGCACCAGAGAACCTGGGTCCCATCAGTGATTCGGCATTGCCACAGCGCTATAACCCTGCAAGTACCTGAAATTTCCTCAGCATCAGTTCATCAGTGTTTTGGTTTTTTTCTTTTTTTAATTTGTGGAGTGATGATAAGACTGATTTTTACACCTCACTGGGTTGAGAAGAAAAAAGACAAATGTTAACACATGCAGATAAGAGAGACAACTCCTGAGGTGTAACTGGGGCAGTGCTTCTTCCCTCAAGCAGGCTGTTGTGCCTAAAGCTCATCAATGGATGACCCTTCGGCCCCAGAGTTAAGACCACAGCAAAGTGGGGTCAGGGCTTGACTCGCCAGCGGCCGCAAAGAGCCACAGCCTCATCAGAGATGTGTTTAGATGTCTATCCATCATGCTGGCCACAAGTCACAGAGCCCTGACATGTAAAACAGAGGCCCAGCCAATGATTCAAGGCACCAAACACTTCTCACAGCACACACACGCAGTGTACACAAGATTAGCTGAGCGCCTTTGCTAACTCAGGACCCAGTCACAGAAGTGGAATAGGTTATGTGCTGCTGACTTAGCAGATCCCACTCTGATTAAGTTACATCACCTAATGGGACATTAATGTCCTGCACCTCAGGATACAAGGTACCGAGAAGATTCCATCATCCCTGTGACATTCTTTCCCCAAAGCCCTGGCTCCAATTCATCAAGATATCAGACAAAATCAAAATAACGGACACCTGAAAAGGTTACTGGTAGGTACACTTCAAAACTGTCAAGGTCGTGACCGACAGGGAAAGACTGAGGAAAGGTCACAGATGGGAGGAGGCCCAGGAGACCCTGCAACTAAATGCAGTGTGGGCTGCTGCCCTGGATCCTGGGACACAGACACCGGAGGAAAGGCTGGTGAATCCGAAAGGGCGTGCAGTCTTGGAGGTCTCGTTGTTGCTGCTATTGTTCAGTCACTCAGTCATGTCTGACTCTTTGCACCCCCTTGGACTGCAGCACACCAGGCTTCCCTGTCCTTTACTATCTCCCAGAGTTTGTTCAAACTCATGTCCATCAAGTCATTGATGCCATCCAACCATCACATCCTCTGTTGTCCCCTTCTCCTCCTGCCCTCAATCTTTTCTGGCATCAGGGTCTTTTCCAGTGAATTGGGTCTTTGCCTCAGGTGGCCCAGGTTTTGGAGTTTCAGCTTCAGCATCAGTCCTTGCAATGAATATTTAGGGTTGGTTTCCTTTAGGATTAATTTGTTTGATGATCTTGCTGTCCAAGGGACTCTCAGGAGTCTTCTCCAACACCACAGTTC
Source organism: Bos taurus (assembly GCF_002263795.3). Taxonomy (NCBI): domain Eukaryota; kingdom Metazoa; phylum Chordata; class Mammalia; order Artiodactyla; family Bovidae; genus Bos; species Bos taurus. The sequence goes on along the minus strand of NC_037338.1, from coordinate 7,510,047 downwards.
AAAAGCATCAACTCTTTAGCACTCAGCCTTCTTTATGGTCCAATTCTCACATCTGTACATGACTACTGGAAAAACCATAGCTTTGACTATAAAGACCTTTGTTGGCAACGCGGTATCTCTGCTTTTTATAGCACAGCTAATTTCTCAAGAGTGGCCCTGTGCTTTCTCTGTCTACAGTTAAAACTGCTCTGTAAGTTCAAATTTATTTACAAATAAAAAGTTCTGAAAATATTCCAGTGCTCAGTATCCCAGGGCCTGTGCATGACAACTCCTAGGAGGTTCTGGAGCCTGGATTGCCTGTGGTGGGGGAAGGGAAAGATAGCTACCCGGCTTAGCTTGATGCAAAGGGTCAAAATGAACATGGCTGTTATCTCAGTTAATACAAAGAGTATATTCATAACCAGTTTATGCCAGACTGTGAACAAATAACTGAGGGTTTATTTGATAAGCTCCTGCCAGCAGCCCTCTTATTTACTAACACACCACCCCTCTTCCCATCTCCCACCTGCCTAGAAAAGAGAAAATCCTCCGTGAGATCATCATCTGTTCCGATTCTCATGTTGACTGTACTCTCCTTACATCTTTCTCATGAAGGATGCCACGAGGGGCTCGGAATAATGACGACTGCTGTCATAATTAAGCTCTGGGATGGATTTCAAAGACTCAAGGAGGACCCAGCAGGTCATCCAAGCCCATCTCCCTGCCAGTGCCTAAGGGCTGTGCAGGATTTGGCAGATCTGTCCCCAGGCTGTAAAAATTCTAAACTAGTCAAGAAATTACCACCATGTACAAATGATGATTAAAAAGCTTACCTTCTTCCTGGATGATTCTAGAGGGAAGGGGCTGGGGGCAGGGGGAGTAAGGCATGAATAGCTCCCTGAAAACAAATGCTGTTCTATTTGGAGTTTATTTTCCAAGGTGAAAATGTGGTTATTTTCCATTCAGTGTGGTAGCCAGGGCTTATTGTTATGCAAGAGTTGCCTCTGCATCAGATAAATTAAAATCTAGCACTGACCCCCAGCTGTCCCTCAAACGATATTATAAATGCGTCTGTCCTAGTTCCAACTTCTTCTGGCTTATACTGAAGTGCTGGACTTGAACACAGTTGTGTATGAGGCTGCCATTGGCTCAGACACCTTAGCAACAGCGTCAACGTTGCCGAGGAATGAATGCTACAACAAAACCCCATAAGGGCCACCACTTGCTCAAGTGACTGTATGTTATCAAGTTGAGTGGGGCCTTTTCCAGTGAAAATTGTGAAATGTACTCACGGGCATATAAATCCAGCAGAAAAGGGCAACAACTATGATGTCAATGAAAACAGGAAGTATTTTCAGGGGATAGAACTTGGAGGAAGATTGAGGAGAACAGTTAAACAGAAGAGTTAATTCAGAAACAGATCCTTGGAAGATGTCTTGATTACGTACAAAGTGGAAACCTGGCGGCGTAAACGACGAAGGCAGGTGAAGTCCGCTGAAAACTGTGACCGCTGTGTCTGTCCCAATCACTCTTCCACGCTGGGCACAGGGAAACGGGAGCACGCAAACACTAAATACGTCCACATTTTCCATTTTTCTTGAGTGTTCTCTACTTGGCACATACATTCACCTTTATACATACAATACATAAGAAAATGTAGGTATGTAGCCTATGGGAAAAAAATACCCATAGCAAAAACCATGCCTGGCCTTTCGTTACCAGTACCGTGTGAGTTGGGCACATCATGTCTGTCATAAGTCACGGTGGAAACTTACATAAGAGGCCTATCCCAAGGGACTTCCCTGGTGGTCCAGTGGATAAGAATCTGCCTGCCAATTCAGGGGACACAGGTTCCATCCCTGGTCTGGGAAGATTCCACATGGTGCAGGGCAACTAAGCTCCTCTGCCACAACTGCTGGGCCCCTGCCCTGCGACTGCTGAAGCCTGCGCAGCTAGAGCCTGTGCCCTGCAACAGGAGAAGCCACTGCAATGAGAAGTTCGGGCCCTGCAAGTGGAGAGCAGCCCCCACTCACCACAACTAGAGAGAGCCCAAGCGCAGCAGTGAAGACCCAGCACAGACAAAATTAATTATTCTTTAAGTCTTAAAGAAAAAAAAAGAAATATATCCAAAGAACCATAGTTCTGTGTTTGAAATTCTTCACCACTCTTTTTTTAGAGCTTCCCCAGTGGCTCAGATGGTAAAAAAATCCACCTGCAATGCAGGAAACCTGGGTTCAATCCCTGGGTCAGGAAGATTCCATGTAGAAGGAAATGGCAACCCATTCAAGTATGCTTGCCTTGGAAATCCCATGGACAGAGGAGCCTGGTGGGGTACAGTCCCTGGGGTTGCAAAGAGTCGGACACGACTGAGTGACTACTAACCAACCAACTTAGAAGTGTCATGGAGTCTATGGGCGTGTCGTTCAGCTTGCTGGTGTGTTGCAATGAGCTAAACTGAGGCTCAAGGTCTAGTGGAAGTTGACTTGTCTGCCATATTGGACATATTTGGTTCGAATCAATTTATGTCATGTCCTCGGGCTGTGTCACCCTTTTAAAGGTTATGCTCTGCCCATTTCACTAGCAGTTTTACCATTTCTTTCCACTAGGGGTAGCTTTTATCATGAGTGACCTGATAGGCTGACACCCTTTGATCACCTTTGGGCGGGGACTGGATTTCTCCTTTCTGATTAACAGCTGTGCAGAGTGGTGTCTCCTAACCAAGTCACATTCCAAAATATTTTTATTTGTCTCATCCTAAAACCACAGGTCACTGCTACCCTGTGTATGTATCAGCCAAATCTTTTGGAAGTTGCTTGTCTTTCTTGACCATTCTGTGAAATACACTGTATGATAATGAAGGTGAGGCTTTACCCTGCTCCTTTAATGCTCAGCACTCCACCACATACTTCCAAGTCTTGCATGAGGCTTCTCAGGCTGGGGGAAAATGGTTTCTTTTCAAGAAACAAGCTTCCAAGATCCCATAATACACAAAGCACTTCAGTTTGAAAAGTGAAGACGAGAGGAAAGCCAAATAAAAAGGGCTCAGGCTGGAAAGTCTTGAAGCTGGGGGATTCTCTGAAATCATTCACAGATGCTGTTTCTACCCTTGACAGGTCACTTCATCCCATTTAGCACTTTTTATCTTTGAGTTCCAAAGCTCTTAAGCAAATGGAGAAGGGAGGAAAGCTAACCTTTCTGATGATAGTTTATCAGACTGACAATCAAACAGAAGTTCCCCTGTGGTGCAAGTAAGACATGGTTTGAAAAAGAAATAATGCAAAAGAAAGGAAAAAGGGGATCATAGAGATCACACCTTCACATTTAATTTCAGAGAAGAAGACCTGAAGTTGATGTTTGTTTAGATCAGTTGTGCCCCAGTTGGAACATGGGTGCCCAGACCTGCAGTGCAGTAACATGGGCTATGCTTTAAATAGCTGCCAAATAGCCATGTGGGGGTCGGCAGCAGGCTAGGGTTGCGAGGAGACGGATCTGATTCAAAGTGAAGTCACATAACAAGGGGGCAAGTAGAGCTGATGTGCAGGAGAGCCATTTTTCATTATCATTCTGTGCTTTCCTTTACATATATATTTATATTTATATATATTTATATATATATAAATAATATATATATATATAAGGGCACTAATTCAATTTGTATATATATATGTGTTTGTGTGTGTGTGTGTGTGTGTGTGTGTTTATTTTTTTCTCCTTTGGTTAGCCAACCAGATACGGAAATCCACCCCAGGAACTTCTGAGAAAACTTCTCTTCTTTGGCAGTCCTGTTTTCTCTGTTGCTGTTGTTTAGTCACTAAGCTACGTCCGAATCTTCTGCAACCCCATGGACAGTAACCCGCCAGGCTCTTCTGCCCATGGAATTGTCCAGGTAAGAATACTGGAGTGGGTTGCCACTTCCTACTCCAGGGGACCTTCCTGATCCAGGGATCAAACCTGTATCTCTTGTGTCTCCTGCAGTGGCAGGCTGATTCTTTACCAGCTGAGCCACCGGGGAAGCCCCACCATGAGCAATGGCCACTAAAGTTAAGGCCAGAAGGACACTTCTGCAAGGTGGCATCTGCTTTCTGATACTGGGCTTTCTAGTTTGCACTCAGGGCGGTATAAGCCATTCAAGTGGCTTCAGACTCCTACAGCCTCATACATATTTTAGGTCACTGATGTCACTGAGTATGCCCTGAGATCCTTGACCTCTGAACCACTCCATTTAATGCCTGGAGCCCAAAGCCTGCAGCAGAGGTGCTGGTCAGTGGAGGACTTGGAAGTAGCTTACTTCGAGCTTCTTCATTCATGCAACAAACCAACATTCAACCCTAATCATTCACAGAAATCTTTCTGTTTTCATTCAAATATGTCCAAAGTATTTCCCTTCCCCTATTAGGGAGCAGCCAAGAGGTGTCATAGAAAGAGCATGGAGTTCAAACACCTAGAGAACCATCTCCAATCCTTCCTCACTGTGTGGCCTTGGGCGACTTCCACACCTTCTCAATTTCAGTCCCTCAGCTCTCAAGGGAGTGATGCCACCAAATGGCGTGGGAATGGGTAGTGGCCCCCAGGAAGTGCTCAAGAATCAGAGTCAGCCTGTTCTTAGTCTTGTCTGACTGTCATCCAGTGGAAGTCTAGAAAGTATCAATATGATTTGCAATTGTCCACAATTATTTAACTCAATAACCTAGAGTATGTGTTCAGTCGCTCAGCTGTGTCCAACTCTCTGCAACCCCATGGACTGCAGCCCACCAGGCTCCTCTGTCCACGGAATTTTCCCTGCAAGAATACTGGAGTGAGTTGTCATTTCCTCCTCCAGGGCATCTTCCTGACCCAGGGATCAAACTCACCTCTTGCATCTCCTACATTGGCAGGCGGATTCTTTACCACTGAGCCACCTGGGAAGCCCATAACCTAGGGTGGACATTCCTTGTTATTTCTCCATTTTAAAGTATGTCCACATGAAGAACAGCAAAGTGACTCAGAAACAGCAGGATCTCCAGAATCAGAGACTCTAACATAGGCCAGGCGGGCCCATGTCTGAGATGCATGGGCCTGGCTGCTATTGAGAGTGCAGATAATCTCTGAAATGTCTAATGAACAAAATTGTTCAAGCTGTCATATTGAGTAAAAATCTAAGTTTACAAAGCACTTTTCTATATGACCCTTTAAGTTATCTAACGTCCCCAGGTGGCCCTCGTGGTAAAGAACCCACCTGCAAATGGAGCAGACAGAAGAGAGGTGGGTGGGTTCGATCCCTGGGTGGGGAAGATGCCCTGGAGGAGGGCATGGCGACTCACTCCCGTATTCTTGCCTGGAGAATCCCCTGGACAGAGGAACCTGGTGGGTTTACAGTCCATGGGGTCACAAAGAGCTGGATGTGACTGAGCAACTGAGAACTTTAAGTGACCTACTAGAACTATTGATGTACTGCTTGACTCTACTGGTGGAGTTATGGATGAAATTTCTTTCTTTCTACTCATTTATACTTTCTGAATGGTTTAATGAATATGCATAACTTTTGCAAAGAAAAACAATTTGGAGAAGTAAACAAATTTTAATGTCTTTTTTTTCTGTCTTATTGTGTCTGTGAATAGGAAGTAACAGACCTTGGAAATCATATTTTTCTGGAAGCTGGGTAAGTGGTAAAATGGTAGGCTTTAGGGTTCACCATCTTATGACTAAGACAGCAACATTATGAAGCAACTGCATTAATTAGAAATGTCATGCTATCATGTGGACAGGCAAAAGTATTAGAAATCATAAACTGTACTAATGATGCTGTATTGATCAATCGATCAAAAACTAAGTATCTACAAGCGTATGATGCAGCCCCTATTCCCAGCAGCCTTGAGATGGTCTGCTGATTGTGCTAGCAGTCAGTCAGGTCAAGTGGAGAGAGAATAGTAGGAAAAAAAAAAAAAAACCCACAAAAACAAACTTACAGACGTAACACACACACACACACACACACACACACACACGTTGATAATCGATAATTACCAAGCACTGACACCTCTTCCATCACATAAATATACTCTTATAAGTGGATTTAATCTTCAAATTCAGTAAATACATTTCATAGATTAGTCATAAAAGCAGTCAGTGTCCAGTAACAGTACACTTAACAGTATTAGCTAACAGCATACCTTCAATCCCAAATTAAACATCTTCATTCAGCATCTTTGTAGGGTTTTCCCAGCAGTTTCCTGTGTTCCCTGTCACAGGACTGAACTAAACCGCTTGGGCAAAGAGGAGGAGAGAACAGTCTCTACCAGAGTCCAAGGCCACACCTCACTTTCCTCTTACCTCACTCTTTCTGCAAGTGTCACCGAGAAGCTATCTTATTCATTGAACTGAAACTTCAAGATGCAAATTCAATTCTCTTAAAAAAAGATTTTCAAAACTTTGAAAGATTTGGAAATAAATCAATACACTAAATAGAGAAATAAAATGAAGCATACTATCCCAAATCAGATATAAGACTGTTACAAGAATATATAAGTGTATTTTACTCATTGACATAGTAAATACAACTCACCTTTCCTCCATGGATTGTCGCTGAAATAGATCAGGCAATATGCTTGAATTAATGTGATCAGTGCATTACAACTATTACTTCCAAAGTGTGGATCTGAGTAAAAGTCTCATGTACATCAGATATTCAGCCAGTTACCCTAAGATAAATATATGGTAGTCACACAAATATTAGAAAGTAAGACTAATCATCTGAAAACTACAAATATTCAAACCTTTACTAAAAAAAAAAAAAAAAAAAAAACAGCTTGCACATGAAATTCGAATGACGTATAATACACTAGAAAAAGTCTCCATTCCAAAGTCCTACCAAAAGGAATTGTTTTTACAGATGCCATGAGTTAATCAAATACATCTAGCATCGTCTGGAAAACTTAATAGCATGCCACAACTTAATATCACAGTCAACATGCATAACAGAACCCATAATTATTTTTTGTAATAATCAGGCCAAAAGCAAAGAAATAAATGAAGCAATATAAAAATGAAACAGAAGAACACAAAGGAAAGTACCAGGAAAACGTGTATGATAAAACTGAAACCTCCTGAGAAACCAGTTAAGGACCTGAAGTCTTTTCTTTCTTTTTTTTTTTTAACAGGAAAGCCCGGTCCGTACGTAACCCCTAAAACGCCCCGTGATCCGCACACACCTCAGACCTTCATTTCCCACCCCAAGAGCACCCTCCCAGTAAACCAGGTCTAAAAGAAAGTACAAGGTGTGCACAGAAGAGACAATCTGGGGACCAGGGGGTGAGGCACCGGGGGAGCAGCGCCTCTGCCCCACCCCAGGCTCGGCTTCTAAGGGGTCACCCTTCCAGCCGCCTCCGACTCAAGCCCTTGGTGTCCGCAGCAGCTGCAGAGTAAAGTGCTGTGTCTGGAACACGTCAGTCCGCACACCACACAGAGCCTCTGTGCCTCCACTAGGCGAGTCCTCTGCCAGGGGGCTTCCAAAATGCAAATTAGACCTAGGCTTCTCAGATGGATGCCATTTCCATCAAAACTAGTGCCAAACAAACATCTTTGATATGCAAAATGTCTACTCTAGTGAATATAATCATTCCTACATGCCCACCCCCTCAGGTTTTCCTCCAAGAGGTTAAAGCAAACAGCAGATCCGTAAATGCTAATGTACTTGCTGTAAAGCTGAAGTCAGGGAGGGACAACAGGGAAGGGCATCAAATGATGGGAAGAGCTACAACCCATAGGATCTTGGGGAAAGTTAACATTTCATAGTCTTTAATAAAGCAAGACTATTATCACCCTCATCTGGAAGCATTTTGGGCGTTTATAGTGAGTGCATATTAAAAACACATTTCATCAGTAAATCTTCACATGCTGGACAGATTATCAATATAATTTTTAGCTGGGAATTTTAAAATATCAAATAGAATTATGTACAAAGCACAGGCGCTTGGTTTTTACATACTTTCAACCATATTCCATACACAATTAAGCCACTTTCAGTTCATGAAAAATCCAATCTGCGTTATCTGTGATTTGGTATAAAGATTTGTTTCTTTTAAATATAGCCTAAGATTTATATAAGCATGCACAATTAAGTGAATAACTTAACATAACCAAACTTAATTTTGGTTAAGAAAGAAGAATAAATACAGGTTGGTTTTGTGGGGGCCCATTCTGACTGATGAGTTTGTGTGGCTCCTGCTAAGGGAGCAACTTTGATCTATTTTTTAGTGGTGAGTAATCTGCTCACAGGAGCTGGTACCTGTATACGTGGGTATTGACGTACAGAGAAAAGAAGCAGAGTTAATTCTCTGACAACATTTGTTTGTTGTTCATAATTACTCTCCCAAGAATTATTCTTAACAGTAGCGGAAGTGAATGCGAAGGAGGCTTAGATCAAGTCATGATCTGCCCCTGATGATGGTTCAGGCCTTTGCTACCTGCAAACTCCAAGTATGGTGAAAGGGATGAGGCCCCTGTTACCTGCAAACTAGGTTCCTGAGGGCACTTAGACAAGACCGAAGCACCTGGAGAGATTCTAGGACCCTCTTATGAGAGAAAATCACAATGGCTAATTCAAATAGCAACTAACAAGTTACACCAACTCATTCTATGCCGGGATCATGGAGACAAAATGAAAAAAAAAAAAAAAGCTCTGTTTTAAATCATTCAGGGAGACACTGGAGGCAGCAGTCTGACTAGTGATGTATCTGAATGTGCCGTCCAACAATCAGAAACAGTAATCCAGCTAGCAGGGAGAAAAAAATTCCCGCCGGGGCCAGGAAGAACGACCAGCCGTACAGCACAGAGGGGCTGAAATCCAAGCAGTCTCTCATTTTCCTGTGTCTGTAGCTTTCCAAGTCGGCCACCGCCTGCACCCAGATGACGTACAGCATCACCACCAGGGCAAACAGGACGCCTGAGGGGACAGAACAAGACACCTTTAGCCTTTCTGAAGATGTCTGCCCGAGCGTGCTAGCAGACCAGTCACACGCCCGACGATAAAACTGTGAGAATGCAACTCTAGCTAAATCGCCTGCTTGGTGTCAGACCTGCTATTGAACGCTTCCTAGGCACATCACTTATCTTCAGTGATCAGGGCACTGAGGGTGGGAGCTGCAGAAGAACAAGGATGGTGGCTGACCTGTGCTGACTGAGCGCTCACCGTGTGCCAGGGGCCGCATCAGGTGCTTGCGAACCTAAGAGTCAAAGATCCCTTGTGCTACTGTGGAAGCCGCTTAGTCGTCTCTGACTCTGTGGGACCCCGTGGACTGTAGCCCGCCAGGCAAGAATCCCTCTGTCCATGGGATTCTCCAGGCAAAAAAACTGGAGTGAGTTGCCATTCCCTTCTCCAGGAGATCTTCAGGGATTGAACCCAGGTCTCCTCAAATGCTGGCAGATTCTTTACCGTCTGAGCCACCAGGGAAGCCCTGCCTAGCAGAATTTACTTTCCAACATTTATTCGTCTTTATTGTATGTCTCGTTTGTGATGAACATTGTTATACGTTATTTCTTTCAACATGTACAACATACTCATGAAACAGGTACTCTGAACCCCCAGTTTCAAGTTTATGCAAACTCAGCTGGTAGCTTTCCTAGCTGATTTTTAGTTCAAAGTCTTTCTGACTATTGTTATAACAATGTAACATTTATAACTACAGCTAACTGGTGCTGTAAATGTGACAGTGAAAACAGAAGCCAAGTAAGTAAGTACCAGAAAAAAAAACAGAGATGGGAGCACTGAACTAATATAAAAGAACATACGTGACTCTTTAACAAACTTTCTGTGGATTTGTGATCAAGAGCCTTATTAAATAAAAGAAAGGAAGAAAGAAAGAAAGGAGGGAGGGAAATTACTAAACCTTCAATATAATTTATGAACCATTTCAATATAAAACTGCAATCCACCTATTCAAAAATACCGTTGGGATTATAAGGGCAGAGAAGTAGCATAGTGTTGGACGCTTGACTTTATCAAATAACACGACAGAAGAGCTGTATGAATGCGGAAATCTGAGACTACTACTAGGCACATGCTTTTCCATGTGACTGTTACCGTGACAGCAAGGAGGTGCAACCACTGCACTGAGCTGCAGTCTCGAGAGCCGCTAAGTTGATTCACTACTGAATGAGGGACAGGTCCCCATACACGAATTTGTCCCAAAGCAAAATATACTTCCAGTAGTCATGTATGGATATTGAGAGCTGGACCATAAACAAGGCTGAGTGCTAAGAATTGATGCTTTCGAATCATGTGCTGGAAAAGACTCTTGAGAGTCCCTTGGACAGCAAGGAGATCAAACCAGTCAATCCTAAAGGAAATCAATTCTGAATATTCACTGGAAGGGCTGATGCTGAAGCTCTAATCCTTTGCCCACCTGATGCGAAAAGCTGGCTCATTGTAAAAGACCCTCATGCTGGGAAAGATTAAGGGCAAGAGGAGAAGGTGGTGGCAAAGGATGAGATGGTTGGATGGCATCACTGACTCAAAGGACATGAGTTTGAGCAAACTCTGGGAGATAGTGAAGGACAGGGAATCGTGACATGCTGCAGTCCATGGGGTTGCAGAGTCAGATATGACTTAGCAACAGAACAACAAAAATATACCTGAGGTCACTTGTTATTTGTCCAAAAGTTCAATCCAAACTTGTTAAGGATCTACTGTACTCTTTGAATGAATGAACTGAACTATCGGGTATAAAAGCTCCACATTCTAATTGTTAGTCTGTCTGGAAGGTAAGCACCACCCTGTGATCAGGAGCAGAGGCTGGGAAACATGGAGAGAAGATTTAACATGGGTTACAAGCCTAGCCATCCATCGCTCTTGTGGAGTTAACCATGTTCCTGAAGTATTTAGGTGTCCTCGCCCTCCTGGGTCATCAATTTCATAAAGAATCTTGAGAAGGGCCCACACGTTATGTCAAAGTATGTCATCATCAGAGCTGAAACTTCACCCTGATCATGATACAAGCTACAGAGTTGTGAAGAGTCAACACAATGGCTTCACTAATAAGAACCATCCTTCACTCTGCCTTCTGCACGTGAATGTAAATATTGCAGCACAGAATAGAGCAGTCTAATCACTGCACGACAACTGGATCACAAAGAGACAGTGAAGCCGGGTCCGGCCAGCAAGCTCCTCGCAGAGCCATGCCCCAGACTGTGACAACAATACGGTGAGGCCATGTGTTGTCTAGCAAGTCTGAGCCCCTCATTGCATTTTTTTTTCAGCAAATACACAGACAGTGTGCTCTGCTAAGGTAAAGGTGTGGCTTGGTCATCTGCATACCCTTTGCCTTATGCAAACACATTGCAAACCATTTTTTATTATTTGTTTTTATATATATATATACATATATATATATATATGTATATATAAAATCTTCCTTGCATCACGTGAATCTCTTTTGCTTTCAGGTATTTTAATTTTAAAAAGTTTCCTTCATGAAAAACTAGTAGCTTTATACATCTTTTCTTGAAGAATTGTAAATTACTGAATTTAGACTATATTTTTTAAAGTATTGTAGGGCCTTCCAGGTGGCTCAGTGGTAAAGAACCCGTCTGCCAATGCAGGAGACATGGGTTCGACCCCTGGGCCGGGTGGTCTCCACACGCTGTGAAGCAGCGCAGCCCGTGCACCACAGCTACTGAGCCTGTGCTTTAGAGCCTGGGAGCTGCAACTACGGAAGCCCACGTGCCCCAGAGCCCGTGCTCTGCAACCAGAGAGGACACTAGCAATGAGAAGCTCTCGCACGTTACTGGAGAGTAGCTCCCGCTTGCCGCCAACTAGAGAAAAAGTCTAGGCGGCAGTAAAGACCCAGCACGGCCAAGAATAATAAATAAATAAATAAAATTATTAAAAAGTATTGTAGGACATCATGCAGACGATCCCTAATAAGGAAGAATTCAGTTACATTTAATCACTGCTGTTCTTTAAAGAGCAATTACACCCTGAAAGCAACGAATAATAGTGGTTTCTATCAATGCAGTCTTGTTCACTGGTTGGAGACATAGTCCATTTACTTCATAACAGACCAGCTTATGATTATACCCCTGGGGTAAAACAGTGCTTCCCTACTCTTCATAACCCATTACATCGCCAGTGTCTTGTGTGTGTGTGTGTGTGTGTGTGTGCGCGCGCGCGTGCAGACAAACAGAAGTAAAATGAACAAACAAACCTGGGGGAACTACCAGTATTTACACAAGGCCAACACATTAGCTAATATGGCAGCAAAAATTTATGACGGGGGCTGCATGAAGTAAGTAGCCAAAAGAAGAGTCAGGAGACCATTGCTTACAGCGGGACTGATCATCCACATACATATATTGAGGTGAACTGGAGTCAAGTTCTTCACTCCTGAAAAGGGAGTCACAAATTTGAAAAGGGGGGAAAGCTAGAATGAACTCTATGGTGTTTTTTTAGAATTGAATGTGTTGGTGTGAATTGGTGGTTTTAGATAGACGAATAAATGAATGGATACAGAGGCAAATGTGTGCACACACCTGTGTGCGTGTGTGTGCCTAGCTACACTTCCTGGCTGTTCCCTGTGAAAGTCTGGCAGCAACACCACCCCAATTCCACGGAGCACACCGGGCATCCAGATCTCAGCTTCTAAACCCGGGGTTTGGGGCATCTCTGAGAAACAGCTGAGTCCAGGCTGGGACAGAAAGTACAAGACGAATCTGGAACATCATGTTATACCAAAAAAGTACAGGTGTGCTCAGAGAGCAGTGTGGGCGTTCAGAAAACACATCTTGGGGCTTCTCCTAGCCAGTTCTAAGAACATTTGACTATTAAACAAATAATGATAGAAGCCCATTACATCCCATCAAACAAAAGAGGGATCCAAGAGCCCAGAGAGATATAAATAAGCAAGTAAATAAATAAGTAGGGAGAAGGGAATGCCTTTCATTCAGAATGCTGACATAAATACAGAAGGAAGAGCTGAATCAGAAATCACTGCTAGGTGATCATTTAAGTCAGAATTAATTCAGGCAAGAAACAAAAATGGATACTAAAACTAGTGGATGAAATTTAGATGGGAAATAAATGTTTACACCGGCTCAGAGTCTCTTCCCACAAAAACGCGTATTAGTCGTAAAGAAAAAACAGCAACTTTACACTGAAGAAACCTGGCAAATCCCACTTTACTCAAGGGATCAAAGTTGGTAAAACCAGGGACATGAGAGACTGGTGTCACTTACCACTTCAAGAGATTCAGTGAGAACACAATGTAACGGCTGTGCTGCTGCAGCGGGAGGGAAGAATCGAAACCCAGTACTGAGGAAGCATCAGGCAGACCAACTCAGGAACGTTCCAGAAAACCACAGACCTGTACTCCTCGAAAGAGCTCAGCTCATGAAAGTCAAAGAAGGATTTACTCTGGTCTGATGGATACTCAGATGACACATCTAAACACAGGGCCTGTTCCAGGACTCGATTCTTTTGCTTTCTTTAATAAACATTGTTGGGAAAATCAGAAAAATCTGAAGGCAGTCTCTGGGTGAAGGGGCTTACCATTTCTCTGTAAGTTTGAAAATATATCAAAACAAGAAACAAAATGTATGAAAAAAGAAAAAAGTGTGGTGGAAATGTGTGGCTACCTGTGCTGGGAAGTGAATGTGGTGGGGGTGGGGTGGGAGGAGAGGACGTGGGTTCACACCCAGAGAGATGCATCTCCTATTGATGGGATATCAGCAATATTATTGATGTATGGATCAATAATGTATGGATGTGAGAGGTGGACCATAAAGAAGGCTGAGCAATGAAGAATTGATGCTTTCAAACTGGTGCTCGAGAAGATTCTTGAGAGTCCCTTGGACTGAAAGGAGACCAAACCAGTCAATCCTAAAGGAAATCAACCCAGAATACTCATTGGAAGGACTGCTGCAGAAGCTGAAGCTCCAATACTCTGGCCACCTGATGCAAAGAGCCAACACTTGGGAAAGACCCTGATGCTGGAAACGACTGGGGTAGCAGGAGAAGAGGGCAACAGAGAATGAGATAGTTGGATGGCATCACCTACTCAGTGGACATGAGTTTTAGTAAATTCTGGGACATAGTGAAAAGACAGGGAAGCCTGGCGTGCTGCAGTCCATAGGGTCACAAAGAGTCAGACACGATTTAGGGATTGAACAACAACAATTATTGATTTGGTCCACCCACCAAGTGAAGCACTAACACTACGGAAAAATCTTAACTACAAAAAGAAATTCATAAAAACATAAGCAATAGCTGTCTTGAGAGACAAGTGTATTATATTTCAAACCCACTTGCCACAGTGATTTTAGCAGGCATAGAAAGTATTGCCAATATTCAGGTAATAATTGTTTTAAATGAAGTTATATTTAAATTAGGTCATACATTTTGAAAGCATAACTTATCTCCAATTGAATTTTCTAATTTCTATTTTTTGAAGTCTAACAAAAATTCATAAAATAGCTTCAGTTCAGTTCAGTCACTCAGTCGTGTCCGACTCTTTGCAACCCCATGAATCGCAGCATGCCAGGCCTCCCTGTCCATCACCATCTCCCGGAGTTCACTCAGACTCACGTCCATCGAGTCAGTGATGCCATCCAGCCATCTCATCCTCTGTCGTCCCTTCTCCTCCTGCCCCCAATCCTTCCCAGCATCAGAGTCTTTTCCAATGAGTCAACTCTTCGCATGAGGTGGCCAAAGTACTAGAGTTTCAGCTTTAGCATCATTCCTTCCAAAGAAATCCCAGGGCTGATCTCCTTCAGAATGGACTGGTTGGATATCCTTGCAGTCCAAGGGACTCTCAAGAGTCTTCTCCAACACCACAGTTCAAAAGCGTCAATTCTTCGGTGCTCAGCCTTCTTCACAGTCCAATTCTCACATCCATACATGAGCACAGGAAAAACCATAGCCTTGACTAGACGGATCTTTGTTGGCAAAGTAATGTCTCTGCTTTTGAATATGCTATCTAGGTTAGACATAACTTTCCTTCCAAGGAGTAAGCGTCTTTTAATTTCATGGCTGCAGTCACCATCTGCAGTGATTTTGGAGCCCAGAAAAATAAAGTCTGACACTGTTTCCACTGTTTCCCCATCTATTTCCCATGAAGTGATGGGACTGGATGCTATGATCTTTGTTTTCTGAATGTTGAGCTTTAAGCCAACTTTTTCACTCCTCACTTTGACCTTCATCAAGAGGCTTTTTAGTTCCTCTTCACTTTCTGCCATAAGGGTGGTGTCATCTGCATATCTGATGTTATTGATATTTCTCCCAGCAATCTTGATTCCAGCTTGTGTTTCTTCCAGCCCAGCGTTTCTCATGATGTACTCTGCATAGAAGTTAAATAAGCAGGGTGACAATATACAGCCTTGACGTACTCCTTTTCCTATTTGGAACCAGTCTGTTGTTCCATGTTCAGTTCTAACCGTTGCTTCCTGACCTGCACACAGATTTCTCAAGAGGCAGGTCAAGTGGTCTGGTATTCCTATCTCTCAGAATTTCCCACAGTTTATTGTGATCCACACAGTCAAAGGCTTTGGCATAGTCAATAAAGTAGAAATAGATGTTTTTCTGGAACTCTCTTGCTTTTCCCGTGATCCAATGGATGTCAGCAATTTGATCTCTGGTTCCTCTGCCTTTTCTAAAACCAGCTTGAACATCAGGAAGTTCATGGTTCACGTATTGCTGAAGCCTGGCTTGGAGAATTTTGAGCATTACTTTACTAGTGTGTGAGATGAGTACAATTGTGCGGTAGTTTGAGCATTCTTTGGCATTGCCTTTCTTTGGGACTGGAATGAAAACTGACCTTTTCCAGTCCTGTGGCCACTGCTGAGTTTTCCAAATTTGCTGGCATATTGAGTGCAGCACTTTCAGAGCATCATCTTTGAGGAAATAGCTCAACTGGAATTCCATCACCTCCACTAGCTTTGTTCGTAGTGATGCTTTCTAAGGCCCACTTGACTTCACATTCCAGGATGTCTGGCTCTAGGTTAGTGATCACACCACCGTGATTATCTGGGACATGATCTTTTTTGTACAGTTCTTCTGTGTATTCTTGCCACCTCTTCTTGATATCCTCTGCTTCTGTTAGGTTAAAATAGCTTACTGGAGGCATAATCAAAATATGGTCCCAAAGCCCATGAAGCTTTGTGATCATAATAAAACAAATAAACAGACAAATAATTATGGCATATCAAGAACAAGGTGGGTTTCTTATTGGCCGTGTGGTGAGAAGAGCATTTTTTTGTACAAAGGTCATTTTCTGGTCTAATGTCTTTAGTCAATGAAGCCTATGTATTGGGTATTATCTATCAGATTTTTCAAATACTTACTACTTTTTTAGATTGGCATGATAACTTCCGACACTAAACATCCTTTATATTCAATACTCTGTACTCTCTCTTTTTTTTTTTTTTTAACTTTTTGGCCATTCCCCATGGCATGCAGAACCTTAGCTCCCTAATTAGGGATTGAACCCTCATCTCCTGCATTGGAAGCACAGAGTCTTAACCACTAGACCACCAGGGAAGTGTCAATACTCTGTACTCTCTTGTGAAACAATGATTGATAGAGAATGATTGTGCACGTATATCCGTATATACTCATAAGTAGTGAGGGGTTTGATCTGAGAAGCAGTTTCATTTAAGGCCAAGGAAGGGTCTGCTGATGGTAACTGAGTTTCAGAAAGTATTTGGTGGTTGAAGAGCACAGGGCTGCAATTTGTCTACCCTGGTTCAGGTTCACTGTTTAGAAAGTTTAAACTTTAGTAGCTGAGTAACACTGAGCATGTTTCTAACATCTCTGTGTCTCCGATTCATCACTAGTAAAATACAGATGACGCAAGGTGCCCACCGAAGAGAGCAATAAGAGAAATGAACAGAGGAAAGCACTCCAGGAGCAAGATGCCCCAGACAGGACGAGCACATAGCCAACACTGAGCTTTGGCGTACGCTCTTGCTGTGGCTAGAAATATCATCCTCCGAAACCTTCTGAAGGGTCAGAGCTTCTCACGTGACAGGACTATTTCAGGACGGGCCAAGAGGCACGAGAAGCAGCTTGCCGTAGATTCTCCTTTCGGAGACTTCATGGAAGCAGAGAGGGAAAAGGTGGTTTCACGTGTTTGCCTGGGCCTTGCTGGAATCCTCCACCAGGTGGCGCCTGTCACCTCACAGCCCCTGTCTAGGGGATATTTCAGAAAGCGCATCAGGCGAATCCAGACCAGAGCTTAGTCGTGTTAAGGACGTTTTCTGTTTCCACTGTCCAGTCAAGCAAGCCTCCCTCCCCTCCACAGCAGCCCCTTGGTCATAGGAAGCAGAGATTCTTCCTAGGAAAATCCAGCCCCTGTTGATCTGATGATTCACACACATCTATACCTCATGTGCTTCTCTTCTACATAAGAAAGCATGTGTGAAGGGAAAAAGGCCTCAGAAAACATAACATAATCTAGTGAAGAAAGCAATATGCCTTGCCTACTCACTGCTAGTTATTTTCCAGCAAATGACAGTTTGGGGAAAGGGTGTGGAATCAAACAGAATATTCGCAAACAAATTAAACCCCTCACAGTACTGAGTAAACAGTAGACGTTAATGATGCACGTACTTTGGAAGAGGAAAACGAGGCAGATGGAAACACACTCTGCCCGTCCACCTTGGCAGAATTCACTCCAAACCAGAGATCCTATTTATAGGCCCCTTGTCACCTGACATGTTTAAGACTCCTCAGGCTGGAGGTTAATTATTCAGTGCACTCACTTGCAGGCTTGTTACTCTAGGTCTCAGCTCAGATACATCTTTTAAAAGGGGGTGGGGAGCATTTACTTATCCAAGTTTCAAATTGAAGCTTTTTTTCAAAAATGTTCCACCAAAGCTATTACTGAGCAGGCTTCTCACATCCTCGATTCACCTGGGCAGGAGCTGACCACAGTCCAGATGGTCCCCAGCAAGGATGGTGCAACCCGCCAAGGCTGGGGTGGTGGGGGCGGGGGTGACTCCTCTCTCCCCCTCTCACCTGCCTCCCCTCTGCAGCCGTCATCTGGCTCAGAGGTTAAACTGACTGTGATGCGTCCTTTTTGAATTCCTCCTCCGGGGACTTGTCCCTTCGCTTTAGTGTCACGTACAGGCAGACCTTGTTTTACTGCCTTTCACTTGACTGTGCGTCTCAGGTACTGCATTTTGTAGTGAAGTGAAGGTCTGTGGCAACGTGCACCAAGCAAGTCTGTCAGCGCCGTTTTTCCACATACCTTTGGCTCACTTTGTGTTTCTGCGTCACATCATGGCCGTCCTCACGCTATTTAAACCGTGTTTTAGACATAACGGTATTGCACACTAATGGATTACATCAGAGAAGGGTCTGGAAGCAAACCCATCATCTCTTCGACATGTGCCTGTGTCTACCACGTTGACTCCCATTCAAAACCAAGACAGGGCAAGTCTGATTCTAACAGTCTGTGCCACAAATCTCAGCTGAGAAGCAATGTGGAGAAAAAGGAAACTTTCTAAGATGCTTCTGAGAAAGAAAAGTATTCTGACTTTAAAGTACTTTTGTAAATAACAACTCTTCTAAGCTCTTCCCTATTTAATACCAGCCAAGGTTGACTTACTCTGGTACTTGATATTTATATATAAAAAAAAAATGTCAGATTGAGGACATTAAAATTCCCCATTAGAACAGTATCAGAATCCAACACGATGATTTTCCTAGACAAATCCCCAAATGTGACAACTGAAGCTGCAAAGCAAGTGTACAAAAACGGGTACTTTTAGAAACATAAGAGTCACTGGTTCCTCTGTTCCTAATTAGAAGGCGAACTGTACACCTGAGACTCTGGACTGAGCACAAGGAAAAGCTGAGCAGCCATTCTGCATTTCCGGAAAATCCGAGACACTATTTCTCCTTCAACAGTACATCCGCCTGACAGATTAGCAATGCCTAGTTATTATTCATCACTATTTCCCTCCACTGCCCACCTCCAACAGACCAGAGCCCTGAATAAAATGCTCAAGTCCTGTACTTTGGTGTATATTTGGTTCCATACTGAGAAGTTATGCTTTTGATTTCCTCTGAAAGCCCACTTCTTGCCTGCTAAGAAGATAGAAGCTTTAGCAAAGCCATGGGCAAGCCCTTGCAGGCCCTCCAGGCCAGTTTCCCTCACAGGGAGGTCCCCTCAGCTCCCCGGGTCAGCAGCTATTTATAGTCTGGGTCTCGCTACAGGGAGTGGAGAGGGCAGGGGCACTCAGAGAGGTGTGTGTGCCTGTAAGTGGAGAACGCCTGCCTCCAGGCCATCAGCAGTTCTTCCCTGATCCCTCCTGCTCTTGGTCTGTTTTCTCCACACTCTCCTCTGCTCTGACTATTTGGCTTTATCTGGAGGAAGATGGGAGGAGCCGGGCATGATCCCTGAGCCTCCTATGAGCCACGTGTTTGGTCGCAGCCAAAGGAGAGTGAATATCCAACATACATCCCTGGGATTCTAGGAGCTACTTTTTCTGGCATTAGAGTAAAAAAATGTCTTCTGCAGTATGCATCCATCACATCTGTGTTTTCTCTAGAAATGAGTGTGGTTCACCATGAACCACTACAAATTCCACTGATCTTTTAAGGGAAATAAGAAAACACACCACAAATCCGACGTGCTTCTGAGTCAGTTTTACCCTCTTGAAGAAGAATGTCATGTTCCCTTCATATCCACTTACCCCCCTGACCCGTTTTAAGGGGCTCCCATCCCTACCCTCTTAGAAAGTACTGTCCTCCAGACTGGAAGGACATGCTTAGAGTGTCTGCCACAGGTGGCAGAGGGTTTGTACAGCTCACCCCCACTCACTCCACTCACGTCCCTGGTGAGCCAGGGCAGCATGTGAAACAGCTGTCTGGACAAGGAAAGGATGTGCCCTGCGGTCACTGAACGGGGCAGGAGTCAGGCCACAACTTGGCTGCCATCACCCTCCAAAGGACTCACTGCACTGCCAAGGTGTCCTTTCCTTTGGCTAGCATACCCTGGGCCTGGAGTGTGGGCTTCGATGTTCCTCTGACTTACAAGACGAGCGTGCAGTCTCACCAACATGAGATGCTAACAAGGCATTTAGCCAAGATTCAGAAGTTTCCCAGCTCTCTCGACACAGGTGAGACTCTGTGGAGCTCTACATCCAGCAGAAAAAAATATAATCCCAGGTTGTCATTCAGGAAAAGGTGATTTCAGTTATGGAAGAGAAATCTCTCTACCCTGTTGTTCAGGCGCTGAGTTGTGTCCGACTCTTTGTGACCCCATGGACTGCAACACAACAGGCTTCCCTGTCCTTCACCATCTCCTGGAGTTTGCTCAAACTCATGTCCATTGAGTTGATGATGCCATCCAACCATTTCTTCCTCTGCTGCCCTCTTCTCCTCCTTCCCTCAATCTTTCCCAGAATTGGGGTCTTATCTAAATAGGTGGCTCTTCGCATCAGGTGGCCAAGGTATTGGAACTTCAGCTTCAGCATCAGTCCTTCTAATGAATATTTAGGATTGATTTCCTTTAGGATTGACTGGTTTGATCTCCTTGAGGTCCAAGGGACTCTCCACAATTAAAAACAATCAATTCTTTGGCACTCAGCCTTCTTTATACCCTGATAAGCTGATAAATACTATTTTTAGCTGTGATGGATTATCACCCAATGTCAGTGTCCCAGAACATCCCAAACCCTGTCCTCATTATTTCCTGTACACTCAGAGATCTTACTCATGCACAGCAATTCCTGCATTGATGTCGCTTTGGCCGGCGTTAGGAACACTCAGCCACACAATGATTTTCTCCACATAATTCAAATGCTTTTTAATGCCACACCTTCTGACATCTTTCCTATCATATCTGGTATCACAGGGTGTGGAGAAGCCGTGAGTCAGCCCTCCATAGCTGCCCCACGGAGTTCACATTGGAAGAAAGCTCAGCAACTCTTTAGGCCTTGGAGTGGTGTGGCAGAGACTCACTTAAACAGACTCGGGGGCTGTCACGTCCTGACGATCACCTCGCACTTGGTCCGGAACTGAACTTCCGTGGGGAACACATGGCCCGGCCGGAGGAGGCATCTGGCCCAGAGCGGGAAGTGATGACACAGGGCCTTCAGACTCTGCCTGAGCCGCTGACAGGGCGCGAGGAAGGCCGCGGACCCCACCCCTGCTCACACGGACAGCTGTGACGTCAGCACGCCACGGCCGTGCGTGGGATGTGCCCAAGCGGCCTGCGTGCTGATACCAGCGTCGGCCTGCGTGCTGATACCAGAGTCCGCCTGCGTGCACACACCAGCAAGGCCAGTCGGAATGTGGTTCCGCCCTCTCCAGTCCGTCTGTCCAAATAAAGAGGGAGTGTCTTGTTTGTGGTGAGTATAAAGTAGCTCCGGCAACTGCGGGCCCGGGCCACACCTGTTCCCGACTGCCAGGCCCAGCATGGAGAGTTGGCATGGGGAGACAAGGAGGTCTGGAGTGACCAGCAAGCCCTGAAAAGGAGAGGTTTTGGAATACTTGCCCCCTGGGATGAGAACTCTTCGTTTTGAAAACGTGATCTCTAACCACAGAAAGCTAGATAAATTCGATCTAGTTTAACTCAGTAAATGATTACATGCATGGTTCCATGTTAAATACAGTACAGGAAAATCCTGGCTGCCCCCAAAACCTAGTGATCAGAGCACATTTTCCTAATGTCCCTATAGAATAGTCTGTGAATTTCCATTTCCAACTCTGACAGTATTAATTGCCTATTAAAATATCTGGGGGTGCAAATAGTAGACAACTGAAAGATTTTTAAAGTTTGTCTCTCAATAACACTCAGGCTTATGGATGATTTATTAAAGCCCCATAATTGCTTTAAAAGATGTGTCTCATGGTGGAAATTGCTACTAGACAGTAAGTTTCAGGTATTCCTGAGAACGTTACTTTTACTGTCCAAACTGATAAAAAAAAAAATTTGTAATTTAAAAAATCTCATCCGATGGAATACCTCCTTATGTTCTTAGGAAATAAATGGCCATGCACGAACAGTAAATAATTGGTCTGTGAAGGAAATTAAAAGTCAGATTTGAAGCTTTCTTGTAACTGTCTGGTTGAGTGGCTTTCAGGACCGGGTTCCTGGAACACATTGACTCCTCCCTTTCCCATAAAGTCCTGAGCCAAGAGGACCTCAGCCCCATACCCAATGCAGCCAGAGAGAAAACCTACTGGTCAAATATGAATCAGATGCTTCATCTTTCTTCAGAGTCCTCAACCAAACTAATTCTTTAGATACACAATTTTCTCAAACAAATTATAAAATGAAAAAAAAAATGACCATCAAACACACAAACACACAATTCTCTAATAAGACAAAACTCAGGATCACAGTATCTCTGAGTTTAAAACAATCATGTTGCCCATAATGTAAGTACTGGACATATTCCCTAGGGAATATGCTAGGACATATTCCCTTTATGAAGAAAGGTTTAAAAAGATGGAAAAGCAAAGAAGAAGAAAGAAAGGTTTACACATTTTAGTAGAAGGAGATTATTTCTGGGAAGATCATGGGAAAATATACACCATAACTAGACCTTTGAATGAAATGACAGTAGAGTGTGATTTGGGTGAGAAAATATATTTGATGAAGAAGATGCTCCGTTTTAAGGCATATAAGGGATTCCAGTTTAGTTCAGACACTCAGTCATGTCCGACTCTTTGCGACACCATGGACTTCAGCATGCCAGGCTTCCCTGTCCATCACCAACTCCCTGACACTACTCAAAACTCATGTCTATTGAATCAGTGATGCCATCCAACCACCTCATCCTCTGTTGTCCCCTTCTCTTCCTGCCTTCAATCTTTCCCAGCATCAGAGTCTTTTCCAATGAGTCAGTTCTTCCCATCAGATGGCCAAAGTATTGGAGTTTCAGCTTCAGCATTTGTCCTTCCAATGAATATTCAGGACTGATTTCCTTTAGGATGCTTGTTGGATCCTAAACTGGTTGGATCTTCTTGCAATCCAAGGGACTCTCGAGAGTCTTCTCCAGTTCAAAAGCATCAATTCTTCAGCACTCAACTTTCTTTATATTCCAACTTTCACATCCATACATGACTACTGGAAAAACCATAGCTTTGACTAAGCTAAGCTAAGCTAAGTCAGTCGTGTCCAACTCTGTGCAACCCCATAGATGGCAGCCCACCAGGCTCCCCTGTCCCTGGGATTCTCCAGGCAAGAACACTGGAGCGGGTTGCCATTTCCTTCTCCAGTGCATGAAAGTGAAAAGTAAAAGTGAAGTCACTTAGTCGTGTCCAACTCTTCGCGACCACATGGACTGCAGCCTACCAGGCTCCTCCATCCATGGGATTTTCCAGGCAAGAGTACTGGAGTGGGTGCCATTGCCTTCTCCGTAGCTTTGACTAGACAGACCTTTGTCAGCAAAGAAATGTCTCTGCTTTTTAATATGCTGTCTAGGTTGGTCATAGCTTTTCTTCCAAGGAGCAAGCATCTTTTAATTTCATGGCTGCAGTCACCATCTGCAGTGATTCTGGAGCCAAGAAAATAAGGTCTCTCACTGTTTCCATTGTTTCCCCATCTATTTGCATCCCTATGAAGTGATGGGACCAGATACCATGATCTTAGTTTTTTGAACATTGAGTTTTAAGCCAACTTTTTCACTTTCCTCTTTCACTTTCATCAAGAGGCTCTTTAGTTCCTCTTCACTTTCTGCCATAAGGGTAGTGTCATCTGCATATCTGAGGTTATTGATATTTCTCCCAGCAATCTTGATTCCAGCTTGTGCTTCATCCACCCCTGCATTTCACATGATGTACTCTGCATACTCCTTGGAAGGAAAGTTATGACCAACCTAGATAGCATATTCAAAGCAAATACATTACTTTGCCAACAAAGGTCCATCTAGTCAAGGCTATGGTTTTTCCAGTAGTCATGTATGGATGTGAGAGTTGGACTATGAAGAAAGCTGAGCGCCGAAGAATGAATGCTTTTGAACTGTGGTGTTGGAGAAGACTCTTGAGAGTCCCTTGGACTGCAAGGAGATCCAACCGGTCCATTCTAAAGAAGATCAGTCCGGGGTGTTCTTTGGAAGGAATGATGCTAAAGCGGAAACTCCAATACTTTGGCCACCTCATGCAAAGAGTTGACTCACTGGAAAAGACTCTGATGCTGGGAGGGATTGGGGGCAGGAGGAGAAGGCGACAACAGAGGATGAGATGGTTGGATGGCATCACCGACTTGATGGACGTGGTTGGTGATGGACAGGGAAGCCTGGCGTACTGTAGTTCATGGCGTCGCAAAGAGTCAGACACAACTGAGCGACTAAACTGAACTGAACTCTGCATATAGATTTCTCAGGTCAGGTGGTCTGGTATTCCCATCTCTTAAAGAATTTTCCACAGTTTGTTGTGATTCACACAGTCAAAGGCTTTGGCGTAATCAATAAAGCAGAAGTAGATTTTTTCCTGGAATTCTCTTTTTTTTCTATGATTCAGTGGATGTTGGCAATTTGACCCCTGATTCTTCTGCCTTTTCTAAATCCAGCTTGAACATCTGGAATTTCATGGTTCACGTACTGTTGAAGCCTGGCTTGGAGAATTTTGAGCATTACTTTGCCAGTATGTGAGATGAGTGCAATTGTGCAGTAGTTTGAGCATTCTTTGGCATTGCCTTTCTTTGGGATTGGAATGAAAACTGACCTTTTCCAGTCCTGTAGCCACTGCTGAGTTTTCCAAATTTGCTGGCATATTGAGTGCAGCACTTTCACAGCATCATCTTTTAGGATTTGAATAAGGGATTCGGTCTAATAGAATTATGAGGTATAGAGTTATTTTTCTATTTGTACTATGATCATTTCAGTGGGACTTAGAAGGACTGGTGGATTTTCCTGGTGGCTCAGATGGTAAAGTGTCTGCCTACAATGCAGGAGACCTGGGTTCGATCCCTGTGTCAGGAAGATGCTCTGGAGAAGGAAATGGCAACCCATTCCAGTACTCTTACCTGGAAAATCCCATGGACAGAGGAACCTGGTAGGCCACAGTCCATGGGGTTGCAAAGAGTCAGACACGACTGAGCGACTTCCCTTAGAAGGACTAGTTGGAAAGCTGACTATTTTAGTTTAAAATAACTATTTTATTTTAAATGCAGGTTTTACAGAGAAGGTGCTTAGATAACACATATGAACCACAGTTATGAAAATGGAATGATGATGTTGTAGAAAAAATTGATTTTCAGCTGAGATAAACAAATCATGAGGATTTGTAATATCATAACAGGCTATCTTCTTAGGAACACACAAGAGGCTTCACATACATCCAGATGTTATAGACAGATGTGTTGTGACTCCCATTTTACAGGTGGAACTTTAACAGGACAAGGGAGATTAAAAGGCTCTTACAGCAGAGCTTCCCTGCCTATTGTCTTCATTCACAGAACCTGGATACAATGAGCAAATGGAAAACACAAAGTCCCTGGAAAAGTGTGTGCCGCCCAGGCCGCACTCAGGAAATACTGTATGTGCATATTAGCATATTACTAACTCCTAGAAGTCTCACCTGTGAAACCAGAACTGGAGAATACAAAGACGTATTCCACGGCTAGAAATCACAGCCTTCACGCTGGACGTACCTGCGGCAATGTAGGCGCCTCCCCCGGCTTTGTAGAGAAGGTGGCTGGTGAAGGGTGCTGCACAGATGATCAGAAAGCTTGCAGTCACCACGGCGACCACCCCCAGAAGCATCAGGACTGCCCAGAAGCCGCGGTAAACTGCAGGTCCCAGGAGAAAAGGAGAAGTCAGGCACGCTTAGATCGTGAACATGGCAGACGGTCGCACAGTAAGTTTCTCTCTTCTCTGTGTTTCTAATTTCAGCCCCAGCACTGCTGGGCAGCCTCCCAGGCTGTGGTCCTGAGTTATCTTTGAAACGAAGCCTCACCAGATGACTTTGGATTCAATGATGCCGGACTTCTATCAACACAAGCTTGGTATTTACACCACGCACAAGCTTAATATACTCTGGGAGCTCTTTTTCTGACCAGCTTATCCATTTAGAAATGGGAACACTCAGAGTTCTAGAAAGACTCCTCTTGAGCAAATTCCCAGATGGGTCACACACAGGAGTTTACACCAAATGGACAAAGACATGAAAACGCATTCACATCCACAAACACTGCCTCTTACTTCCTGCCAAGATGATGCTTGTACTGCAGTGATCCCTGAGAAGCTGGTAACAGTCCCCCCAGTTTCCTAACAAAATAGTGGGCTCTTATTTAGATTGTGACTCTATTGGAAAATAGTCTTAAGGTAATAAAAATGACAAGTAAAGCCAAAAAATAAAAAGGTTTGTATAGACTGAGATTTAAAATAAGATATTTTTAAGACTCACTACTTTCTATTAATATTTGTTCTTAGAAAGATTTAAAATGAAAAGTTATAATGGTCTCTTAGTCAAGGGTCAGTAAGTCTGAATTAATGGATGCAGCTGGTGATAAATAAATAGTAGATTTGGTGACATATAGTAATCGAATAAAGAGGAATTCTAATGATCATTTTTGAGTGGGATCATTACTGATCCACTAAACAAATTCATCATTTCCCAAAGGCTAAAACACAAAAACAAATTCCTACATGTGTAAATGAGGGAAAGCGTAGCACCACATACTGGGGAAATTATACTTTTTTTATGAAAATACAGAAACTTCCTAAGAAAGTAAAGAATGATTTTTCTCAACAAGCCCACCTGGCCAAAAAAAAAAATACATATATATATATATATATATATATATATAAATCAACTGGAATCTTTAAGAGGAAAGAAGATGGGAAGATGGAATATTGAGGAGAGGAGCCACTGCAGTTAAACAGGAAAAGGAAGTTTACATTTTGTGTGAGTAACTGGGTTTTGAAGGCAAGAACACAAGGGCAGGCTTTCACCTCACACGCTGATGTGTCTCGTGGGGCACGCTGCTGAGTTGACTGTGTAAGGAGGCACTCTGTGGTTGTATTCCAGCTCTTCGGGGCACAGAGCAGGAAAGTACTGGTCGACTTGACTGTAGGAAGTAAGACGGAAGGCTCTGAGACAAACCTTTGCCTTCCCTGTCCGACCAGAGTTACTAGGTAACAGAGGAGCCTCACAGCTTACACTTTCATGCACCTCATTTACTGCACTATTAGGAGGTGGTTCGGTGGCAAGCGGGGTGTAAATGTCAATAAGCGGTGGTCCGGGAAAAGTGGAGCATGGCAAATTATAAAGCATAGTACAGTAGAGAAACACAGCTTTTGGAATCAGAATGGCTTGAGTATTCACCACTTACAGTTACTTAAACTTAGGTGTTAGTCACCCCACATCCTGTCCAGTGAGCTCAGGAAGTTAGTGACCCATAGGACATGTTCTGTACACACACAAAAACAATAATTTGTGGACCTAGCTTGACCATGCAGAGACAAGAATACTCGCCTGCTCAACCTTGAGGAGGAACTGCTGATGGAAGCATGACATCTATTCAAGAAAAACAAAGAAGCTCTTCTCCCCCTCCCCGCTTCTCCTTTGATTATGAAACTGTAGCCCAGTAAGTTCCAGGGTACTGCATTTCTCACTTGTCTGCTTATAAAGCTCACAACTAACCTATTCTAAGAAATCACTTCTTATCTGTCACTTTGCCTCTTGCTGAACTCTTTTCTGCACTGAGACTGAGTGCTCTGGGTACCGGAGCTCTTTGGAGCCCCTAAAATGACTCCTAACGATATCAGAGGGACTGCAAGAGAGAGAAGCATCTGGTGAGGGTGAGAGCAAAAGAGAGCCAGAGGGAAATGGGGGGTAAATGCCCCCAGGAACTGCTGACCCTGAGACCTGCTACCTCCTGCCCTGGTTTGCTCTAGCACAACCGCCTGACTTTGGATTCTCAGTCCCTGGGAAAATGCAGGAGCAACAGACTGGTACTTCTTGGGGTCGTGGCTACCCAGAGAGTTGTGACCATACAGACACAGCTTCCAAGTGAACTTCCTTAGGGCAATCACCACAGCCTTTATTTCTGCCCCCGCTTCAGTGTTCCGAAGTGCGCAACTCTCAGCCTATTTCAGAATTTCTTGGAACTTCCTGTTTCTTAGCTAATTATATTACCTAGTTTGCATATGTGGCACACTTTGATTCCAGAATGGAAATGTTTGGTTGTAATGAAGAATCATCTCGGAATTGTGTAGTTCCTTCACTGTCTGAAGTAAAACTGAGGCAATCCGAGAATTTTCAACATGAAGTGAATTACACTGCATGTGTTTTGAGCGATTACTAGCTGTGTGACTCCGATAGAACACAGTTTTCTAAACCAGAAAGCACTATCCTTCAAATAAGTTTATAGGGAGGATTGAAAACATACATGAAAAGTAGTTACATGCAGTAAAGAATCAAAAATATTTGTTCCTACTATTATTTTTACATGCTTTGTCATAAAATGCTCTTATGAACAATGTAGTTAGTATTTAAAAGATATCTATTAACCTCATGGATCTAGGATAGGGTAAGCTTTCAGTTCTAGTACATAGACACTAAAAAGTTTAAAGAATGTTCTTGTTTGGTTAGTGATTTATATATTGTTTAAGACTCCTGCTGCTGCTGCTAAATCGCTTCAGTCATGTCCAACTCTTCGCGACCCCATGGATTGCAGCCCACCAGGCTCCTCCGTCCATGGGATTTTCCAGGCAAGAGTACTGGAGTGGGGTGTCATTGCCTTTTCCGGTTTAAGACTCCTAGATCTTGAATGTATCTCTGAGAATACTTAATCTGTTTCCTTGTTCTTAATATGAGCCCATAAAAACTGCAAGTTCTGTCTCTGAAAGCTCTGAACTGTGCCAAGTGAAAACATCTCTAAAAATCCATTTCTACCATTAAACACAATTCAAAGCTCAACTTAAATGATATTGAATTTCTATTAATTCCTTAGAACATGAAGCAAGATATACAATATGAATAGATTTACATGTAATCTACATCATCACAATTGGGATTAATTAAAGGAAAGCCTCATCTGAATCAATCTGTGAGAGGCCAGAACTAACTACTATATTCAAAGAAATGAAGTTCTGTTAATTCTAAATGAATTGGTGAACAAACCTAACAAAGTGGTCCTTGGTTGGGTGTTGTAATGAGGAGGAGGATGAATAATTAACAACAGACGTTGTTGTTAAATAACTAACAACAGACGTTACAGAAATGGTTCTCCTGAAGTACTCAGTTTATTTTCCTAAATCGATTAAACTTTCACACTTACAGTATTACTTTCACGGGCTTCCCTGGTGGTTCAGATGGTAAAGAATCCACTTGCTAGTGCAGGAGACTCAGGTTTAATCCCTGGGTCGGGAAGATCCCCTGGAGAAGGAAATGGCAACCCACTCCAGTATTCTTGCCTGGAGAATCCCAGGGACAGAGGAGCCTGGCGGGCTACTGTCCATTGGGCCGCAAAGAGTTGGACACGACTGAGCAACTTAACACACACACATCATTCCTGTAGATGGACAGCAAATGAACTGGCAGAAGAAAGGACAGACCAAGGCAAACAAGTGAAGCAGTTACTACAGCCTCCAGGTGGGGGCTGCGGCTGGGTGGGGACAGGGGAGGGCGGCAGAGGTACCCTGAGCTTTAGTGATTCTGCTGTTGGGGCGGTGAGAGTCCAGCAGGACAAAGGCTGTCTTTATGGCCGTGGTCTGTACCCCACACAGGCTGTTCAGTTAAGGTACCAAGACACCTCGACTGGGTTTTGTAATATTTTAATTTACACAACAAACCCTCTTGCATACAGAGTGCAGAGAGGGGAAAGTCAACCCAAATGATCAGGATTCCAAATCTATAGTGTTTTGATTAATTATTCTGTTGTGTCTATAAAAATGTAAATATTGTCTTTGCAGTTTCAACATAAACTTTAGTGGTGTTCATTTTCCAAAGCTTGCGGTCTTGCCTCAGACACCTCACGAAGCTAGTTCAGAAAGCCAGTCCTGTGTTTCGACACATCCTGGAGCACAGACAGTGTGAAGTTGCTATAAGCCGTTCTCAACAAGCCAAAAAAAAGCACTGCCACCCCCTCCCCATCCTCGTCGGCAAATGAGGGCCCGCGGCATATGCTGCGGTAGCTTCGGGCAAGCCGCTTCTGCTGCTCAGGCCAGCAAGCCGGCCCTGCATCTCCACACACCACTTGCCTTGGCGACGTCGGGCGGGTCTAAAAATACAGAGACTCGGGCACAGGAGCGGAAAGACAGGCTGCCCGGTGCGGCTGTGTCTGAGCGCCACAGTGGAGGACGTGCCAAGTCACGTGCTCTGCCCAGGCCGTGGATTTTCAGGACAAAGAGAACACTGAGAGGCCCGACAGTGTATTTACTTTCCTCTTGTAAACCTGGCTGCGAAGGAATAGCTGAGAGGCAGAAGGTGCCTCGGAGGGCGGGGCCCCTGCCACCCCGCTGGCAGCGGCTGTGACCTTGGGAAAGGCCCCGACGCCAACGCTGAGGAGCGTGGCTTCTCTCACCAGGAGAGCTGGGGCACACCCACGGTCGCTAGTCACTGTCTGGGCTGCCCTTCTGGCATCCTCAAGGTGGTGGTAGGGAGGAAGCCAAGGTTCTCAAAAGCCAGGTGAAGGACATCAGAACAAGCCACCCCCACACATGCCAGGCTGGTACCAAGGTTACTGTGAGCTGGGGTCAAGTGGGAGCCAATGCACACAGAATCAACACACACTTGCAGGAATTTTCCTTCTCTGACGGGAGGAAGGAGAAACTTCGGAGAAATGAGGAGGTGTTTTATGGTCACGAAAAAGATATGCAAGTCAGCATAACGATGGGTCTTCAGACAAACCTACCAAAACAACCCATCTCTTCCGTTAGTTTCTCTCATATATTTCTCCTGGTCACTTTCCCACAATTTACAACCCAGGCTCAAATTTCTTTTTCCTTTGTCTTGTCACATCTCCACGTTCATCACTCTGCTAAAAAGATATGTAAGTTTCCAGGCCTACCAGCTTCTTCAGGTCTCGCCTTTCTACGCAGGCCTCCGTGCCCACATGTAATCGTCAAGCTTTCCTCTGTCAATCTGTCTTTTCTGTCTCTATAATGTGATAACACTGACAGCCATCCCACCACGCCCTTAAGAAGACTGAAAAAGCTAATGCACGTCAGCGTGGAGAGGAGCCTGGCCTGACACTCTGTCAGAGTTCCCGAAGCCTGCCCATCACTGGACAGCACTCTGCACTGTCCTTCTTTACAGTCCCACATCCACTGCTGGCCGGGGCCCTCCTGCAGGGCAAAGACTCAGTCTGGCCCATCTTTCCTACTCTAGGGAAAGCTTTATACCTGACACGCAATGGACGCTCAACAAAATGCGAATAAGCGGATGATTGCTAACTTATCACTCAGGCCCCACTGAAATCTCAATATATACAGTCAAGGTTGGTGAGATATTTAATGACCGTGGGAAAGAATGAAGCACACTCATTCACAATGGCAACCACTCGATGGTCTTGGCCTCTGATCACGATGACTGGAGGGGGCCATTATCACTGGAATCACTACTAGGGAGAAGCGGGCACAAGAAGAGAAGAGCTGAGCAATCAAGTGGGGAGATGTGAACACCTAGATGCTAGGAGCACCAAGGACTGTGTCACTGTCCTTCCTACACTCCTCAACACCCAGGGCACAGAAATGATCAAGAACACCGGGAACTTCTGTAGGTGACCCTGCCGAACTCTAACAATGCCAGCAGAGAGACAGATTTCCTCATTAATGGATTCCCTCTTAAAAAGTCAGGTCTACTCCTGAGAAGACCTGCTGTCCTTCATATTGAGCCAGAAAAGGAACAATCTTAGGATCCCTTTATTCACATACTTTTAAAACATTAAATATGAACCTGTTTACCCAAAGCTTTGGGCAGACAATTGAAAATAAGTATAGCAAATCCTTGCTTACTTGATGGTGAATATTCTGTTGTAAGTTTCTTAGGACCCCTGAGCCCATATCTTTCAGATGATTTGCCTCCAAAAATCTGTAATACCCTAGACACACATTTCTCTGAGGAATTTTATGGGCTTTTGTCACAACTGTACATCCAGGAATCTTTCTCTAAGGGAGTTGACTCAAAAGTAGTTTCTCTACTTCTTTCTAAGAAAAGTTAGTTTAGGAATTGCACAGCACTAAAATGATTTGATATTTCTCCTCTATTTTTATCATAAAATACCAACAAAAGAAGCGATTAACAATTGAATTAAATTCCACTTTTTCTGTCACCCACGCTCAAACCCGGACTAAGAAATCTACTGTGTACCGGGCACTGTGCTAGGTAAGTACATACTGGTGGTGTGCCATGAAAAATGTCCAACATGTGCCACCAAGCAGTCTCCTGGGAGTGAAAGCCACAGTCAGATGACTGCAGCTGTGCCAAGTGCAAGGCAGGATCCCGTGGTATACCGCCCAGGAATAAACAAGGGCACGCGACCCAGTCTCGGCATATGACAGAACGTTCCTTGGAGGAAGTGCCTCTTAAACGGGAGAGCAGGAATACAAGACATGGAGGCAGAGAGCAGAAAGCATGAACAAAAATCAAGGAAGAAAGTGCTGTGTGCAGGGAGCTTAGAGGGAAAGTGCTGGGGAAGTGGTGAGAGAGAGAGACAGCAGGAGGGAGGTCACAAGTGTCCTTGTAGAACACGGCTGTTCACCAGGAGAACACTTCGGCCCATGTTACATGAAACTTTCCCTACAAACAATACAAAAGATCATTGACAAACTTAAATTAAAACAGGTGTTTTATCCATCAGATCAGTCGCTCAGTCGTGTCCAACTCTTTGCGACCCCATGAATCACAGCACACCAGGCCTCCCTGTCCATCACCAACTCCCGGAGTTCACTGAGACTCACGTCCATCGAGTCAGTGATGCCATCCAGCCATCTCATCCTCTGTAGTTTTAATCTATCAATAATCACACCATTGGCAAAAAGTTTGCGGTCTGGTTTTGCGGGGGGCGGGGGGGGGGCGTTGTTCAGAAAGAAAGAGAAACAAAGGCGGTAAAACACAAACTCCCTTCTCTTTATTTTATAATTTACATTTTCTTGATTTTTTTAAAAGAGTAAAATACTTAGAGATTAAGGCACCCCAAAAGGTCTAACAATACTTCATGGAAACTAGCCTGTCTTATGAGTAAAATGTAATGGCGAGAGCCCTTATCAAGCACCTGTAATAACAAAAGGGAGTTTAAAAGTTTCTAGGAAGAAAATAAAGGAATAGAGTTGAGAGCGCCCGTTGGCTACTGCGGTGGGAGGGCCCTGAAAGCAAGCAGGGGCCGGTCCCCATCAGCGAACACCTTGGAAGAGTAGCTGGCCAACTTGGAACCCAGACCTGCACGGTTTGGGATGTGAACCCGCAAGGGAGGAGTGCTAGCTCGCAGGTGTGAAATGACTATCTCCTGGGGACAGACAAGATGGCTTGTGTCCCTGGCAGGGGAAGCCTGCCTCATTCACTCCAAAACAAACTCTCACACTTTGCTTATTCACCAACAGACTGAGAGTCACAATTTCTCCACTGGTCTTCACTGTTCAAAGTCAGCATTCACCAAGGATCTAAACCCCTCTCCCCATCTCTCAGTGACTAGGCCTCTTCTAGGGTTCAGTCTGAAGGAACGGGGCAGAAATGCCTATTGGCTCCCCTGAGTCTTCTCCGACTTATCATCTATTTGCTACGTGCTTTGAGAAGTGATCACTATCCAGCCTCCCTGGTTTTCTGTTTGTTTCCTGATGATAAAAAAAGGTAGACCAGCAGTCTCAGGAGTCACTTCCAACTTCCCTGGTTAGAGTTTCAACAAGTGAATAGTCAATATTTCCCTTTGATAATGAACTGCATAGACTGAACTTCCAACTCTTCACTAGAGAAGACCAGCCTTCTGAAACTGCACATTTTAGGCAGAAAACCATTGAAAAGATCAAACACAGCATTCCCATAGCTACTTTGTACATGGTGTAGTGGGGGATCTGGTCTTATTTATTTATTTTCAGTGATAAGATACATCTTTGGAAGACTTCCCTCTGGAGCTCCTCAATGCAGCAAGCGATGAGAGCAAATGCCCTTCATATTGTGTTGCAACAGCTGTTGCTTTGGGAACAAGTGAACACTTTGCTTTCCATAAGATGTGTCACTTCCCTTAACAACACTAGATCAATGCTCTGTCATGGCCACATGCAGTCTTGGAGCAATGAATCTGAGTCCTAGACAAAGCACTTTATAAAAATCAGTCATGTTTTAAAATAACTACATTTAAAAATCACTTGAGTTTTATTTCTATAACCCCAAACTTGTTTGTAAAGAGCAATAAAGAGTAAAAAAGAAAAGAAAAAAACTCACATTGAGTCACCATACCAAAACTAAATATAGTAGAACTCACCAATTCTCTCCTAAATAACAAATAGATTTTGTTTTAAACTATATATTGCTCGTTAGAAAAATAAGGCATAATTTCCCTTACAGTGTTATCAAGAAGGCGACTATGGAAATGGAGGCAGCTCACTGCAGAGCTGAACTCTGAGTTGAGAAACCCAAATGCTCTCGGTTTCCTTGGCTTTGAAAAGGCAGCAATGAATTCTACTTACTTATGGTCTCAGGATCCAGGGAGGCAGTATTTGTAAAATAAAGTAGGTGGGTTTGTTCAATGACTGCACGTAATAGGAGCTTGTCACAGGAAATGGAACAAGTCATTTTGTTGTGATAGTAAAGATTTTTATATTTTTCTTCTTATATATTTGTCAGTAGATTAGTAGGTATTAATACGCAGAAACAAAACATATGGATATCAGTGAACAACTTTGAAGCAATGATGATGGTGTCTTTGAGCAATTAACAGCTGCAATAATTGATAAACTCACTGAATCTAATTAATCCCTCATGTCAGCACTGAAATTTATCAAGCAAGACTTACATGTATCATTCATATGCTTTCATTTAAAGGTAAAAGAAAGAAAAGAGAGATTACACAAAATGTGATGTATGTGTTAAAGGGGATATAAGGGTTGTGAGCCTGAGAAGAAATAAATCTAGATTGCAAAACACGAGGTCAAGTTGTTGTGGACAGCCTGCTCAATTCAAGGGTCAGACCTCCATCCATACCTCACTCTACTTTCAGGCAGCACTTGGCCAAGCGTATGACTCTCACTCTCCAAATGGTCTTATTTTTCTTCATGGTTTAAATACACCCCCAAGCAATGTCTCCCAAATGCACACTTTCTGCCCAAAGGGCCACTTTTAACTCCAAACTCTGGAACCCCAAAGCCTACATAATATCTCCACTAGGTGTCCTGAATTCAACATGTCCAAAAACTACCCAAGCTTCCTCTTAGCAATCTATCTCACCCTTCCCCATTACTAAAAATAACAGCTTCATCCCTCCAGTTGCTAAGAAAGTGTCCTCATTCACTCTGCTCTTTCCCTCACACCTCACACCAGGCCATCAGTGAATCCGGTCAGCTGTGCCTTCGGAATGTAACTAGATAAAGTGAACTTCTGCTTCCAGGAAGATGAAGCACATATACTTTCCCCTATTGCTTCTTTTAGTCACCACGAAAATCCCTGGTGATCATCTATGAAACAAACAGAAGAGGCAGAAAGACGGGAGAGAAGAAGAAGGCCGACAGGGAAACCTGGAGTCCAAGGAATGATGTGATGGTGAGTTCAGGTTTTCTTTTCGCTCATTCATCCAATACTTAGAGCACAGGGAGCCAGCAACTGGGAAACAGCAAGGGCCACAGCAGCAGACCAGCCCTCTGCTAGGGTTGTGGCAAAGAAGGAAGGGAGGCGAGGCTTTTATCACCACCAGGCAGTAACATTCACCGCATGTGGAAAAGCAAGCAACCCAGAAATGCCAAAATCACAGTCAAAAAACTTTCCAACAAAAATAGTTTGCTTTGATCCCTGGGTTGGGAAGATCCCCTGAAGAAGGAAATGGCAATCCACTCCAGTATTCTTGCCTGGGAAATCCCATGGACAGAGGAGCCTGGTGGGCTACAGTCCATGGGGTCACAAAAGAGTGGGACACGACTAAGCAACTAAACCACCACCACCACCAAAGAACCAGGTAAGGGACTGCCTATCAAAGCAAGAAACTTTTGGAAAATAACCACTTGACACAAGTCAAACACCACAGAGGACTTCTCTGATGGTTCAGTGGTTAAGAATCCTCCTGCCAATGCAGGGGACATGGGTGCAATCCCTGGTCCAGGAAGATTCCACATGGTGCCCGTTTACCACAACTACTGAGTCTGCACCCCAGAACCCACAAGCCACAAGTACTGACCCCATGTGCTGCAACTATTAAAGCCCACGCACCCTAAAGCCCGTGCTCTGCAACAAGAGAAGCCACCACAGTGAGAAGCCTGCACACCACAACTAGAAAATAGCAGTCCGCTTGAGGCAACTAGAGAAAGCCCAAGCGCAGCAATGAAGGGCCAGTGCAGTCAAAAATAAAATAATTTCTTTAAAAAAAAACACAGAATAAAATGTTGGCCCCAACCCCACTCTGATCAGCAAAGACCCAGAGGGGAACCTAGTTTTTGACTCCTGAGAAGCTGTAGTAAGGTACCCTCTCCCCTCCACTCACATGCAAGGATGTAGAAGACAAAGCTGAATGTGGGGTCAAGACTTTGATTTCCGTGGAGTAAATGGGGCCACCATTCACAGTGAAAGTGGAGACCACGTCGGGACCCCTGCAACGTGGAAATTAGATATCCCTCCCCCTGGGGCGATACGAGAGGAGGCCAGTGGAGATTTAGGACTTTTCCCACCAACCACAGTAATGAGGCCTCCTTTGCAAACCTATCATGTAAGTGGAAATCATGGTTAAAGTTGTAATGATTCAGTCCTGCCCCTCCTGGTCAGGATGGCATCAACAGAAGCATAGTGGGAAGCCAGAACTTTCACTATGCCCCAGAAGTACCAAGGAGGGCTCCTCCTTATGTCAACACAGTCTAAATGGGGAACCTGAAATTCCATCCCACCCGATTTTATTGAGGCAGTGCCCACCCCTCCCCTGCAGGAGCAGTGTCAAAAAAGCCAAAAAAAAAAAACAAACAGACGATCTCACATTTACTAACATAATATGTCCAAATCCCTGGCTTCATTTTTTTTTTTCATAATTCTTTTTTATTTTTTAAATTGTGAAAATACGATGACACATTTATAGGAGATTTGGAAAATACAGAACAAAGTTACATAGAGTTTCACTATATATTACAATTGTTTTAAGTAGATAAATTAAGATTTCTTAGTTGGAGTTTCAATATCAAACTCTCAGAAGTTAACTGAATGAATGTACAGAGAAGTAGAAGAATATAGTATACCTGAAGAGCATTATGAACCAATTTGACATAATTAAGATTTATACAATTTTCATACAACAGTAGGATACAAATTCTATTCAAGTTTCCATAGACTTTAAACTAGGAGACACTGGAATATATCCAGAGACTTAAGACCAGGTGAAACAGACATTTAATTTCCAAATACATGGGACTTTTTAAAAGTATCTTTGATGTTAATCTCTCATTTAAATGCTTTCTTCTCTGCAATCACCCTCTGTGTTTTTTCAGTCTTCTAACTTTATTAGGTTTTCAATGGCTAAGTCAAAGATCTGGCTTCACTTTTAAATGAGGTCCTACCAAGAACCAGAAAAATCTCAACTTCAATGGAAAAGATCACTCAGTAGATGGCAATGAAGACAGAGATGTTAGAATTATCTAAGAAGGACTTTGAGTGACTCATGATAAAAATGCCTCAAAGAGTAAACATGTACATGCTTGACCCAAATTGAAGAGAAAACAAAAGTTACTGGCAAATAAATGAAAGAGATAAAAAGAACCAAAAGGAAAATTTAGAAATGAAAAATATAGTAGCCCCAAATAAAAATGCAGTGGATGATCTAGACAGTCAAATGGCGCAGAGAAGAGATATACTCTAAAAAAACTCCAGATAATTCTAACGGAATGAAATTTTTAAAAATCCAAGTAACCCTTAGAAAGGCAAGGTAAAGAAAAGAGAAATGAAAAACAGAGAGAACAAACAGAAAATGAAAATTAAAATGACAGGCTTAAGATCAGTAAGAACGTTAAGTAAAAATAGTATGAAAAACAGTAGAAATGTTAGTCGCTCAGTCATTCTAACTCTTGCAGCCCCATGGACTAGCCTGCCAGGCTCCTCTGTTCATAGAATTCCCCAGGCAAGGATACTGGAGTGGGTTGCCATTCCCTTCTCTAGTGGAACTTCCCGATCCAGGGATCAAACCCGGGTCTCCTAAGTTGCAGGCAGATTCTTTACCATCTGAGCCACCAAGGAAGCCCCATACACTGTAAGTGTGGACTTTGCCTTAATGTGTATGTACATAGCAACAGAGTATTAGACTATGCGGGGCAAAAACTGATAGAACTTAAAAGAGAAGAGGATAAGAAAGATACACTGTTAAATTGGGAGACTTAAACACCTCTCTATCAGAATGGACAGATCCATCTGGCAGAAAATCAGAAAGGACACAGCCAGGCTCAACAAGGTCATCAATCAACTGGATACACAGTTGAAACCCTGGAACAACATGGGTTGGAACTGCATGGGTCCACTGATATGTGGAATTTTTCAATAAATATGCAGTTGTCCCTCCTAATCCATCAGGTCCACATCCATGGGTTCAATCCATATGGATTTACTGTTAAATTCTACCAAATATTTAAAGGAGAAATTATACCAGTTCTCTCTCTACAATATCCCAGAGGGAAAGAAGCAGATGTCATACTTTCTAACTCATTCTATGAGGCCAGTGTTATCCTAATACCAAAACCAGACATTTATAGGGAAAGAAAACTACACTCAGTATCTCTCATGAACATAGTTGCAGAAATCATCAACAAAATATTAGCTAACTGAATCCAACAATGCGTAATTATACATGATGAGCAGGTAGACTTTATCCCAGGTATTCAAGGCACCTTCAACATATAGAAATTAGTTAATATAACCCATCACATCACCACATCAACAAGGCTAAAAAAGAAGAATCACATGATTGTATCTGTAAATGTAGAAAAAATATTTGACAAAATCCAACACCAGTTCATGATAAAAACTCTCAGTAAACTAGGAATGAGGGGGAAATTCCTCAAGTTGATAATGTATATTTAGGAAACCCTATAAGCACACACAGACAGCTAGTATCATTCTTAATGGTGAGAAACTGGAAAGTTTTCCACTAACTCTGGAAATAAGACAAGGATGTCTCCTCTCACCACTCATTTCAACTGCCCTGGAAATCCTAATTATGCTATTAGATAAGAAAAGGAAACAAAAGGTAAACATATGGAGAAAGAAGAAATAAAGCTGTCTTTGTAGATGATATGATTGTCTATGAAGAAAATCTGAAAGAATCCATAAAAAACAAAAATTGCTGGAGTGATTATAACAAGGTTGCAGGATACAAGGTTAATATACAAAAAAAATTTTTCTCATTCCAGCAATACACAAGTGGAACTTGAAATTAAAAACTTATAATTTAAATTAGAGCCCTCCAAAATAAATATTTAGGTTTAAATCTAACAAAATATATATCAGATTTATATGAACAAAACTATAAATCTGATGAACAAAAGAAAGTAATTAAATAAATGGAGAGATGTTCCATGTCTAGAGGAGTAAGATAACATTATCAGGCTGTCAGTTCTTTTTAACTCGATCTAGACATTCAGGCACCCCACTCCAGTACTCTTGCCTGGAAAATCCCATGGATGGAGGGGCCTGGTAGGCTGCAGTCCATGACATCGCTAAGAGTCGGACACGACTGAGGGATTTCACTTTCACTTTTCATTTCATGCATTGGAGAAGGAAACAGCAACCCACTCCAGTGTTCTTGCCTGGAGAATCCCAGGGACGGGGGAGCCTGGTGGGCTGCCATCTATGGGGTCGCAGAGAGTCGGACATGACTGAAGCGACTTACCAGCAGCAGCAGACATTCAGTACAACTCCAATCAAAGTTCCAGCAGGTTATTTTGTAGATACAGACAATTGATTCTAAAATTTATACAGAGAAGCAAAAGACCTAGAATAATAAAACACTGAAGAAGAAAATCACCGTGGGAGGACTGACACTACCCGGCTTCAAGATTTACCATGAAGCTAGAGTAATTAAGATAGTGTGGTACTGGCAAAGAAATAGACATACCCAGATCAATGACACAGAACAGAGAACCTAGGAATAGACCCCCAGAAGTATAATCAACTGACATCTGACAAAGGAGCAAAGATAATAAAATGGAGCAGAGAAATGCTGCTCAAACAAGTGGACATCTACATGCAAGAAACAAGGAATCTAGAATCAGACTTTACACTCTTCACAAAAATTAACTAAAAATGGATCACAGACTCACAGACCTAAAAGTAAAGTATAAAACTATAAAATCTTTTAAAGCTATTACAGGGAAAACCTTGGGTATGGTGATGACTTTTTAGATGTCCTTGGGTATAGTGGTGACTTTTTAGATACAACACCAAAGAAACAATCTATGAAAGAAATAATTGATAAGTTGGATTGCATTAAAATTAAAAGCATCTGATCTGTAAAAGACAATGCCAAAAGAATGAAAAGACAAACTACAGCTTGGAATAAAATATTTGCACAAGACAACAGATAAAAACACTGATCTAAAGTACATAATGGACTGTTAAAACTCAACAATAAGAAAACAAACACCTAAAAAAAAATGGTCCAAAGACTTTGATATACACCTCACATAACAGAGCTCATATCTCCTCCACCTCCGCACCCCCAGGCCCCTTAGTCTCCAGGTCCTTTCCCTATCTTACGTTTCTCTGGACACCTGTCCTCTTCCAATGTACTATAAAATTGGTTCCCTTTATGTCACTTTTTCTGCCTCCCCTCACTAGAATGGCAACCCCATGAGCAGGGATTTCCAACTCTTTTGTTCACTGTTGTTTCCCAGAACTTAGAACACTGAATACACACAGTGTTTGTTGAGTCCATTTTCATCAACATTGTCACATAAATAGTAGCCAATCTTGGCCAGTACATGTGGTAATATTAACTCTCATGTACTAGGATGATGGGGATCATGACATTAATAATGAGCTTTATTTATGAAGTCCTTATTCGTGAACAGAAACTGTACCAAATGCTTGATGTGGTCACACACACACACGCATGCACTCAAGAGAGCAGAGAGCATTCCACTAGGGAGAAGCTAGGATGAAGTGACATACCTTGGGGATGACTTCTTTAGGGTGTTGTAAGTTAGTATAGCATATCAAGAATGACTGACATTTATTGAATACCAAAGACATGGCAACCACTATGCTAAGCATTTGTACTATTCTCTCTTTCTATTTTAACCACTGTATGAGGTTGATATTAAGCTTATCTTCCTTTCACAGACAAGTGAGGTGAATCTGGGGGAGACCAGAGATAGGAAGTCACATCTCCAGACAGTGAACGCAGACATGCTGACGGAAAGCCCAGCTTGTAACGCCCACAGAACCTGTACCAAGAGCCAGTCCCTGTGCTGAGCACTCTGAACAGCATTTACCTAGTTCCCAAAAGAGGGGTCAGGAAACTGTGACAGTTTAGCTGGTGGCAGCCCCATTCAACTCAGAGCTGTCAACTCAAAACAGACATCACCTTTTCTGTGCAGACTCCCTCTCACCGCAGTTAATGCTGAGGTCCCCTCCACACACACTCTTTCTCCTTTTATTTCTCTCCAAGTATGTGACTGGTTTATTTTTTGCCTCCCACTGCAATGAAAGCCCCATGAGGGCAAGAATTTAGGGCTGGCTCTAGAGCACCCAGAACAGTGCCCAACATACAGCAAACACTCAACAATTTTTTTTTTTTCATCAAATCTACTTTATACTGTTTTCTCAAAAAAGCCTGAAGCCTGAAGCCTGAGGCATAAGCGATGCT
This sequence comes from Bos taurus, assembly GCF_002263795.3. Classification (NCBI taxonomy): domain Eukaryota; kingdom Metazoa; phylum Chordata; class Mammalia; order Artiodactyla; family Bovidae; genus Bos; species Bos taurus. The sequence goes on along the minus strand of NC_037338.1, from coordinate 7,468,165 downwards.
AGTTAAAGATAAAATCGAGGCCAAGATGGTCTTCTTGCTCCTTTCTGGTTTAAATATCCAATGTAAAAGAAGACAGAGGAAACTAAGCATTATTTGGGGTCCAGACTTGGAATTGGACAGAGTTTGGATAATACAGGTATAATTCTCAAGAGGAGCTTGGGCCCTGGGTCAGAAGTCTTGGGGATGAATGTCTAGAGTGTCCCAGAAGTTCTCACTGAGGGGGTTCTGTGCCCATCTAGATACCCCAGGACATTTGGCAATGGTTGGAGATGTTTTTGATGGTCACACCAAGAGGTACCTCTGACATCTAGTGGGTACAGACCAGAGATGCTGCTAAATGTCCTACAACACACAGGACTGTCCTTCCAGCACAGTCATCTGGCCCCAGTGTCCACATGCCAAGGCTGAGAAACCCTGGTCGACGGTGCCAGGAGGTGTCCTTTCATTAGAGGGGGTTTCTACTTGCGTGTGTAGCTGACAGCATCACAGATATTACCAACACCCTCTGTCCAGGTTGCATGCAGACTGTCCTCTGGGAAGGGAAGCCAAGGTACACTGATGTAAATGACCAAACAGTCTTGTTTATAGGGGCTTCCCACATGGTGCAGTGGTGAAGAACGCACCTGCCAATGCGGGAGATGTGGATTCTATCCCTGGGTTTGATCCCTGGGGTGGGAAGATCCCCTGGAGGAGGGCATGGCAACCCACTCCAGTATGCTTGCCTGGAGAATCCCATGGACAGAGGAGCCTGGCAGGCTACAGTCCATGGGGTCGCAGAGAGTCAGACACAACTGAGCAACTGAGCACAGAAGGTATTTCCAAATAACTAGGTACTTGACATTTGTGACCAGAAAAGAAAAAAAAAGAAAGACTGAATTGTATTTTCTATTAAACTTTGCAGAGCATGCTTTATTTTTCCCTACACAACTAACACAGAGCAGAAGTATTTAAAACTATCTTGTAAATTTATGACAATGTCCAGAATCATCGTATACAAACAAAAGAAATGGCAAATAAGATACGCTATACTAGCATACTAGAATTGCAAGTAGAATAGCCACACATCAGTGGCTATTCAAGGCCTCAGTGTCAGCACCACAGTCCAGTCTAGTTAGTGCAGACTCTCAAGAAATACTAATTGTACAAAAATATTCAGTCAAGAGTGGAAACAACGGTGAGTCAGACATAAAACGCATTACAGTTGTGGAGCCTAGAGTTCAATCGGCAAGGGGTATATGAACAAAATAATTCCACAGTAAATATTTAAAATCTGTGCTAAAAATTATCAAATGAAAGCATGGGTTTTATAAAGGAGCACCTGGTCTAGCCTCCGTGTTAGAGGGGGCAAGGGCAGCAAGGAAGTCTTCGTAGGAACTGAAGTCTGAACTGGCTCGGTGGGTGATCCTGCTTCATCAAGGAAACGGGGAGGAGGGCGTGGGAGGAGCAAGGAGCACCTGGGGAGAAGGGTGGACACCCTTGGGCCAGCAGTGAGATCACAAGTGCTACTTCTGAGCAACTCAAAGAAGGCCATGCGGCCGGCCTGTGGCCGCATGTTTGTTCCAACTCACCAGGAAAAAACAGAAATTATGTTCAATATACTCTACTTCATAAGGAAGCCTTTTCCACTTGGAAGTAATAAAGTTAAAATAGTTTATCGCTGAAAATACAAACTGCAAGTTGGCATTGTCATGTCATACAAACGCTGAAGGATCTTCTAAGTATCTGGCACTATGCTAAGGGCTGGTGATACAAATATGAGTAGGTCACAGTCTGTGCCTTGGGGGAACTGCAATAAACAATGAAGAAACCGAGTATTTATGAACAGTTGTAGTTAGGTACAAGGAGCACCTTGGTGGGTGTGGTTAAAGGCCAAGGGGACGCCATAGAGAAATAACTGACTCACTCAAGGGTTGGGTTACCTTGAAAATTAATCTACGTTCAGTACATCATCACCCGATGTTAGCAAATTAATGGACTATGACTAAATTTAAGCATGAAACAAACCAGAAAATCTGAATTCTGACAGATATCGAGAGGTAATGAAATTGTTTAATGGACTTCGAAGTACACAGTCCTACTTCAGAAAACAATCCTGAGAATTAGATCAACCCCTCTAAGCTTGGGCAACCATCCAAATAACAAGATTTGAACATAACTGGATTTTAGAATATGCGTTTGAGATTAAAACAAAAATAAAGGAAACAGTGAATTAGACCAGACTGTACATACAAGTCAGGATCAAACAGAAAGGTAAGTTTACTTTGTTCTTTTATTGAGATCCAACTAAAAGACTGTACTTTAAAAGATCTAATAGTAAGAACTAAAATCAGCCTTTTCATCCACTGTAGTTGATAAGATCATCAATAAACAAAACCCAGAGGCTTGGACCTTAGGTTAGTTCTGCCAGTGATCAACTGTGTGAAGACAGAAATCACATGGTTTCTCTGAGTCTCAGCCCCCTTATCGTTAAATAAAATAATTTCATCAGTAATGTCCAGTAATTCTAAAAGAGTCTTTCCAGAAAACTACCCACCAATGTATCATTTTCACTGATTTCAGTATTAGCTAACTGTAGCTAGCTAATGGCCATTTTGCCAATAATTTGCCTGGCCACAATACATCAGATTTCACAAACAATGCTTTGAATTTTCCCAGGATAAGCTGACAAATGTACTGTTGTTGTTTAGTTTCTAAGTCATGTCCCACTCTTGGCAATCCCATGGACTGTAGCCCACCAGGCTCCTCTGTCCATGGGGTTTCCCAGGGAAGAATACAGGAGTGCCATTTCCTTCTCCAGGGGATCTTCTCAACCCAGGTATCAAACCTGTGACTCCTGCATTGGCAGGTGGATTCTTTACCATCTGACCATCAGGAAATCCCACCAAATGTATAATGCCTGATGATTATGAAGCTATGAAGTTGACAAGTAGTTCTGGAGTCTAGTGAAATCTCGTGGCTTTATCAACTAGGAAACACACACTTTCAACCAGATTGAATCTTTTTGATGAAGTCTGTATCTTTCTCTTGGATAAAAGAAACAATAAAATAATCACCCAGATATAATGTCAGGTATCACTGTACCAGCAGTAGGAAGATAAATGGAACTTGCATATACTATTTCTGTTGTAGGACATACCTCTTCTCACCTCAGTCATTTTTCCTTAGTGTTTTTGCTTAAAGTGAAGTAAGGAGTTGCAATATGTATGCCAAAGAGGAGTGTGACAACTTAAAAAAATGAAACACAGTTTTGTCACTTGATCCAAAAAGTGACATAGTAATTATATGTAACGCAGCATAATTCTAAACATAATTGCAGTGCAATCTCGCTGACATGCACTCACTACCCTTCCCCATCATTATTATGCATGGATAGCGTTACCTTGTTTTGCAAGTTCTCCACCATCTCCTTAGGGCTTCCCAGGTGGTGCTAATGGTAAAGGATCCACTTGTCAATGCAGAAGACTAAGAGACCTGGGTTCGATCCCTGGGTTGGGAAGATCCCCTGGAGGAGGAAATGGCAACCCACTGCAGTATTCTTGCCTGGGAAATCCCATGGACAGAGGAGCCTGGCGGGCTACCGTCCATGGGCTCGCATAGAGTCCGACACAACTGAAGCGACTTAGCACACACGCACTACCTCTTCGAGGTGCAAATTTTTCAAATATGCAGATTCACTTTTAAGTATATGGAGCCTACCGCACCTATCTTATCACAGGACCCCAACACACGAGTATCAGCAACAGCAATATGCAAATATTTATGCAAATAGCTAATGTCCTAGAAAGAATGACAAGCAAGGGATAGCGTTTCCGTAACTCTCTGTAATGTAACTTTTTATAACATAAAGCAGTGTATCTGCCTTTTTCCCACGCCACGCCCTCTGTCGTCAGTGAGAAGGTCCACATCGTAAATGATATAAGAGAAGGTTTGGCAAATGTGACTGAGATGACTGTTTTTTAAAACAATTATGAAAAGATGGGGGAACCGTACTTATCTATTTTGGGTTGCAGCCAAGCAGATTTTTACGGGAAAGAGCATCTGCACCACACTCATTATCAAGACCAGCAGCCACAGTCCCTCTAAGCACAGGCAAGTCTGCTGGACAAGCACAGCAGCAGGTGTGAAAAGGTGAACCCTTTTCCTACCCGATCCACACCTGCTCCATAACACATCATGTTAATAGTGTGATATAAGCAGATGCTATACCCTCTGACAAACTCAAAACAAAATTAAAATGTATGGAAATTCATATTTTACATAAAGATGAAAAAATGGATGACGGATGTAAAAGTTTATTGAGTTCTGTGATTGTTAATTTTATGTGTCAGCTTAGTTAGACGATGGTGCCCAGCTGCTTGATCAAACAGTAGCCTAAAAACAGCTATAAAGGCATTTTGATGTGTCAGTGTTTACAATCAGCAGACTATCAGTAAGGTAGATGATCCCACGGTATGAGGGGGTGGGCCTCATGCAATCAGCAGAAGGACTTAAAGAACAAAAAAAGGGTTTCCTGAAGAAGAAAGCACCCTCCTCTGGACTGCACCATAGAAATTCTACCCAAGTCTCCAGCACTCAGAGTCAAGACCTCAACATCAGCTGTTATTTGAATCTCCAGCTGCAGCCTTGCCCCACAGATTTCAAACTTAACAGCCTTTCAAGCAACAGCATGAGCCAATTCCTTAAAATCTCTCCCTCAATCAATCAATCAATTAACCTCAGTCTCTCTCTCTGTACACGCACACGCACACACACACACACACACACACACACACACAATTCCTATTGATTCTCTGGAGAATCCTGACTAATACACATTTATCCAGAATTTTAAATGTTAAGTATTCTCTTTGAAAAACAGATTTTTGGGGGGCCCTGTTAATGACACCACTAAATTCTGTACCAACCCTTAGTTTTAAGCTTAGGATAAGCACTCTCTTATGAAAAACATCATGAAACCAGCTGAGAATAAAGTTGACATACTGAGCTTATGTACTTTTAAAAATTAGATTTATGTGCTAAATATTGTGTACTTTCTACAGAAACTAAGTTTATACACTTTTATAGAAAAAGTAGTATGAAAACATGAAAGAAGCTGGACAATCATGATTCCCAGATAACAGCACAGGACTCGCCTTCTTCTGCGGAATATCACACAGTTTCATCACTTGGGAGAAAGACAGTAACATAACAGCAGCACTAGTGGTCAAGAACCCGCCTGCCAGTGCAGGAGACATAAGAGACGTGGGTTCAATCCCTGGGTCAGGAAGATCCCCTGGAGCAGGGCATGGCAACCCACTCCAGTGTTCTTGCCTGGAGAATCCCCATGGACAGAGGAGCCTGGCGGGCCACAGTCTATAGGGTCACAAAGTCGGACATGACTGAAATGACTTAGCATGCAATCATATTCTTATGTATGACAATGGCAAAAATGTTTTAGAATCAGGGTGTATATTACAGTGGTTTCCATTGTAGGACTAGTTTTATATCAGTTAAACTCTTATGGAGCAGTTCTTCCTGATGCATATGTCTCAACTGTGTCCGACTCTTTGCGACCCCATGGATTGTAGCCCGCAGGCAAGAATACTGAAGTGGATTGCCATGCCCTTCTCCAAGGGTTCTCCCCAACCCAGGGACTGAACCTGGGTCTCCTGCATTGCAGGCAGATTCTTTACCATTTGAGCTACCCGGGAAGCCCATCCTCCTGATGAATACCATTATTTTCATATCAGAAAACAAACACACTTGTAAAAAATTATCATGATAAGCAACAAGCAAATGGGCTTTGATTTTGGACCACAGTTGCATTTTATTAAGATTATAAATGGTATTTTAAAAATGACATCTTAGGAATTCCCTGGCAGTCCAGTGGAGAATACTTCACCTTTCAATGCAGGGGGTGCAGGTTCAATCCCTGGTCGGGGAACTAAGATCACACACGCCCCATGGCCAAACAAACATACAACAGAAGCACTAATGCAACAAATTCAATAAAGCTTGTAAAACAAACAAAAAAAGTCCACATCAAAGATAAATAAATAAAAATGACATCTTATTTATTATTTTATACATGACTGATATTAAAAAAACACACATTGAAATTATAAATTATCTTTTGATTGCCCACAAAGCTGCTGTGGGGGGAGTGTTTCAGAAAGACCACCCTTCTGGAGGCGCCCTGAGGACTGAGTACTTACTGACTGCAGAGTCGTAGGAGGTGGAGTTGTGCTCGCCTCTCAGGAAGGGGTATGGCGACAGGTAAGCGTGGGTGCAGTTCTTCCACAGGGGCTGATTGGCTGGGAAGGAAGGCAAGACAGAGCTATTTGTTATTGAGAGGCTGCCTGAAGACTTGTTCCCAGTAGAAGAGAAATACAGGCTGTGGGGGGTACACAAGCAAAATAAAACTACAGATCAACAAACTCAGAGAATTATTGAATAGGGAGGAACCTCCTTAAAAGTCTCATATGGAATAATAGCACAGGAGACCTGGAAAGTGGATTCATCTAAAACATCTAACTCATGACCTAATCCAGTGGAGAGAATGCCCTTAACACCACCTACAGTTGAAATCATTGGATTTCATTCATTTTCACAACAGTATTCTCTAGTTCCTAACATAATGACCGGCACACACACACACACACACAAAGTTGTTGTTTAAAAATCTAATAAATTTAGATCTAACTATGATTGGTTCTAACTAATGCAAAATTTCTTCTATATTCTACTTTCAGGGAAAAGATGTAGATGATAGACCATACAAGTTAATGATTAAAGTTTATTTTTAGCATTTGAAGAAACCACAAGAAATAACTTTAATGTTGTTTGAAATCTTGATGATTTCATCATATACCCTTTAAGGAGTAAAATATTTTTTCCTTCTCTAAGTCTTGGCAAACTCTTCCTCTTGCAAAGTCTGACTTACTTCACTTTACCAAAGCCTAGATCATTTTCATCCGCAGATCGCATGCTTATTTTCCTCCCCCAAATGACAATCAGAAACTCTATGAAATATTTCTCTCAAAATGCCATTTCATCATACCTTTGTTCCTTTAACATATGCCAATTTACTATTGGCCTGTCTTCTGTGATCTCAAATTTTTATGATATACTCCATAATCTTGACTTGTTTAAGTGCCATACTTTGATTTATCACAGGAGTAATTTTGATAAGACTAATAATTTCAACCCACAGTAAGTCAGAAGGTAATAAACAGTTCTTTCATTGTTGGATGAAATAAGATAAAGGCTAGCTATTTTCAGTGAATTGATTTTCAAAGATTAACAACAATATAGCAAATACAGTTGAAAGAATGCAACTGTATTTCTAAGGAGCTATTCTATTTCAAAAAAGAACTTAAAAGTTTCTGTGAGAGAATGGAAACATCAAAAGCAAAGCATTTCTTGATATTGTCCACAAACTTGGTTTAAGCCTTAATAGAGCAAGCTTTCATCTGTCACTGCTCATAATTGTTTCGTTATAAAAAAAGATATTTTTTAAAAAATTTTGAAGTTGTTTCTATAAAATAATACATCTCTAATTCTGAATTTTAAAATTTGTGATTTCAAGGATTTATAGCCCCCAAAATAAAAACATTTATTTGCAACATAGCAATAATAGACACTCCAAAAACATACTATAGATAATATTTATTTTGTTAAGGATGATGTATTTTAAATGTGAGCAAGGAAACAGTGGATTGTCCAATTCTGCCACAAATACTGACTCCAATTTTATGTTAGAAAATAAAATAGTTATTTCTATAGCCAATTCTGTTTACTGAAAAGGAATCAGGAACCTTTCAAAGATACCCCATTGAGATTCCACAGCTAAGAATCCAATCCTGTTTTGTAAGTGATGTGCACCAAAATAAGAAACTGTTCTTTTTTATTGACAAGCCAGGGGTTGGGGTGGGGGGAAAACAAAGCTGAATTGTACTTACTGTACCAGAACTGCCAGATATTGGAATCATTCTCTTCCACAATCCCATTAAACCAACATCTCCAGAAGAATCCTTCATGGTGGAAAGTGACGTTTTCTATCTGCACAGAACACAAATAAAGTAACTGGTATCAACACAATCTGAATAATTACATCTGGGAAATTTTTTAAGCAACGTATTGTTTCCCAAATAATGATGATCATTAGCTTTCTACATATCTCTTCTGAGAAGAAACAGACATTCCACTGCTATTTTTGGATTCTCAGAAGATACATAAGGCTATCCTCATTACCACCAAGTAGGACAATATTTTGAAGATGAAACGCACATTTTGTTCACCCGAACACTTTGCCACTTCAGTCGCGAGAAGCCAGTAATCTGATCCAAAAGCCACCAGAAAGAGTAAAACCCCCAGAGCACCAAAGAGAGCCCCAAAGAAGATGGCAATATTTAGTCTCATTTTCAGTTCACTGGTTTCTGTTGAAATAAAATAAGAAAATAAATGAGAGCGGACACCCAGATCCTCAGTTTAAAAAAAAAGACTTCTGAGCAGGCAGGATCTTCTTGAGAAGCGGCTCTTAGTTGGTGTTTCAGTGGAGTCCCACTCACACGGGTGGTGGATTCGTGTTGCTTTTGAGTTCCCCTGGAGGGCCTCCAGTCCGGCAGCTGAGAATGGCAGGCTATTTTAGGACACTGACTGAGGAGTTGCCTCTCTCCCCAGGGGATCAAAAAATAGCTGACCTTCCCCTGACGGTGGAGGGGGTAGTATCAGGAACTGGCCAGAATCATCCTTATTGCTGTGGGGTAATCCAGAGAAGTGGGAAGATGACAGAATGGTGTGAGGTCACTGCCACACTGGCCCAAAGTCTTAAGTGTCTGAACAGGCTCCTCTTGATCCAGAATGACCATGACAACCCTGAAGACACTGAAGACCCTCTACAAGGGTAGATGAATCACAGGTGTAAAGAACCACAAAGACCTCTCTTGGATATAACTGGAAAAAAGGCATGAGTAGTTCAATCAGTGGAGAAGGCAATGGCACCCCACTCCAGTACTCTTGCCTGAAAAATCCCATGGACGGAGGAGCCTGGTAGGCTGCAGTCCATGGGGTCGAGAACAGTTGGACACGACTGAGCGACTTCACTTTCACTTTTCACTTTCATGCATTGGAGAAGGAAATGGCAACCCACTCCAGTGTTCTTGCCTGGAGAATCCCAGGGACAGGGGAGCCTGGTGGGCTGCCGTCTATGGGGTCGCACAGAGTCGGACACAACTAAAGTGACTTAGCAGCAGCAGCAGCAGCAGTTCAATCAGTAAAGAATCCACCTGCAGTGCAGGAGACTGACAGCAGCACAGGACCTAGGTTCGATCCCTGGCTCTGGAAGATCTGGAGAAGGAAATGGCAACCCACTCCAGTATTCTTGCCTGGAGAATCCCATGGACAGAGGAGCCTGGTGAGGTCCTCTGAAGAGTGAAATTAGTTTCTTTTTGGATATTCTTGGAATATAAAATAGTGGGTCAACTGATCTAACATAACACCAAGTACAGTTCAGGTTCATAACCTAGAAATTCAGAAGTATATTTAAAAGATCAAGAATATGGTAACATAAACCCTTAAAGTAGAACAAAATACTTTTACACAGCACATGCTATGACATAAATTGCAGTTCCCAGATGCTGTACAAGGTATTCCAAATCATCATCCCCAAAGTAGACTCATGAAAAAAGTCTCAAACGTATATTATTTTCTAGATTAAAATGAGAAAATACAGCCCACATGTTCTTTTCTTTCATTTTAAATATTCAACCTCCTTAAAATAGGGAGTCTTAATAGCAATTTATCTACACATTCTTCATGTCTAGCATCTCTAGCTCATTTCTTTGTTTTCCCTCCATGTCTAAATATGCCAGAGAGAATTTTTTAAGTATTTGTGCAATATTGAAAACTTTCACTGTCTCTAATGATTACTGTCTTTTGTATTCAGTGGTAACATGGGTCTCTGCATCTTCTGAAGAGGCATCTGACCTCTACAGCTTCCTTCACCACTTCTGTTTGACATGGGATGGATCCTTAGAAACGAAATTGTGTGAGTGTGTGTCTGCGTGTGTGTGTGTTCGTGTGCACGTTCAGTCACTCAGTTGTGTCTGACTCTCTGCGATTCCACGGACTATAGCCCACCAGGCTCCTTTGTCCATGGAATTTTTCAGGCATGAATATTGGAACAGGTAGCCATTTCCTCCTCTAGTCATCTTCCTGGCCCAGGGATCAAACCTGCATCTCCTGTGTCTCCTACATTGGCAGGTGGGTTCTTTACCACTGAGCCACCTTGGAAGCCCCAGATAGGCAGAATAATGGGTTCCCAAAGATGTCCACACTCTAATCCTAAACATAACCACATAGTCTATTAATACGTTACTTTACATAGCAATGACCTAGATTATACAGGTTGGCCCAATCTACACACATGAACCCTTAAAATAAAAATAGAGAATCCTTCCTGACAGTGGTCAGAGAAAGAAATGTGACTCCAGAAACAGTCAGAGACTTGCCAGTTTAAAAACAGAGGAGAGAGGCTACAAGCCAAGGAATGTGGGCAGCTTGTAGAGCATGGAAGAGGTAAAAACAAAAAACAAACCAAAAAAAAAAAGCCAGATTCTCCCCAAGAGCCTTCAGGAAGGAATGATGCCTACCAACACCTTGACTTTGGGGATTTCTGACCTCTGCAACTGCAGAAAAGGAAATCTGTATTGTTTTAAGCCACTAACTTTGTATTGCTAGGTTTTTATGGCAGCAGTAGGAAACTATTAAAGATGCTGTTCTATAGTTAATGCAATATAAGATCAAATTAAGGGGTTTGTCTTGGGGGATGGGTGGGAAGAATGCATCTTCAAGAAGTGCTTACTGAGAGCTTGCGACTGTCCAGGCATTTTATTAGATACACAGGCCCTGACCATGAGGAGTGCATGAGCTAGTAGGGAAAAAATGATTCATTGGAATGAGGTACATAGAGGCTGTAGTAATAAGCTTCTGGTCACCCCAAACCCTCTCCCAAGATAACAGTAGTTGTGGTCATGCAGTTTTATTGTAGGTGACAATGTTGTTATTTGGAAAGGAAGAGGAATCTTTACAGGAAAATTTTACTTTATATCGTAATGGCTTATGATAAAAAACCTATGCATTAATACCAAATCTTTAACATATGCATTCACAAACACACAAATATATACAAACAACTAGATTGGCACCCCAGTCCAATACTCTTGCCTGAAAAATCCCACGGACGGAGGAGCCTGGTGGGCTGAAGTCCATGGGGTCGCACAGAGTCGGACACGACTGAAGCGACTTAGCAGCAGCAGCAGCAACAGATTTTTCAAATAAGTAGAAAAGAGTGTAGGATTTTGTTATTGCTACAATTCACCTCAATTTTGATCTCTGTCACACACGACATATCACCTTTCTGGAAGAGGTTCATCAACTAATATTTTTTTTTCACCATTTTTGGTTTATCCAAAAGTGAATAAGCATCATTGTAAAAATGTATATATATATATATATATATATATATATACACATATATATACACATATATATACACACACACACACAGACACACACACACGTTTGTGTGTGTACATGTATATCAAAGCAGCTTCTAATTAACCAATCTAATTGTTTTCAACCATTCATTCATGGGCAACTATTTGAGAAAAATACTAGTTCTGATTTCATAAAACTCCTTTAGCTCAGTTATCGTTACCCTCAGTGTTTATCATGGTGCTTGACATACATGGAGCACTAAAGTAAAATAAAAATCTTGTATTATGACTCTTGGCTGTGATGTAAGTACACAGCCTGAGCTATTTAACTGGTGATCCATCAGGAAGAAATAGCGCTCCTCTTGCCTGTTCTTTGTGAAACCTGTAGAGAAGGATTTTAGCAGGGTCTGTGCTTCCTCTGCAGATAATAACAAACCATCTTTTAAAAAATCCACCATCGATTCTTCTTTAGAAATAAAATATAATTTACCATCCAGGGGTCAAAAAGTTTCCATTTTAGAAAATTAGACCATTTGCCTTTCATTTGAAACGCCTAATTTACCATCATTCCTAAAATATTCCCAACGATCATTCAGTTATCTCTTCCTTGAGGTCTCTCAGCAGCTTAAAACATTGTTTAAGCGCCCACGTAACTGTTAAACAGCTGCTGTGTTCCCGTGATGTCTTCACAAATTCAGACACTGGATCTTCTCCCTTTGCATCTCTTTTCTAGTGAAAGACCGGGAGATGCGGGGAGACAGACAGACCTTAGCACTGACTTCAGCTCACAGCAGTCCTATAGTGGGACAGCGCCATCACCACTGTGTGCGCCGTGCCTTAGGTGAACACTGAACCTATTTCACGTTGACACGGTGATCACAGTGAACCTGCAAAGGCACAAGCAGGGCATCTCAGGTTCAATCCCTTGGGAGACCTTGACTGTCAGAGATGTAAACGGAAGTGAATAGTAACTGACATTAATGAGCATCTGCTCTGTGGCAGACACCATCCTAAGCATATTAGATGCCTTGAGTACCAATAAGCCTTCAGTTGGTAGAATATGAAATGATCTGTTTCCTGGGCAGGAATCTCAGCTTCTAAAGGTCTTCTGGGTGGGAGTTAAGGACCTTCCTGGTGGCATACAGAAGGCCAGAGGTAAGCAAGGGGAGCTCTGCATGGGGTCCTCCTGACTTCCTGGAAATAATATCCCACTGAGAGTCTCCTGTCTCTGAGAGAAATTATGGCAAAAACTATTTTTAAATTAATTTCTCAATCTAAAATGGTTTTTTAATCCATCTTTTAAAATCTTGAGGATACAAATATCATGAGCATTCCAAGGTAGTGTGGTAAATTCCTCCCTTGTTTTTTACAAATTAAATAAAACTTGACAACCAAAGGATAGATGGCCATAAACACTGGAAGACTTTGCCTGTTTTTATTCAGTGTCTTTTTATTTACTTAACTGTGTTTTTTTTAAAACCAGTAAACACACTACAAGTTAGCAGAAATCCCAAGTCATGTTTAATTTGTGAGTGATAAGGAGCAAACGTTTTTTCTAAGGTCATAATTTCCAATCTTGATATTGCAATAGTCTTAATTGTTTCAACATATCTACTGAAGCTATCTAAACATTCTACAAAAAAAATTAATTCTGGTTTACTTTATTCTTAAAAAATACAGGAATGACAACGCTCAACATCCAAAAGTGCTGAACAAATATGTAAATAAAGAAAGAAATCAAACTTTCAGAAAGCAAAGTGGTTCTGTGGAGATCTGAGGGAAAATTCATTTTGGTCTTGGAATACTATGTTTTAGATCCACAATCTTTATCTGCCATTCCAACATTCAAAATTTCTGAAAACCAAAAGCTTTTAGCAAACCAACCCTGATTGGCAAGAGGATGCAAATAAACTCTATTGTGAATTCTTACACATTTGATTGCACAAGCACAAACGCGTTTGGTTACAGTGCTCACCAGGCTCCACGGGGGTGTGCTGGTGGGGGTGTCAGGTAATGTACAGTACACACATATTGCTGCTTTTCCAAAATCCCCCAAATTCTGAGTTCTAAACACACCTGGCCCTAAAGGTTATATATAACGGTTTGTGGTCCTAAGTCCTAGACACAGACAATAGACTTGAGTGATGACCCTAAAATCAATTGTTCCCCTTTGATCACTACTGACACAGATTTTTACTGCCCATGAACCGTCACTGCAGGTCTCTGTGGCTCTAATGGCCTCTTTAAGTCTGTTTTGTGTTGTGGTTCTTGGGTCTTGTATGTCGTCCTCCCTGCTCCCTCCCCCATCCAACACTATGGCAACAGGACCATGGTCTGTAATTTCATGAGATTACTTTTACACGCCTTCTCATCCTGAACATAGTATAGGAACAACAAATACACCCTGCAGGGGTGATAGAGGTCCTGTCTTTGTTTACTGCTACATCCCTAACCCTAGCACAATGCTTTACGTAGGTTCTCAGTAGGTAGCTCAGCTGGTAAAGAATCTGCCTGCAATGCAGCAGACCCTGGTTCGATTCCTGGGTCGGGAAGATTCGTTGGAGAAGGGATAGGCTACCCACTCCAGTATTCTTGGGCTTCCCTGGTAGCTCAGCTGGTAAAGACTCCAACTGCAATGCGGGATACTTGGGTTCAATCCCTGGGTTGGGAAGATCCTCTGGAGAAGGGAATGGCTACCCACTCCAGTATTCTGGCCTGGAGAATTCCATGGACTGTATAGTCTATGGGATCCCAAAGAGTCGGACAGGACTGAGCAACTTTCACTTTCCCAGTAAAAACTTGGCTGACCAAATATCCATCTGATTGAGTTGAATTAAATTGGGTTGAACAGTGCCATCTGCTGGCCACAGGTAAAGTTTGCATTCCACGGTACTCAAGGTCCATTGGGATTTTTATCACACAAATTCTGCAGTGCAAGGATTTGCTGTTTTTAGAGTTTGATGCTGACAGCCTTAACTAAGATGGTGTCATCCAAGTACTAAGGCTCTGATAAATAGCTTACGTTGAACGTAAGCGAATCAGGATCCATCCACAGGCTCATTCACTCATTCATGTGGGCAGTTTACACTCCACTGAATTGACAGCTACTTACACAAGGAACTCACACAAAGGGAACTATATTACACAACTATCTTCCACACTGAAAAGGGGTCTGATGCCCAGCTCCAAGTTCAGTTCCCCAAAGAACTCCATTAGTGTGCTGAAGCGCATAAACTCTTGAAAGGGGAAAAAAACTTGAAACTTATTTTTTTTTAAACCTGCTTTTGACTAAAATCAACACACACACACACACACACACACACACACACACCACTTCAGAAGGAGAAATTTTTTGATATATGAAAGCATAAATGAAAAAATGTAACTTATAGGAATGCATGTATTATATAAACAAATACAGATTTAATGATGGCAATTTTAACTTACTCATCCCTTTGTTTCCTTGTATTTCTTTCTGAAGGAATACATTATACTCCCTATACCAGAAGCCTTGTGAATGAGAAGATTCCCCTCTCTGGACCCTAGGCTGTGAAAGCGCTTTGCATGAATCTTGCATACACAATTTGAGTCTTAACTTAGAGAAAGACATTTTTATTTATCCTTGCCTCTGGGGTATGTTGCCTTCCCCTTAAAAACCTTTGTCACTGGGTCATTCTTTACCTATCAAGATGAATATGGACTTTTAAAATTTCCATTCCAAAGACTTTTCCAAGAAGAGACATATAAAAGGCTCAGATGAATCCAGGGTCTGTGAGCCAGTTCAAGTGGACCCGCAGAGGAAAGACAATCCAGTTCAGGAAAGGGTAGGGGGGCGGGGAGACACGTCCCTGTAACCTTAGTGTCCCCAGGTCTCTGTTGGGGAAACAGCTGGTGTTGCATTGATGTGAACACAGTCAGAACTGCTGCAGGTACTTCAGCCTTCTCTTCACGTCCTGCTCAGCCAGGTCCCTGTTTAATCTGACCATACACGTGCTAAGGGATAAAGCTGGCTTCCCACGTGGCCCAGTGGTAAAAGTGTCTATCTGCCTATC
The DNA here is from genome assembly GCF_002263795.3 of Bos taurus. NCBI lineage: Eukaryota > Metazoa > Chordata > Mammalia > Artiodactyla > Bovidae > Bos > Bos taurus. Next base: position 7,452,636 of record NC_037338.1, on the reverse strand, counting down.
AATGCAGGAGACACAGGTTCGATCCTTGGGTCAGGAAGATCCCCTGGAAGAGGAAACAACAACCCCCTCCAGTATTCTTGCCTGGAGAATCCCATGGACAGAGGAGCCTGGCAGACTACAGTCCATGGGGTCGCCATAGACTGAGTTAGACATGACTGAGCAAAGGGATAAAGTTAGAACCCATCAGGATACTCAAATAGCACAAAAGCTAGATAACAATGACAACAGCAACAAAACAGTAACACCCCGGGCACACACAGAGCACTCACTGTGTCCTAGGCACTATTCTAGGAGCCTTGGGCTTATTGATCCATTAACCCTCCATGGACTTAGGACTTGTGGAAGAGGTAATTGAGGTTAAATGGAGTCATAAGGAAGGGGCCCTAATGTATCACCCCAGAACAGGGAAACAAAGTCAGGAGTGAGATGCTCTGGGCATATCTCAGCTCAGTATCAGCTGACAAATAAATAACACAATGTGACAAAATCAGTAAGACTTCCATTTCCATCTGGAAATTTAGAAAGCTGGAAAGAGCATTCTGCCACCTTTCCTGCAAGTAAAAGGTGAAGCAAACTGGCCCGCACCTTAAGCATAAGGTAGCACTCGGGCAGTGCTTCCCACCTTCGGCACCACGGACGGCAGACACGGGGTGACTCTGTTGTGGAAGCTGGGTTGCTGCCCTGTGAGTCGCAGGATATTCAGCAGCACCTGTAGTCTCCAATCACTAGATGTCAGTAGCACACCCCGAATTCCAACATGCCCCAGGCAGTGCCAAATATCCCTAGGAGGCAAAGTCACCCTCAGGCGAGAAGCACTGAGCTAGAGAAACGTCGGTCCTATGGTGCAGTGGGGTAACCATGGCAACAACAAACCACCCTCACACTACCCTGGACCCGGTTAACACAAACCCTCACATTGAATGACTAGCCGAAGGAAAAGTGTGTGTGTGTGTGTGTGTGTGTGTGTGTGTAGTATTAATAGCGTAACTTCACTACCTACTATCCTATACAGCATGCCAAACTTTCAACAAAATATCACGGGACATGTAAAAAGCAAGAAAAACCAGCTTGAGCTCTATTTCCAGAATGGTAGCTTGGGCAGCTCCACGGATCCATTCCCCAATGAAACTTGTGTAACTTGTGAAATCTATTTCAAACATCTGAACATTTAAAGTCTAAGGAAATTGTCTTAAAGGCAAATAGAACATTAGTCAAAAAAACGACTACTTAGCTTTTATAAGCACACCAAGTGTCCTTGACGTTTTAGCCATGACCCATTCTCTCCTTATTTCACAAAATACACAAAAAATAATAATTCACAACAGACTACTGGCCTAAATGTAAGAATTAAAACCATGTAACGCTTAGAAATAAACGTGGGTATAAATATTCATGACCATGATTTAGGCAATGATTTTTTATATAACCCAGGAAAAGCACAAGTAATACAAAAATTAGATAAACTGGACAATAATGAAATGAACTTTTGTTCATCAGTGGAAACTACCAAGTAAGTGAAAAGGTAACCTGCAGGGTGGGAGAAATATTTGCAAATTATATATCTGATAAAGGACTTGTATCTAGAATATACAAAGCACTCTAACAACTCAATAATAAAAAGATAAACAACCAGTTTAGAAATGGGCAAAGTGTCTGAACAGACATTTCTTCAGAGAAGATATGCAAATAACCCATAAGCACATGAAAAGATGATCACGAAATGCCACACAAAATCCTACACTCTTCCCGTCAAGGAAATGTAAATCCACCATCATTGGAAAATAAGTGTTGAAGAGGATGTGGGCACCCCACTCCAGTACTCTTGCCTGGAAAATCCCATGGACGGAGGGGCCTGGTGGGCTGCAGTCCATGGGGTCGCTGGGAGTCAGACATGACTAAGCGACTTCACTTTCACTTTTCACTTTCATGCATTGGAGAAGGAAACGGCAACCCACTCCAATGTTCTTGCCTGGAGAATCCCAGGGACAGGGGAGCCTGGTGGGCTTTCGTCTATGGGGTCGCACAGAGTCGGACATGACTGAAGCAACTTAGCAGCGGCAGCAGCATATACTGCCAGTAGGTATATAAAACGGTGCAGGCACTCTAGAAAATAGTTTGACAGTTCCTCTAGTGTTTAAACATAGAGTTACCAAATGATCCAGAAGCCCCACTTTGAAAAGAAAACATGTATTTATACAAAAACCTGTACACAAATGTCCATAGCAGAATGAGTCATAATATCCAAATACTGGGAACAACCCAAATGTCCATCAAAACTACCAATTTGGTAGCATGCAAATTATATCTTAATAATAAATCCCATGGACAGAAGGAGCCTGGTGGGCTACAGTCCAGACACGACTAAGCCACTAAACAACGATATTGTTTTGGAAAAAAAGAAAAAATGCAGGCTGGAGAGACAAAGCAATCATCACAATTAAACCCAGATTTGACAGAGATGCTGAAACTATACCACAATGGAATTAAAATAATTTTGATAAATATGTTAAAAATTATACTGGAAAAGATAGACAATGTGTAAGATAAGATAGGCATCTTTAGCAGAGATGTAAACTATAAGTAAAATATCAAATGCAAATTCTAGATGCCAAAACATAGTAACAGAGGTGGAGAATGTCTTTGACAATTTCACCAGCAGGCTAAAGACAGCCAAGGGACAAACCAGTGAACTTGAAGACAAATCAACAGAAATTATCCTAGCTAAAATGCAAAAAAGAAAAAAAAAGGTGAAAGAAAAAAATAAACAGAACACATCATTCAAGGTCTAATGGGCAATAGCATTAGATCATGTTATCATATCACTGAAATCCCGGAAGTACAAGACAGAAAATGGGGCAGAAGAAATATTTGAAGAAATAATGGCTGAAAGTGTTCCTAAACTAGAGACACATCTAAGAACAGATCAAAGAAGCTCAGTGCAAATAAAGCAGGATTAAAACCAAGAAAGAAAAAATACACAAGTAGGCCGATCATATTCAAACTGCTGGGTATCAAAGAAAAAGACAAAATCTTTAGAGGCTGCCAGAGAAGAAAAAGTGGGTTTCCCTGCTAGCTCAGCTGATAAAGGATCCACTGCTATGCAGGAGACCCCGGTTCAATTCCTGGATCAGGAAGTTCCCCTGGAGAAGGGATAGGCTACCCACTCCAGTATTCTTGGGCTTCCCTGGTGGCTCAGCTGGTAAAGAACACACCTGCAATGAAAGAGACCTGGGTTCAATCCTGGGTTGGGAAGATCCCCTGGAGGAGGGCATGGCAACCCACTCCAGTATTCTGGCCTGGAGAATCCCATGAGGGATCCCCACCATGAGAATCCCAGAGGGGACTGGCAGGCTAGTCTATGGGGTCGCAAAGAGTCGGACATGACTGAGCGACTAAGCACAGCCCAGAGAAGAAAAAGACACAGAACACAGCAGATACATCATCACATAATACACAAATATGAAGACAACAGAGTGACATCTTTTAAGGACTGAATGAAGAAAAAACCACATTTCATCTCAGATTCTACATCCTTTAAAAGTGAAGGGAAAATCAAGCCTAGCCATACTATAAAGACAGGGAGAATTCATTGCCAGCACAGAAGATAAGAAATGTTAAAGCCTTCAGGAAGAAGGAATGTTATACAGATCAGGGAGTTGGTTCTAAACGAAGAAAATAAAATTGCTCTAACTCTGGTTTCCTACAGTGGAAGCACTTATTACTGATTTAGATCTTTCTTGTTTCTGACGCGTGCACTCAAAGCTGCAAATTTCCCTCTAAGTGCATGTTTGTGTTGCATCTGACAACTTGGACAAGTTGTATTTTCATTTTCATTTAGTTGAAAATGCTTCTTTATCTTGAGACTTCAGCCGTGACCATGTGTTATTTAGAACTGTGCTGTTAATCTCAAGATATTTCTGAGTGTTCCAGCTACTTTCCGATATCAAGTTTTAGTTTAATTCCATTGGGGGTATAGAGCATACTTTATGTTGTTTCTCTTTTTTTGAGATCGTTAATGCCTATTTTATGGCCCAGACGGCGGTCAGTGTGATCTTGATATGAACGGGTATCCTGCTGATCTAGCTGAATTCTAGATCCAGTGGAATGCTGACGCTGTTCTTTGGTTTTCTGCATTTGTGAATATGATGTATCTTATGTTGGCAGGGGGTGGTATTTATCCTGCTTGCTGTTCTGAGTTTGATGTACCTGTGTGTACAGTTGCCTGTCATTATCTTTGGAAAATGTGAGGCTATTTTTACTTTAAATAATTGTTCTCTCTCCCTTCTACTGGATATGATCTCAGGTGGCCTAGACCTACAATAGCTTGGAGTGGGGCTTGGGTTCCCAGCCAGAGACTGGGGTTGTGTCGGGGCAGTGAAAGCATCAAATTCTAGCCACTAGACCAGCAGTCGGTGCCAAGGTCTCTGGCGCTTCAGCTTTGCAGAAAAGAATCTCCATAAAGATGGAAAGTAGTGAAGCAAGTAAAGTATTTATTAGGAGGAAAATGAGAACAGTTCATGTGGACAGACACACGGGCACACTCAGAGGGAGAGTTCCTGAGCTGTGCCCTCGTGGTAGTCTGAATTAATTTTATGGGGCATTTCTTCCAGTTTCCTTTGGCCAATCATTCTGATTTGCCTGGTTCACAGTTCATATTGTGCTTCCCTGGTAGCTCAGTTGGAAAGAATCTGTCTATAATGTAGGAAACCCAGGTTTGATCCCTGGGTGTGGAAGATCCCCTGGAGAAGGAAATGGCAACCCACTCCAGTGTTCTTGCCTGGAGAATCCCAGGGATGGGGGAGCCTGGTGGGCTGCTGTCTACAGGGTTGCACAGAGTCGGACACGACTGAAGCGACTTAGCAGCAGCAGCAGCAGCAGCAGCAGCAGCATCCTTCCATGTGTGCACACACATCTCTCAGCCAAGATGGATCCTACTGAAAAGGCCTATGGGTAGAACATCACTTGACATGACTCCCCTTTGGCCTCCAAGAAGCCTTTTCTGTGTGTGTATGGCCGGGAAGGTCTCCCAACTTTGGGAACAAGAAATATGCCATCTGTGCAGGGTTCAGCCTCCTCCCTTAATTGTCCTGCTATTCCTGTCTTGGAGTTTCGGTCAATAGAGAATGAATCTCAAGTTGTTTTACCCTGGGTTGGTGAGGGGGGTCCATCTGCCTCCTGCCTTAGTATTCCAATTTTGTATATATGTTTTGAAATTGACTGACAATTCAACATTCTGATTAATTTTTTCTTTTTTTTTGTCTTTGCTTTGCAGTATGGGAATCTTCTATCGACTTATCTCAATCTCCATGATTTTTTCCTTGGCTGAGTCCAGTCCACTGATGAGCCCATCAAAAGCAATCTTAACTTCCATCACAATGGTCTTGCTTTCTATCATTTCCTTCTGATTCATTCTCAGATATTTTGTATCTGCTTATATTACCCACCTGTCCTCATATCTTATCTACTTTCCATGAGAGTTCTTAACAGTAATTACAGTTATTTTGAATTCCCTGTTTGATAATTACAAGATTTTTGTCATATCTGAGTCTGGTTCTGATGCCTGCTTTGTCTCTTAAAACTATTTTTCTTCTAATAAAATTGTAATTGTTTTCCTGAAAGTTGAACGTACGTATTAGGTACTAAAAACTCAGGTGCTTGGGCTTTTAGCATAAGGCTTTATGTGAATATGCGTTGGAGCCAGGTGTTTAATATTTTCATAACTGTAGGTGCCAGTGACTTCAGATTCCTCTTGTTCCCTTTTTTTCCCCCCTTCCCTGTTGCCTTTGAACTTCCCTAGAAACTTGTTTTAAAATAGGGTCTCTGTCTTACATCTTTCTCAGCTGTAGTTTACTGTCACTATAGCAAAGCCCTGTTTATAGTTTCCTAAGGGGGGGGGGACTTTTATAACCTTATGATTAAATCTCTGTGTTTCAGTGAGCTTGGATGGTGACTTCCAGAAGCATTTCTTAGCTTTCTCCCTGCTTCCCACGTGAGACCAAAAGACACGCAAGGTGCTCGAGCAGTCTCATTATCCTTTTCCCAGGTGCCTGGTGGCTCAGACAGTAAAGGCTCGGCCTGCAATGCAGGAGACCCAGATCTGATCCCTGGAGGAGGGCATGGCACCCCACCCCAGGATTCCTGCCTGGAGAATCCCATGGACAGAGGAGCCTGGAGGGCCACAGTCCACGGGGTCGCAGAGTCAGACATGACTGAGCACACACTACTCTGGACTTAAAAAGTTACTGGTTTTCACTCTGTCATCTTTTTTTTTTTTTTTTTTCATTTTAAGTGTGGGAGCTGCAACTGCCAAGCTCTTTACACATTGGAACTGAAACCAGAGTTCTCTAAAATCTTTACATGAATGGAATTATATAGCATATTCTCTTCATTTGGCTTCCTCAGTCAGCATAACTATTTTGAGATTCATCCATGATGTAGCATGAATTCATAGTTCATTTTTATTGCTAAGTATTAATACCACAACTTGTTCACTAATTCACTTGACAGATATTTGGGTTGTGTTTAGTCTAGGGCTATTGCAAATAAAGCTTGTATCAATTGTTGTGTACAAAATCTTGTTTGGCTATATGCTCCTTTATCTCTTCGGTAAATATCTCATATGCTGGGTCATCTGGTAGGTGTATATTTAACTTTTTAAGATATTTTCAATCTCTTTTCCAAATTGGTTGTGGCATCACACATTCCCATTATTGTTCCATATGCCACCAAATCTTGGTATATTCTTTTCATCTGTAGATATTCAAATGACAAACAGTTGTATCCCAATGCAGCATACTATAAATGAGAATGCTAATCTTAATAATATTCAGTCTTCCAGTTCATGATCATGGTATACATCTCTCCATTTAGTTATGTACTTTTTCGTATCTCTCAGCAATGTTTTGCGGTTTCAGTGTACAGGTTTTTGTTAAGTCTTTAATCTTACCCCGTTTAAAAATTAAGTTAGCTTACTACAGTTTCATAGGTGCCAGCAGAAGACACGCGACGCCTGCATCAGAAACAAAAGACTTTATTACTCATAATACAGTGAGCAGCATAAACATTAGCATGTTTGTGTCTGCTTCTCTTGCCTCCACATCCCATGAGAGTGATGTCCAGCTGCACATCTAGTGGATTTTCATTTCAAGTGAGAACACTGGGCTTAGAGTATCTATCACTTTATAATCTGTAAGTAAGCTTCATCTTTAACCAGTGGCGATATGCAACATCTTTCAAAGCTATGGTATAAACAGAACGGTTACAGGTTTCTTGGCGTACCCCTAAGAAGGACAGGCATCACTGGTCCAAAGAAAGAGGAATATCTCTTTGCACATTTGTTGGTCAAATGTATCCCCATTTCACATGTCATGTTTTCAAAAGGATTTTTAAACTCTAGTTTCTAATTCCTTTTTGTAGCATTTGTTGCTATTGTTTAGTCGCTAAGTCATGTCCAACTCTGTACCCACCAGGCACCTCTGTCCCTGGCAATTCCCAGGCAAGAACACTGGAGTGGGTTGCCATTTCATTCTCCTTTATGGCATATGGAATAAAATTATAATCTGTATATTGATCTTGTATTCTGCAACCTCATTAACCTTACCTTATGAGTTCTAGTAAAAATTTTTTGTAGCTTCCTTAGTGTTTTCTACATAGATGACCATGTGGTTTATGAATACAGTTTTATATCTTTCTACCAAATACAGATGTCTCTTATATCTTGTGCTTACCGACTGCATTCAGCTGGGAAACTGATGCAAATCACTGGGAGGCTACCAGAGCAGTGCCTGTGGAAATGGCCAGGAAATGACTAGCTGGGACACCTGGGAGGTTCTCCTGGAAACCAGCTGGGATGCCCAGGGAATGTGCTGCATGTCACTGAACCTTGCAGGGGCTACGGACCACTAGATGTCTAACAAGTCAGCCACACACTGCAGGAACAAGAAGAGAGAAAAGCACTTTAGTGTTAGAGAAGCTCCTTCCCCATGCAGCGTCCCTCAGACAGAGTTTCACATCGTGCCAGCTAGCAAAGGAGATGTGTCTACAGAATCCAGCGCCAGGATCACACAACAGAGCAACGATGCATGTATTTGGAGCTGATACCAATAAATTGATCACCGGCACAGTCCGTTCTTTGGCTACTTGGTTTCCAAGTGCATCCTTCTGTTCACATTTCAATTTTCATAAAACAACTCCATGAAGGGAAAGTGTCGCAACAGTCATTGTACCCATTCTGCCTCTATACATTACTCCTCAAATTCAGTCTTACTGAATTTTCTGTTACCTAAAGACTAAATTAAGCTAAACTTACTAAAATTATTAATTTAAAAACTTACTAAAATTAAACTTTAAGGACTTGTAAAGTTATACTTGGAAGAAGACAGAAGAAAATAGTGAGCAAGTGCCAACACCCACATGTACAACAGAAAATATGCAAAATTTCAACAGTTCTCACCCTGAAGTAGCCCCAAAGTCATAGCTGGTATCTGTGGCTTCTGTCTTTATTTTACTACCTATTTCTTTCTTTTTTCTTTTTAAGGCTAAGGTTCTTATCTAAAAGAGGAAACTTTTCTAGTGATTTATTTCAGAAATAGTAGTAACGTTAATGACCTAATTCAAACTGAGGACAGCATGATAATTAACATATAAACTCTTCATGTCTTTAAAAGAAGTCTGCAACTAAGTGTCCTTTAATCATCTTATGCTGAAAACACCTCTTACAGGAATAACAAGAGACACTGATTTCATAAATGAGATTTTTTTTGTTTGGGGCTTTTGTTTTTTTGTGTGTGGGGTTTTTTCTTGTTTTTGTTTGGGTTTGTTTGTTTGTTTGTTTGCTTTCTGCCTATTTCTTCTTTCCCTTGCCCTCAGCCTAAACATCAGCTGATCAGGGGTCTTTACCTCATGCAAGGATGAGTCTTTCTTTAGGAGTCCAGAAATTGATTCTTCCACAGTTCTATCTTCGTTTCCTTGTTTTTGGAAAGTTCCACGCAGTCCTTCCTCACTCCACTGGACAACGATCACCCAACTTGCCCTCGGTACTCCCGGCTCCATCACTTCAGCCGGGAGAAGGTCCCTTTGGGCTTCCTGACGGTTTGGTGGCTTCAGGAAGCCCAACTATCCAGGTGATGGTCTCCCGGCCCAACACAGCAGAACTCCTGCTCCACCCCTCGTGGAAGGTCAGCCCTCCTGGGATAAAAAACCTCCAAACCAGGAGGCTCCACGTTGCCAAAACAGACGGCAGCGAATGTTCTACAAGTGAGCCGCCCTCGCAGGTCCCAGAAAAAGCGCTGGGGCGGTGTTTGTATTAATATATAGACTCGTCACCCTCCAAGAGGCTGGTCCACACTGGGTCCTCCTGTGTTTCAAGTGGGAAAAACGAAGCTGGGAGGGGCCAAGGGTTCTTTCTCCAGGTCAGTCACTGACTACTAGGCACGCCCAGTCTGAGTTTCTTCCCGCCAAAGAACGATCCCGTCGGACACCCCGTCACTTCTGAGCTAAAAAGCTCATCCTCGCAATCCCCTCCAGCCAGGCAATGGGAGGGGGAAGCGGGCTGTTTATCCCCAGGGTGCGCAGAGCATCATCATCACCATCACAAAACTGGCGCGTCCAGCACACACAGCCACTCTCTGGGTGGGGCGCGAACCCGCGGGGCCACGCGGATCCCGCCTCACTGCGCCTGCGTCGGAAACACCGCCCCTGAAAGAAGGTGAGCGGCGCGCGCGGCTCTGCGCAGGCGCAGCCGCTCGCTTCCGCGGGGGGAGAGGCCGACGCGCCGAGGGCGGGCCCCCCGCGCGCAGCCCCCCGCGCGCATGCGCATGGAGCCGGGCGACCAGACCAGCGGCATGGCTCCGGACCGGGGTTTGGTATCAGCAACACGGAGACCGCGGCAGGAGCCCGGGACAGGGACCCAGGAAGGGGCTCCTGGCCCCGGGGCTGTTCGAGCCCGCCGCTTCCTGCTCTGCCTCTACCTGGTAGGCTTCCTGGTGAGTAACTGCGGGGCTAGCGGGCTGCGTCGGCGACCTGGAACCCGACCAAGGTGCTTTTCCTTGCACATCCTGGGTGATCGCCAGGCTGTTCGAGGACTGGAAACCTGCGATACGCCTGATGATACCTCCCTACCTCTGAGGTCCCTTCTTGCCCCGCACTCACCCCTCATGCTGCACCTGGCCACAGATGAAGCTTGCCCCTCTCGCCCACGCGGGGTCCAGTTCGCCCTCACCCTCACCCCAGCCCCGCGATTTAAGACTCTCCAGCACCAGGCTCAGGTGTGACTCGGTGATCGAGCCACTCACAAGGGTGACCCCGGGTGGTAGATGCTGTGACAGGTGCGTCCCCCAGCAATGTGGCTACAGGTGTGGTAGGAACACACAGGCCCTTTTTACTAGGCCATGTAGGAAAGTCGCTGTTGATAACCCCGCTTGGGCAGAATTAGGTACATTTTCAGAGCTTTCCAGGTGGCGCTAGTGGTAAACAATCCGCCTGCCTATGCAGGAGGTGCGCCTTGGATTCCTGAAAGGCTAGAGTTTGATCCCTGGGTGGGGAAGATCCCTTGGAGAAGGAAATGGCAGCCCATTCCAGCGTTTTTGCCTGAAAAATTCCGTGGACAAAGAACGTTGTAGGGTTATGCTCCATGGGGTCGCAAAGAGTCAGATACAACTGTGCTAAGAAGCATGCATTAAACTTTACAGACTGTTGAACACCTTGCATTGAGGTTGGAGGAGGAGAATGTCTTCCTGCTTCTCTCCTGGCTCAGGAGAGCTCAGCACCCTAACCTTAGTCAGGCACCAGACTGGAGAGTCATGGCAATGGTTGTAACACACTGTATATGGATTTCTCCATACCTTTAACCAGATGAGTGTATCTTAATGTAGAATGTAATTATGAGTTCTTATTTGCTCAAAAATTTAGATATTGTCCTTAAAAAAAATCAGTTTATAATCAGGATTCCACTTTGAAAATACCCAGGCCTCTGTTTCCAATTTGCATTAAGCAGCAATTTGTTGTTTAGGATTTGTTTGGTGTGAGCATGGTCGTCCCTTTACTGAGCGTTCATGTCAAGTCTCTTGGAGCAAGTCCAACGGTTGCTGGGATAGTAGGTAAGTAGGTTAATCCTGCACCTTTTCAGAGCACTGAATTTTAAGCCCCCTGAACTGAGTACCTGGAAACAAATCAGTCTTTTAGCTAAGTAATATCCAAAGGTAAAATGAAAAGCGTATAAGATGAATTTTCAGAATATTTCAAAGTCTGACCCTGGAGCAAATGTGATTCATCTTTTCTTGAACTACGTATATTCAGAGAGGTTTCCCGGTACAGTTCACCCCCATGCCCTGCCCCACCAGTGCCGTCACAGGTAACTTACTGAGTCTCTCCAGGGGTTCTGGTCATACCTGTTAATAAGTGTTAGGTATTGACGCCTGCCTACAGGGACCTGTAACCTAATGGGAGACCAGAGAGACATGATCTACAGAAATCACACCACGAGGAACAGATTGCTTACAGGCTTCCTTCACCACCACCAGAACACCTTAGAGAGCTTCTCTCTCTGTACAGCATAGAATCTTCATTCAGAAGTTGTCAATTTAGCCAGGGAACAGTGGGGGTAGGATTCTGCTAATTAGTGAGAAACTGATAAAAACTCACAGCCTTTGATCATTCACAAATGAGAAGAGTAGATGTGTTGGGGGAATTTTGTACGTAATATTTGGAAACTCCTGAGCCATGCTATGGCTTGCATTTCCCTAGAAAAGTTTATGTTGAGTTATACTGGCCCACCCAGCAGAGGGAAGGGGTCTTTGAAGAGCAGAAGGAATGTATTCTGTGATAGGATGGAGCTGAAAGCACTCCATAAAACTTTGTAAGTTCTTTACAAAGCAAGCATTTTATAAAACTGAAATGTTAGAGACATAGGAGGTAATGTTAACATTTTAAGACTTGGTCGAGACTTTGTGGGATTCAGATTTCTACTCCTGTGTACATGCCTCCCACAGGGTAAGAAGCACTGTCTCAAGATCCCTAAGGGTGACTTCGGCCTTCGGTCTCTTTTCTGCTTTCCCTCAATTTTACTCTGAAGACCTGTGCTAAACATTGTATGACCTGACTCTTCCATCTGAAAAAAGTATGGGGTCATTTCCTTTTTAAAATGGTCTTTTTCTCCTAATGTTTTCTATTAATTTTATCCACCTTCTTGGCAAATCTAGCTTATTTTATGGATGTCACTTGTTTTTTGCAGGCTCCTCCTATGGCATTTTGCAGCTCTTTTCCAGCACGTTAGTGGTAAGTTCTCTTCGTCTGGCAGCACATCCCAAAAGCCCCCATGCCTCTGAGGGCCATCCATCATGCTGTAGAAAAATCACGGATTGAGGTTTACCCAAAAGGAAGTGTGTGGATGGCGAGGACCTAAGTGTCCTTAGATCAAGAAAAACGCATTGGTCATCTCTCTCCCTTAGTCAACCTCTGAGAAGACATAGGCCTGAAGGGGTTGGATGGCTGAATCTGAAAGGACCTGGTTGAGTCAGAGTGAGTGCCTGCTTTTTAAATCATAACATGTTCTTCCCAGGATTCCTTTTTTACTAGGAGAAGAGGATGCAAACAGATGTTATGACCAGTCTTGTTTGTTTCAAGTAACTGACAGTCATCAAATCCATTCAGATCCTAGGATTCTATGTGAAGTTGTGCCTTTTGAATGACATGGCTTATCAGTTATAAAACTTAAGTGTATAGACAGAGGAGCCACTGGCAGTGATGGGTTGGACATTGACCACAGAAAGTAGAAAGACCCAGAGCTGATCTCGCCGACCCCACCCACTTCTTCTTTTATTATTGGCCATGCTGTTTGGGCTTTGGGCGTGTGGGGTCCTAGTTTCCCGACCAGAGATCAAACTGGTGCCCCCTGTGTTGGAAGCTTGGAGCCTTAACCACTGGGCCTCCACGGCAGTCCCCACCATGCCTGCTTCTGACCGTGCAGTGGCTTGAAATTCAGAATCCTTCACTGATTCTGTCTGCCCTCTACATAACACTGGTCCTGGGGCCTCGGCCTCCGGAGGTTCATGCAGTTCAAACAGAGAAGTCAGGGACTGATCAGCTGTGACCTTGGTCTAAATAACTCGTCTCACCTCGAGTGAGCACCAGCTGTACAGCACTGTGCTTCCCCAGAGTGGCTCATGTGTGAAATCTATTTTAACATCAAAGAACAATCCTGTGAGATTCCATTATGAATTCTCAGATAACTAAACAGCTCCTCCCTGATTTATCTTAGTTACAGTTTCATGCTTTAAATTGGCATAGTAGTAATAGTCATATTCTCATTTAATCATTAAAATGACCCAGGAAAGTAGTTAGTAGTCTGCCTTTTATTGAGGGGGAAATTAAAACTTAAAAAGTTTAAGTCATTTGACAAGGTTATCTAATCTCAACATCTAAACTCTTCAGTGCTTTTTCTCTCCCTGCCATCTGCCACTGCCTTAATGATCTAAAAAAGTAAATAGATAGCAAGTATCAAACTGTATAGGAAACCAGTGCATTTGCTTGTAGGGCAGCACGTCATATTTCATATTCTTTCTCATTAGAGAACAGTCTGGGATACATGTTAGTAAATATCTTTTCTGTTGTCTTTGGGAACTCCATACCAAAATATTTTATATGTGTGTGTATATTGGCTTCCCAGGCAGTTCATTGGTAAAGAATCCGCCTGCCAATGTAGGAGACACAGTTTTGATCCCTAGGTCGGGAAGATCCTTTGGAGGAGGACGTGGCAACCCACTCCAGTATTCTTGCCTGGAGAATCCCATGGACAGAGGAGCCTGGTGGGCTACAGTCCATGGGGTGGCAAAGAGTCATACACAACTGAGCATTCACATGCATGTGTATACTAGACAAGTTAAATGCCTTTCTCCTACTGGACTCTGATCTCCTTGAGGATACAGACCAGGCTTGATTTGTTCACGTGTGTTTATCAGCAGCCTTTATCAGAGAACCTGGAACGCAGCAGCGCTTTATGAGTTTTTATTGCCAGGCACGGCCCAATCCTGTTTTTCAGATTGATCCTTTGCTTTATGATAGTAGTGCTTACAAAGCACATTTCATAGATCTCAGCTGTCATTTAATGAGACCCTTCCTTAGACTGGAGAAGGCAATGGCACCCCACTCCAGTACTCTTGCCTGGAAAAATCCCATGGATGGAGGAGCCTGGTAGGCTGCAGTCCATGGGGTCGCTGGGAGTCGGACACGACTGAGCGACTTCACTTTCACTTTTCACTTTCATGCGTTGGAGAAGGAAATGGCAACCCACTCCAGTGTTCTTGCCTGGAGAATCCCAGGGACGGCGAAACCTGGTGGGCTGCCGTCTATGGGGTCGCACAGAGTCGGACACGACTGAAGTGACTTAGCTTAGCTTCCTTAGACATCCTTCAGTTAAAGGAATACCTACTTAAAGTGTCCTCTTTAACCACTACTTTTGTAAGTACATATTTTAATTAAAAGTTTTATAAAAACATTTTAATTTTAAAAATAAATATTTTCAAAGAAAAGGTTTGCTAAATCATGGGAGGTTTAATATTTTTTTCATATGTGTATTTTAATAAAAATGACCAGCATTTATTATCTGTGATATGTCAGGCTCTACTCTCAGCACGTTATTACATTTAATCTTCATAATAACGAGTCTCAACCACCAGTCTGGGAGTTGTGGGTTTTTAATGATTCATTTTAACTCAAAGCATGTAGCAAGTGTCGATGGGGAAGAGGAGTGGCTGAGGCAGATATGATTACTCCGACTTTATGGTAGAGAAACCGACCTCAGAGATACACCTGTATGTGTAATTACATTGACTGATGCTTGGGCCGTATGTGGAATGACGAGAGTTGGGAGCTGAACCCGGACAGCCTCGCCCACGGTGCTGACTGCCAGATTACATCATGCTTTATGAACACGGGAGGCCAGTGACCTCTCCCACGTTGAAAGAGGAGAGAATTACTAAAAAGCCATTGAAAAGTGAGGAAAGATAAAAGCAACTTTTTCACAACATGAAATGATGTTCAAGATATACTGTTAATTGGAAAAGCATGTTCCAAAATGGAATGTATAGGATGAGCATTTTGTTAAAAACATAGGGGGCTTCTCTGGTGGCTCAGTGGTGAAGAATCCACCAGCCAATGCCGGAGACACAGGTTCAAGCCCTGTTCTGGGAAGATCCCACATGCTGCAGAGCGACTAAGCCCGTGCACTGCAACTGTGGAGCCTGTTCTCTGGAAGCTGTGAGCCCCAGATCGTGAGCCTTGTACTGCAGCTACTGAAGCCCATGCCCTCGGGCCCGTGCTCTGCAACAAGAGATGATACCACAGTATGAAACCCGTACACTACAACTGGAGAGCAGCCCCTGCTCTCTGCACCTGGAGAAAAGCCTGTGCGGCAATGAAGACCCAGCACGGCCAAAAGTATATGTATAAATGTTTTTTAAAAAGTATAAAGGGAAGAAATGATCAGGTCTCAAGGGACTGTTAAAAAAAAATGTAGATTCAGGATTACGAGGTTTTATATTCATTTTGTTTTTCAGTGTTTTCTAAATTTCTAAACCATGAATATAGTTGCTAAGAAGTTAAGTTGCATAAAGTATTGAGAATGAAGACAAAACGAGGCTTTAGAAATTATCCTTCACCATCTCCACAGCCATTCTTTGTTATTAGGTCATCATAGATGCTTCCTTTGATATCTTAGGCTGTTGAAAAAACAAAACTGTGTTGTATTTTCCCATTCCACATGGGAAAGGCCGGAGAACATAACTTATGTGGCAAGGGGTGTAACAGAATTGATCTATGGATCTTAAACCCGGTTCCCCTGTGATTTCCACGGGGTCACGTGTTGGGGTGTTTCCGGGGTGGCCAGGTGGTTTTACGAGGAGTCAGAGACTTTCCCCCGCCCCCGTTCCTCAGGGCTGCTGGAGCGACGTCGTTGGAAGACGGTCTTCCTTACTGGTGTGCATCCTGTGCAGCGCCCTGGGTTACCTTCTGCTCGGAGCATCTACCAACGTGTTCCTGTTCACCCTGGCTAGAGTCCCTGCGGGTGAGTTCTCACCCTGTGGCTGGGTGTCCGTCCAGAAACAATCAATTTATGCATCTGCATTGAGAGAGCCTGTTCCTGCCTAGCAGCGCCTCTTTGATCAGACTTTATTTTTTAATATTTATTTATTTATCTTGAGCTGCATGGCGTCTTTTTTCTCTGCACGGGCTCTCTCTAGTTGCAGAGAGTGGGGGCTCTTCTCTGGCTGGGGTGTGCAGGTTTCTGATCTCAGTGGCTTCTCTTGTGGCAGAGCATGGACTCGAAAGTGCGTGGGCTTCAGTAGTTGGGGCTCTAGGGCTTAATTGCCCTGCAGCATGTGGGGTCTTCCCAGACCAGTGATTGAACCCATCTCTCCTGTACTGCAAGGCGGATTCTTAACCGCTGGACCATCAGGGAAGTCCCTGGTTAGGCTTTATGTGCAGAGCCTATCATGATGATAGCAGTTAGGACTGTACCACCGGCAGCTGCTGTCAATCAAGCACTCGGCACCACCAGGCTCTTCTGACTTCTCTGGGATTACAGACCTTGCACTCACAGAGCTTCGAGCCCTCCTCGCCCCTCATCATGAACACACATGCCTCAGTCATAGGACCTGACTGCTGCGGTCCACCTCTCTCTGCATCCGGTCAGTAGGAATTCCCTACATGTCTTCGGCCAGCAGCACAGTTGCAGTTCTCTCCCTCGGTGAGCTTATAGTTTTGAAATTGGGCTTCCTGACCTCAAATTGAGACAGCAGCAGCAGCCAGGACCCCATATGTTGGTCAGGACAGTGGACAGCCTGTGGCTTTAGCATCCATCCACGTGTGAGTGTGTGTGGGTGTTCAGCAGATGGAGACACACATCTGTTACATCAACTCAAGCTTGAGGGATGTAAAGTTGTTACATACATTGTCATCTCTCAATAAGGCAGGTCACAGCTTTCAGTTTGGCAACAGACTCCCAAGTTGCTTGTGGTAGAAAGTTGGCATTGGTTAGATGACCATATCTAGTGTTTTATACTTTTAGTCGCTCTCAGTCTTTCATACCCCTGCTCTGTTTCTCTTTATAGCACTTAACACCCTCCCGTGTCTGTGTGTGTGTGTAAAATGATATGTAGCCTCTGTGAGGACAGGGATGAGTGTGTTTTATTTCGGTTTCTTGCCCTCTGTTCTTTCCGTTATCCTCAGGGTCACGGTGAGTGCTGGGCTTTCAGAAGGCGTGTGGGAATTGTTCATTTACGGAGCAAATAAAGAGTGGTCAGTCTCTACATAGAAACCACCATGAACTGCACTTGGACCGCAGACATGGCTGGAGACCCTGGAATGTCCTAGTGGGAGGTGGACAAGCTGAGGGCTCCAGGGGCTTGGTTCGGATGCAGGCGGCCCACTCGGGTCTGGGGCCAGGCCAGGAGTCCAGCCACAGTGGGATGGGACCTACAGGCCTTACAACAAAGGTCCCCAACCTTTCTGGCATCAGGGACAGGAAGATAGCTTTTCCATTAGGGGTACAAGATGAATCCAGGGTGATTTAAACACATCACATTTCTAATGTACTTTATTTCTATTGTTGTTACATCAGCTCCACCTTAGACCATTAGGCATTAGATCCTGGAGGGTGGAGACCGCTACCTTAGAGGGTCACGAAAAACTGAGATCAGAACCGCATCAGGGACGAGATGAAGCTCAGGATCCCAAGTGAGATGCTTTTGGTTGGAAAATGTACAGACGTGTTTCTTGTCGCCTCACAGGTATCTTTAAGCACACACTCTCCATCTCAAGGGCCCTGCTCGCTGATCTGGTCACAGAGGAGGAACGGCCGGTGGTGCTGGGACAGTTCAACACGGCGTCCAGCATGGGCTTCATCTTGGGCCCAGTGGTCGGCGGGTATCTGGCTGAGCTGGACGGTGGGTTTTATCTCACGGCCTTCGTCTGCTCTTCTGTCTTCGTTCTCAATGCTGGTAAGTTGACATCAATCATGAGGAGGTGGTTTGCTTGATGTGATTATCCCAACCAGTCTTACCCACTTTCTCTCATTACAGTGTCTTCCTTAGAATGTATTGTGTTCGTGCTCAGTTGTATCTAACTCTTTGCAACTCCATGGACCAGGCTCCTCTGTCCATGGAATTTCCCAGGCAAGAATATTGAGTGGGTTGCCGTTCTTTCTCCAGGGGATCTTCCTGACCCAGGAATCAAACCCGCATCTCCTGTGTCTCCTGCATTGGAGGATTCTTTACCTAGTAAGCCATCAGGGAAGCCCTTTCTTAGGATAGACAGACTCATTACTCACAGAGGACAGTCAGGTCACATCGGCCCTGCTGGGGGCCGCTCAGTGGCTCCTGTCACGTGTATGCCTGTGGGTCTGTCTGTCTGTCTCACGCCCACTTGGTGTGGGCCGGCCACCCTCTGCCTCCCCAACAAATGTCGGCTTCTTCTCGCAGGAGGACTCTAATCCAGTCTTTCCTCCACCTACAGTATTCTTTTCACGTATCTATACTGACTGTTTCTTGGCTGATCATTCAATTTTCAGATGTTTACTTCCTTAGACTGGCCCTCCCTGATCCTTGTCTAAAATAACTCAATTTTTTGGTAGCACTTCTGAAATCAGCAATTTATTTTCTTATGTTCTGTCCCCCCAGTACGTACACAGTTAGAAAATAAAGTCCACAAGGACAGGGGCATTCAGTCAGCATTAGTTGCTGTGATTGTGATCATTTTCTCATCATTTAAATTACACTCTTCCTCTTGGTTCATCAACAAGAGTCCTTTTGCACTTGTACCAAGATTCTGTGAAACGTCCAAGGCCCTTTATCAAGGATGAGGACAGATGAAAAGCCCTCACAGGCCCACGTTCTCTGTGGCTAGTTTTCTGCATGAATCAGTTGTCCCTCAGCTCCCAGCCCACTTACACTGTGTTTCAAGGAACCACAGGCATCAGTGTTGTTGGTGAGAACAGCCCCAGGCAGGTCTGAGCAGCATCGGTCCACGTGGTGATGAAGGGCTGAAAACCACGGGGATGAATTCAGAAAGATGTCCAAGAAGGGCAGGTTTGAGTGTGAAAGAAAGGGTCATTTGCTCAGTCGTGTCCAACTCGTTGTGACCCCGTGGACTGCGGCACTCCAGTCTTCCCTGTCCATCACCAACTCCCAGAGCTTACTCAAACTCAAATCCATCGAGTCGGTGACGCCTTCCAACCATCTCATCCTGTGTCCCCTTCTCCTCCTGCCTTCTGTCTTTTCCAGCATCAGGGTCTTTTCCAGTGAGTCAGTTCTTCGCATCAGGTGGCCAAAGTATTGGAACTTCAGCTTCAGCATCAGTCCTTCCAAAGAATATTCAGAGTTGATTTTCTTTCTTAAGGTGAATAGCAGAATTCTGATATCAAAATGGAGCCTAAGTAGCTGTGGGAATGGTTAAAAATAGGTTTCAAAAATCCACCTAGTAAGTGGACTGATACAGGAAAACAGAGTAGTGGTTCCCCCCGAGGAGGCCCTGCATGGATTCTCTGAGGCTCTAACATATCTTGTGCCGTGTTGACAGGTCTCGTTTGGCTGTTTCCATGGAGTGAAGTAAAACTCAGCGGTCCAGAGGATGACTTGCCACGGGGCAGGAACCAGGCGCTTTGGGAAAAGACAGACTCTGCCGTGCAGAGGGCAGCCAGTGCCCATGGGACCCCAGCCAGCCCCCAGGGGACCCCAGTGAGCAAGGGGCCGGCCAGACTGCTCTGGGCGGAGGTGCTGGCCACCCTGTGGGGCCTGAGGAGCCTGGTGCTCTCCGCCCTGTGGGTCGTGTTCCTGGTGCGCCTGCTGATGGCCGTGGCTGTCATGCTGTACTACAGTAACTTCGTCCTGGCCCTGGAGGAGCGCTTCAGCATGGGGCCCAGGGCTGCTGGCTATGTCACCAGCTGCGGCAGCGCCCTGGGCGTCCTGGCCGGCTTCGCCCTGGGGCCCCTCCTGCGGCTGTACGGCCACCAGTCTTACCGGCTCCTGCTGCACTCCAGCGTGCTCACGTCGATGCTGCTGCTGCTTTTCGCCTCGGCCCGCAGCCTGGATGTCGCAGTCGCCTGCTCCGTGCTCCTGTCCTTTTCCACCGCCATCGGCAGGACCTGCATCACCGACCTCCAGCTGACCGTGGGTGGGGTGCGGGCCGGCGGCAGCCTCCTGGGCATGGGGCAGTCGGTGACGGCCGTGGGCCGGGTCCTCGCCCCCATCCTCTCGGGGGTGGCCCAGGAGGTGAGCCCCTGCGGCCCTCCCGGCCTGGGGGCGGCCTTAGGCTTCGTGGCTGTTGTCATCATGTCACGAAACAGACCTCACTCTGGTGGCCAAGGGGGTGATCAATTAAAAAGCGAGTAGGTGGATTTAGACAGCAGGAAGAAACAATACCAGAGGTGTGTGGATGTGGGCAGAGGCCCCAAGATGGGTGCTATGGAAAGGATCGATGGTGAAGAGAAATGACTTCTCTCCAAAAAGAAGCTCTGGTCGTGGGTGTCCCGTCAGGCCTGCAGGACAGGTAGAATCAAAGCAGTACATAGACACGTGAAGACGGGAGCTGAGCTTGGCTGGAGGGGAGGGTAATCAGCGTTCCCCTAAGAGTCTGCTCTTCATCTGGCCGGTGAGCCCGGGGTTTTCAAGGGGAAATGGTGGTGGGCTCACAGAGCAGGACACGTGCCAGGAGGGGAGAGACCGCAGGGATTTCCCTGCTGAACAAAAATAAGGAAACATAAATGAAATGCTGGTCAGCTGGATGCGGATGTCAGGTGGAGTTCCAAAGCTCCAAGGAGGCTTTTCTGCCACCAAGATGCCGGAGACAGAAGAAGCTGCTCTCCTGAGACCAGTCCGTCCCTGCTTCAGGGCCTCACAGCGTTCCATCTGGGGAGCTGGCTCAAAACCAGAGATGCCCATCTGAGCCCGTGGACCCAGGCGAGGCCCTGGAATCGGGTGTGTTTAGTGAATGCTCTTTCCAGTTTCTCCTGGAGGTAGAGAAAGGCTCATTCCGAGACCTGCTGGTTTGGATTAAAGTAAAAGTCAGAGACTCGGTGGTTATTAATAGCTAACGCGTTTGGATTGTCTGTTAAAATCATGTGATCACATACAATGGGTTCCACGTCCCCCGGCTCTCGGCAGTCACACTGTATACCAGGGGAACCCAGTCCTAGGGGCCCTTCCCCTGTGCCCAGGGTCCCCGGGGCCCCCGCCCTGCAGAGGCCCGAGCCTGCCTGCAGCCACATCTCCCGGAGACCGGGCGTGATGATCTATCTGCTCCTGAAAGAGGGGAAAGAACCTGGTGGAGAAACCAAACCACTTAAATGCTTTTCAGATGAACGTCTTCAGGATAAGAGAGAGACTGGCCTCAGGCCGTGTCACGGGTGCTACAGTGTCTTTGTTGAAAATCATTTCCTCACTTTCATGTTGACATCACCCCTGAGAACAGAAGCGCTGTGTTGACCTACAGGGAAACATTCTGGGCACCTCCAGGGGCCTCGAGCAGGGTGAGCACAGATGCCCGGGACACTGCAAGCACTCACTGACTCTCCAAGGTGACGTCAGTTACTGGTACAGACGGTTTAGGGGCCTCCTCTCTCCACACAGACCCCCAGAGCTCACATTCCTTTCGGTCCTTTTAATCAGTCTGCTAGGGTTGGATTCCAGTCTTCCACCTGATGTGTGTAATTATAAATGATGCTTTAATACACTAATTTGTTATAACTTTAATACTTGCAGAGCAGAAAAAAATTGTTCTGCAGCTGCAGACGTGTGTTGAGTAAACTCAAATATTTATGATGAAGAATTAACTGCAGGTTTGAAGATTGTCCTTGTTCCTGTTTAGCTACAAGAAAAACGTCAGCTTCTTATTAAGTGTGAACTTTTGTACAAGTGCTTTTGAGGAAACCAAAATATGATATAAAATGGCCTCGCTCTGAGTAAGTGTACCAAGTTGTCACAGAGATTAGACTCAAACGAACAATATATAATCAAGGGTTTATGCGATGAAGGAGAATTTCAAAAGAATTTCTCCAAAGATTGTCTTTTCTTCACTCTCAGAAATAGGTTTCTGAGAAGCTCTTAAATCTAGCCATGTGTTTATTTTTTTAAACTGTAGCACTTTACTTTTGAAGTTAAAGCCTGTACACTTAATGAGGTTTTATAACGAACTAGAGACATAGAAATACTGAGAATCCTAAAAATTGATCTCAGTATGGAGAGCAGACACTTTTGTTATTCTCTACTACTACAAATTATAGTGTTTCGTTCCCGTGATTTTTTCAGATGTTTATATTAGATAGTCTAACATGTTGCTACTCGAAGTGTGGGCCAGGGACCAGCCACTTCCCGTCCCGGGAGCTCTTCGGACATGCAGACGCTGGCCCACCCCACGCCTGCGGGAGTCATTTGCACAAGACACCCAGCTGCTTTGTTTGCACAGTGAAGTTTGAAAACCACCACCAGTCTGATGGACACTCTTTGTTTATAATATGGCCTCAGGGAAATTAAATCTGCTCAAAGTTTGTGTTTTGTTTTTTTTAATTTTGAGTATCTTCTGTCATCTTTTGCAATGCGTTAGGTCAAGCCACATGAAATTGCAGTTTTTATATGTCAAAAATACCTGAAGTTTACATCTGGTTCAACTTAAATTAACTGTTATGATGACATGATGAAATCTCACTTCAGAGACATTGAATGTGCCCGAGAAGTTTGTAAAGGAAACGGCCCCCTGTCCAGCACTGTGTAGCAGAGCTGGTATATTCTGTGAAGCAGCACGGGGCTTGGGCGTCCAAAAGACTTGGCCTTTTCCAGAGAGGAAGGCGCGCCTGCGCGCTTGTCCACCTGTTCACATGTTCAGAGAGATGAGCAGGGAGGGAGTGGCGTGTGCCTGGCTAGCAGAGACATGTACCCGGCTCCACACCCAGGGACCTGTGGCCCTCCTGGATCCTGAGGTGTGGAGGGTTATACCTGGAGCATGGAAGCAGGGGGCTGGAGTGAGGGGCTCCTTTGCCCTGGCTCCATGTTCGAGTCACCTGATGCCCAGAGCCTGCCCTGCACCTCAGGGCAGCCCCAGGTGCTCAGTGCACACCCAGAGCTGAGCAGCGCAGGGTTAAATCACCAAGGGCTTACCTGCCAGGCTCAGGGTAACCTTGTGTGCTAACACGACTGGGAGCCCTAAGCATTCATGCTGGATGGTGTTCCAGGGGCCTTCATATTCCCCCTCTGGCTGCAGGGAGGAGGACCAGCTGGAAGCAAGGGAAGGAGTAGGCTGAGCAGCCCGCGGAGAAGGGGGCTGAGGCTGGAGGGAGACCGAGGGAGGGAGAGTCCCAGAGGCTTCAGGGAGACCTGGGAGGAGCTGCAGTGCCACCCAGGTGTCTGGTCTGGCGGAGCTCTGCCAGCTTTGAGAGGCTCCTCCCAAGTGTCCAGTACATTGTGCCCTTCCTGTGTTACCTGGCAGGGAACATTTATGGAACATTCAGAACAGTGAGAAGGCGTCTTTTCCTGAGGACATGTGTGAAATACGGAGCAATCTGTCTGGGTGAGAGGCAACCCACTTGGCGAAATTTTAGGCATCTGGAAGAGAAGAGCTTTTCATTTAGAATCCACAGTAAAAGCCAACCTGAGCTTCCCAGGTGGTGCAGTGGTAAAGAATCTGCCTGCAGTGCAGGAGCTGAGGGAGACCCAGGTTCAATCCCTGGGTCAGAAAGATCCCCTGGAGGAGGAAATAGCAACCCACTCCAGTATTCTTGCCTGGAGAATCCCATAGGCAGAGGAGCCTGGTGGGCTACAGACCATGGAGTCGCAAAACAGACACGACTTAATGACTAAACAACAACATTCTAGAATACATCTTGATAGTAAAAACCACAAGCCCTTGGCTTGTAAACTGTATCATATCCAGTATATACATAATCTGAAATTTATTCTATACTGATGGTGAGCTGATTGTGTGGGTGGCCATTCCCTTCTCCATGGGATCTTCCCAACCCAGGGATCAAACTCAGGTCTTCCACATTGAAGGCGGATTCTTTACCAGGTGAGCTATCAGAGAAGCCCAACTTAATTAAAAACATTATTTTTACTTTAGATCTGTTTTTCTCAAGTATCTAAACTCACCATTTTACAGATAACTGAACACAAAACTAACAAAATTTCTACTATGTTCTTGATTCAATCCATTTTAAGTGTGCCAGTGGATACTCTCAGATAGTTTTGTGTTGTTCCTCCAGGGGAAAATTTAATTATGAACATTAGAGATTGTTAACTATTACTAATGAACAGTATAAAAGTGGACTGTAAAGATCTTGTTAGAAAAAAGATTTGTATTTTGATTGTTGTTCAGTCGCTTAGTCGTGTCCAACTCTGTGTGACCCTGTGGACTGTAGCCTACCACCCTTCTCTGTCAATGGGATTCTCCAGGCAAGAATACTGGAGTGGGTTGCCACACCCTGCTCCAGGGGATCTTCCCAACCCAGGGGTTGAACCAAGGTCTCCTGTGTCTCATGCGTTTTCAGGCACATTCTTTACTACTGAGACACCTGGGAAGCCCATTTATCCATATTTATTCTGGATATTCAGAGATTGGGACTCACGCTGCCAGTTATGGCCACAAAAATTAAAAATTAAAAAAAAACTGCTTTAAAGATGACTTGAAAAAATAATTAAAAAAATAAAGTACCAGCAAGCTACACATTTTGCTCTAAAAGTGGAGAAAACAAAAACGGAAAACCCCAGAATACCAGTCAGGCTCATGAGCCTGACCTGTTCAGGTTGATGAAAGAAATCAATATTGAGTGTTCAGGCCTCAAGAGATAATATCATAGCTACTTCAACTGGACAAAGAAACCCTTCTATCTCTCTTGAAAGAGTAAAGTCAAGTATGCACCAGGAACTAATAAAACACTACAGTTCTCATGCTTGCTTGTGAAATGCCAGTTTTAACATAAACGTGGTTTGTGTAACAAATGCAAAACATGCTGAACATGTAATAACCGTGCTTCTCTCTTTTTATATAAACAAACATGCCCCCCTCCGCCCCAAGTAAAATGGTACGCCCCCACTACAAAGCTTAGCAAGAGCCCAAGGGAATTTCATTCCAGATGTTTGGGGCATATACAGCAAACGCATGTTTTTAAGAAGTGCCAAACTGTGGGACCCACTTTTAACTGTCTGCTAACTGACATAACTGCTCCCAGCTCCCAACAGCCAGCCTTAGCATAATATATAAGGAAATCAGCTGGGTGCTCCTGTGGTTAAAACTTGGAGCTTCCAATGCAGGGGCCATGGGTTCCATCCCTAATCAGGGAACTAAGATCTCACATGCTGTGTGGTGCAGTCAAAATATAAATTAAATTAGTTTAAAATTAATATGTAAATAATATTATTTTATATATAAACAATATAGTATATATTTTATATATTTATATAATAATAATAAAATAAATCAAGTTAAAAATGTTCCCAAATCTAAAAAAAAAGAAAAAAGAAAAAAAGAAATAAGCCCTGACTTTGCATTTGTAAATAGTTCAAATTTGTTACAGCAAACACCAAAGACACAGCAAAATTCCACGGTCACATTGGAACATGATTGTATCAAGTGCTGTTTGAAACGGGAATTATTCATAAAGGTAGGGATGTTTCTGTACCATAGAAATTTAGATTGTTATGATATTTAAAGGGTTTCAACTCCATATATGCTCCCATAATGTCTAGAATTACATAAAGAGAAGTATAGAGAAAAGTTAAATAAAGTCAAATTTATTTTTCATTAATTTTACCATTCCACAAATAAGGAAAAATAATATTAATTATAGATAAAATGACACGTGTTCATTTTTTTAGAAATTGACACAATACCCGAGTTTTTTTTAATCTTTTAATTAGTGAAAGCTGAATTTGGTCTATGTGCTTAACAAGAAGTATCTAATAAACATTTTTACATTTTCCCCTTCAGTTCTAGAACATTAGATTCCTTGTGATATTTATTAATCTAGGACACCAGGAAAAATCAGGACATTTATTTTAAGGTTATTATTTTACATTTCAACTTTCCATTTCAGATTTCATAAACTGTAACTTACTCTTCAAATTCTCAAAAATATACATCACATCTCTTGATGAATCATAGTCCTATAATAAAGATTCTATATTAAAATTCAGCTTTATTTCCAGCAGATGAAATATATACTTTTTATATAAATATATTTCCATTTAAAATTAAGAATTTTGGCACAGAGTCCTAAGCGTGTAGTCTTCAAATTGTGTCTCCTTTGCTTTCCACCGATCAACCTGGGAGAGTTTGGGGAAGGAATCGTGCTCTTTTTACACATGTACCTTGAGTGTTTACCCTTCCCTCCGCCTCGTGCTTGACAATCCAGCAGCATTCAAGATTTTAGAACATGAGAAAAAAGGGTAGAAGATTTACTTCTCCGCGTCAGTGAGGGTAGAAGAAAGGGACGAGATCTAAGCCTGAGAATTTCTAAGTACCGGATCTTTTTGTTTAATTTATTCTTGTTTTTCCAGCGATTATATGTGGTCACTTGTATCCTTTGCTATGTCTCCAAGGGAGAGACATAGCAACTGTCTCTCCAATGTGAGTCCATCGAGAGTGGCTTCATTTCATATCTAAACCCCAGAAATACCAAGTCTTGTCAATTTTTATAGAAAGGTTTTTTGGGGAAAAATGACAGGCCAATAAAATCTACAGTCTGAGCGATTCCAATATTAATCTTTAATGGTTATGTTCCATTTCTGGTCTTTCTGCTGTACTTTTAAAAAGTACTCAGATGAGTAGAATTCATTTTTATATGAAGAATTTGAGCTACTACTTTCTTGACAGGGGAGAGGTAACAAATTAGACTAGTGCAAAAAAAAAAAAAAAAATAGAACTCCCACATTCTCCAAAGTGCTTCCTGTATGAAATTCAAAACCTGAATCCCCACCAGTTTGTTAAGGGTCAGAATATCATTTATCTCAACCTTTATCCTTGTCTGCTTGGAGCCTCTGTCCTGGATTCAAAGTTCTAAAATGTTCTACAGAAAAATCCTAAAGCAGGTGGCCGCAGATGGGCGTGACAGGGGATCTCCTGCACCGTCCCCCAAGTATTGCACAAAACCCGCCAGCCAGCTGCAAGCAGGCACTGTCCTGTCACCCCTCACCCAGCATGTGAGGCCAAGCTCCGTCCCACGCTGGCCCTGAGTCTGTCATACAGCGTAAGCTGGTTCCACCCACACCTTCCACCTTTCTCTTGGTACCATTTAAACACAATGGGGAGATGGAATCTGTACATCGCCCACAAACACAGTAGAATGAGGAACACATTAAAAACCAGCCGACTCTCACAACTTCAGAGGACCTACAGTCTGGCAGCCAGGCCTCGTCCGCCCAGGTCTTCTGGTTGTTGGCGTCCTCAGGAATCTCTGCTCCATGCTGTGATCTTTCTTAACCAACAGCCATCAGCTCAGAATCGTCAGGAAACACCACCCCCATCCGGAGCTGATGACCTACCCCCTATCCTATGGAAGCTGCCCTGGACGCCGTGGAAAGGTGTTCTGAGTATTTTTAGTGCCATTCACTGAAAAACTAATTACAGATATACATATGTTTTCATAAATAAAATCTGAGGCATATATGTATATATTAAAACTTTCACCAATAAGGGTGTGTTAAAATTTTCAAGTTCTGTCCTTCAAGTTCAATAAAGGCACAAGTGTTTTTTGTTTTGTTTTGTTTTTCCTCTCTCTTTCTTCAGGCTTGCAAAGAACACAACTGCCAGCAAGTCATCAAAGACACCATAGGGGCGTTTTCTTTGATTTTCTTCTTCCTGGGGTGACCATTTGCCCCATGGATCACTGGCCACTGGCATGATTTCTACCCAAGGACAGTATTTAAATGCATAGAGGGTTTAAGTGGATTCCATTGCTGTGTCAGGTTGCTAGGTAACACGCCACAGCTGGGCGGGGCCGGTCCCCCCAGGTCTGCTTTGGCCATTTCCATTAAGGCTTCTCGCTCCCAAATCGACCCTTCCGGTTTCCAGGTTCCGAGGCCCTTCGGACCAGCCTGGGGGGCGGCTTGGGTTGGATGCCTTCGTGGACACGGTCACCCCGCACGGAGCCAAAGTGGCCTTTGGAGAGGAGGGGCTGGCAGAGCACACCCGGGGTCTGGGGGGACCCTTCTTTACTGTGGGCAGCTGGGGAGCTGCGGGGTTGATCCTGCCTGGAATCCATGTCCACCTCGTTCTTCCACTCCATTTTATAGGCCTGGGGGGCTTTCTTCGAGAACTGTTCTGGCAAGAAGCGTCTGGCCCGAGGCTGCAGGTTGAGCACCGTGGTCCCCGCCTCCAGGTCGGAGTCGCTGCTGTTGCCACCTACCAGGGAGCAAAAGAAAGACAGCGTGCGCAGGCATTTTAGGGAGAAGACGATACAAGCAACTGGTCCAGCACCTGCTTGGCCCTCCGTGGGGCTCTGGGCGTCACGCAGGAAGGCCAGAGGACTCGCCCTGACTCCATCTGAGTCCTTGGCCTGTGCATAAGCTCTGTGAACATCTGTGTCCACAAGTGTGCACACTTACTAGTTCTAAAGAGCTTCTGATGTACCAGCTGCTGTACTGAGCACTTTCAAATGCATTAACCTATGGAATCCTCACGATCACCCGCTTTACAGATGAAGTAACTAAGGTTCCGGAGATGTTAGTAAGGGGTGAATGAGTGTGCGTGTGCACCAAGTCGTGTCCGACTCTTTGTGACCCCATGGACTGTAGCCTGCCAGGCAGGCTCCTCTGTCCATGGGATTCTCCAGGCAAGAATACTGGAGTGGGTTGCCATTTCCTTCTCCAAGGGATCTTCCCAACTCAGGGTTCGAACCCGTGTCTTCTGCTTTGGCAGGTGGATTTTTTTTACCACTGAGCCTCCTGCTAGATGCCAAACAGACCATCTGGCAGCAGTTGCCTGCCCACTTGCCCCATCCAAACGGTCCCTGACTGCTCAGCTCAGTGTCTGGCACACAGTAGACAGATCAATAATTAGCTGCTATGATGTGGATTCTTGTCCTGATCTACAATCTCATGCGCAGGTTTATTTCCTTTATATTTTCATAAAATGGTCAAAACACCAGTATGGCTTGAAATCTAAATATAGATTACCATCAAATAAAGAGATACTAGCCTTCATGTCAAAGCTTTAATAAAGAGAGCTGGAAGTCAATTATATGGTTGCCTTTATGAAAATATATTAAAATTATGAACATTTAAATTAGAAATATAGTAAGAATTACAGAATTAAATGTAAACCTTTGAAGATGGACAACTTTCTATTTACCTGTTCACCAATCACACAATGACAATAGTTCCTTTTGCTATGTTAGATAGAATCATTATGGGATAAAATTAAATTATGTACACCATGCACCGAACTCTATTCCAAAAGGATGCAACACTAATAAAGGTCACCATGTCATTATGTTTGCAAATGACCGAACTCATTGTCTTTAATAAAGAAGAAAACATGGAAAAGTTTTCTATTTTATAAACATTGATAAATAAGTTTAAAGTCTTTTTGCTCCAACTGCCTTCATTACCTGCATTAGAAACATTCTTTTTCTTCTGTAGCTTTTCTGGAAGCTTTGTATTTTTGGGTAAGGATAAATATCGGGAGGTTGAAGTGGAAGCCTGTCAAAAAAATAATAGAAAACCTTATTTAGGTGTCACGCCATTTATTGTATGTTAGAAGTTTACAAGTCTACAGCAAATCTTGGTGTTGAAAATTAAAATCTTAGTTCTTGATTCCAAAACTACTGGGTGAGGAACTGTAAGGATGGGGAATAAAGTTCCAAGTGATAATCATTTGACTTAAAATGAGGAAAGCCTCTTTTAAAATATCACAGAAATCAGTACTATTAAGGAAAACAAATAAACTGGGACCCTTGGAACAGGATATGAAAACCTCTGGCTTTTCTTAAAGAAAAGCTACAGAAACATCCACTTATAAGAGCCTTACTAAAAAGACTTAAAACCTACATATATAGGGAGGAAGATATATGAAAAATGTAGCATGTTTAAGTTGTATTCACTTTAATAAATCTTGAAAATGACAGAATTAAAAATATCACTATAGCTAACTTGCTGGCATTTCCAATGCCATAGCCTCTGCTGCTGCTGCTGCTGCTAAGTCGCTTCATTCGTATCCGACTCTGTGCGATCCCACAGACGGCAGCCCAGTAGGCTCCCCCGTCCCTGGGATTCTCCAGGCAAGA
Source organism: Bos taurus (assembly GCF_002263795.3). Lineage (NCBI taxonomy): Eukaryota > Metazoa > Chordata > Mammalia > Artiodactyla > Bovidae > Bos > Bos taurus. The sequence goes on along the minus strand of NC_037338.1, from coordinate 7,422,380 downwards.
ACACTGGAGTGGGTTGCCATTTCCTTCTCCACAGTCTCTAGTGTCTTTAAATTTTTTTCTTTTGTTTTCTATTAATTTCTATTGGAGTTTAGTTGCTTTACAATGTTGTTGGTTTCTTCTGTACAACAAAGTGCACAACTAGGTCATATGTATACATACATCCCTTCTTTAGATATCCTTCCCTCTAGTTTCTTTAGCTTTTAACTGATGCTGCCACATTTCACACATAAAATGTAATACTGTTCAGACGTAACCATTTTGATCTCTAACAATGCAATACAGATCATTATTAACAATGAGATGCAGTGCGTGCTATATTAATCACAATATACTTTTTAAGAAATCATTTACTTTTGGCTATTCTGGGTCTTCATTGCTGCTTGTGGGGTTTCTCTAGCTGCAGAGAGCAAGGACTACTCTTTGCTGAAGTGCATGGGCTTCTCTTGCTTCTGAGTACAGGCTCTAGAGTACTCAGGCTCAGTAGCTGTGGCTCACGGGCTTAGCTGCTCCGTGGCATGTGGAATCTTCCCAGACCAGGGATCGAACCTGTGTCCCCTGCATCAGTAGGTGGATTCTTATCCATTGTGCCACCAGGGAAGTCCCAGAATAGCCTTTGAAAGTAGCTTCCTTATCTAGGACAGGGCCCTGGATCAAGTGGAGTGCTGAGCACACAGCATCTGAAACTCTCCCGACACAGACACAGGGCCTTCTGGAAGTTTCTACTCATACTGACTGGCTCACCTTCAGGTTGCACCCTCTCCGTGGAAAGAACAACCGTGACTCCCCAAATGAAGTCTGACCCCTCCATTCAGTTTAACGCTGCACACTGCCTGAGCCTTCCCTGTCTTCCCAAACCTCCCTCCTCAGCCCTTTCTGGCTTATTTTGTCCACAGCATGTATTGCCTCTAACCTAACAATTTCCTTATTTGGTCCGTTCCTGGTGGGCTTCTCCCCACTAGAATGTGAATTCCACCTGGGAAGGGAACTTTGTAGTTTTGTTCACCAACGTATTCCAAGTGCCCGGACAGCGTCTGAAACAGGACAGGTGTTTCAGAAGCATCTGGAAAGGAGTTACCATGGGCTCCATCCCAGGATTCCTGTGGGCCAGCCCCGCACAGCCCTGTCCTGTCACCAGCTCCCCCGGGATGGCTGCGGGCTCTGCTGATGGAGCCGGCCGCGTCCCAGACGCGTGAAGCCCCTTACCCTGTGCTCCCGGTTCAAGCTGCTGTCCTTCCGAATGCTCTCGCGGAGGCTGTGCCGCCGGCGGATCAGGATCTCCTTGGCCTGCCTCTCACTTGTGTCCGCCGTCAGATTATGTCGGTTGTAGGACAAGGTCTGAAATGAAGACGCAAGTGACATTTTACTAAAACGCTGATCACTGCCTGGAAGTTCCAGCGCTTCACTACATTTCTTTGTCTTTGCACCTTGAAGAGATATTTAACGATGAATGTACAGAGGGTGGGGAGGGGTGGAATAGAAGTTAACACTCTTTCAAATTTTGTTAACATTCAAAGGTTATTAATATTCATGAATTTTGAAAGAATTCATGGTCTATCAAATCTCAAATTTGGTAACAAATTTGGGTAACAATGGTAGTAATTTCAGCTTGTGTTGTTATGTTACTCGCTCAGTCATTGTCCAGCTGTTTGTGACCCTCTGGATTGAAGCCCACCAGGCTCCTCTGTCCATGGGGATTGTCCAGGCAAGACTACTGGAGCTGGTTGCCATTTCCTTCTCCAGGGATGTTCCCAACCCAGGGATAAAACTCATGTCTCTCGTGTCTCCTACATTGGCAGGTGGATTCTTTACTACTGCATCACCTAGGAAGCCCCACATATATTCAATAACTGTGTTTGACTGAACCAAATAAAATTCTCTACTTATGAGGAAAAAAAAAAAAAAACTCATGTTTTAGTAAAAGTCAGTGCGCATACTTTTCATTGAAAAGTATGATCTTTATAAATTGGAAAATGATTGAATTCATCAAGCATCTTTGACTCCTTTGAAGTACCTTATATGTATTTACTCATCAGTAGCAGCTGGGGAAAAAAAAAATTCATACATTCTCTACTGATAGTAAGACTGGTAGGAAAACCAACCACTTTGGGCCACTTGGTGGTGCTATGACCCTCTAATTAACTTAAGAGCATTTCTTTTCAAATTGAGAAAAGTAGCTGTCTCCACCAGCAATAATCATATCCTAATATTTGAAGCCACACAACATAAAGTAGGGCTGTCCAGGGTATACATTTTTAGTTCTGTAAGCTATCAGTCAGTTCAGTCGCTCAGTCGTGTCTGACTCTTTGCGACCCCATGGACCGCAGCACACCAGGCCTCCCTGTCCATCAGCAACTCCCGGAGTTTACTCAAACTCATGTACACTGAATAGGTGATGCCATCCGACCATCTCATCCTCTGTTGTCCCCTTCTCCTCATGCCTTCAATCTTTCTCAGCATCAGGGTCTTTACCAGTGAGTCAGCTCTTGGCATTAGGTGACCAAGGTATTAGAGTTTCAGCTTCAGCATCAGTCCTTCCAATGATATTCAGGACTGATTTCCTTTAGAATGGACTGGTTGGATCTGCTTGCAGTCCAAGAGACTCTCAAGAGTCTTCTCCAACACCACAGTTCAAAAGCATCAATTCTTCGGCGCTCAGCTTTCTTTATAGTACAACTTTCACATCCATACAGGACTACTGGAAAAACCATAGCCTTGACTAGATGGACCTTTGTTGGCAAAGAAATGTCTCTTTTTTAATATGCTGTCTAGGTTGGTGAGAACGTTTCTTCCAAGCAGCAAGCATCTTTTAATGTCATGGCTGCAGTCACCATCTGCAGTGATTTTGGAGCCCCCCAAAATAAAGTCTGCTACTGTTTCCACTGTTTCCCCATCTATTTGCCATGAAGTAATGGGACCAGATGCCATGATCTTAGATTTCTGAATGCTGAGCTTTAAGCCAACTTTTTCACTCTCTGCTTTCACTTTCATCAAGAGGTCTTTTAATTCTTCTTCACTTTCTGCCATAAGGGTGGAGTCATCTGAATATCTGAGGTTATTGATATTTCTCCTGGCAATCTTGGTTCCAGCTTGTGCTTCATTCAGCCCAGCGTTTCTTATGATGTACTCTGCATATAAGTTAAATAAGCAGGGTGACAGTATACAGCCTTGGCATACTCCTTTCCTGATTTGGAATCAATCTGTTGTTCCATGTCCAGGTCTAACTATTGCTTCCTGAATCTGCACACAGATTTCTCAAGAGGCAGGTCAGGTAGTCTGGTATTCCCATCTCTTGAAGAATTTTCCACAGTTTATTGCGATCCACACAGTCAAAGCCTTTGGCATAGTCAATAAAGCAGAAGTAGAAGGTTTTTCTGGAACTCCCTTGCTTTTTCAGTGATCCAGCAGATGTTGGCAATTTGATCTCTGGTTCACTCTGCCTTTTCTAAATCCAGCTTAAACGTCTGGAAGTTCACGGTTCATGTACTGTTGAAGCCTGGCTTGGAGAAGTATAGCTATAAGCTATACAGAAATCCATTTCCTAAAATAAACTGTAGTCAGTAATTAAGTTCATTTTCTGATAGAATTAATGCATACTTCTTGGGAATAGTCTTATCCCCAGAACTGTATCAGACCTGGGCTTCCCAGGTGACTCAGTGGTAAAGAATCCACCTGCCAATACAGGAGACAAGGGCTTGATTCCTGGGTCGGGAATATTCCCTGGAGAAGGAAATGGCAACCCACTCCAGTGTTCTTGCCTGGGAAATCCCATGGACAGAGCAGCCTGGCGGGCTACAGTCCATGGGGTCACAAAGAGTCGGACACAACATAATGGCTAAATAACATATCAGATGTAGTAAAGATAAACAGAAGTACCACAGAACCACACTCATTTCCTGCTATCTAGTTGAGCATGTGAAACTAACAAAATAATATGAAATTGTGAAAAGAAATGCTAAAATGATGTGGTATGTAGGAGCTCTAAGTGATAGCCCATTCAAAGACAGGCCGGGGAATAATTTAGAGGGTGCTGAGGAAACCTTAAAGATTGGAGAATATGGATCAACTGACAGGAAGGAGTGGGGCATTTCAAGTGGAGATGCAGAAGACAGCAACACAGTCTGAGGAATTCCAGACCCATAGCTCTGTGGGCGCATGGGTGGGTGGGTGAGGGGCGGGTGGCAGCACGGCTGGTTAAGGGGGAACCTGAATACAGATCCCAAAGGCTGAAAGAACACTTGAGCCTGGAAGCCACAACTGTTTTGTCTCATTTTAAACAGAAAGATGCTTTATTAAAAGGGGCTTTAAGGGACATCTCTGCTGGTCCAGTGGTTAAGACTTCGCCTCCCAATCCAAGGGGTGTGGGTTCAATCCCTGGTTGGGGACCTAAGATTCCCATATGCCTCCAGGCCCACAAGCCAGAACATAAACCACAGAAACAATATTGAATTCAAGAACGACTGAAAAAATATTTTCTATAAATAAAAAGAACTTTAAGAAAAGAGTGGAACTGCCGTGATGTCAGATGGAATGGGATGGGCTGTGAGGTCAGCTAAGAAGCTCCATTAAAGCCCTTGATGTGAGTGACCAGGATCCCTGACAAGCACTGTGTCCATGTACCAGGTCACCTCATTGTGCCTCAGTTTCTTCATCCTTAAAATGGAGACAATAGTAACACCACTTGCTGGAGGATGAAGAGTTCAGATACACAACACACGGAAATGGGGGCTGGCAAACCGCACACACTAAGTGTCGGCTGTATTATTAGCAAACTATGAGAATGAGGCTCCGTGATGGAAATGGGTTGAAAGAAGTGGCTCGGAAGATACAGCAAAGGAAGAAATGGTTGCACTCTACAAACAATGAGGAAGGTTACATACATTTTGAAAAGTCTTCTAAGTGATAAAGCTATTTCATTCAAAAAGTTTAAAGAGCAATCAATTTACTTTCTTCACCATTAGATAACACGTGTTTTTATCTCCAAGTCTTTGGTAGCAGAACTCTTACCTCCCTGGGATTCCAGCCTCCAGCCTTGACCAAGGTGTCTGGGAGGAGAGCTGTATGCTAATGGGACAGGCCCCTGGGGGGTGGGAGGTCTGAGGGAAGGAAGTGCCTGGTGTGGGACCTGCAGAGGCTGGCACGATGGTGGCAACGGGCCCTGTAACTGAACAGCGTCAAGTCTGCAGGTACATTTTTAACCAAAGGCAAGTAGGTATGTGCTCAGTCACTCAGTCGTGTCTGACTCTTTGCAAGCCCATGGACTATAGCCCTGCAGGCTCCTCTGCCCATGGGATTCTCCACGCAAGAATATTGGAGCGGGTTGCCATTTCCTCCTCCAAAGGCAAGGACATATTTTGATAAATAAATTATTCTTACTCGCTGACGGATCTGATAGAGATTTCTTGACAATATTTCTCGGATTTCATCCATTTCACCAGGCGTGAGCTTCCTTACTTTTTCTTCACGGCAGTCACTGTGAACGTTTAGGAAAACACATTTTACTATTCAACAAGTATTAAATTCATCTATGTTCTTCCTTAGAGACGTAATACCATCATTTAACAAGAAGAAACTTAATGAATAATACTTAGGAATTATTTAGTAGTTTAAAATAATTCAAAAAATCTAAAACATTTATTTCAGTGTCAAAATCATTCACATAAGTTTAATCATGCACCAGTTCTTTCAGTCTGTTCATGCAACTATTTAAAGAGGAAAGACTAGAGTAGCTTGCAATGCTATCACTTTATTATTTCTAATGCTCCATAAATAAAGTAGCATAGGATTGTTCTATTTCCACAAAACTTAATGAGCTGAATTTTACTATTATGGCTCTATTTTTTAAAATACCTCATTAGAAATATTTACAAAGACACCATTTATACTACATATGTTCATACAGTTGGTCCTCTTTGTTCAGGGAGTCCATATTTGCAAATTCACTGACTTGCTACAGTTTATTTAAAAACACATTACCAGTACTCAGGGTACTGTCCCAATCATTCTCAGACACTTGCAAAGTGAGGTTTGCAAGGTTTGGAAACCTTGCATGCAGGTTTCCAAATGAGGCCAAATATGTCAACCCTTTGCCTCTTAATCTCCGTGTTCATACTGTTAAAAAAAAAAAAAAGGTCCTTTTCACCACCTAGTGGAATGTTCTTCACATTTTTGTGCTTTTTATTGGTGATCCTGTTGTTTTAAATGGTTCCCAAGTATAGTTCTGAAGTGCTGTCTAGGGTTCCTAAATGCAAGAAGTTCCTAAGTTTTAATTCTACTTTTTTAAAGGATATTTTAGCAGGATATGGAATTCTAGGTTCAGTTACATTTTTTGAGAATTTTGAAGCTACCAATAGTGTCCACTGGTTTTTATTGAAAAATCAGTGGTCAGGTTTTTTCTCTTTTGAAGAAAATAGGTCTCTTTTTTTCCCCTCTGAGTACGTTTAAGATTTTCTCTTTGTTTTGTTTTGTTTTGTTTTGTTTTGTTTTACTTTCAGCAGTTTTATGAACCTGTATCTACATTTGGTTCTCTCCTTATCTAATCTGCTTGAGGCTGTCAGAACTCATGTCTTTTATCTGTTTGAGGAGATCCTCAGTAAATATTCTTTAAGACATTGCTTCTACCAATTTCTCTCTCAACTCCTTCTGGAGCTTTTCAGTATATATGAATCTGTCCCATATATTTCTCACTTTCTTTTTCATCTTTTTTTTTTTTCATACTGTTTTTCATCCTGATCTTTCCTTCTGTCCTATCTTTCAATTAATTCCTTTTCTCTTCAACTTTATCTAGTCCACTTTGATAGCTGTCAAAGGAGATCCTAAATTTAGTTACTTTATTTTCAGCTCAAATCCTTCCCTCTAGTCTTTTTTGTTTATATAATCTCCATGACAATGCCAAAAGGGTCAATGCCACTTTCTTTCCTGAAACATGTTTTTATTTCTATTTTAAAGTCCCTGGCTGACAATTCAATGATCTGAATCCCTTTTGTGTCGACTATTATTTTATATTTTGTTGATTGTTTCTCAGTGTTTTTTCAGTCACATTTCCTGTCTACTCATACGCTTGGTTATTTTGGATTGAGTATTAGACATATATAAAACAATCATGGGGATACTTTAATCATGGGGATACTCTTTACAATCTTATTTTCTTCCAGAGAAGATTTAAACTTACTTCTCTTGAGCAGCTGAGATAGAGGCAATCTCAGTCTCTGATGATTTAAACAATCAAGAATTGAGATAATTCTAGGCTGGGCTTCTTTCCCTTGAGGGTTAAGGTGTAGGATTTTGAAGTAAAAACCTATAGCTGAGTACATACAAATGGTCCTCCTTCTTGGTAGGTTCTGAATTCTAATTTTATTCTCTAAGACCAATTAGTCTGTCAAAAACCCTGTTTTAGCTTTTTAGACTCTTAAGACACGTTCTCCAAATTCCAGACAGAAAATAGCAATAAATGCCAGTTCTATCCTCTTGAACTTCCCTCTTTTTTTGACTTCTAGCCAAGAAATTCCTCACTGTATGGATACTGTCCGGCTTTCCAGCAGATATTTAAAATACATTTTGTCCTTTCCCTCTAGTTTTCTCAGTAGTTTGGTCTGGACTCAGTTAATTATTGCCAGAAATATGATGCCTTACTGCCTGTCTTTTTCGCTTCTATCCTCCTCCAAAGGAAACACTTCAGAAGAGGTGGAATGGTGAGCATGGCAATCATTTACCCACGTAAATGATATGTAATTGTCCATCACTTTTTGTTACCCCCTTCCCTAACCTTAAACCTTTGCCTTTACTCCACTTTCGACTGGCTTCAAGATGAACTGTGAACAGAGGTAGAGCTGAGATCTCCTTCTTCTATGACCACGAAGTCAATGACTCCCTTTTGAGAAGCTGGATAGTTGAATTATTTTGTGCTGCACCCACAAAAGGAACAGTGCCTAAGAAAGATCATAAATGGTGAACCTGGAGTAAACTTCAAGGAGCAAGTATAGCCCCATTTTCTACTTGAAGAAACTCAATCTCAGGAAAACAGATGCACCTGCTTAAGGTCACACAGTGAGTGATTTGCAGAGCTGGGACTATAAATCAGTCATTCTGCTCAATCACCACTATCTCCAGTGCAATATAATGCCTTCATTTCTGAGTCATCCTGACCACCACTACTTTTTATTCTGGATTGTGTAAACTGCAATAATTTTTATAGGGGACTATCATCCTAGTGAAAATCGGAGTTTATATGGTTGGGTGTGATTTGGAGTTTCTTTCATTTCAACCCTTCCATAGCTAGCATTTTAATTTAGGTGACACTTTGCTGAAATGAGCTTCAAGCTCATCAATGAAAGAAGAAATCATTGTAACCTGAAATTTGTCATGTAGAGGAGGAATGATGCTTACGTGATAAACTCATTTGCTAATTTACTGACAGTATTTATAAAGTTGGCTTAAAGCTCAACATTCAGAAAACGAAGATCATGGCATCCGGTCCCACCACTTCATGGGAAATAGATGGGAAAACAGTGGAAACAGTGTCAGACTTTATTTTTCTGGGCTCCAAAATCACTACAGATGGTGACTGCAGCCATGAAATTAAAAGACGCTTACTCCTTGGAAGGAAAGTTATGACCACCCTAGATAGCACATTCAAAAGCAGAGACAGTACTTTGCCAACAAAGGTTCGTCTAGTCAAGGCTATGGTTTTTCCTGTGGTCATGTATGGATGTGAGAGTTGGACTGTGAAGAAGGCTGAGCGTCGAAGGATTGATGCTTTTGAACTGTGGTGTTGGAGAAGACTCTTGAGAGTCCCTTGGACTGCAAGGAGGTCCAACCAGTCCATTCTGAAGGAGATCAGTCCTGGGATTTCTTTGGAAGGAATGATGCTAAAGCTGAAACTCCAGTACTTTGGCCACCTCATGCAAAAAGTTGACTCATTGGAAAAGACTCTGATGCTGGGAGGGATTGGGGGCAGGAGGAGAAGGGGACGACAGAGGATGAGATGGCTGGATGGCATCACTGACTCGATGGACGTGAATGTGAGTGAATTCCGGGAGTTGGTGATGGACAGGGAGGCCTGACGTGCTGCGATTCAAGGGGTCACAAAGAGCTGGACATGACTGAGTGACTGATCTGATCTGATCTGATTTATTATTCTGCTACGGATTTGCTATAAGTGTTTAAGTCACTTTACATCCTGGGTATTCATCTTCTCGTTTTTAAAATTAGGGAGACAGACTAGGTCAATGCATCTCAATACTGGACTCCTTATTATAAACTTCTGTAAGTTTAAATATATTTTTATTAGAATATAATTGCTTTACAATGTTGTGTGAGTTTCTGCTGTACAAAATTGTGAATCAGCTATATGTGCACATATATCCCCTACCTCCTGGACCTCCCTCTCACCACCTCACATCCCACCCCTCTAGGTCATCACAGAGCACCGAGCTGAGCTCCCTGTGCTACAGAGCAGCTTCCCGCCAGCTATCTATTTCACACATGGTCGTGTATATAGTCAGAGCTACTCTCTCAATTCATCCCACCCTCTCCTGCCCCCTCTGTAGTCACAAGCCCATTCTCTACACTGGCATCTCTATTCCTGCCCTGCAAATAGATTTATCAGTACCATTTTTCTAGATTCCATATATACTGGCTAATATGCGATATTTGTTTTTCTCTAACTTAACTTGATTCTGTATGACAGGCTATAGGTTCATACACATCACTTATATATAAAAAACCTATACCTGAGCCTCAACACCAGAGATCCTGATTTTATTGGTCTGGCTGGGGCCCAGAAATATGTGTTATTGAAATGCTCCTACAGTATTTCCAATGTACAGCCTGTGTTGAGCACCTCTGCACGAGATCGCCACTAAATGTTCTTTCCAAGCCTTAAGTTATGACTCTGTGAATAATCCATGAGGAAATAGCTGTGTAATTACATGCATCTTTATAATTGCAAATCATAACACACCTTAAACTATTCCATTTCAAAATGCTTGCTAAAGAGGCTTTACTTTCAGAACACACTGAACTGTCCAAAGCAAATACAATAAATACGTAATCATCCTAAACATGACCAGGTACTTTCTGACTGGTCCATTCTACAATAACACAACATAACGTGACATGATATAATAGAAAATAAAGGACACACTTCCAGGTTTTCACATTTTAACCAGTAGCTCTTTTTGCTGTGAGGTCTTAAGGATTCATGTTAGGACATAAGTCAAATTTCTTATTATTACTGGTTTCACAAAACTATAAACACCTACATAGCAATAAGTTGCTCAGATGCTCAGTCGAGTGCGACTCTCTGCAACCTCATGGACTGTAGCCCACTGGGCTTCTATGTCCATGGGATTTTCCAGGCAAGAATACTGGAGTGGGTTGCCATTTCCTCCTCCAGGGGATCTTCCTGATTCAGGGATTGAACCTGTTTCTCTTGTACTGGCAGGTAGGTTCTTTTACCACTGAGGTACTTGGGAAGCCACATTAACTTCTATTTTCAAAATAGGACTTACTTTAAAGATGCAAAAGAAGGAACAGTGCTTATCATCCCAGTTTCTGCCATCTCAATGGCATGTTTTATTTCAAGCTTTTTGTATAAAGACACAATGCTTGACTTCGGTTGGTTCTCCCGAATCAAAAGCTTCCTCAGGTACTTGTCATCAAACTTCTTAAACCTGGAAATAAGCAAAATCAAAACTTCAATTAATTAACATGACACTGAATAAGAAAAAAAAATCTGTTTTTACCAATAAAATAATTTCCACTACTCCCAGGGGGAAAAAATAGTAGCAGTGTTTAGTTAGTCTGATCATTGTATTTATTTTTGTAGGTGCATACCTTAATATATAGAGAGAGCACATATTAGTATATTTTTGTTTTAACCACAATATACTTATATCTAATGGGGCTTCCCAAGTGGCCTTAGTGGTAAAGAACCTGCCAGCCAGTGCAGGAGACACAGGAGACATCAGCTTGATCCCTGGGTCAGGGAAGATCCCCAGGAAAATGGGATGCCCTTCCCCAGTATTTTTGCTTGGAGAATTCCATGGACAGAGGAACCTGATGGGCTACAGTCCATGGGTTCACAAAGAGCCGGACATGACTGAGTGACTAACATTTTCACTTTTCATGCCCAAGACTCCCAAATGTGTCTCCAGCTTCTACTTCTCTCCCAAACCCCAGAAATGAGTATCTAGACTCCTGCTCAACCTCTGCACTTGGACATCTCAAACTTGGCATGCTCTAATGGATCTTCTCCCAAGTCATCCCCATTTCAGTTAGCGACAACTCCATTTGGTCAAAAACCCTGATGTCATCTCTGATTCTTTGCCTTCTCTGATATTCCACATTATAGCCTGAACTGTGTTCCCCTCAAAATCCATATGTTACAGTCCTGGTCCCCAGGACCTCAGAATGTGACCATATTTGGAGATATCTGATTAAGTTAAAGTGAGGTCATTAGTGGGCCTGAATCCAATATGACCGGTGTGTGTATTGTAAGAGGAAATTCAGACACAGACATGTAAATAGAGAAGATGATGTGAAGAAGCAGAAAAAAGAAGGACATCCACAAGCCAAGAAAGGATACCTGAAGGAGACCCTTCCCTCTCAGTTCCAAAGGAACCAGTTTCACTGACATCTTATTCTTGGACATCCAGCCCCTAGAACTATGAGAAAATAAACTCCTATTTAAGGCACAGACATGTGGTACGTTGTGACAGCAGCTCTGGCAAACGAATACTCTACATCCACTCTATCAACAACTGCTGTTGGTTCCAGCATTACCATACACCCAAAATCTAATCATTCTCCTGCCATCGCCCTGGGCCCAGCATTGCGTGCTAAGTCGCATTAGTCATGTCCAACTCTGTGCAACCCCATGGACAGTAGCCCGCCAGGCTCTTCTGCCTATGGGATTCTCCAGGTAAGAATACTGGAGTGGGCTGCCATGCCCTCCTCCAGGGGATCTTCCCAGCCCAGGGATGGAACCCACGTCTCCTCTGTCTCCTGCATTGGCAGGTGGGTTCCTTACCACTAGTGCCACCTGAGCATCACCATCTCTCAATGGGTTGTTGCAACAGGCACCAAATTGGTTTTCCTGCTCCTGCCACTGTGTTTCTATAGCCTATCCTTGATGCAAACCAGCTGCTGCTAAGTCACTTCAGCCGTGTCCAACTCTTTGCAACCCCGTGGACTGTAGCCCACTAGGCTCTTCTGTCCGTGGGGATACTCCAGGCAAGGATACTGGAGTGGGTTGTCATGCCCTTCCCCAGGGGATCTTCCCGACCTAGAGAGAGAACCAGAGTCTCCTACGTCTCCTGCACTGGCAAACAGGTTCTTTACCACTAATGCCACAGGGATCCCATTAAAGTGTAAATCAAGGACTTCCCTGGTGGCCCAGCGGTTGAGAACCCGCCTGCCAATGCAGGGGATGTGGGTTCGATCCCTGGCCAGAAAAGGTCCCCCGTGCTAAGCCTGTGCGCTACAAGTAGGGCTGGGGCACTACTGAGCCCAGGCACTGTAACCATGAACACTAAAACCCCTGCACCTAGATCTCGTGCTCTGCAGCAAGACAGGCCACCACGGTGAGAAGCTCACGCACCAACGAGAGAGCAGCACCCACTCATGGCAAGGAGAGAAAGCCCACACAACAGTGAAGACCCAGCACAGCCAAAAATAATAAATAAATAAAATTCTCAATAAAAAAGAAGTCAGTCAAACCACGCAACTCCTCTGCCTCTCACTGAGTACAAGTACAATGACCTGGAGGCCCTACACCACTTGGAGCTGCCTGCTCAAGGCTGTGATGCTCTAGCTCAGGTCCAGCCTCTCTGAGGCCGCCCGTCCCAGAAACGTGCCAGCCCTGCTCCCACCTCGGGGTCTCTGTACTTACTACTCCTTCATTCAGGAACAGTCTTCCCCAAATACCTGCAGGGCTTGCTCTCAGAGTTCCTTTAAGTCTTTTCTTGAAGGTCATCTTCTCACAGAGCCTTTCCTATCTACTGCACTAGAACTGCACTCCAGAACTTGCTCTTCTTCTTCCCAGACACATTTTCCTCCATTGCAGTCAGCATTTTCTAATAGGCTATCCAATGCTTATTTACTGATTTTCTTCCCTGAGCGTTAGAATGATCCATGGGCAGGCCGTGTTTTGTTTTGTTTTCTGGTTTTCCTGTCTTCCGAGTGTCCAGGACACTGCCAGGTGCTTCGTAAGCTTAGAGGCAGACTGAATCATCCGGTCCAGTTCCTCCCTGGACCCACACCCTGTAACAGATCAGGTTACTTGGTGATGCCCTTCCACCATGGCTGAAGTGACCTGCTCAGTCCTGCTTCCTGCCACTGAGATCAATAATGTCACCTGCTTTGGTCAATGGGCAGTTAGGAGACACGATGATGAGAGCAGAGGCTATGAATGGGCTTGCTCACTGGAGCTCACTTCTTACGCTCCCACATGGCAGGAGAAGGATGTACATGGAGTGACTCCTTGGTCCCAGGACAGAGGTGAATGTCCCATGGAGCAGAGTTAAGTGACCCCACTTACATCAGAGAAGGCCGGCCAGGATCAGCCGAGGACCCACTGATGCTCTGAAGCTGGAGCAAGACCTGGCCAGATGAGCTGACTCTCTGCCTCCTAACTTAAGTACTTTGTTTCCTTTTCCTGCTGCAAAAAGACAATGTATTTCATTTTATTTTTCCTATCAAAAATAATACATTTTCTTAAGCAGCATCATAGATTCTGAAGACAACTGTGCAGCCTGTTCATGTGGTGATAGAAGAGGAACGCTTTCTGCATATGTCACCCTGAACTTCGTTCTGTGTGAAATATTGAACAATTTTTTCCCTCTGCTTTTGAGGGTTTTTTTTCTTCTTTATTTTTTAATTGGAGTATAACTGCCTCACAATGCTGTGTTAGTTTCTGCTGTACAACAACATGAATCAGCTATAACAAGTGACTGCTCCTGTAAGCAGTCAAATATTGAGTTGGTTTGTCTATAACTATTATGCCAATATTCAAGTGAATCAGTATGCACTAAATATTTGATGAGAAAAAATTAATGTGTTACAATGATCACTGTAAGTCCAAGGTGGTTTATAGGCACACCTGTGCTATGAAAGTGGACAATGTTAAGCTATATTCATGGTACTACTCCTTTGTTCCAAATACAGGAGAGCTAAGAACAACTGCAGAAAGCTATCTTGAAAGAGTTTTGCTACTGACTGGTCTCCACACAAAACACTAGGCCTATTTTTATCCAAGTTTATTTTGAATTTCACGTGAAGCTCACTGAACCAGGACACCTGGCAGCAACACAACACCTTTCCAAACCTGTATTAATATTATTGTTGTTGTTGTTTTAGTTTTCTTTCTTTCTTTTTTTTTTTGCCCAGCTGTGTCCGACTCTTTGCAACCTCATGGACTGTAGCCCTCCAGGCTCCTCTGTCCATAGCATTCTCCAGGCAAGAATCCTAGAGTGGATTGCCATTTTCTACTCCAGGGGATCTTCCTGACCCAGGGATCAAATCCGCATCTCCTGCTCTGGCAGGTAGCTTGTTTACCACTGTGCCACCCGGGAAGCCCAACTAGAGACTCACAAAAAGAATGAACATTGAAGACAGTGACATCTGCTCTACGCAGAGTAGGATTTATAGCCTCTATTTGCTCTATCTCCATACTTTTCATTTCTCCGCCAAGCTACACGTACATGGCTTTTTTACTATCATCAGACAACTTCTGCCAAACATGAGAAACATCCTTACTGCATGACCCTTTCATTTCATTTTCAAAGGGGCAAATGGCTCAAGAACTCTCTGGAAGGACCATTAGAAATTTACAGTAAAAGGATTTCAGAGGGAAGAACAGGATACCCAACACACCTAAAACAGTTGCTTGTTTTTTATGCCATTTTTGTAACATCCACCATTATGTACAGACCAGAAATGAGACCTGAGAACTCATTTCAAGAATGACCTGTGTCAGCGTCAAATCCCTTCACACAAACTTCTCTACTCTACCTGCAGTGCACACTGTGCTTGACAATCC
This sequence comes from Bos taurus, assembly GCF_002263795.3. Taxonomy (NCBI): domain Eukaryota; kingdom Metazoa; phylum Chordata; class Mammalia; order Artiodactyla; family Bovidae; genus Bos; species Bos taurus. The sequence continues at coordinate 7,407,343 of NC_037338.1, read as the reverse complement.
AGAAAATTATTTGTATTTACCTGGAAAACTTCATGCATGCAAATATGTAAGGCTTCATAAATTTCTTCAGTGAAGTATGTACACTGCAGAGAAAGTGTCACGTTTGTTGCAATATTACCTTCCGGACATGAATCAAGGTTGGCTCCACCATGTTTTATATTTATCATCCAATTAGCCCAGAGCTTACAGATGTGTGCCCAGAACAGACTCATATATAGAGATGAAGTGTTTTTGCCTAGAAGGCAGGATGAAGCTAGACTTTCTCTAGTCCTTCACCTTCTGGACCAAATCACATGATCACAGGGCTCACCTCTTCCATCACCTACCACTGCCCCAGGGCCAACCAACCTCATTCCTGCACCATATCTATGTTTCCTTCTGTTTGGACGTCAGGGGAGTGAGATAAATCTTTAGTTCAGTCTCCCCTTGGGAAAAGGACAAACTGCTCTGGATTACCATGCTCACTTATCACTTCAGAAAAGGATTGATACAATGCGAGAGAAATAAAAGTGGTCGGGTTCAAAGGGATGCTGAAGATGGATAAAGGCATGGGGCTGCCCTGGTCGCTCAGAACGTACAGAATCCATCTGCAGTGCAGGAGACCTGGGTTCAATCCCTAAGTCAGGAAGATCCCTCGGAGAAAGAAATGGCTCCCCACTCCAGTGTTCCTGCCTGAAGAATTTCATGGACAGTGGAGCCTGGCAGGCTACAGTCAATGAGGTTGCAAAGAGTCGGACACGACTGAGTGACTCTCTTTCATGCCAACAACAAAGAACAAGAGGCAGAAAAGCCTGTATCATGGGCTTGGCATAGACATCCAGAGACCTAAAGCAGGATGATGGAGGGAGTTACAGCAGGGTTCTCTGCTCTGCCTCCTGCTTCCAAAAAAGTGAATACCACCACGACAATTGGCCTTTTGTTTCATGTTTTTACAACACAGATTTTAATTCACTTTATTTTATTACTAAGTGCTCCCATCTCGCTAATCAAGTACTCTGTTCATACAAACAAAATATTTTTCCTTTAGTTATGAAGGAAGGCTCTGTCCAGGGGCCTCTGAACATTAGCAAACAACGTGGTCAGGCTTGTGAAGGTTGTGCCAGCACGTGTAGTCTCCGTAACTCATTACTTAATGATGTCACACACACCCCCCCGTTTGCTGTGTGACTGCTTAGTTGCCTTTACTATATTGCAAAGTTCTAAAGGCCCAAGTCTATGGCTTCTATTGCTCCTGTGGTCCACTGTCAAGTCAGAATATGTGAGCAAACAGGAAGCACTCAAAGATGTACTTATGCTAAATTATGTACATTGGTAGGTTGGGGAACTTCATGTAAATTTGCAAGGAGGGGGAAATCTGCTTGCAAGTTAGGAAAGAAAAGACAAGAGGTTGAACGGGGATCCACCAAATATATCTTGGGACCTGTCTGCCTCTCTTCAAGGACCAGCGGAAACACCCTCCTTCAAAAGTCTTTCCCAGACAGTGATGTGCCAGCAAATTTAACACATGTACGATTTGTAGCATTTGTCAGTTCCCTAGTTCACTCCCCCCATACCTGAGTCAAGACACCAATGTGGAAGGCATTGACTTAGATACACACAGTCAGCTCCCACCTGCCCAGAGGAGCGGCTTCTGTACCACACAGGTCCTAACCCTGCTATTAGAATTAATCCTTATTTCTTGATCCCGTAAGTCTGTTTTTCAGTATATGTTAAAGGGTGCACCTAATTGTGCCTGGTAGGGTACCACTTGCATTTCAGCAATAAGATCCTTGAGAAAGGTTCTGAATCTTTAATGTCACACATGTATACACACTGTGTGAATCACAATAAACTGTGGAAAATTCTGAAAGAGATGGGAATACCAGACCACCTGACCTGCCTCCTGAGAAACCTGTATGCAGGTCAGGAAGCAACAGTTACAACTGGACATGGAACAACAGACTGGTTCCAAATAGGAAAAGGAGTACATTAAGGCTGTATATTGTCACCCTGTTTATTTAAGTTCTATGCAGAGTACATCATGAGAAATGCTGGGCTGGAAGAAGCACAAGCTGGAATCAAGATCGCCAGGAGAAATATCAATAACCTCAGATATGCAGATGACACCACCCTTATGGCAGAAAGTAAAGAGGAACTAAAAAGCCTCTTGATGAAAGTGAAAGAGGAGAGTGAAAAAGTTGGCTTAACGCTCAACAATCAGAAAACTAAGATCTGGTCCCATCACTTCACTGGAAATAGATGGGGAAACAGTGGAAACAGTGTCAGACTTTATTTTTGGGGGCTCCAAAATCACTGCAGATGGTGACTGCAGCCATGAAATTAAAAAACGCTTACTCCTTGGAAGGAAAGTTATGACCAACCTAGATAGCATATTCAAAAGCAGAGACATTACTTTGCCAACAAAGGTCCGTCTAGTCAAGGATATGGTTTTTCCTGTGGTCATGTATGGCTGTGAGAGTTGGACTGTGAAGAAGGCTGAGTACTGAAGAATTGATGCTTTTGAACTGTGGTGTTGGAGAAGACTCTTGAGAGTCCCTTGGACTGCAAGGAGATCCAACCAGTCCATTCTAAAGGAGATCAGCCCTGGGTGTTCTTTGGAAGGAATGATGCTAAAGCTGAAACTCCAGTACTTTGGCCACCTGATGCGAAGAGTTGACTCATTGGAAAAGACTCTGATGCTGGGAGGGACTGGGGGCAGGAGGAGAAGGGGACAACAGAGGATGAGATGGCTGGATGGCATCACCAACTCGATGGACGTGAGTTTAAGTGAACTCTGGGAGATGGTGATGGACAGGGAGGCCTGGCGTGCTGCGATTCATGGGGTCTCAAAGAGTCAGACACGACTGAGTGACTGAACTGAACTGATACACACATATATGTGTGTTTATACATATATATATATATATATTTACATATAAATTATATATTAGCTTAGACAGTAAAGAGTCTGCCTGCAATGCAGGAGATCCAGGTTTGATACCTAGGTTGGGAAGATCCCCTGGAGAAGGAAAGGGCAACCCACTCCAGTATCCTTGCTTGGAAAATCCATGGACAGAGCAGCCTGACAGGCTACAGTCATGGGGTCTCAAGAGTCAGACACAACTTAGCGACTAAACCAGCACATAAATTATATATACATAGAGAGAGATACACATTTATGTGTGTGTGTGCATGTTTAGTCGTGTCCAACTCTTGGTGATCCCATGGACTATAGCCCACCAGGCTTCTTTGTCCCTGGAATTCTTCAGGCAAGAATACTGGAGTGGGTTGCCATTTCTTCCTCCAGGGGATCTTCTCAACCCTGGGATCAAACCCATTGGCACACAGATCTTTACCTCTGCGCCACCTGGGAAGCCCACACATCTATGTAAATGCACGTAATTTTTCAGAGAAGTGTAACTTTAAAAATATTTGCTATTTTTGCAAGTCTATGTATCTCCTCAGGTGCTCTGGAGCTCTGCCTTTGACAAAGCCCCTCAACATGTGTGGAAGAACAGACAGTAATGGAACCCCCAGTTTTAAACCAAACAGACTGCATTCCTTGGCCTCCCCCACAGTGAGAAATGCCCATATAATCAGTCCTGGTCATGCAAGGCCAGGCCATGTGATTCAACTGGAAGAACTGAGTGAGGCCTCTGATAACTTTGATTAGGCGGAAGCTAGGACATATTCTTTGTCTCTTTGTTGACTTTCTTCCTGGAATGTGCACGTAATAGCTAGTGCCGCAGTAGCCACTTTTGGCCTGAAAGGCAACCTTGGAAATGGAGGTTCTTGGTGGAGGAAGGGTCCTGGGACCATGAGGAGTCAGTGGAGCATAATTCACCTGTTAACCGTACACTGCCTACCTGATACTTACGTAAGAGAGAAATAAGCTGCTACCTTGTTAAAGCTACTATTGTTCTAAGCCTCTATGAGAGCCAAATCTTATCTTAAAGGACAGACTATGGCACAATAGGAAAGATCTGAAAGTTTGAAAAAATAACACAAGTCAGTATGTCCTGCTCCCAGACTGATCCAGAGCCACTTAAAGCCTTCTTACTTGTCTCTCCAAAAGTTGTGACCCCAATGACCACAAACATCTTCAATCCCGGTCTTCACGTGATCAAAAAACTAAAACAGAAAAAGCCAGCTGGTTGATTAATTTTTACCCGAAATCAGTCATTTCTGTTTCTATTTACGAAATTATTAATTCCTACTTATAGAAATGATAGTGATTATTTCTGTGTGTAGAAATTATAACTATAGAAATTTACAGAATTCTAATAGAAATACTACTACTACTTCTATCACGCCTAAACTTCAAAGATGCTGATACTTTTTGGTTTTGGTTTGCTTGAGTTTTAACTGAAAACAAATAAGACAATTCATCTTCAAACAAATTCATGAGATGTTTGTCATATTGATAATTAGAATTCATAACACAATAGTTTGTACTTTTGGAAACTATGAAATATGGTCACAATTTTCCAGTAGAAACATTTCAGGCTGAAGTAAGGGCTAAAAGGGGATTCCTTGGCCCTGCATTCCTGCAGGTGTGTAACCTCCATGGGGGGCTATGTTCATTCTACCCTCAATTCAGCTCTTCCTCAGCCCACCCCCCACACCCCATCACCCTCTGCCAGTTACCTCTTCTTCAGGAAATGAGACCATGGTGTCAAGCTGTCTGACTTAATCCCATAATTTTCCCTGTGACCACTTAAATTGATCTGCTACATTAACACCTACCCGACAATGGATTTCCTCACTGACAGCTTGCTGCTTCTTATTGGACCTCTTAACATCAAGGAACTCCACCAGTGGTCGGATAGTTATTCCCTGCACAAAAGAAGCGGGGAGGAAAACCGTATAAAATTCAAGAATAACTTGTAACCTCCTAATACTTGATAACCAACAAAAGATACCCTGCCCCCAAGACTTAACGGAGCATAAGTAACATTTTGTTCATTTTTCCTTCCTCTTTAAAAACTGGCATATTTTCAGAGGGCCATGTCCCAAAAGCTGCTACTACAAAAAAAATGTGGACAGGATGCAAAAAATTGAAAATGTGATGCTCTGGAATTCTAAGAAAAGGAAAATCCTAAGAAATAATAAAGGCTCATCCAGTTCAGAGGAATAGTCTACTTGTCTTATTCACAGAAAACATTTCAACTATTCATTCATTAATCTGTTAAACAATCTGAATTGAGCTTTTACCGTGTCCATGTCAGAGGCTTGGGAATCGGGGACTCAGAGATGGACAGTTAAGAACCTCAGCTTGAGGACATCATAGTCTTGTGAGGAGAAGGATACACACAAAACAGTTAACAAAGTAGAAGCAGGAAGAGAGGGATACACAGGGAGCAGGTCAAGGGGGGCTCTGTGGAAAGGTAACCCTGGAGCTGAACCTTACAAGATCTTGTGCTGCTGTGCTGACTTGTGTCCGAATCTGTGACCCCATGGACCATGGCCCGCCAGGCTCCTCTGCCCATGGGGATTCTCCAGGCAAGAATACTGGAGTGGGTTGCCATTTTCTCCTCCTGGGGATATTCCTGACCCAGGAATCAAACCTGTGTCTCCTGCATTGGCTGGTAGATTCTTTACCACTGAGCCACCTGGGAAGCCCATTATATACATAATATTCTACTAAATATATATATAATTATATACTCTCTCTGCATATGCATGAAATACATAATCCTACTTATGAAATGCACAAAACCTTTACAAAGAGAACTATAAATGTAATTAAAGGATATGAATTTTAAAAAGACACAATTCCTAGATAGCACTATACAACACCATCATGATGACAATTTTATCTCAATGTATATGCAGTACAATTCCAGTTACATGTTCCAAATGATTTTAAACAGAACTTGAATATTTAGAAGTCAAGAAAATGTTCAAAATTAACCTGGAAGAGTAAATATAACCAGAGAAATTCAGACAAAATAGAATGGTGGTGACCTTACAGCTACCAAAATAGCTAATATGTTTAAAATTATGTGATATGGATACTAAAATAGGCCAGGGTAAGGACGGGGTGAGAATGTGGGGTCAAGGAGGATCCCCAAGTTACTCGCCTGGTTGGCAGATGGCTGCTACCACTGGGCATGAAGAATTCACAGGGTCACTGGACTTGGGGAAGGGGTGAATATGTTAAGGGATGCTCCCTGACACGAATTTGATTGCTATTTCATCTCTCTGCACATCTTTAAGTCTTTCCTTGGTGGCTCTGACAGTAAACAATCTGCCTGCAATGCTGGAGACCCAGGTTCGATCCCTGGGTCAGGAAGATCCCCTGGAGAAGGGAATGGTTACCCACTCCAGTATTATTGCCTATGAAATCCCATGGAGGGAGGAGCCTGGCGGGCTACAGACCACAGGGTTGCCCAGAGTGGGACATGACTTTGCAACTAACACTTTCATTTGATAATATAAACCGTGAGACACAGATATCTTAAAGGAGGTCGTTAATTTTGTTCCATCAGTCCAGCTTCAAGCATTTTTCAGCTTTAATTTTCTGAAGCATGAGTGATTTTAAGCAAACCTGGAATAAGGCACACCTTGCGTTCTACCTGTATTTCCATCTGCCACTTTGAAATAACATAGGTGGTAACAACCATTTTTCAATCAACACGTAATCTGCCATTTTTAACTTATGTGATTGAAAATAGGTATCAGCACGCGGTTTGCAGTGATGGGTGATTTCATGAGTTTCAGATTCCATGAAGCCTCGAGGTTAATAATAGCTCTAGGGGAAAAAAATCAACAAAGTCCATGCTATTTATAAAATGATATAGTGTGTTCTCAGTATGCAAAGTGCTGTTTCATATGCTTTTACCTACCAGTATCCATTCAGCTAATAAGGCAGTGTCTTACATTTATAACAATAATGTACTGATGAGATGCAATGGAACATTGACACTGTCTTTTTTCTCACTCCCTAACTTTATTTTTTATTTTATATTGGAGTATAGCTGATTGTTGTTGTCGTTCAGTCGCTAAGTCGTGTCCATCGCATTTGGATTCCGTGGACTGCAGCACACCAAGCCTAGAGTGCTTCCCTGTCATTCAGTTCAGTTCAGTTCAGTCACTCAGTCGTGACTCTTTGCGACCCCATGAATCACAGCACGCCAGGCCTCCCTGTCCTTCACTATCTCCCAAAGTTTGCTCAAATTCACGTCCATTGAGTCGGTGATGCCATCCAACCATCTCATCCTCTGTGGGCCCCTTCTCCTCTTGCCCTCAATCTTTCCCAGCATCAAGGTCTTTTCCAATGAGTTGGTTCTTCACAGCAGGTGGCCAAAGTATTAGAGCTTCACGCTTCAGCATCAGCCCTTCCAATGAATATTCAAGGTTGATTTCCTTTAGGATGGGCTGATTTGATCTTGCAGTTCAAAGTGAAAGTGAAAGTCACTCAGTCGTGTCTGACTCTTTGCGACCCCATGGACTGTTGTTGATGGAATTCTCCAGGCCAGTATACTGGAGTGGGTAGCCTTTTCCTTCTCCAGGGGATCTTCCCAACCCAGGGATCCAACCCAGGTCTGATGGGCTACAGGAGCCTGGCAGGCTACAGTCCATAAGGTCACAAAAATCGGACACAACTGAATCAATTTAGCATGCACTTAGCACACATATTCTAGTTTTATATACAGTCTCTATTTTTCATTAGTCTTCTGTAGGTGTTTATGTTTTCTTTTTTAATTACCAAATGGGATGAATTTGTGTATGTTCATTTTATGTCTAGCCATGTGGGTTAACAAATAAAGAAATCCCTTCGTTTTCCAACAAACCACTGAAAGACATATTTACAAAGCATAAGTTAAATTTTCATACTTTCACGCAGCTTTGTTGCAATAAACACAACACCCTAGAGCCAGGCCTGGCAGAGAGGAATGGTTACGCAGTGGCCCCAGGGAACATATCAGCTCAGTGAGGTTTATTTTTCCCCTGGGCTTCCCAGACGTCTCTAGTGGTAAAGAAACCGCCTGCCAAAGCAGGAGACAAAGGAGACAGGATTTTGATCCCTGGGTGGGGAGACCCCCGGAGGAGGAAATAGCAGCCCACTCCAGTATTCTTGCCTGGAGAATCCCATGGACAGAGGAGGCTGGCGGGCTACAGTCCATGGGGTCACAAAGAGTTGGACATGACTGAAGTGACTTAGCATGCACACACGTGCCATCTCTGCTTTCTGCCCACCCTCAAACCCTCACTCTTCTCCTCCCAGCAAAGTGGGAAAGAAAAAGGAACTGCTGTCTGATTAAATAAGGTACATTCTTTGGGTTTGCAGAAAACTTTCAGAACTTGAAGAAACTGTTTTCATTCATTAAAAAATATTATTATCATGCTATCCTGTATAAGGCTTTCTCACATTCCAAGTTTGATCAGAGAGATTCATAAATACAGTTGTGCATACAGTATTTATTTTAGAATAATAAATAAATCCTACTTACCCCATTTTAGGATGAGGTAAGTAGGGTGACAATCATAAAAGTGTTCAAGGAGGAGCCTGTGAACTTGCAAATCCAGGTACCTCACAGTTCCAGACAATGTCTTAACAGCTGGTTATGAAACCAGTCTACTATGGAGGCAAAATGAGGCTCCATTCTTGCAATTCCTGTCAACCATGCTCCTTTATGGACTTCTAGTTAATAACTGAATGAATTCGCAGAATTGTGACAATCTGCTCTATAATTCTAAGGACTAACTGAATAATAATTATTGGGCTCTAAAATACATTGAAAGGAGTTGAGTTTTCCTTTTTTTTTTTTTAATATCATTTTACTTAATGTTATGATGAAGACAGAGAAAATCCCCAGGTTGAACACTGGCATCAGATATTGTGTTTACATACATATTTCCTCCGTATTGCTTGGGAGGGAGGTTCCATGATTCAGATCTTACAGCAAAGCAAACAGAGGCTCATGGAGGCTGTTAGAACACCGACCCAGAACAGCTTTACTCCAAAACCTGCACTTTCCACTACTGGGCTCCAGCTCTTCTCAATCTGGATGATCATTTGAAAACCAGAGAGACAGGTTATATTGTCTATGTCATTACCAACCTCATTTAAATGAAACTGAGTGTATTCACACGAGCAATCAGAATTGTTTACTCATTCAATGTTCTGGGTCAGATGGTAAAGAGTCTGGTTGCAATTTGGGTTCAATCCCTGGGTCAGGAAGATCCTCGGGAGAAGGTAAAGGCAACCCACTCCAGTATTCTTGCCTGGACAATCGCATGGACAGAGGAGCCTGGCAGTCCATGAAGCCTCAAAGAGTCAGATACGGCTGAGCACAGCACAATACAGTTGATTTACAATGCTGTGCTATTTTTGGGTATACAGCAAAGTGTTCCCATTATACATTTACATGTATCTATTCTTTTTCAGATTCTTTTCCCATATAGGTTATTACAGAGTACTGAGTTCCTGTGTTGAGTAGTTCCTTATTGATTATCTTATTTTTATATACATAGTAGTGTTTATATGTTAATTCTAAACGCCCAATTTATCAGTCCCACAATGAACTTATTTACGGACACACTGCTCTTTTTTAACTTGACACATTAAAAACTTTCTTAATCAGTGTTAACTGCTGATATACATGGTGTTCATTCAAAGTGGATGCTCAGTCTTCTAACATGAGGAATCAAAGCCTCACTTGCATCTTTTGGTTGAGCTCCAATTCGAAAAAATCCAAAATACCAAGACTGAGTAATAATACCTTATATTAACCACCTATGTACACACATTCAAAGAGTCAATAGTATAAATTTATTGTAACATTCTTCTTTTTCCTACTGATGTCTGTTCTGATTGTAGAAGGGCAATTCTCCATCTGTCCGACCTATTCAATAGTATCTAAACTCTGAGCTTGCATTTTGTGTGTCCTCTCTCGGGTTACATCTTTTTATTCAGCCTTTTTTATTTCATTTTACAAAGCCTCACCCATGGTGTTGGGGCAGGGGGCTGTTATTACACTGTGGATATTTGTGTAGATAATAAGAGCTGATGGATTCATCTCCAAATGACCCGGCTGCTAGTTGCTCTAGACTGACACGGTTCTATTTTTGTATTTGAGACTCAGACATGACACCTTGAGCTCTGAGAGTGTGGAGAGAAGTCCGGAGGATTGACTCAGCCTGGCCAGGGCTTCCGGTGGGGCGTAAGGACAGAGCAGCAGGCTTGGGAAGAGGAGGAGAGTGACACCCTTGGTCTGACCTGCCCCCTCAACCACTCTGCCCTAAGCTGCTGTTGCAACACTAAAACGCTCAAGGCAAAATGGATTCACTTTCTTTTTCAAATTATTTTCCTACTTAGGCTGTTATGTAATATTAAGCATCGTTTAGAAAAGAAGAATTACGTGTATAACTGAATCACTTTGCTGCACACCTGAAACTAGCACAACACTGTTACTCAACTACACTCTGATATAAAACAAAAAGTTACACGCATGGATGCAATATATATTACCGTATTTAAATAGATAGCCGGTGGGAATTTGCTGTATGATGCAGGGAGCTCAAACCCAGAGCTCTGTGACAACCTAGAGGGGTGGGATAGGGTGGGAGGTGGGAGGAAGGCTCTAGAGGGAGGGGATATACATATACTGATAGCTGATTCATGTTGATATATAGCAGAAAATGATGCAATATTGTAAAGCAGTCACCCTCCAACTAAAAATAATTTTTAAAAAATGGATTCATTTCACAGCATCATCTCCCCGCTACTCTGAGAGCAGCTACTTGGATGCTTGTGCCAAGGTTCCTGTAAACACAGTGTGAGCAGATGGAGACAGGGTCTCTGCTTCTCTCCACCCAGAGGCTCCATGCTGTCTCCCTGCATTTAGGACAGGAGCTCTAACCAAACCCAGATGTCTGAACTCAATTAGTATGTTAATCAACTGAACTATACCTAACCATAACCTGGTAAAGACTGTCTTCTCTTGGGGGTCAGCAGAACCCCAAGGTTCTGAGCCTGTCTCTGGAGACAGGGTCCCTGGCTCACCCCCAGCTTCCATCACTCACCAACCTGTGCCCTGATCAGCTCACTCTCCCTCTCTGAGCCTCAGCTTCCTCAGCTGGGGGAACCACTGGTCTCCTTCACCAGGGCTTGTCTGGAGGATGAAATGAGATCGTGCACCCAGGATAGCCCCTGTCTCAGTTTCAGTTCAGTTCAGTCGCTCAGTCGTGTTCGACTCTTTGCGACCCCACGAACCGCAGCACGCCAGGCCTCCCTGTCCATCACCAACTCCCGGAGTCCACCCAAACCCATGTCCATCAAGTCGGTGATGCCATCCAACCATCCCATCCTCTGTCGTCCCCTTCTGCTCCTGCCCTCAATCTTTCCCATGCCCAACACAACAAGGAAGAAGTCACTGGAAGGCTCTGCATGGCAAAGATGCTGGTGACAAGGACCTTGGGGGACAGTGGCCATTTCTCCACTCGGGGAAGGATCTCCCCAGGCTTCCTCTTCCCGTCCTCCCCAGGATTCCTTAGCCTGAACAAACTACCGTCCACAGTGTTGGCAGGTATGAGTGAGTGAAGGATGAACCGCTACATGGAGAGGTAACCAGAAGGAGAAGAAATGCAGGACATACAACACACTCACTCTGCACTGGCCACTCTAGCAGGTACTTCATTGCTTTATTTTTAAGGATTTTTTTTTTAACATGGACCATTTTTAAAGTCTTTATGAATCCGTTACAATATTGTTTCTGTTTTATGCTTTGGTTTTTTTTTTGGCCATGAGGCAGGTAGGATCTTAACTCACTGACCAGGGATGGAACCCACATGTCCTGTACTGGAAGCCAAGAGTCTTTACCACTGAACCACCAGAGAAGTCTCGCAGGCACTTTTTTTAGAGTTAAGACCAAACTGCTCTCGACCCCCGTGAGCCACCCTTTCCTGGCTGTGTAAACCTGGGGGAAGGTCTTCACCTGGGCTTCAGTGCCTCAGCTTCCCTGTCTATGAAATGGGAGCAAGGACAGTGCTTCCTCCCATAGTGTGTGCCTTAGAACAGTTATGGGGATTTAAAGAGCTAACATCAAAGGTGCTTACATCTGAGTCAGGCACCTAGAAAGCATTCCGTGACTACCTGGCAAACAAAATACTTTTTAAAAAAATCAAACAAAACATCTCCTGTGTTCTTACGGTGAGTGTCACTCATCACACTTCCCTGGCCTCCTCACCTGCCTCGTCTCCTCCCAGGGTCTTAAGGTTGGGCTGCCCCAAAGCCCAGGTACCGGTCCTCTCTTGGTTTCCTCAATGGATTTTCATCCCCTTGGTGATCACTTCCAGCTTCCCAGCTGTGGATCCCAGCCCTGTGCTGCTGACCCAGCTCCTTCCTGGACTCCAGGCTCAGGTACCGCACCCTCCTGTTCATCACCCCCACCCGCAGGTCTCACAGCCCCCAACCCCTCCCACCGCGCCACCCACAGCCCGCCTCTTCTCATGTGGGGCCAGTCAGTCTGTATAGTTCGGTCCCTCCCGGCTCCTTTTCCTGACACCCCACACTGAACCCATCGGGGGTCCTGCAGGTTCCACCTTCAGAAGTCAGGTGGAACCAGGACCCCAGCCCTTTCGCCACCTGGCTGCCATCCTCCTGCTTTGTCTGCTGACCGGCTGCACTGCCCCCCACCCCATTCCCTACCATACTGCTCATCCTCACTGTCCCTCCCCACAGCGGCCCGTGGGATGCTCTTACAAAGTGAAGCACACCCACAGCAGCACCAAACTTCCCATGCTGCTTCCATTTCACCTGGAGAAGAGCCCATGTCCTGACAGTGGCCCGCCTGACCCCACATGACCCAGGACCCCAGACCCTCCCTCACCTCCTGTGTCCCACACTGCACTCCCCTCCAGCCACGTGGGCCATGACCACACTGCCTTCAGATCTTTGTCTTTAGCCCCCTTTGCCTGGAATGTCCTTCAGCTTAGCTAATCCCTTTACCTCCTGCAAACCTTTATTCAAATACCACGTTTTTCATTGTTGCCTTCTATGACTATTCAGTCGAGAATTATAACCCTGCTCCCCGCTCCCCTGGCCTGAGCCCCACTGTTTCTTTTTTTTTTTTTAATTATTATTATTTTTTACTGCACTGGGTCTTTGCTACTTGCATGGGCCTTCTCTAGTTGCGGTGACTGGGAGCTATTCTCTAGTTCCAGTGTACGGGCTTCGCAATGCAGGGTCATCTCTTGTTGTGGAGCACAGGCTTCAGGGCATTCAGACTTCAGCAGTCGTGGCACGTGGCCTCAGTAGTTGTGGCTCCCAGGCTCTGGAGCACAGGCTTAACAGTTGTGGCACATGGGCTTCACTGCTCTGTGGCATGTGGGCTCTTCCTGGATCAGGGATCCAACCTGTGTCTCCTTCGTTAACAGACTCTTTACCACTGAGCCACCACCACCAGGGAAGACCCTACTGTTTCTTACAGTCCAGCATCTTTCACCTTCTCACAGACTCTCATTGCCTCAACTACCAGATTGACTTTCACTGGAATAGAACCACCACAGGGTTGGGGATATTTCTGGATATTTTGCTCATTCTTGGATTCTAAAAGCCCAGAGCTCTGTCTGGCAAACAGCAGGAGCCCTGGGCATATTTTCTAAATGTGTGTGTGTTAGTCACTCAGTGGTGTCTGACTCTTTGTGACCCCATGGACTGTAGCCTACCAGACTCCTCTGTCCATGGGATTCTCTGGGCAAGAATACTAGAGTGGCTTGCCATTTCCCTCTCTGACTTTCTAAATGAATATCCACAAAATAGAATCTCTTAAGAGCTGGATGATTAACATAAAGTGAAAGTTGCTCAGTCACGTCCGACTCTTTGTGACCCCACGGACTATATATTCTATATAGTCCATAGAATTCTCCAGGCCAGAAGACTAGAGTGGGTAGCCATTCCCTTCTCCAGGGGATCTTCCCAACCCAGGGATTGAACCCAGGTCTCCTGCATTGTTGGCGGATCCTTTATCAGATGAGCCACCAGGGAAGCCCAAAGTGAAAGTCGCTCAGATGATTAACCTAAAGAGGTTGGTAAACTTGCAAAGTCAGAATCCTGACTCAGGCCCATGCCCTCCTACCACACTCTCTGCCCCTCCCCATGTTAAACTTGCACTCACCCCTCCCTCCGTTCCATGCACAGCTCTACAGTGAACCTACATCCCAGAGCTGCTGGAAGGTCAGAGCACAGCTAGCATTAACACGCACCTTTAGGAGGTCAGAGAGGAAGACAAATGCCAAGGATTAGCAAGGGCGGTTAATAAGTTTCCAAGAGGAAGCTCAGCTCACACAGCTGTTTCCTTAAATAGTAATTCTTCTGTGCTGGCCAAGTGACCAAACTGGACTCTCTGAGACTGCTGCACAATCCAGCGACCTGATGAAATACTGTCTCTCTCCTGTCCTAATGACCGAGCCTCAAGTTGTTGCTGTTGTTCAGTCACTAAGTTATGTCCAACTCCCACAGACTATAGGCCTGGAGAATTCCATGGACTATTCATGGGGTCACAAAGAGTTGGACAGGACTGAGCAACTTTCATTTCTTCTTCATAGCCCACCAGGCTCCTCTGTCCATGGGATTCTCCAGGCAAGAATACTGGAGGAGTGGGTTGCCATTTTCTCCCCCAGGGGATGTTCCCAGTCCAAGGATTGAATCCATATCTCCTGCATTGGCAGGTGAGTTCTTTACCACTGAGCCACCGGGGAAGCCCACCAAAGCCTCAAGACACCTCAGCAACATGGCATCCTATGAGAGAAGTTCAAGGTGACCCTCCAAGTGACCCTTTTTCCTCCTGGTAAAAGGAGGGACTTTGCTGGGAGACAGAGCTCTACTCACCAGGATGAAGACAGTGAAGAATATGACCACGATTGCTGCCGTGATGAACAACTTCTTCCGGGGGAACACTGAGGACGGAAGGAGAAACACCAGCGCGAAGCAGATGGCCCCCCGGAGCCCCCCGTAGGCAATGATGAACTGGTCCTTGAAGGTCAGGGGAATTGTCCGGAACCAGTTAATGACCTGAGTCAGGACGAAGACCCCTGAGAAGGCAAACAAAATCGAGGGGAATGGAATGCGTCAGGCCAGGACACGGGAACAGGAAGGTGAGTTTTCTGTTTCAGGGCAAAGAACAGTTAAGTCCCCAACACAGGAACTTTCAAGTGTCGAACTTTCAAAGGTGTGAACATCTGTTCCATGTCTAACCACATAAACGAGTTCACTTGTCCGGCTTACACTGTGACTTGTCAAGTTTGTGCATTCTCTACAAGTGGCGGGGGTTTTGTACTTTACTATATAGCACTCTACAGACTGGGCTTCCCAGGTGGCTCAGTGGTTAAAAAAAAAAATCTGCCTGCTAATGCAGGAGATGTGGTTTCAATCCCTGACTGGGAAGATCCCTTGGAGGAAGAAATGGCAACCCACTCCAGTATTCTTGCCTGGGAAATCCCATGGACAGAGAAGCCTGCCAGGCTACAGTCAATGCAGTCGCAAAGAGTCAGACACGACTGAGCGACTGAACAACAACTCTGTAGAGTACAGTTAGTGTAATATCTTCATTTTAAGCCCAGGATGTCATCTATGACGAGATAAAAAGAGCTACTACCTAGAAGTTTCAGGATCATTTTTGCAAGAGGGTACATAGAATTGAACACAGTAAGGAACCAGAACACGTGCAGTCAATGTCAGGCATGAGTGAAGTTGCAGCTCGCCCTTCGTCTCCTGTTGCTGACGATCTTTCAGCTCTACCATCTCTCACCTCCTCTCCCTCCTCCAGGAAGTAACTCTTCGTGCCTGTTCACTCGATGCGAGCCCCTGGATGCCAGCTGCTGTATTATCACCACCGTACTTTTCAAGGTAGAGTAAGATTAAAAATCTATTCTTTATTTTTTGTGTTAGTTTTTTATTAGTACTGTTTGTGTGCAAAGTATCATAAACCTATTATAGGAGAGTACTATATAGCCGATTGTGTTAGTTGGGTACCTAGGCTAACTTTGTCAAACTTACTAACAAATTGGACGTATGACCATGCTCTTTGAACCAAATTAGTTCATACACAGAACATCTACTGTATTTCAGAAGAAGCCCTTTCCTACCATCCTGGCTCACATCACTGGGTTCTGGGCCCTGTGTTGTTCCAAGACAGTGAGTGAGAACATGGAGTCAGAGACACCAAGAGAGGTTAATTCCACTTAAAGTAAAAGCCATAAAAATACTCCAGGAAGAAAAAAAATATGTCAGGATGCAGGAAAAGGAGGAGGAGGAGGACATGGAGAACAAGGAGGAAGAGGAGGAGCTGGAGGAAGGAGATAAGAAAGACAAGAACCTAAGATGAAGGGAAGTAACAAGAGCAACCACAAAGCAGAGGGAAAGAAGGAGGGACCAGTCCTCCAATGCCAGATTCCTAGGCCCATGGAGGAGACACGTGCTCATTACCCAGTGCCCTCCAGATCAGGCAGAAGGCCAGGGTGAAGCAGACAAAGGCCCAGTTCCACTCGTGGTTCTTCCCCACTGTGGACACGCCCATGAAGATGAAGATCAGGGTCTCGCTGACACTGCTTAGCATTTTCATGAAATACTTGATGGTCGTGTAGGATTTCTGAGACACGTTCTCTTCCACGTACTTATTCATGGTCATCGCACAAGCCGTGATTCTGCAAGAAAAGATTAGCTTCTGTTTAAACAGGATAATGGTCCCAATCAGAATATGAGTCAGCAGGTAGCTGACTAGGCTGGCTCTACCCTTCTGCCCACCACTACATCATTGATTGATTTTTATAAGTGACTATAATTTGCATCCTTGGAAACCCTACTGTTCCTGGAAGTCTTCATCAATATCCAAGGCTCCAACTTGGCTCTGCCCAGCTTTCTAGTCTCTGGATGTGGACATCAGTACATCAGCTAGTCTGCCAGCATCAAAAATAAAACAAGCTCCTAAAAAATTCAAAACCCATTATCTTCCTATAAAGCCAGTTCCATCTTCTTTTTTCCTCTAGAGCCCCAAATGCTGCACTATTGCCTAAAATCCTAAATTTGAAACTGTGGTCACACTGGACTTCTCCCTGCACATCCTGAGTGCCCCTCACCATTTGTCTGCTCACCAGTCATCTTCTGTCCCTCATCCTGAATCTCCTGGACCTACTCATTCACTGTGACTCTAATGCCTTACTTCTGGTTCTCATTTCTATTGGGTTAGCCCAAAACTTTGTTCAAGTTTTTCCATTAACATCTCATGGAAAAAATCTGAAAGAACTTTTGGACCAACCCAATGCTTATCTACTATATTCACTTCTGGGAAATTCAAAATGTATTCATAGGCTCTGAAAATTCCAAAAGGAAGGAAACTGTTTTGCTTGTTTTCCCCACATTTCCAAAACTCTGGGCCCACAGAGCTCTTTATGCTCCTTCCTCTTGACCTCTGTGTTCTTAACTTTCTATTCCATATTGGAGTATAGTTAATGAACATTGTGGTGTGCGTTTCAGGTGTACAGCAAGGTGATTCAGTTATACATATATGTGTATTTATTCTTTTTCAAATTCTCTTCCCATTTAGGTTGTTACATAATATTGCGCAGAGTTCCCTGTGTTATACAGTAGGTCCTTGTTGGTTGTACAGAATTTTTTAAAGTTTTTTATTGGAGTAAATAAAACATAAAGATGGCCAAGAGGCACATGAAAAGATGCTCAACATTACTACTTACTAGAGAAATGCAAATCTAAACTACAATCAAGTTATCATCTCACATCAATCAGAATGGATATCATCCAAAAATTTACAAACAATAAATGCTGGAGAGGGTGTGGACAAAAACAAACACTCCCACCCTGTCACTGGGAAGTAAATCGGCACAGCCACTATGGACAACAGTAAGGAGGTGCCTCAAAAAACTAACAATAGAGTGGCCGTATGATCCAGCAATCCTACTCCCAGGCATATATCGAGAGAAAACCACATGTCAAAAAGATACACCTGAGTGTTCACTGCAGCACTCTTTACAACAGCCAAGATGTGGAAGCAACCTAAGTATCCAATCACTTTTATTTTTACTAATAAGCCATCAGCTACAGAATTGAAGAACCCACCAGTGCCTCAGCGGTAAAGAGTACACCTGGCAATGAAGAAGATGTGGAGTTCCATCTCTAGGTCGGAAAGATTCTCTGGAGAAGGGAATGGCAACCCGCTCCAGTATTCTGCCCGGGAAATCCCATAGACAGAGGACAACGGCAGACGACGGTCCATAGGCTTGCAAAGAGTAGGACACGAATTAGAGACTAAATAACAATGGAGTATTGAAGCTCCTACTTGTCTCATACTAACCCTATTTCCCTCAGTACCACTTGGATTTGGATTTTTTCTTTATCATTCAAGAAGTGAGTTTTGAAAGGTTAACGAGAGTTTTTTTGTAAACATGTTATTTATTCCCCTCTAAGATCATCCTCACATTCATTCACTGGGAAAAATATAAACCACACAGGCGAAGAGTAATCTTTAGTTCATTCAGGGAGCGATTTAACAAAAATTTCTATGCAGAAATTATTGAAAACTACAGCTTTGCTGTAGGAATAAAAGAAATACATGAATTTTACATGAATGTTCACAGGATCATTTTCCATTGCTTTGTGTCCTTAACATGACACCGAGTGAGGCTTCTGTCTGCCAGACACCTCCCTGTAACTCTACGCTGCCTCCACCAGCACAGATACGATCCTCCAGGGTGAGAAACAGCCTCGGTAGGTTCCAGGGACCCAGAGCCCACGGCGCCCTTGTTTGGGAAACGTGGGCATCTTCATGATGTGGACGCACTGTTCAGGCTGGGGACGAGTGTTCCAAGGGTCACGTTCTAGTCTGTCATGTACAGGTCAATGCACACGACCTCTCAAACAAAGGCCAGGAGGTATTGCACTGCAAAGAGGGATCTTTTTTTGCCACAGGGTGCACTAAGCCAGTCAAACCACCTCCCCTTCAATAACACCCTATGTACACAAAACTACAAATGAGCGTTGTTGTTCAGTTGCTCAGTCGTATCTGACTCTCTGCAACCCCATGGACTGCAGCACTAGTTTCCCTCTAATTAGGGAGGCACACACATGACATACCTAGACAGTGTAATAAAAAGCAGAGACAAAGATCCCTACAGTCAAAGCTATGGTTTTCCCAGTACTCATGTACAGATGTGAGAGTTGGACCACAAAGAAGGCTGAGCACAGAAGAATTGATGCTTTTGAACTGTGGTGCTGGAGTAAACTCTTGAGAGTCCCTTGGACAGCAGAGATCAAACCAATCAATCATAAAGGAAATCAACCCTGAGTACTCATTGGAAGGACTGATACGGAAGCTGAAGCGCCAATTCTTTAGCCACCTGATGCAGAAAGCCAAATCATCGGTAAAGACCCCGATGCTGGGCAAGATTGAAGGCAGAAGGAGAAGGCAGCAACAGAGGATGAGATGTTTTGATAGCATCACTGACTCAATGGACATGAGTTTGAGCCAACTCTGGGAGACGGTGAAGAACAGGGAAGCCTAGTGTGCTGCAGTCCATGGGGTCGCAGAGTCAGACATGACTTAGTGACTGAACAACGACGACACGTGACACTCTTATACTGAATATGTGATGCTTAAGAGCCTATTCTATAGGCTGAAGGGGAAAATACGAGATTATATCTTCAACCATATAATTAAAGTTTATCTCCACAACCCAACTGGAAGCTTCGTGGGGGAAACAGTGTCATCAATGCTTATCACCGTGCCTGGAACCTCGTTAATGTATTCTCAGCCAATGACAACATGGATCCAAGGATGCCTTATTCATGGGAATGGTGGAGTATCATCAACAGATCTGTATTTCAGAAAGAAATCATAAGTACACATGCAGGACAGATCTGGATGGGCACGACCTAAAGACTAGAGTCACCTTCTTTCCCACAATGGTTGTTGGTTTTCAAAATCTACTGCAGCACTTGGTCCATATAATCTCCCCAAACAGGTCCACCTTTGAACAGGTCTTAGGTTCTATTCCATGGGACTACATGGAGGGAAGGTACGTATAGAATTCACCAGTGCCCTCTGCTTTGTTAAACCCATATTAGGGTTTAACATATTATCACCAATTTAGAGATGGAGAAGCTAAAGCACAATTAGTGGTTTTTGGATTCACCAGCAGTTGAGATTTTTTTTCTTCATCACTGTCCCACTCTCAATGCAGTATAGAAAAATTTCAGGCCAGCTAATACTGTCTCAACAATCATCAGGGAGAAAACAGACTTTCTATTTTGATAATCTGTCATTGGACTATTTTCTGACTAGAAAACTCCAGCCAACACTTTTTTCCTTACTGTACTCCATGCCTCCACCCTGGATGGTCAATGAAACAATGTTCGCTTCCTTTCCACCAGCACGCAGGCTGTCCAAGCCGGGGTTGGCCTTCTTCCTCCACCGTGGCTCCCTGCACGCAGTGCTACCACGCGTATGCTCACCTGCTGCTGGCTGAAAGTGAAAGTGTTAGCCACGCAGGCGTGTCCAACTCTTTATGGCCCCATGGACTGTAGCCCGGCAGGCTCCTCTGTCCATGGAATTTCCCAGGCAAGAATATTGGACTGGATTGCCATTTCCTTCTCCAGGGGATCTCCCCAACCCAGGGATCAACCCAGACCTTCTGCCTTGCAGGTGGATTCTTTCATCTGAGCCACCAGGAAGCTGCTGGCTGAGTCTAGCTTAATGGAGACCCAGAATCCTTCACTAGGCAGCTGGCAACTGTACAACCAAAGAGAAAGGCATCCATACAGACAGTGGGCGGAGAAGGCAGACTTCTGGTTGTGAAGATAAAATACGTACACACCTTGTCTGTGTTTACCTACATACTGTGTAGCCATGACTCAGTTCATTCACTTTATGAATACAAGCGCTTTTATGTTTTTCAAGAGTGATCAATTCTCTCATTTCAATTGCAACATTGGGAGACCTGTTTAGAATTGAACTGTTTAGAATTAGAATTGAACGGATAGAAAGGATGTTGCAAAAGTCTTTGGTGTCCATGCCATGCCTGTGTGTGATCTTAAAATGTATGGATTCAGTTCCAGGAAAAGACAGCCCAAACAACAGCTGCATATTCTCCATAAAGTCTTCATCAAACATAAAAGCCTGCTCCACTAATCAGAGCCGAGCATTAGCAAAAACGAAGGACAATTAACAAGCTTTCTCTGCACTGATTAAAGCCAGGTCTGCGGTGACTCAGGGTACACTGCATGTTCTCAGAATAAAGTACTCACTCATGTGAGGTAAATTAATTATTCCAGGGCACGGATTACTATATAACGGATCGCCTCTTCCAGTAAACCTGACAACCCAGAGAGAGTGAGTTTGACACATGAGAAAATGGAAAAAAAAAAAAGTTTTGCAAAGAAATATCCAACCACAAAAACTGAACCACCTTTCTTAAAATTTCCAAAATGAAATAAATTCCAGCAACTATAGATGCTTGGTTATTCATGAAGTCTTGTCCATTTCATGGATTTTCCACATCTTTTGTATTTTTCTCCTTTGGATGTGTTCAATTCAACTATTATTTATAGTTCATTTTCTGGCTCCTAAAGTTTGGTCCCTGGGTCGAGAAGATCTCCTGGAGGAGGAAATGGCAACCTGCTCCAGTATTCTTGCCTGGAAAATCCCACGGACAGAGGAGCCTGGCAGGCCACGGTCCATAGGCTCGCAGAGAGTCAGAGACGATTGCAGCGACTTAACACACACAAAGCCATCATGATTTTGTGCAAAAACACATAAGAGGCCACAGCTCATTGTCAAAAGTATGATATTAAATACAAGGCATCAAGGGACCCACAGTGTCCACGGACTCTAGTTGAGGACTGCTGATGTAGGCATGAGTGACAGGAAGACTGGACCAAGATCACAATGATGGAATTCAAGTTTTCCAGCTGGAGAACACCTGGTGGACATTGGGAGAGGGTTGTAGACAGGTGTGAGAATCAGCTGCTATGTGACAACCCTGCACCAGTGAATAGGCAGAGTGTTCCCAGGATTTAACCTGGAAGCACTGAGACCCTCATGGGAGGCTGCCACCTTCTGGAAGTCTTCCTGCTCATCACAGTAGTAGCCGAGAAGTATTTCTAAAAGTGTAGTTTGTAGACCACATGATTCTGAGTAGTCCTTGGAAAAATGCAAATACTAAGACCTCCATCTGAGACGTATAGACTCGGAATCTCTGGTGGGGCCCAGGGATTCTGTATCCATAGCAACCTTCTCAGGTGATTCCAAAATACATCAAAGTTTGAAGAAACCAAGGGAGCCCAGGAAGAAGGTTCAGATGAGGAAGAATGAAAGAGAAAAAGAGCTGACACTTGAATCCTGTTATTTAAAGATCTATTGGAGAGTGAAAACAAGGGCTAACATGAGATGTGAGGACTGCTGTGGATTTAATTACGCTTTGCCACCTGTTTTCCCTTCCCTTCTCACAATATTCATTATCTGCATCTGGGTGTACATTCCCACCTTCTCTTGCCTAGACTAGTATGCAGGCACCTTTGCTCTGCTGCTGGACACACACTCCCACGCTCCTGCCTGGACAGACTCCTTGTCTCTAGGCATCCAGCAAGCCTGCAGCCCTGCCTTCCAGCTGCCACCGCAGTTGTTGTTGTTCAGTCGTCAGGCTCCCCTGTCCTTCACTATCTCCTGGAGTTTGCTCAAATTCATGTCCATTGAGTCAGTGATGCTATCTAACCATCTTACCCTCTGCAGCCCCCTTCTCCTCCTGCCCTCAGTCTTTCCCAGCTTCAGGGTCTTTTCCAATGAGTTGGCTCTTCACATCAGGTGGCCAATGTACTGGAGCTTCAGCTTCAGCATCAGTCCTTCCAATGAGTATTCAGGTTTGATTTCCTTTAGGATTGATTGGTTTGATCTCCTTGCAATCCAGGGGACTCTCAAGAGTTTTTTCCAGCACCACAATTTGAAAACATCAGTTCTTCTTCAGTGCTCAGCCTTCTTTATGTTCCATCTCTCACATCCATACATGACTACTGGAAAAGCCACAGCTTTGATTTTACGCAGAGGACTATTCAAACATTATCAGTCCTGAGGGATGGTGTAAAAGGGTTTAGAAGCTCTCCAATCATGGATCCACTAGAGAGCAAAATCAGAGCGAGTCACCTCCCTGCTTACAGTTTCCAAAGGCTCCCGAGTGTCTACAGAACAACATAGGCCAAGACTAGGCATCTGCTGGGGGTGGGGAAAGAACAGAGTGGGAGTTTGGGA
The DNA here is from genome assembly GCF_002263795.3 of Bos taurus. NCBI lineage: Eukaryota > Metazoa > Chordata > Mammalia > Artiodactyla > Bovidae > Bos > Bos taurus. Next base: position 7,384,106 of record NC_037338.1, on the reverse strand, counting down.
TTAGCAGATGCAAGATTTTATATATAGGATGGATAAACAGCCAGGTCCTATTGTATATGATTAAGCTGGACTACTAAATAGCTTAGATATGGAAGCAACCTAAGTGTCCATCAACAGAGGAATGGATAAATAAGCTGTTGTCCATATATATAATGGAATACTGCTCAGCCACAAAAAAGAATGAACTAATGCCATCTGCAGAAACATGGATGGATCTAGAGATGATCATACGAAGAGTTTGGGATTACCAGATGCAAACTATCATATATAGAATGGATAAATAACAAGGTCTGACTGAGCACAGGGAACTATATTCAATATCCTGTAGTAAACCATAATGGAAAAGAATCTGAAAAGAAATATATATATATAACTGAAATATGCATATATGTATAACTGAGTCACTTCATTGTACAGCAGAAACTAACACAGCATTGCAAATCAACTGCCCTTCAAGAAAAAGGAAAAGTAGGCATGTACCTCTCTTACAACCCTAGACTCAGTTCTTACGTGTAGGTGGTCACTTCACCTGGGGGCCTTCTCTCTCTCCCCAGAATGCCCTTCTCTTCATCACTGAGGCTTCAACTTGGCACCACCAGCCCCACCCCCACTGTATTATTTATATGTTTTATTATCAAGGATCGACTTTCCCTTAATGACGTATAATCGACACAGGTGGAGACGGCCATCTCTCCCAGTGAGTTTACTCTCACTGCTTGCTTCTGCTGCTGCTGCTGCTAAGTCGCTTCAGTCGTGTCCGACCCTGTGCGACCCCATAGATGGCAGCCCCAGGCAGAAGAAATTGTGAAGGAAGGACTGTGATTGGCCCAGGGATTTGGAGAACTGTGATTGTATCAGCCTGTGTCTCATGACCATCCCGTCAGCTGGTCATGAGACACAGGCTGATACAATCACAGTTCTCCAAATCCCTGGGCCAATCACAGTCCTTCCTTCACAATTTCTTCTGCCTGGGGCTGGCAGGGTAGATCTCTGTTGATAGGGACGAGGTTTTAGAGACAGAAAGCCCAATGTATCTGTGACCTTTGTTTGATGAGAAGGTAGTCATCACACGGAGAAAGACAAAACTGAAAGAGAAAGAAGGTCCAGGTGGCCAGGTGACCTGGAGTCCTGTTACCATCACACGAAGGCCAGACCTACAAGAATTTATTTATATGAGCCAATACATTCCCCCTTTATGGTGGAATCTGGTTTGATTTGGAGTTTGCCTGATAGCTCAAAAGGTAAAAAATCTCTCTGCATGTGCGAGAGACCCAGGTTGAATCCCTGGGTCAGGGAAGATCCCCTGGAGTAGGGAACGACAACCCACTCCAGTATTCTTGCCTGGAGAATTTCATGGACAGAGGAGCCTGGTGGGCTACAGTCCATAGGGTCGCAAAGAGTCAGACAAGACTTAGTAACTAACACTTTCACTTTACTAACCCAGAGCCTCCTTCTATTGTTTCAGCTGGGCTTCTGCTTACAGAGTTTCTTTGATGGCTCAGCAGTAAAGAATCTGCCTGCCAATGCAGGAGACACAGGTTTGATCCCTGGGTCGGGAAGATCCGTGGAGGAGAAAATGGCAACCCACTCCAGTATTCTTGCCTGGGAAATCCCATGAATAAAGGAGCCTGGTAGGCTGAGGTCCGTGGGCTTTCAAAGAGTCAGACATGACTTAGCAAGTAAACAACAACTGGTTTTGGAAGCTGGATCTGCACCCATAGCTGAATTCCCTGCTCTAACGCTCTCGTGAAAGGAATGAAAATGTGACTTTAATCATGTGTTCAAACCTGTCATAGTCAAAAGTGTGAAGTGAGTGGTCCCTGTACACTGCGTTTCACTATGAGTTTTCTGAAAACAGAAATGGGAATTATTTCTCAGCAATTATATCATATTTACATTTCTGACTATAACCTTGTTTTGCACCTTGGCCTACATAGACTTATAGCAAGTCTCAGACTCGAGAGTTTGAAAGAGGAAAATGCAACTTTAAATTGTAAGCTCTAGGGCTTCCCTCGTGGCTCAGTGGGAAAGAATTCACCTGCTAATGCGGGAGATGCGGATTTGATCTCTGATCAGGGAAGATCCCAAATGCCTCGGGGCAACTAAGCCCATGCACCACAACTACTGAGCATGTGCTCTAGAGCCTGGGAATCCCAGCCACTGAAGCCTGTGTGCCCTGGAGCCCGTGCTCTGCAACAAGAGAAGCCACCGCAACGAGAAGCTTGTGCACAACTAGAGAGGCGTTCCCGATCGCAGCACTAGAGAAAGCCCACGCAAGAAGACTCAGCACAGCCGGAAAAAAAAAAAAAATTTGTTAAGCTCTAGACCAAGAGCCATCCAGTGATGACTTGATCAACAAATCAAGTTATTTTCTAAAATTTCCATGAAGCATAGACCTGAAGCAATATAATCATTTTCAGGTAAAGACAAGACAAGAAACAGTTGGAAAAGCAAAGGGATGGCACAATCAGTATTATCCAGTTGTGTGAAAATTGTTAGGTCATTCAGTCATGTCCGACTGTTGGTGACACCATGGACTGCAGCACGCCAGGCTCCTCTGTCCTCTACTCTTTCACTATGGCAAACTTTCCTTTCACTATGCGAAAATATCCATCCAATAGATCTCAGGGAAAGAGTTCTTAATTCAACAAACTGTTACTGTTTCATGAAACTTAAATTTACCAGGAAAACACTAGATATTTTCCTGTCTAAGAATTCTAAACCCAGCCTAAAACTCTCTCGATTAGCTGCACTCACTAAGAGCAGTGGCGGATTGGTCCTAAAGAATAACCAAAAAATTACCCACAGTCGGTCTTTTAGGTAAATGTCATTCTGAGAAGGTAATGAATGGGTTTTCACAAGCTGCTTAAATACAGCATTTACTGGATTGACTATAACATGGTACTGATTCTTCCTCAGAAATTTAACTTTTCTGTTTGTGTTTCATATAAACTAAAATTATTTTTCCTTCAGCACAACTAAAACACAAGATTCCAAAAACATCTTAGGAGACGGGGAGAGACTGAGTAGCTTTAAAAATCGATCCCTGATCATCCGCAACAATGGGGTACTTTATTTTACTTAGGTTTTTTTGTTTTGTTTTTGCCTCCACCAAAATCAAATCTTTTTTGAGTCTACCTGGAATAAGACTCCTTGAAAATGACCCACTTCAGAAGCCACCACAAACCTTGGGTGAGAAAGGTCCCAAATTATATCGCTTTATTCATTTGGACTTAAATAGAAATCTGTAAAATATTGTTCACAAAAGAAAATGCTCTCTGGGAGCATTTATTACGGCAGCTATTTTAAATTTTTGTTTTCTGTTTTTTAACTACTACTATAAATACCCCATATACTATTTCTTGCATTCTTAACATACCTTAAAACACCTAATTACAAACTGTGTAATTGAACCACATAGGACTCATATAATTGAAATTTCACGGACTGCATTTCCCATACAGACCAAAATATATAGTTGCTATTGATCTTAGTCTGCAGATCAAACACAGACAAAAAGAGAGATTAAAATAGTGCTTGAAGGGTTGTTTTACCTCTAAGAAAATGGGGTGAGAAAATGTATTATTCTGAATATTACATATCGGATAAGTTTGCAATTTTAGTTCATAAAAAATATGACATCTCCAAACATAGGGAATCTGTTTTACAAGGATTTTGTTCATCCCTGTATTTTGTGTGTGTGTGTGTGGGTGTGTGTGTGTGCATGCTCAGTTGTGTCTGACTTTTTTGCAACCCCATGGACTATTGCCCCCCAGGCTCCTCTGTCCATGGAATTTTCCAGACTGGAGGTAGGAGGTAGGTTGCCTTACCCTCCTCCAGGGGATCTTTTCAACCCAGGGATCAAACCTGGGTCTCATTATGTCTTCTGCATTAGCAAGTATATTCTTTACCACTGGGCTACCTGGGAAGCCCATGCTTGTAGGAATGACAACTTTTCCTCAGAGAGAATCCCACCACTGAGCCAGATGTTGAAGGTCTTTATATCAAAACCCCTCCTCATACCGTTCACGGGGTTCTTGAGGCATGAATGCTAGGGTGGTCTGCCATTCTCTTCTCTAGTAGCGAAGGACGGGGGAGCCTGGTGTGCTGTAGTCCATGAGGTCGAAAGAGTCGGACATGACTGAGCGACTGAACAACAGCATAGCAAAACCCCTAAATGCAGGTTTGGGGCAGCAGTTTTCATTTTTTATGGTGGCTTAAATTTGACTTCTTAATAATCTCAAGCTGCCTCAGAAGACCCCTCCACTCTCCCTTCAGTGATCTTCCCCTTCCTTTCTGATCTCCCTGTTCTGAAATAAAGGTTCTTTATAAACCACACTGTTCCCATTGATGGAGAAATTGCACACCAGCTCTATTTTCCCCATTTTTTTCACACCCTCATTTTTTTTCTTTTACTTTATCAAAGGGAAGAAAACACATTTCAACAAATCTTTAAATATCCAAGTAGCAAAGCTAACACTGGTAATGTATATGTTCCAGTGCCATTCTCTCAAATCACCCCACCTCTCCTCCTCCCACTGAATCCAAAAGTCTGCCCTGTACCTCTGTGTCTCCTGTGCTGCAGATGGGGGGACACACGTATGCCTTGTCAAAGTCGCTTAGTTGTGTCTGACTCTTTGTGACCCCATGGACTATACAGTCCATGGAGTTCTCCAGGTCAGAATACTAGAGTGGGTAGCCGTTCCCTTCTCCAGGGGATCTTCCCAACCCAGGGATCGAACCCACGTCTCCCACATAGCAGGCAGATTCTTTACCAGCTGAGCCACCAAGGAAGCCCGTATATGCCTATGACTGACTCATACTGATGTATGGCCAAAACCATCACAGTATTGTAAAGTAATTATCTTCCATTTAAAATAAATAAATACATTTTAAAAAGAATATGTAATAAAATCTCTAAACGCAAAAAAAAAAAAAAATAAATGAATGCTATGCAACAAAGCTAACAGAGATGGGATACAAGCAACATAAGTAATCTTCAATTTCCTAGTGGTCACTGTTAAAAACATAAAAATAAACCAGTGAAGGCAACTTTCATAATGTATTTATTTAATCCAACAGATCTAACACATTTTCATTTCAACATGCAAATGAGCAATATAAAAAGCATTAATGAGATACTCTACAGTCTCTTTCGACTAAATCTTAAAAATCTGGTGTATATTTTATACTTAGAGCCCACCTCAAGTTAGAATGACTACATTTTAAGTGCTCAAAAGCCACATTTGGCCGATGACCATAGTACTGGACAACACCCAAGGGAAAAAACAGTGACAGCCCACCAGTTTTCTTCCTCCTCCAAAAAAAGCCAAGCAAACGCTGGAGCTCGCCAGCTGGAATGAGTTCATTAAGTCTAAACCATCAAAACAAGTGAAAATAATTTCCCAAATCACTTACACTTTGCTGTTTCTGTTGCTCAGTTGCTAAGTCGTGTCCAACTCTTTGCGACCCCATGGACGGTACCACCCCAGGCTCCTCTATCCCCCTGTCTCCAAGTGTTTGATCAAGTTCATGGCCACTGAATCAGCAATGCTATCTAACTATATCATCCTCTGATGCTCCCTTCTCCTTTTGCCATTTTTTAAAAATAAAAAACAGTATTTTGGGTGAATTTACACACTTTAGGAAAATAGAATATTATTTCACTCACATCTCGAATCTTAAAAAAAAAAAAAAAAAAAGAGCAAAGTCACAGAAACAGTGTCAGCTGGTGATTGCCAGAGGTTTGGAGAGGGTGCAAGGGGAAAGGGGAAAATGGATCACAGGCTACACATTTCCAGTTATAAGATAAGAACTTCTGGGATCTAAGGGGCCGTGTGGTGACTGGGCCATCCTGCACAGGATGGTACATTCGGGCAGTTAATGGTGCTGCATGGTGCACTTGGAAGTCCTCACGACACACACACAGGATGGGGAACTATGTGAGGCGATGAATGTGCCTCTTAATTTCATGGTGGTGACCATTCTGCAATACACACCTATTATCTAATCATCACATTTTATACCTTACATTTATACAGTGACGTGTGCCCTTCACATCTCAGGAAAGTTAGAAAAAAACAGGTTATAATTTAAAATTCCTCCCTGCATTTTCTAGTTTTGCCATGTAGGTGAGGGAAAATTATACAAAATAAAACAAAAGGTAGGTGAGTCACCATTAAAAAATAATAATGCAGTTTTGTTTGTTTCTTTTTCACTTTTTTTATTGAACAGGGTCAGAAAATTAGGGGAGATATGATTGGTTTCTCTATTATTTAACGAATTTCCTGCCTCATTCTACTGTCTTCCTCCCCTCCCCCACTCCTCCACTCCATTCAGTGATAGAGGTAGTAATAGAAGATTTTTTTTTAATTTATATTTTTAATTGAAGTTGATTTACAATGTTTCTGGTTATAGCAAACTGACTCAGTTATATACTTATATATGTATTCCTTTTTTAATCGGAGTATAGTCATCTAATCTATGACAAAGGGGCAAGAATACACAGTGGAACAGACAGCCTCTTCAATAAGTGGTGCTGGGAAAACTGAACAGTTACATGTAAAAGAATGAAATTAGAACACTCCCTTATACCATACACAAAAATAAACTCAAAATGGATTAAAGATCTAAATGTAAGACTGGATAATATAAAATTCTTAGAGGAAAAACAGGAAGAACACTCTCTGACATAGATCACTGCAAGATCTTTTTCTGACCCACCTCCTAGAGTAATGAAAATACAAACAAAAATAAACAAATTGGACCTAATTAAACTTAAAAGTTTTCACATAGCAAAGAAAACCATAAATGAGACAAAAAACCCTCAGAATGGGAGACTGCTAAGTCACTTCAGTCGTGTCCGACTCTGTGCGACCCCAGAGACTGCAGCCCACCTGACTCCGCCATCCCCGGGACTCTCCAGGCAAGAACACTAGAGTGGGTTGCCATTTCCTTCTCCAATGCGTGAAAGCAAAAAGTGAAAGTGAAGTCGCTCAGTCATGTCCGACTCCTATCGACCCCATAGATGGCAGCCCACCAGGCCCCTCCGACCATGGGATTTTCCAGGCAAGAGTATTGGAGTGGGGTGCCACTGCCTTCTCCGCAGAATGGGAGAAGACATTTGCAAATGAAGCAACTGACAAAGGGTCAATCTCCAAAATATACAAACAGCTCATGAAGCTCAATATCAAAAAAAAAAAAAAAAAACCTAAGATTTTAACGAGGTCTGTTTGGATCAGTCTAGGATATAACTGAAGGTACCAAAAACATCCCCCAAAATAAAGCTTTTATTTGCCGAGACAACATAAGGTACAAAGACACAGTGAACAGAGCAGGAGACCCAGAGCCATAGATGGAAGCCTGTGTTATGGTCCCCTCTCTCCTTCCCTCAACTGTTCTTTGAGATTCAGTGGGTTCTTCATGATTCAATGGTTTCTTCGATTCAATGCATTGATGTAAACAGGATGCTCTGTCTTTGCGAATGCGTTTACAGTGTGGCAGGGATTCACCCAGCAAAACAAAACCTTGCTCACAGCCTCTTAATACTTCATCTCCCTCCCCACCTCCCCCATCAGAGGAATTCCCGTCACAAATGCCCCGTGCTGATCTTGGAAAAAGAGACACCTCATCTGCAGCAACTGCAGCCTTTAGACCCTGAGGCTCTTCCAAAAGCATGCTCATGAATACTCCAAGCATCAAAGTCTAAAGAATTTTCTCTTCAAGTTAAAACTGGGTTCTTACTCATTCTTACGACACAGCCCATGCCACGTGCACCAGGGCCTTCCCTGGGACTGCTCTTTGGGGCAGTGGTCATAGGGGTGAGGTATTTTGGGAAACTTCAAGATAAGCCTATATACCAGAGGCCATTGCTGGTTACATTTTGGATCTTTATAATCGCTGATATTCTGTAGAGCAAGTGTTTCTTTGTTCATCTGGACTTAATGATGTTAGAAATGAGAGTCTACCTTGCATATTTATCTATTTATTATTTTTTTCTGACTGCACTGGGTCTTTGTTGCTGCGTGGGCTTTTCTCTAGCTGTGATGAGCACGAGCTACTCTCTAGTAGCCGTGTGCAGGCCTCTTGTGACAGCTTCTTTCATTGTGGAGCTCCAGGCACACACAGCCTTCAGTAGTTGCGGCTCCCGGGCTCTAGAGCACAGGCTCAACAGTTGTGGTGCACGGGCTTAGCTGCACCATGGCTTGGGGGATCTTCCCAGACCAGGGATGGAACCTGTGTCTCCTGCATTGGCAGGCAGATTCTTTACCCTGAGCCATCAGAGAAGGCCCAGATAATTGTATCCTGAAGAGATGGTGGGCAAACCATCACCAAGAGGAACCAGGAGAGAAGCTGCAACATGGCAAGCAAAAGCACAGTTTCTTATTGTTTTCCAAGTTTTCAGTAGATGACAATCACCGTCTCGTACAAAGGAAAACAGGAAGGAAAGGGAACATGACCTTCACACCCCAGCAGTGACTGCCACAGTCCAGGGACATCAGCCCAACACTTGACTTCATCCCTGAGCCTATCACTCTGGAAATTCTTGTTAAAGTCTCATTTTAAAATGTCATGGAGAGGATTTCCCTGGTGGTCTAGTGGTTAAGAATCTGCCTTCCAGTGCAGGAGATGCAGGCTTGATCCTTTGTTGGGGAATTAAGATCCCACCTGCCATGGGCAACTAAGCTCCCACCGCAATGAAAACCCAGCACAGCCAAAAGCAAACAAACAAATGGCATGGAGAGGTGCTCATTTTTTACTTTTATTTTACTGGACACATCCTGGGTGGGCCTGATACCTGTAGATGCGGGGTCCAGGCCTCACCCTACAGCCAAGGATTTTGCCCACCAGGGCCTCAGTTTGCTCATTCCTAAGATTTGTTGTTGTTCAGTTGCAAGTCATGTCTGACTCTTTGCAACCACATGGACTGCAGCCCACCAGGGTTCCCTGCCCTTCACTATCTCCTGGAGTTTGTTCAAAACCATGTCCATTGAGTCAGTGATGCCACCCAACCATCTCATCCTCTGTCGTCCCCTTCTCCTCCTGACCTCAGTCTTTCCCAGCATCAGGGTCTTTTTCAGTGAGTGAACTCTTCTCATCAGGTTGCCATTTCAGCTTCAGCATCAGTCCTTCCAATGAATATTCAGGATATTCAATGAATATTCATAAGATGGAAGTGGCCATTAACATTTCCTACTTTATTTGCAATAATGCTGCTAAAATCACTGAAACAACAGATCAAAAATATTTTGTGTGTGCTGTGCTTAGTCGCTTAGTCATGTCTGACTCTGCGACCCCATGGACTGTAACCTGCCAGGCTCCTCTGTCCATGGGGATTCTCCAGGCAAGAATACTGGAGGGGGTTGCCATACTGGATCTCCCCCACCCAGGGACAGAACCCAAGTCTCCTGCACTGCAGACAGATTCTTTACCTTCTAAGCCACCAGGGAAGCCCAAAAGCATTTTAAATGTCCTCTAAAGAAGAAAGACTAAGGAATTATTAATCAATGAAAACAAAACAAGAATATTGGGTGCCCGCCATCATCTCAAAAGGAGAACTTGAACATTTTCTGAAATTCTTAGAGCATAGCAAGAAGAAGTCAGTAATTGACCTGCGGGCTGCTGGCTGCCATGGGAACCAAGCATTCCCTCCTTAGGACAGGGGGTTTTCAGCATCCCACTGGCTGGATCCCAAAGCAATACAAAGGTACAAGGTGAGGACCAGAAAGGGGTGATGTTCACAAGGGGGAACAGAGTCCCGGCTCAGTTCACATCCCTGTGGATCTGATTTAAGGAATTACATTAGGCATCTGTTAGTGTCCTTGGGTAAGAGGGACAATGGGAATTAACTCTGAGCAGTTTTCTGAACATAAAGTTCAAAACATATGAACAAAGGCACGAATTTCTAAAATCAATGCTGTGAGTCCCTTCTCCATCCCCAGCAATAAAGCTACAGTACTCGGGGGTCCCATGCTATGGCAATGTGAACGTTCATGTTTAAGAGACTAGAAACTTTTCATTAACCTTAGCTCCAGAGCAGTGGAAATGCACTCTGAAACACACATACACAGACATACACGAGTATGCACCTTCCCTATTTCAATGACTCATCCCAGCATAGAATGAGCAGGAAGGTACCAGAAAATTAGAAAACAAGAAACTAGCTAACTCTTAATGTCTGAATTGAAAACTCTCCTGAACACTTGGGAACCATGATGTGGCCCTAATTTGTCCCTAAGATCCTAGTTCCCAGAGCAAGTACAGCGCTGATCCCACCCTCGCAGAAGGTCAGGTACCTGGGGCATCACCAACCTTCTGAGTTCTGTGGACTCCAACTCCCAGACACAGCTAAGCAGAGATGTACCAGGACTCTACCCCGGTTAGCACTTCACCTGTCCCCTTCACACTCAGGATCTTCCCATACCAGTTTCTGCTTTGAACATCAGGAAAGTTGACAAGTGTATCTAGATAGCTCCGTGGATGTTCTAGAACTTTTACATATGCCCAGGGTCAAAATGAGAGCTTCCCTGGTATCTCAGTGGTAAGCAATCCACCTGCCATTGCAGGAGATGCAGGTTCGATCCCTGGGCTGGGAATATGCCCTGGAGAAGGAAATGGCAACCCACTGCAGTATTCTTGCCTGGAGAATCCCCTGGACAGGGGAGCCTGGTGGGTTATGGTCCATGAGGTTGGAATAGAGTCAGACACGACTGAGTGACTAAACAACAAGGGTCAGGCTCTATTCATATATATACGTTATACACGTTAAAGGTTCTTTCACCAACCATTGCAAGGACACTGCTGGGAAACTAGATGCAAAGTCCCAGCCCTGTCATCTTTGCAGAGACCTTGTCACCAGCTGATCAGACACCTTCAATGACACGAGTCAAAGAACAGTGAGGACACTGGAGGTCATACAAATGACATGAATAGCCACCAGGAAGACGCTGCCCCTTTCGTTACTGGGTCAGACTGGATTAGTTTGGTGCTTTATTTAGGTTCCCTGGGATACAGACCATCACATGACTTCCTAATGCATGGCTTTCATTACAGTGGGTGCCACTCTCCTTGTGGAGAGAGACGAACCTCACTGCTTCTGCTACAAAAGTGGTGATAGGGGCAGAAAATAAACAGTCCATATTCAAAGCATCACCGGAATCAGACTGCAAAAGAAAACTCCAAGAAGAACTAGACCCACGTTTACAACACAAACCCTAAACATGGATAGCAGACCCCAGTAGAGAACCTGGCATGTATTAAGCTGTAAATAAATATTCGTCAAAATTAAAACCTTTAAAGGCATTCTATTACAAAGCATTTCTCACTGGCCCTCTACAAGTTATGGCCATAATATAATAGGTTTATTTTTGGAAGCTGCAAAACACCCACGCCCAACAAGTAAACTCTGTCAAAGTGACCCTCCTAATAGGCTAACATTGGACCCAAATGTAACCATTCTTCAGCTACTTGTAGAGCTTTTTGGAAACATCCTTCTGAATCAGTTAGTGAGTGACACACTAGCTAGTGGATAGTGGATAACTAACTATCCACTTTTGCTTTATAACCATACTTCTTTCAGCTCAAAGGCCAGGATGGTGTGCCTTATTCATTGAGTTTTGCTTTGAATGATGTAAAGCTATAACCTCAAATCGAATATATCACACAGAGTGAAGGTTTTCTACTACTAATGTTGTTCAAATGAATATACAGAAGCAATTGCAGAACTCCAGACTCAGCTTGGAAAACAACCTTGTTGGAGTAAGCTGACCTGGGCAACACTAAATGGTCATCAGACTCAGAAAATTCTTGGTGCCTCACCATCCGCCCCAACACTTTCTCGTCATATTTCATGAGACCCAAGAGGTCACTTGTAAGTACTGTTCCATGTCAGCACTAGATTACTTTAGTACAAATCTGGCTGACCCATACTTTCATTTCTTTGACGCAAAAAGTAAGCAAAATCTACTTTTAATTTTTTCTTAAAAGAATTCAAGAGCATCTACTTTTTTTACATAACGTGTAAAACATAGCTTAGAACACATGAATTCCACGAAATGCCATCGTGTGCATGAGTCAAATACTTACGCCATGATGCCTGAGAGATGGAACATCTCGGCCGTGATGTAGGACAAATAGCTGTACAGGAAGACGAAGAGCGGCTCGATCACGCGGATGTTGTGTGTGAAGCGCGTGGTAAACGCCGCTATAAAGCCCAGGAAGATGCCGATCAGCACCCCACCGATCCCCACGACAAAGAAGTTCGCGATGCCAGCAAACACGTCAACGGTCTCAATGGTCTTCATCTGGCAGAAAGACTTGAACAGGTTGTACAGGACCTGTGGGAGACGCAGAGGGAGGTCAGGACCTGCCAACTTCCCCATCATCCACGCAGCCCCTGCCTCCTAATAAGGGCGTATCTTCTGTGCTCCAAAGTGGACGATGAGTGGGAGCGACTGGGCATCTCTTTATCTCACATTTTAACAGTACATTTAATTGTTGTGTTTAGTTGCTAAGTCACATCCCACTCTGTGACCCCACAGACTGTAGCCCACCAGGCTCCTCTGCCCATGGAATTCTCCAGGCAAGCATACGGGAGTGGGTTGGCATTTCTTTCTCCAGGGAATATTCCTGTCCCAGGGATCAAACCCACATTTCCTGCTTTGGCAGGTGGATTCTTTATCACCAAGCCACCTGGGAAACCCGGGCATTCAATAGCTTTAAACAAAAAGTGTTGATGAAAGCGTGTCATCAGGAAATCTATTTTCAGACGTAAGAGAGAGGAGACTTCAAAATTATTTATATGACTTACTCCTAAAACATTATTTTTTAGACCCTAAAAGATTATTTTAAAAGATTTGGTCACCCTTCAACACGCCCTGCTTGTGTTCCCAATGCCCGATGAGGACTGTGTCACAGAGAAAGCCTGTGGGTGTCGGCTGTGAATTCAGTGACCTTTCAAGGCCCCCTTGGGGGGTCAGTCTGCCCATCCATAGTGGTCTCTTCCCTGAAGACATCCTCCCGCTCTGTCACTGAGGTCCTCCCTTGGTCCCTGCCTCCCTGCCCCGCCCACCCACATACCTCTTAGGAAACACAAGACCTGATCAGGTTTTCTTAAAGAGGCAGCAACCACTGCATGTGCGTGTGTGTGTGCTGTAACTTCATACACATCTGTCCTTCCGAAGTGATGGGACTACACTGGTGCTCAGTTTCTGAAAAATCTACAGTCTTTCACATAGTTTAATTAAGTATTCCGAAATAACAGGCATTCACACCTGTTTTCAAACATGTTTCTAAGGATCACTGAGCACACGGCACTGGAAACAATGCCTCACTCCTGAACATTTGTTTGTTTGTTTGTTTGTTTTTTTCCACAAAACCAGCAAGTGACATACAGACGGGCACATGCTCTGCTTCTTTTCGTTGTGATGTCTGCAGCCAGAATCTCCAAGAAAGTCAGCTGATGGGACATGGGGGCAAAGACCTTAAGGGTACAGTCCATGTGACACCTTCCCTGGGTTTCTGAGAAACTCAGAATTAAACCCACTTATCCACAGGCAGTCAAAATACCAGAGGCGATACCAGAATCCAGGTATCCCACCTCTGGGTCAGTTCTTCAATTTTAACCACGAGAATGAGGCAGAGACTCTTCTAATCAGGGTGTATCCCAGCAAATAGCCATTTCACTCTTTTCCTCCTCATTTAAGGTCCTTTATAGCCTACACTTTACAGGTTTCAGGGAACTTTTCCTCTTTCTTATGCCATCATAGGGATTTCCCTGGTGGCTCAGTGGTAAAGAATCCACCTGCCAATGCAGGAAACACAGATTCTATCCCTGATCTGGGAAGATTCCCTGGAGAAGGAAATGGCAACCCACCCCAGTATTCTTGCCTGGGAAATCCCATGGACAGAGGAGCCTGGCAGGCTATAGCTCATAGTGTTGCAAAGAGTCAGATACAACTGAGCAGCCAAGCATGCACACAAGAGAAGAAACAAGCAACTTACAAACCCAAGGACTTAAATATCCTGAAAGATTATCCTTTTCCAGGAAGGAACTGGCTTCAAGTCTTGCTGCTTCCTACTATCACCCAGAGCCTGCCACACATCAGATTTCATCCACATCAACACACCATGATTGCTTCCTGAGAGTGGATCGGAGATGCGCTGTATTTATCCATTGCTTCTAAACAACCAGGCCAGAAGCTGACGGTCACCTGCTGCCCGGGGTGAGGGACAGCTTTCCCAGGTGCCAGCTCTGCATGGACAGCCCCCCCACCCCGGGCCACTCAGGCTCTGGGGTCTGTCCCCAGGCGCCATGGCTTCCTCTGCCCTGCTGCCAGCCTGCACAAGCAAACTGCATCACTCATTTGTGCAGTGCTTCCTGGAGCCACCACAAGACTCACTTCCTTTAAATACTGCTATTCCATTTCTCGGGTTTCCCTGGTGGCTCAGATGGTAAAGAATCCGCCTGCAATGCTGCGGACCTGAGTTCAATCCCTGGGTCAGGAAGACTGGCTGGAGAAGGAAACTGCAACCCACTCCAGTATTCTTTTCTGGAGAATCCCATGGACAGAGGGGCCTGGTGGGCTACAGCCCATGGGGTTGCAAAGAATCGGACACGACTGAGCATTGTTCCATTCCCCACTCTCCAATTTAAAATCGTTGGCTGCCTGACTCTGGGAAGAAGGCTGAATATGTCTGATGCATTTCTATTTTTGTCTGCACCATGGCAGCATGTGGGATCTTAGTTCCCTAACCAGGTATCGAACTTGTGCCCCTGAATTGGAAGAGTGGGATCGTAACCACCGGACCACCAGGGAAGTCCCCACCTGATGCATTCTTTAAAAATGCATTATAACACCTGCAGTCTCGAACAGGGTCTCATTACTGCTCCACAAAGCACAGTGTAATTATGCACCCCTGCCCCTGGCTTCTCTTGGCTGAAACCCAGCCTGCAAACCAGGGGAAACTTTATCTGTCTCCCATGGCTCAGCTGAAGCTGCTGTTCCCCTCTGGCCTTTCTGGACTCCAACAGTCCTTGCAAATCGTCTTTCCCTCTGCCCTCCTGCATCGCAGGTGACCCCCCAAAGCATTCAGCATCTGGAGACGAAGCTTCCTGTGTTGTTGGTGCTGTCTCTCAAATGCTGACCTCATTTTCTCTGAGGAATGAGAACTTCCTTGTGCAAAGAACTTGTGACTTCTCCTCTTTCAATCTCATCTCCCCACCCCACCCCATCTAGACACCGATGATGTCTCCAAAGGAAGTCAGGTGCTCATTCCTAAGGATTAACTCACTGGCAACACCCTAAACTTCCCCAAGCGATTCTCCTGGCAGCCCCATCCATCACGATATTTAATGCATATTCTGTATTTCATATCCCTGTAGGTTTTCCAAAGTGTATGGCTGAGTCACGGGCTCCCCACGTTCAGTGAGCTGGCAGAAGCTCCTGTTTGATCATTCAACTTCCTCGGATGCTGAACCACGTTAGGAGAAAGTATCTTAGGTAGAGACATTACCTTGACAACGAGAGAGCTTTCCATAACCTCCTGCCTGTTGTACACTGAACCTGATACCTAGCGATCAGCACAAGATAAAATTCTTTTAGGTACAACCAGCCATAACCCCATGGTGAGTGCATTCCAGTTAAATCTTTTCATTTTACCACAAAGGAATCTATACAGAAAGGTGCTTTTGAAGCTATAATTTATATACAGTATATGTATACATATTACATATGTGGCTACAATTATGTCTCTAGCTGGTCTGTGCAAAGCTGACCTCAACTTGACAACTGTATTTTTAGAAAACTGAAAAGCCAAGAGTGCCTGTTTGCTCAATTCTGAGATGGGCTAATGTGAAAACTGGGTACTTTCAAATGTTTCTATTCATTGTTATTATTTTAAAAATACTTGTATATATTAACATTTGATATGTTCTGTTTTGAGTCATTCCTTGTGCTCAGTCATGTCCGACTCTTTGTGATCTCATGGACTGTAGCCCACCAGACTCCTCTGTCCATGGGATTTCCAAGGCAAGAACACTGGAGTGGGTTGCCATTTCCTGCCCCAGAGGATCTTCCCCACCCAGGGATTGAACCCACATCTCCTGCATTAGCAGGTGGGTTCTCTACTACTGAGCCACCTGGAAAGCCCCCAACATCTCTGCCTCAATTCTTTAAGGATACCTGACTGGGATGCAAAATTGTAATTTTGTACATCATTTTCTAATTGTTCCTAATACCTGGTTAATTCAACCTACTATTCAGCCAGCCCACCTTCTTCTCCTGTTGTGTTCACAAATCCATTCTCTATATCTGTGTGAGATCTGATTCTTTTTTTTTTATTATTTAATCAGAGGAAAACTGCTTTACAATGCTGTGATGGTTTCTACAATAGAAAAACGCAAATCAGCCACAATTACACATATATCACCTCCCTCTTCAGCCTCCCTTCCCTCCCCCAATCCCAACTCCTCTAGATCATATTAGCACATATTTATGGAATCTAGAGAACATACTTGTGGACACAGTGGAGGAAGGAAAGAGAGAAAGTAGTATAGATCTGTATCACTATCATGTGTAAAATAGAAAGCTAGTGGGAAGCTGCTGAATAACACAGGGAGCCCAGCCTGGCGCTCCATGAGGTCTGATTCTTGACACTCTCAAAGACTGGACCACTGAGGTGACTGAATGTGAAATCTCAAAAGAGAAGGGACAGCAGTGTAAAGAAGTGGCAGGTCATCCTGAAACAGACCTGATGATGCTCCCCTATTCCTAAAAGTAATGCATCAGGATACTATTATCTCTTGGTGAGGTTTTCTATACACTAAATAGACCCAAGATTGTCAACTAAAATTTCCAGTCTCCCTGGTAACAGTGTATACATCGAACATCAGTCAGCAAGGAAAACGTGATGCCTCCAGAAATTAGAATGAGTTATAAAACATCTTCCAATGTGGCACCCCACTCCAGTACTTTTGCCTAGAAAATCCCATGGACGGAGGAGCCTGGTAGGCTGCAGTCCATGGGGTCGCTAGAGTTGGACACGACTGAGCGACTTCTCTTTCACTTTTCACTTTCATGCATTGGAGAAGGAAACGGCAACCCACTCCAGTGTTCTTGCCTGGAGAATCCCAGGGACGGGAAGCCTGGTGGGCTGCCGTCTATGGGTCGCACAGAGTCGGACACGACTGAAGCGACTTAGCAACAGCATAAAACATCTTCATCATTAGGGCAGTTTCCCACTTAAAATTTAATACTGGTGAGTGAATGACTAACCACTATTAATGAATAATGGAATAAATGAAGTGGATTTTGTTACTTGAATGAGGTGACTTCACTGTCTCAAAATAGCTCTCAGCTATTCTAAAAATTATGAGATGGTTAGACAGCATCACCAACTCAATGGACATGAATTTGAGCAAACTCTGGGAGACAGTGAGACACGGGGAAGCCTGGTATGCTGCAGTCACTGGGTCAAAAGAGTCAGACATGACTTAACAACTGAACAACATTCTAAAAATGGGGTTTCCTTAACAGAAAATTATTTTTACATAATAATATCCACACAGAGTTAATGAATAGCCTTAAAGGTGATATTTTATTCAGGTCAAGGGTGTGAATACAGGTTAACAGAGAACAATGTTGGTTTCTATCCTAACTTTTATTTTGGATGTCATATTATTGTAAACTTTAACTGAATTATTAAAAAGATAGTCTCGGTTTGCTTCTGAAGCTGATCACAGTAACCTATCTTTGAAGAGCCGATGCCCCATGACCTACACACAGGATACTAAATATTGTGTGCGTGTGTGTGTGTGCGCGCGCACACGCTCAGTTGTGTCCAGCTCTTTGCGACCCCATGGACTGTAGCCCACCAGGTTCCTCTCTGTCCATGGGATTTCCCAGGCAAGAACACTGGAGTAGGTTGTCATTTCCTTTTTCAGAGGATCTTGCCGACCCAGGGATCGAACCTGTGTTTCCTGCATTGCTGGCGGACTACTGGCCACTCTACCACCTGGGAAGCTCAAACATACTAGAAAAGATATTATTTAAAAGACCCTCTCTCCAACTCAGATGGAGGGACTCTTTCCAGGTACACAATAAAACTGAAGGGAACTGATTTTCTTTCCTTGTAATCTATGTGAACTTTTAAACAAATCAAGAATGCCATTTTAATGATAGGAACTAACAGAGGGGGTAAAATAACCTACTTAAGTTACTTAAATACACTTTACTTAATATTTCCCTCAATTTTCCTATCTGCAAAATGGAAAGAATACCTATTTCATAGGCTGCTATAAAAACTCTGGACACAAGATATACATTCACAAAAGGTTACTGACTATGATCCTATCACCATCTCTGCTACAGAACCCTGGCTAACAAAACAGCATCACCAACATTCACTGACTGGTTAGCATACCCAAGGTCACCTGAGTGTCCCTGACTGGTGGCGGAGCTCTGTGCAGCTGTGTGGGTGAGGAAAGAGGCTTCTTGCCTGAGCTCGGGAAGCAGGTCAATTCTGCTCACATTAAGCTCATAAGAGCCTCTGACTCTAATTATGTATCAATTAGTGAGAATTAAAAACAATTTGCATTTTCTGAATTAATACCCACCCACGGAAAAATGAGGACCCAAAGTCTGCCAGCTGAGTAGGAAAAGGAAATGAGTTGGGTAATAAAAACTTTGCTTCAAATCAGGAAATAAAAAACACAGCATCCACAGATGGAGAGCGGCATTCAGAGGGCTTGACCATTTCACTTGTACAACACATGTCACAGGCTTCTCTGGTGGCTCAGATGGTAAAGAATCTTCCTGTGATGCAGGAGACCCAGGTTCAGCCCTTGGGTCGGGAAGATCCCCTAGAGAAGAGAATGGCTACCCACTCTTGAGTCCTTTGAATTATGATCAAAGACCATTGTTGCTGAAACTTCCAGTGAGAAACCCCAGTATACACAGCTCATAGTCATGGTGAAGCTCCTCTGGCAGCAGCGAAGCTGTGCAAACAGGATGAGCCACACAGCTGGTGTGATCCAGGCAAATGAAGATGAGGTGCCTTTATATAATCACAAATAAATCGTTGTTGTTGCTATTGTTGTTTAGTCACTCAGTCGTGTCCAACTCTTTGAGACCCCATGGACTGTAGCCCACCAGGATCCTCCTGGTGGGAGGATTCATGGGATTCTCCAGGCAAGAGTACTGGAGTGGGTTGCCATTCCCTTCTCCAGAGGATCTTCCTGACCCAGGGATCAAACCTGTGTCTCCTGCATTGGCAGGCAAATTCTTTACCACTGAGCCACCCGGGGAAGTCCATGAATAAATAACAAATAATAAAGGTATTGAGAATTTTAAGACAGTGAGAACAGAGTCTGGAACCAAGCAAGGGGCCCTTCCCAGCACTAGGGCTGGGGACCATTCAGATGCCCACTCTGTGCACAGGACCAGTAGGTGGGGCCCCTGTCTGGTGGAGCGACACTGCAGGAGCTTGTTACTCACCACTGTCACGGCATCGTTCAGCAGGGACTCTCCAAAGACCAGGATGTAGAGCTGCTCGTTGACGTGGATGTTCTCAAAGACGGCAAGCACGGCCACAGGGTCCACAGCCGAGATTAAGCTGCCGAAGAGGAGATTCTGGAGCAAAGTGATGTCACTCAGGCCAAAGGCTTCGATCTGGCAGATCCCAAACAGCGACACCCCAATGCCAATGGAATTCCAGAGTGTGCCGACCACAGCGTACCAGAAGATGGTGCCAATGTTCTCAAAGAACGGGCGGGTGGGCATGAAATAGCCCGCGTCCAGCACGATGGGTGGGAGGAGGTACAAGAAAAACACATCAGTCTTCATGGCCGGGGGGGACTTCTCATCCACTCCAAAGATAATCCCCCCTAGCAGAAGTCCCACCATGATGAGCAGGCAGCTCTCAGGCACTATGGTAGGAAGCTTGTGATACAGATGGAATCCTGTTCAGGAAAACACAGGGACAAAATTTGGGTTATATAGGAATTATGGGGACTTCCCAGGTGGCACAGTGGTAAAGAATCTGCCTGCCAATGCAAGAGACTCAGGAGACGCAGGTTTGATCCCTGGGTTGGGAAGATCCCCTGGAGAAGGAAATGGCAACTCACTCCAGTATTGTTGCCTGGGAAATCCCATGGACAAAGGAGTCTGGTGGGCCATAGGGTCACAAAAGTATCCCTATGTAGGTATCTTAATTCACATAGCAATCAAATATACATTTCTTAAAATAAAATTGCAATATGCAACAGAAACAGTGAGAAAATACCATTTTGATCAGACACATCAACAAGCTGCTATTACTGCATGATAATTCTAATGGACAAAGAGCAAATAAGAGAATTTAACTCTAAAAATAAATAGTATCAGTGTAGACCTAGTGAGGACCAGGGACTCCCATGGCCATGCAGCAGTGATGAGCAGACCCTCAGTGGGCAATGGAAACGAAGTGGGGAACTTGAAAATCTACGCCTACCTGGCAGTAATGATAAGGTAGCCCTTCCCCATCATACCCCAACCAGAGTGGTGCCATAAGAAGCCACCTAAAACAGAAGGTATAAATAAGACCTTTGGTCTCATAATACCCCAAATGCCTGTGTTCCAACAGGAAGTCATTCATCATACCAGGAACCAAGAAGATGGCAAGCTGAATAATAATAATTTTTAAAAAGATACCATCATAATGGCAGAGATGTTAGATTCATCTGACAGAAACGTTAATACTGCCATGATAAAAATGTTGCATGAGTAATGACAATTACACCGGAAACAAATTTAAAAAATGGGAAGCCTGAGAAAAGAAATTTTAAACTTGAGTAGGGAAATACATGATACAAAGAAAAACCCTATGGAGATTTTAGAATTGAAGAATATAACAATTGAAGTCTTTAAAAATTAAATTGTATTGGCTCAAAAGCAGATTATTAATAAACTGGAAGTATGAATTAGTAAACAGAAAAGAATTAATAAACTAGAAGATCAAATGAGAGAAATTAACCAATCTGAATGACAGTGAGAAAACAGACTTCTTTTTTTTTTTTAACGTGAGAGACCTGAAAATCTGTAGCAAAAGACTCAACATTCATGTCATTAGAGTTTCAGAAAGAGAAAAGGAAAAGGGTGGAAGTGGAAAACTACTCAAGAAATAACGGCTAAAACCTTCCAAAATTTGGCCCAAAATACGTGTGCTTAGTCGCCCAGTCGTGTCTGACTCTTTGTGACCCCGTGGACTGGAGCCCACTAGGCTCCTCTGTCCATGGGGATTTTCCCGGCAAGGATATTGGAGTGGGTTGCCATGCCTTCCTCCAGGGGATCTTCCCAACCAAGGGATCCAACCCAGGTCTCCAACATTGCGGGCAGCCACCAGGGAACCCAGGGCATAAAATATAAACCTACAGAATCAAGAAGATGAGTGAGACCCATACAGGAGAAACCCAAAGAAACCCACTTCCAGAGAAAGTATACTCAAACTTCTGAAAATACAGAAGAAAAAAAATCTTGATAGTAGATAGTGAAAGGACACCTTACCTATGGGTGAGAAAACAGAATTTGAGCAGATTTCTCTTCGAAAATTGTTAAGGCACAGTGTTAAAAAAATAAATGCCAACCCACAATTCTATATCCAGTGAGACCACCCTTTGGTAATGAAAAAGAAATCAAAACATTCTCATTTGAAGAAAAACTAAGAAAAATGTGTTGCCAGCAGACCTGCCCTAAAATAATGGCTAAAGGAAATCCTCAAAATGGAAAGCAATGGAATTTTGGAACATCAAGGATTAAGAAAACAGAGGGAAAGAGTGAAAATGCAAGCAAATTCAATACGTTTTCTTTCTCCCCTTGAATTTTCTAAATTCAGCTTGGCCACTGAAGCCAAAATTACAACACTGTCTGATGTGGTTCTCAATGTATATAGAGAAAATGTTTAAGACGACTATAAGTGGGGAAAGTAAAAAAAAAAAAAAAATTCGGGAGAAAGGTTTCTACACTCACAGGGGTAAGTGATAACAACAGTAAGCTGTTATTAGCTATATGTATCTACACTTTGTAAATATACATATATATGTATATATATCAATATATGATATAATACTTGGAGGAATCACTAAAAAAAAAAAAAGCTATACAAAGCTCAAAAACACTATCAATAGATGGAAATGGAGTTACAAAAAGTGTTCAAGTAACCCACAGGAAGACAGAAAAAGAAAACAGAGAGATGAAGAGCAGAGAGTAAACAGAGAGGAAAAAAAAAAGTGGCAGATTTTTAAAATCTCAAACAGCACAGACACACCAATAGTTACCAAAAAATGTAGGTTATCTAAATGCATCAATTAAAAGACAGCTGTGAGTAGAATATAATAAAAAGCATGACCTAACCATATGTTGTCTTTAAAAAACTTTTACTCCATATGCAGTGGGGTAGGCAGGTTGAAAATTAAAGAATGGAAAGAGTTACATCATTACGTGTTAGTCGTATAGTCAGTCATTCAGGGTTAGTTGTATACAGCTCTTTGCTGTATGGGCTGTAGCCCACCAGGCTCTTCTGTCCATGGGATTCTCCAGGCGAGAATGCTGGAGTGGGTTGCCATCTTCTTCTCCAGGGGCTCTTCCCGACCCAGGGACTAAACCAGGTCCCCTGCATGGCAGGCAGATTCTTTACAGTATAAGCCACCAGGGAATACGTCATAAAAATATTAATCAAAAGATCAAAAGAAAATGGGATTGGCTAATATCCAATAAAGTAAGCTTCAGAGCAAAGAAATTTCCCAGAGACAGGGAGGGACATTGGATAATTATAAAATGGGTCAATCCACCAAGAAAACATGGCAAGTCGAAATGCATATGCACCAAACAACAGAACTATAAAACATACGAGACAAAAACTGATGGAATTGAAAGGAGAATTAATAACTTCAATACTTCCTCTCTCAATAATTGCTAGATCAACAGCCAACAGGATCTAATCCTATAGAACAGAGGTCCCCAACCTCTGGGATCTAATGCCTGATGATCTGAGGTGGAGCTGATGTAACAACACTAGAAATAAAATGCATAATAAATGTGCATTGAATCACCCCAAAACCATCCCCCCGTCCTCAGTCCATGGAAAAATTGTCTTCCAGGAAATTGGTCCCTAGTGCCAAAAGATTTTAGACCACTGCTACAGAAGACCAACCAACAAAAGCAGATAGATACACATTCTTTCCAAGAATCCACAGAGGATATACCAAGACAGAACATTTCCTGGGACATAAATGTCAAAAAAATTAAATTTAAAAGAACTGAAATAATATAGAATATATTCTTTGATCACAATGGAGTCAAAATGGAAATCAGTAAAATATGGAAAATTAAAAAAATCTCTAAACTTGGAGACCTAACAACTCACTTCTAATTAATCTATGGGTCTCACACCCACCAAGATGGCTATAATCAAAAAGACAGAAAATAACAAATGTTTTTGTGGGTGTGGAGAAATCAGAACCCTTATACGACAGTGAGAATATGAGTTGTGCAGCCATTTTGGAAAATAGTCTGCAAGTTCCTCAAAAAGATAAACAAAGACATTACTTGACCTAGAAAATTCACCAATAAGTATGTAAGGATGAGATGGTTAGACAGCATCACCCACTCAATGGACATGAATTTGAGCAAACTCAGGGAGATAGCTGAGTACAGAGAAGCCTGGCGTGCAACAGTCCATGGGGTTGGGTTGCAAAGAGCTGGACACAACTTAGCAACTGAACAACAATCACTTTCCTACTTCCAACTTTTCTGTCTTCTTTAACCTTTAACTTTTCTCTTTTATTTCCCAGTGGAATGCACGGCCCACTGGTTTATATCTGATTACACTAAAGGTTTATTTGCACCTGTCTCAATTTTGTTAAGGTTGTATGAAAGTGAAAATGAAGTTGCTCAGTCGTGTCCGACTCTTTGCAACCTCATGGACTGTAGCCGACTAGGCTCCTCTGTCCGTGGGATTTTCCAGGCAAGAATACTGGAGTGGGTTGCCATTTCCTTCTCCTACACTGTAAAAGTAATATCTTTACTGTCTCCAAACACAAAAGAGCAAATACTGCATGATTCAACTGATATTGACTACATTAAACAGTCGATTTCATGGAGACAGAAAGCAGAATAGAGGTTACCCAAGGCTGGGAGGAGAGAGGCGAGGACTCATTGGTTGACATGCAGAGTTTCTGCTTGAGAAGATGCAAAAGTTCTGGAAGTGTGATGGTGGCACAAAATCGTGAATGTACTTGATGTCGCCAAATTGTAACTTAAAAGGTCTAATGGTCAACCAAGTGTCAGAGGCATAAGAAGGACGTGCTGGCCTCTCGATGGCCACCCCAGCACTGTTTGTATGCACAGGGTCCTTATTCAAAGGGTAAAACATGAAAATGTCTCACACACAAATTCCATAACAACTTCCCATTTTCATCAATGGTAAGAGTATGTCACCATCTGTACTGACTTATTTCTCTCTTTGTAACATGATCCCACTCTGAGAATGGCACTCATTTTGATTATTATTACGTTGAATCAATGCAAAGAAATAGAGGAAAACAACAGAATGGGAAAGATTAGAGATCTCTTCAAGAAAATTAGAGATATCAAGGGAACATTTCATGCAAAGATGGGCTCGATAAAGTACAGAAATGGTATGGACCTAACAGAAGCAGAAGATATTAAGAAGAGGTGGCAAGAACACACAGAAGAACTATGCAAAAAAGATCTTCACGACCCAGATAATCACGATGGTGTGATCGCTCACCTAGAGCCAGACATCCTGGAATGTGAAGTCAAGTGGGCCTCAGAAAGCATCACTAAGAACAAAGCTACCACTAGCTACCAACTGGTGATGGAATTCCAGTTGAACTATTTCAAATCCTGAAAGATGATGCTGTGAAAGTGCTGTACTCAATATGCCAGCAAATTTGGAAAACTCAGCAGTGGCCACAGGACTGGAAAAGGTCAGTTTTCATTCCAATCCCAAAGAAAGGCAATGCCAAAGAATGCTCAAACTACCGCACAATTGCACTCATCTCACATGCTAGTAAAGTAATGCTCAACATTCTCCAAGCCAGGCTTCTCCAGCAATACGTGAACCATGAACTTCGATGTTCAAGCTCGTTTTAGAGAAGGCGGAGGAACCAGAGATCAAATTGCCAACATCCGCTGGATCATGGAAAAAGCAAGAGAGTTCCAGAAAAACATCTATTTCTGCTTTATTGACTACGCCAAAGCCTTTGACTGTGTGGATCACAATAAACTGTGGAAAATTCTGAAAGAGATGGGAATACCAGACCTGCCTCTTGAGAAACCTATATGTAGGTCAGGAAGCAACAGTTAGAACTAGACATGGAACAACAGACTGGTTCCAAATAGGAAAAGGAGTACATCAAGGCTGTGTATTGTCACCCTGCTTATTTAACTTATATGCAGAGTACATCATGAGAAATGCTGGGCTGGAAGAAGCACAAGCTGGAATCAAGATTGCCGGGAGAAATATCAATAACCTCAGATATGCAGATGACACCACCCTTATGGCAGAAAGTGAAGAGAAACTAAAAAGCCTCTTGATGAAAGAGACAGCAAAAGAGACACTGATGTATAGAACAGTCTTATGGACTCTGTGGGAGAGGGAGAGGGTGGGAAGATTTGGGAGAATGGCATTGAAACATGTAAAATACCATGTATGAAACGAGTTGCCAGTCCAGGTTCGATGCACGATACTGGATGCTTGGGGCTAGTGCACTGGGACGACCCAGAGGGATGGTATGCGGAGGGAGGAGGGAGGAGGGTTCAGGATGGGGAACACATGTATACCTGTGGCGGATTCATTTTGATATTTGGCAAAACTAATACAATTATGTAAAGTTTAAAAATAAAATAAAATTAAAAAAAAAAAAGAAAGTGAAAGAGGAGAGTGAAAAAGTTGGCTTAAAGCTCAACATTCAGAAAACTAAGATCATGGCATCTGGTCCCATCACTTCATGGGAAATAGATGGGGAAACAGTGGAAACAGTGTCAGACTATATTTTTGGGGGCTCCAAAATCACTGCAGATGGTGACTGCAGCCATGAAATTAAAAGACACTTATTCCTTGGAAGAAAAGTTATGACCAACCTAGATAGCATATTCAAAAGCAGAGACATTACTTTGCCAACAAAGGTCCGTCTAGTCAAGGCTATGGTTTTTCCAGTGGTCATGTATGGATGTGAAAGTTGGACTGTGAAGAAAGCTGAGCACCGAAGAATTGATGCTTTTGAACTGTGGTGTTGGAGAAGACTCTTGAGAGTCCCTTGGACTGCAAGGAGATCCAACCAGTCCATTCTGAAGGAGATCAGCCCTGGGATTTCTTTGGAAGGAATGATGGTAAAGCTGAAACTCCAGTACTTGGGCCACCTCATGCAAAGAGTTGACTCATTGGAAAAGACTCTGATGCTGGGAGGGATTGGGGGCAGGAGGAAAGGGGGACGACAGAGGATGAGATGGCTGGATGGCATCGCTGACTCGATGGACCTGAGTTTGAGTGAATTCCGGGAGCTGGTGATGGACAGGGAGGCCTGGCGTGCTGCGATTCATGGGGTTGCAAAGAATCAGACACGACTGAGCGACTGAACTGACTGACCGACTGACTGAAGTTGAATACACAACAAATTCCAAGTAACCCTAACTGTCCCAGACAATAGACAAAACTTCATGTAACATGAAAAAGTCTGGACCAGAGGTTGCAAACTGACAGGCCATGGGCTATCATGGCCTTCAGGGCTATTTTGTTTTGTTCATCTGATGTTCTAAAATATTGAGCTAATATCTGGAAATTGAGTTTGCAGGTAGAAATTCTCTTGTCTGGTTTATCCTGGAAAATCAGCAGACTGGGCCCTCTGTCCCTCACCCATATCAATGTGTTCAGGGGGACAACTAGCTTTAGCCAAGGCAAGTAGTGGCCCTCCAGCTCACCTGCCAGCTTCCCCCATCCCTGCCTCCCTACTCACATCTCACCAGTGCCCTCCCTACTCATGCACCACTAGGGCCACCCTGTCTGCCACCTGTCAACAGCTCAATTCCAAAAGTCAGTCTTAAGACGCAACTAAGACTGTAATGAAGATGAGGTTGTGAGGGGCCAGGGGAAACTTTTATTCTATTTCTCCTCACTGTTCTTTTTAGCCATGGGTGCAGGCTCAGTTGCTCACACATGTCTGACTTTTGCAACTGCATAGACTGTAGGCCGCCAGGCTCCTCTGCCCACAGGACTGCCCAGGCAAGAATACTGGAGTGCATTGTCATTCCCTCCTCCAGGGGATCTTCCTGACCCAGGGACTGAACCCATGTCTTCTGCTTGGCAGGCAGATTCTTTACCACTGAGCCATATGGGAAGCCCATATGTATGTATATATAAAGACTATTATTTCTCTGGATTTCAAGAAAAATCACAAATTGAAAACAATAACAAGCTATTCCTTCAAATGACAGAGTTCTTCGGCCCCAACCTTGGAGGTGCCTGGGAGGAACCAGGCTCTGACCAGGGCTAGGGTGGCCAGGAAGATGCTCCTGGAACTGGATCCCTTGGATCACAGGTCCTGGGGGTGCGGGGCTAGCAGACACACCCAGGGCCGGGGGGGGGCGGCCACGCTTCTGCTGCCCCAATCAGTCCAGGGCAGGCAGGTCACAAGGGAAGTTCTCTGGGCTGCTAAAGTGGCTAAACCATGGTGGTGAACTCAGGAACCACAGGGCAAAATAAATAGTCCACTGATACAGCCCCCTCATTCTGTGCCTTGTGGTATTTCTAGAACCCTCTAGAATCTCTTTAAAATCTATTCCAATGAAGGGACAAGCTTGGGCCACATCTGCTAGAGGGCTACCTCTGTAGTCCAAGGGGGTCACTCTTTGTCCAGGAATTGTCCAAGAGACTGACATGAAAGAGACAGCTAATAGAGTCTATGTAAAGTACACATTTTATATAATGATCTTGTCAAAAGCAAATTGATCTCTTCCTTTCCAAGATAAGAATTGTCCTTGAAGTTGGAGGAAAGAGAAGACAGTAAAGAAATGGTAAATAGATAAACAAATACACACACACTGTACTTTTCTATAATCCTATTTCTCATTTCTCACTTAGAGTTATTCATGGTTTTGAATTTTATATTCAATTGTTTACCACTAACTAGTTTTCAAAAAACCGAAACCAATTATGTACTTGAAAGCCTTGATTACTTCCTGCCAAGGAAGTAGATTACTTAGAATGCCCTGGTAATGGGTCACATTCTCCTTTTTGAAGCTACAGCTGGGAGGGGACAGGGGGATGGGTCCCAAGGATGTTCAGTTCTTGCTATCAGCACACTCAGGGTCTAGGACAGCCAACAGAGGAACAATGTGAGGCTTGTATCATATCAATTCGGCAAAATACTCTGTGAGCAAAATGCAGTCGAGGTGGAAGACACAGCCCGCACCATGCAGACAGCCTGGAGACGACCACCCCACAGCCCACTTGGCTTCCCTGGTGGCTCAGCAGTAAAGAATCCACCTGCCGATGCAGGAGACACGGATTCGATCCCTGAGGTGGGAAGAGTCCCTGGAGAGGGAATGGCTACCCACTCCAGTATTCTTGCCTGGAGAATCCCATGGACAGAGAAGCCTGGCAGGCTGAAGTCCAGAGTCTCCAAGAGTTGGACACGACTGAAGGGACTGAGTACACAGAGCCCACCAAGGCAGCAGCTCTGCCCCAGGAAATAAGTGACACTGGACAAAGTATTTCTGCAGATGCAATGCCCTGGGATGAAATACATGCCTCCCAACACCAAGTAAACTGATCCAGGGGCTTTCTAACACAGCCAGGTAGGAAACAGGATCCCTGATGGCAAAACGCTGAGTGTGAGCCCTGGCCACACTGAGTATTCTTATTTAGACAAGTCTTCAGGTTATGTTTCATGTGAACCGCAGCACTAAGTCATCACAGAACGTGCTCTGCATTCATTCTGCCTGCCCACTTACACTGTATGGCTATGAAGCAGATCCCAAAGCCCTTATTCTATGCTGGGCATTTTTTTTTAATATTTATTTACCGGACTGTGCCAGGTCTTAGTCATGGTATATAGGTTCCTCAGTTACCGCATGCGGGATCTAGTTCCCCAACCAGGATTGAACCTGGGCCCCCTGCATTGGGAACACAGGGTCTTAGCCACTGGACCACCAGGCAAGTCCCTCCACATCTTTAATTTTACTGAGTTTCATCTCCTTGTGACTCTGGACCCTCATTTTTCTCTTTTCCTTTTTCTTCATTTTCCATTTTAGTGATAGAAGGGGGATGATCAAGAAAGGATCAGGTCTGAACAAATCATTCTGATGGTAAAGACTTTCCAGTGTGCAGTGATTGTGTAGGGGGAATTTCAGAATTCAGGGACTTAGTAAGTTCTGGTGACTGTTTACAGAACAGACCCTTTGCAGAGCCTGCTAGACCGGAGCACAGAGGGAGGAAGCTCTGGGCTGGGGGAGAGGTGATAAGATTCTGTAACCTAGATTCAAAACTGTCGGTGCAGGCCAACAGCTGAAAGCAATTTTTATTTTAACCCCCGTGGGTTAGATGTTAAATCCTGGCATTTGTCTTTCAGCCCATGTGTTAGTAAATGATTGATGCTGCTTTTGGGTTTTGCCGTTTGCCCACTGTCATTGTTAAGCTCTACGAGGCTATTCAGGAAGCCTACCCCACCCACCCAACCACCTTGTGCCCGGGTTTTATTTTCTGTTTGGTTTTTAATCCTTGAAGAGCCCGCCTTCTAAATAAACTGACCACTTGCTTAAAATAAGTAGATCAAAAGGTAGGAAAGGAATCCACAATTGCCAGTAATTGCTCCCTGATTTCATTTTTCAATCAAGTGGTTGCTCGTATTCAATCACCAGTGATTTGCATGGTGGGGACCTATGGGTACACTGGAGCCTTGGGCTAAACTAAGAGACTTCCCTATTTGGTAAATTACACTATTTTCCAAACCATCTAGAATCATAGCACGTTCATCTACTTTGCCTCCTCTCTGGCTTCGGATTTTTACCAGCTCTTTGCACAACCAAGTGCCATACCATTTGCCTTTCATTGCAAAGACCGCCAGGGTTTCAAGGAACATCAAGACGTTTGCATCTTAAGGATCCTTATGTAGAGTCTTACCGCTCCACCTTCTTCATATATTATGTTTCATCAAAATAGCAGTCCAACCTACTAACACACTGAGAGGGGAAATGGAAGACTGGAGTCCTGCCAGTGATGCACTTTCGTCCACAGATTTAGAATTAGCAACAACTCCCCTGGTGTCAGGGACTTCAAAACTCAGAAGTGAAAACAGCAAGATCAAATGAAAAAAAAACAGCAAACAAACAAAATCGCTGGGGAGTGAGTGAGGTCATTCAATACATACATTAACTATCCAATCAACCAGTCCTTTCGGCAAAACCAGTAGCACTCTTGAGACAGGTTAAGAATAAGATAAAACACAATAAAGACTTCCAGGAAAAGCAACATGGATGATAGATGTGAAACAACTGAAAATATAAAACAATGTAGACATCCTAAGTTTTATCTCTGAACACACCAAGCTCCACAGAGGTAGACAAACACAAAGATACATGGTTTCCATCTCAGGAGACTGTACCCTGAGGAGGGAAGGACACTGAGTCCAGCCTAGCCAATAAACAGCCATCTGTCAGATAGTGACACAGAGCTCTGCAGAAACTCAGCCGGGGCCACAGGGCGCAGAGGGACTGGGGCTGGAGCTTGCGTGCAGGCGTATGTGTTTTCTAATTCCCTGAAAAACATAAGCTCAAGCTAGAGGCAGCATCCTCCCTGCCTTCCAGATAGTTCACCAGAGAAGTCTCAAAGAAGGATGCTCATTCTCCCAAGTGAGAACAGCTGGTACCAACGGTATCCTTCCCCATCCAGCACAATGGAAACTCCAGTCAGATAGGAAAGAGGGGGCTGGGCTGGGATTTCTCATCGTTCCTCCTCCTCACCATTTTAGTGTTTTCTTAGAGAAAATGTACACTCAGCCAATATGCGATTCTGCCTGAGGATGCTGGTGATAGAGAGGGTCGTGTGCACGCTAAGTCATTTCAGTTGTGTCCACCCCTTTGTGACCACATGAACTGTAGCCCGCCAGGCTCCTCTCCATCTGTGGAATTCTCCAGGCAAAAATACTGGAGTGGGTTGCCATGCCCTCCTCCAAGGGATCTTCCCAACCCAGGGATCGAACTCACATCTCTTTATATCTCCTGCATTGGCAGGCAGGTTCTTTACCATTAGCACCACCTAGGAAGCTGAGAGAGGGTCGGTGGGTGGTTTTAAAATTGCAGTAATGACTCTGAGTAGCACTTTGTTTTAAAACTCTTTCCCATCCAGATTTCTAAAGGAATACTATTTGTATTTGTACAAATAGTATTCCTTTAGAAAGGGACTTGAAAATACGCTGAAAAAACATGTTTCCCCTGCCCGTGTGTGAGCAGACTTGTCTAGGGACCTTGATGACACTGTAGACCCAAAAGCTCAGGGGGTGTCAGGAGGAGGGTAGGGAAGACAGGCTGCTGATGCAGAGAAGGGCTCACCTGACCCCTGACCCTGGGCGTTGGGTTTCAAGACAGGAACCTGGGATAAAATAAAGAATTTTCTCTTTCCTTGCAAATTAGCTTACAAAAGCAGCATGATGGTTTTTTAAGGATAGGCAACATTGGACATTGAAATACACACAATTTAGAGAGAAACCTACACATAACACCAGCACCTGGAGACAGGAATGTCTAGGCAATCTGACAACTGGCTACAGAACCACTGGACAGAGAGACCTCTATGGCGTAACACTGAGGCTCCAGAGAAGGAAACAGGGCGTCTGCTCTCATACAAAGGCCAACCACATCTCAAGGTCTCTCAGGGAGCAAGTTTTCTTAAGTGGATAAACTCTGTCTCAACAAACCAATCAGGAAGCTACAGTAAGTCTCCTACATACGAACTGTCAAGTTGTGAACTTCCAAAGATGTGAACGTACGTATGGTCCCAGCAAGGAACCAGAAGCTGTGCCATTAACGTCAGGCATGAGTGAAACTGCAGCTCGCCCTCCGTCTCCTGTTGCTGACGATCCTTCAGCTCTACCATCTCCCACCTCCTCCAGTCAGTGACTCTTCTTGCCTGTTCTCTCGATGCCAGCCTCTGGATGCCAGGTATCAGGCTGTTACAATGGTACTTTTCAAGGTACTGTACTGTAAGATTAAAAATGATTTATTTTTTGTGTTTGTTTTTTTATGTATTATTTGTGCAAAAAGCATTTATAAAGCTGTGGCAGTACAGTACTGTATAGTCGATTGTATTAGTTGGGTGCCTAGGCTAACTTTCTTGGAGAGAACAAACTGGGCTTATGAACGCTCTCTCAGAATGGAACTTGTTTGTATGCAGGGGACTTACTGTACTGTCATTATCTACAGATGAAATAACTGAAGTTAGAGAGGTTCATTAACTCACCCCTAAATCCACAGCTAGTAAGTGGGTGCACTCAGGTTTGGGGCAACAGAGCCTAAGGCACCACTCTGAGCTGGTGCAATAATAGCAGATGCATTGTAAGTGGGGTGACTGAGCGAACCACCATACAAACTAGTATATTTGAGAAGGAAAGGGCACAGAATTAAGACATGCGCTAGGGCAACAAACAAACCACGGACAGTTCAGGACGGATGATTCCCTTCAGGACCACGTGATTAAAGTGAGCAGAAACAAAAGCATCTCTAAATATTAGTTATTTAAACAACGATTGTTTATTGAGTACCTACTATGAGCCAGACATTGTTCTAGACAGGGAGTCAGTAAGTAAACGCCCTTCCTGCATGACGCTTACGTCCTGAAGTGTCGTTTACATGTGCACATGTGCAGGTACATGTGTACGTGTGTCTGATTTAGTAAGTATGTATGCATGTGCAGTGGTGAAACAGATTCAACATCTTTTCTCCTGTAAACCCGTTGAAACAGAACTTTGTCCTATTAACATTTACACGGTGGCTCAAGTTATATGGGTTGAACCTCTAACCTATGAATCTCTAACATGTTAAATACATGTTAATAAATAGCTTTTATTCAGAGATTTCACATATTTAAAGAAATGTTCTACTCTTATGAAATTCTTTTTTTTTAATTTTTTCTATTGGAGTATAGTTGCTTTACAATGTTGAGTTAGAGGGGCTATATGTACACACACACACTCACACACACACACACACACACACACACACACACATATCTCAAAAGGAGAAGCAGGTAACAGATCATGAGATGGTTGGATGGCATCACCAACTCAATGGACATGACTTTGCACAAACTCTGGGAGGTGGAGGAGAGCCTGGTGTGCTAGTCCATGGGGTCACAAAGAGTTGGACATGACTTAGCAGCTGAACAACAATGTACACATATAGCTGATTCACTCTGCAGTCCAGGAGAAACTAAATACATACTTCAAACACACGTTCAAATTCTACAATCCCTGAGTTAGGAGGTGGAGAAGGCCAGACCAAGATTCAGTTAGGGAGGTGGAGAAGGCCAGACCAAGATTCAGGAAGTCTAGACGTACGTTGAGGAATTCTAGACACACATCGAGGAATTCTAGATGCAAGTTGAGGAATTCTAGGGTTACGGGGTCTGCCTTGTCGTAGTTTTCTATGCTAACTCAGCAGAGTCACCATGTGTCACACTAACCTTAACTCTGCAGTCACAACTTGCTTTCATGTATCATTTCAGTTGGTTCCCCCAGTGATCCTCATTACTGTCTAATTTTACAGTGAAAATCTCAGACAGTCCACATGAGATAAAAAGGTTCAAGCAGGACCTCAGCGTAGGTCTCTGGGTCCAGGTTAAGGTTGAATGAAACCAGGCCAGTCAAGACATTCTGGACACCATGGGCAGATTTCCAAACTTCATAGCCTTCTCCACAGAAGGCAGGCTGCCAGGGCGAGACACAGGGGAGTGCCCAAGTACACTCCCCATGAACCCACCTCTCCCATGTAATAGCTGTGACACCTAAGCTCTCTAAACCTGTTTCCTCACCTACTTTTTGAAACTGGGGATCGTAATGGTGCCTGCCTCCAAGAGTTACTGTGAGGATTAAAGAGAATACTGGGTGTAAAGCACCTGACTCAGATTCCTGGCATGAAAAAAGGCTCCATCGTGAGCTATTATGACTCCATGAAAGAGGCCATCATACAGGGCCTATCAGCCTCTCCCATCTCCACCCTCTAGGCCACAGGGGAAGACACTGCCATGCTGGGGTGTGTAACACAGCTCAGGTGTCCCAGCCCACGCATTGCACGAAATAAGCTCACGAATCAGGAGTCACAGGATCAGCAGGGGCAGGATCTCAGGAATACGGCAGAGGGGTGCTTCTTGGTCCTGGGCCTCAATGAGGAATGTCCATGGTTCACAAACCCTTTAAGTGGCCTCAGAGTGCTTCCAATGCAGGGCGAGTATGTGTATGTACTCTGTTTCATTATCAGTCAAAATGCTAAGTTCAGTTGTGAATTTCGTTTCTCTTTCCTTGACACATGAGCCTCTGTAGGCCAACACTAAGGAATAACATGAAATTCACCTTTAAAATATGACTTCTGTCCTTGTTGGTTATCTATGTTATTAATATATATAGAAGTGCGTTATCTGTTAATCCCAAACTCCTAATTTCTCTCTCCCCCGTCACCCACTTTGGTAACCGTAAGTTTGTTTTCTATGTCTGTGTTTTGTATAGTAGTTCATTTGTATCATTTTAAAGATTCCACACATAAGCAGTATCATATATTTATCTTTCTCTGTCTGGTTTACTTCACTTAGTATGATCATCTTTAGGTTCATCCACATTGCTGCTGATGGCATTATTTCATTCTTTTTTATGGCTAAGTAGTACTCTATTGTGTGTATGGACCACATTCTTTCCACCCATTCATCTGTCAGTGGACGTCTAGGTTGCTTCCATGCCTTGGCTATTGTGAATCGTGCTTCAGTGAGCACTGGCGTGCATGTATATTTTCAAATTATGGTTTTCTCCAGATATATGCCCAGCAGTGGGGCACATGGTCACTCTAGTTTCCTAAGGATCCTCATACTTTTCTAGATAGTGGTTGCACCAATTGTACAGCACAGAGAACTATATTCAATATTTTGTAATAAGCTATAAGGGAAAAGAATCTGAAAAAGAATATGTGTGTGTGTGCATGCTCAGTTACTCAGTCCAGTCTGACTCCTTGGCAACCCCATGGACTGTAGCCCACCAGGCTCCTCTATCCATGGAATTCTCTAAGAAAGATACTGGAGTGGGTTACCATTTCCTCCTCCAGAGGATCTTCCCGACCCAGGGATCTAACCCAAGTATCCTGCATTGACAGGAAGATTCTTATCGTGGTGCCACCAGGGAGGCCCACGTGTGTGTATATAACTGAGTCAATCTGCAGTACACCTAAAACTAACACAACATTGCAAATCAACTATACTCCAATTAAAAAATCAAATTGAACTAAATTTGAAAATATGATTTTTTCATGACCACAAGGAAAGCTTGTAGAGGGATTCCCATGCCCTCCCCTGGAACTACTGGAGAGAGAAGAACACACACATCTTCAAACAGGAATGCATCTATAAAAATCAAGATCAGAAAGCCCTTGGACACCGATGAACAATGTGCAGGACTGTTGCAGGAAGTACATCAATTATGACTCATTACATTTAAAAGATGTAATTGCAAGAGAGTAAGCTGTAATTGCATATGTCTCATTTAGCAGGATAAGACGCCCATGTTCACACAGCTCTTTAATATAATGAACACATGTTTCTCTTGGCTTGTTTTCTTTTGCTGTAAAAAGTAAAATCTTTGTTACGAATATTTTCCTTCCCTACAGAGTCTTTCACGTTATCCCTATGGAAATATTAAACAGCCAGAAGCAGATACAGATCCCTACTTCTATCCTTAAATGCGAGAACCAAGTAGGTGAAGACCTGCCAGGATCACAAGACAATATTAATGGCAGAACTGCAACTGAATACTGTCTTTCTACCTCTGACGTTACTCTGCCAACAAAGGTCCTTATAGTCAAGGCTATAGTCTTTCCAGTGGTCACATACGGGTGTGACAGCTGGACCATAAAGAAGGCAGATCGCCAAAGAACTGATGCCTTCAAACTGTGGTGATGGAGAAGACTCCTGGAATTTCCCTGGAGAGCAAGGAGATCAAACCCATCAATCTTAAGGGAAATCAACCCTGAAGACTTGTTGGAAGGACTGATGCTAAAGTTGAAGCTCCAGTATTTTGGTTATCTGATGCAAACAGACAACTCATTGGAAAAGTCCCTGATGATGGGAAAGATTGAGGGCAGAAGGAGTAGAGGGCTTTAGAGGATGAGATGGCTGGATGGCATCACGGATGCAATGGACATGAACTTAGGCAACCTTCGGGAGTTGTTGAGAGACAGGGAGGCCTGGTGTCCTGTGGTCCATGGGGTTGCAAAGACTCAGAAACAATTGGGCTACTGGAAAAGAAAAGCAACAACAACAATCTCTGACTGGGAGACGTCTTTTCCAAAAGTAGGTCCAACACATCTTCAACTGCTGAGCTACTTCTCTTCAAGTATGGTAACTACAGGTCAAGAGAAAAGTCAGGTTAACTCAAAGTGCGATGAGAGTGACAATGAAATTCTCCTTCACAACCAAAGAGAACAGAAAGTAATGAAATAATACTTCCAGATGATAAGGCTTCCCCGATGGCTCACCAGGTAAAGAATCCGCCTGCAATGTAGGAGACACAGCGGATGCGGGTTCAATCCCTGGGTTGGGATGATCCCCTGGAGAAGGCAGTGGCAACCCACTCCAGCATTCTTGCCTGGAGAATTCCATGGACAGAGGAGCCTGGTGAGCTACAGTCCATGGGGTCACAGAGTCTGACAAAACTGTGTGACTAATCAGTAGCAGCAGATGATAAATGGCTATCATTTCAGCTCCTATAAAGCACAAGCTGGTATCAAGATTGCTGGGAAAAATATCGATAACCTCAGATATGCAGATGACACCACCCTTATGGCAGAAAGTGAAGAGGAACTAAAAAGCCTCTTGATGAAAGTGAAAGAGGAGAGTGAAAAAGTTGGCTTAAAGCTCAACATTCAGAAAACTAAGATCATGGCATCCGGTCCCATCACTTCACGGGAAATAGATGGGGAAACAGTGGAAATGGTGTCAGACTTTATTTTTTGGGGCTCCAAAATCACTGCAGATGGTGATTGCAGCCATGAAATTAAAAGATGCTTATTCCTTGGAAGGAAAGTTATGACCAACCTAGATAGCATATTCAAAAGCAGAGACATTACTTTGCCAACAAAGATCTATCTATTCAAGGCTATAATTTTTCCAGTAGTCATGCATGGATTTGAGAGTTGGACTGTGAAGAAAGCTGAGCACCGAAGAATTGATGTTTTGGAACTGTGGTGTTGGAGAAGACTCTTGAGAGTCCCTTGGACTGCAAAGAGATCCAACCAGTCTATTCTAAAGGAGATCAGTCTTGGGTGTTCTTTGGAAGGACTGATGCTAAAGTTGAAACTCCAGTATTTTGGCCACTTCATGCGAAGAGTTGACTCATTGGAAAAGACTCTGATGCTGGGAGGGTTTGAGGGCAGGAGGAGAAGGGGATGACAGAGGATGAAATGGCTGGATGGCATCACTGACTCGATGGACGTGAGTTTAAGTGAACTCCGGGAGTTGGTGGTGGACAAGGAGGCCTGGCGTGCTGCAATTCATGGGGTCGCAGAGTCGAACACAACTGAGTGACTGAACTGAACTGAACTGATACTCTGTGATATAATCATTCAAGAGAATACTCAAAATAAAGACATTTTCATACAAAGATCAGGAGAATTTATCAATGGAAGCCTCCCTTCCCAAAGTATCCACTAAATTACACATTTCATTAAAAAGAAAACAATCTGGAAAAAAGAGGAAACAGAAGAAGTAACAATGAAGAAAAAATGGTAAGCATGTTTAGAAATCTATGTAG
The DNA here is from genome assembly GCF_002263795.3 of Bos taurus. Lineage (NCBI taxonomy): Eukaryota > Metazoa > Chordata > Mammalia > Artiodactyla > Bovidae > Bos > Bos taurus. The sequence goes on along the minus strand of NC_037338.1, from coordinate 7,346,053 downwards.
ACATTGTTTGCAAAAATTAAAAACTAAGTCGTGGAGGAAATTAACTACAAATCAGGTCTAAATTATAAGGTAAAAAGATATAATTCTGAAATTGGCAGATAGCAGGTAAAATTTTTTTAATATAAATATTATTCATGAAGACAACAAAACAATAAGAAAACAGAAAATAATATGTTTACTGTGATCCCAAATGCAATTTTCACATTTTACATATATTAACAAACTTAATTCTCACAACAGCCTAGGACATGGGCACTTTTACTATCCCCATTTCACCAAAGGGTAACTGAGCTCAGAATTTCAGTTATGTACCAAAAAATCATACAACTACAAAATTATGCAAGAAAATGTTCCTGAGATGTGAGCCAAGGCAGACTGGACTGGGTCCTGTTTACTCAGGTATCTTATTAAAATTGAAATGTAACCACAAAAAATATGGAAAGAGAATATATGATAATATATTAAAAAATGAAGGGAAAACTTGACTCAGCGAAAATATGACAAGAGAACTGAAGAGACCAGGTAAAAGTGTAGTAAACAGACGGTAAAGTCTGAATATATCATTATGCACAACATACATAATTATGCTTCTCCTTAAACTGCAGATATTTGAAATTTTAAATTAAAGATAGAAAGTCTACTCACATGTGGTTTAACGAGATACAGCTAAAGGAAAATTACCCAGTTGATTTGATATGATAATTATGGTTAGGGAAAAAACATGTCTGGAAAATATAGGTGTGGAAAACATAGATACAGAAAAAAATACATGTGCAAAATGAAGTTTATTTTGAATAGCAATAGGGATATAAGAAAAAACAGACTTTGAGCCACAAGAAAAATGTTTAAAATAGGGACATTAATGAGTAACCTAATAAGTAAAGGAAGGATTTACTCAGAAGATTTTAACAATATTGAGCTAGTAGATACTTAATAACAAAGCATTAAAATATTAAAGCAAAAAATAACAAACTTACAAACAGCAATTGACATCACAGTCTTAGAGAGTGGTTTTAATGTACCCCCAGAAACTAATAGATAAAATAACCCCAAAAAATTGGTAATGCTATTTCATATCTGCACTCCATAATTTGAAATTTCATCTAGTCCTCTGCGTGTATGCACATATGTGTGCCGGTATATGTGTACAAGTGCCTGCATGGAATAGAGAACACACAATCTTTTTCAATCAAAGCTTGAAATGTAGTTTTAAATGACCACCTATTAAGTCAGAGTGTGTGTGTGTGTGTGTGTGTGTGTGTGTGTATGTGCGTGCACTCAGTTGTATCTGACCCTTTGCAACCCCAGGGACTGTAGCCTGCCAGGCTCCTCTGTCCATGGAATCTTCCAGGCAAGAATACTGGAATGGGTTGCCATTTCCTATTCCAGAAGATATCCCCAACCCAGGGATCGAACACAAGTCTCTTGCGTCTCCTGCATTGGCAGGCAAATTCTTTACCGCTCACCCAGCTGGGAAGCCCCATTAGGCCACAGAAGATGTCTCAATCAATATAAAAAAACAACCAGGTCTATATAACCAAAATGGACTAAACTATGAATAAAAATTTAAAAATAACCATACATCTCAAAATGTTTATTACTATAACTCAAACTACAATCCTAAATACTTATTGAGCTACAATAAAAAAATCACAAGGAAAATGTAAAACACTGAGAATTGAGCTAAAGTAAAAACTCTATACGTCAAAACCATGCAAAGCAACTGAAACAGGATCAGAAGGATATATTTCTAGCCTTAAATACGTATATTACCATTCCTCTAAATTATAAACATTTGGATCATGAGAATTCATCTTTAAGAAGAGTTTCATTTAATATTCCTATTTCATCTCAGGAGGCATTTATTTGACTTCATAAAGACCAAACTGTATTTTACAGGTCCTGATGCATCATCAACAGTCATGTTTCCAGCTTTACCACTAATGTACGGTGTTAAGTTCTCCTCAGAATACAGATGGTTTGCAAGTTAAAAGCAGTAATGATTTCACACCAATTATTAGGAAAGTGCAATTTCATTTGCATCATCTCCCCGAATTCTTTAGTCTTTACCATTTTCTTTATTGCTATTATTATAACTTGCAATAGATAAATTTACATAAATTTAGAGTACCATGAATACTTTTTATTTTTATTTTATTTTTAAAAAGTTTTTATTGGAGTATCATTGATTTAAAATGTTGTGTTAGTTTCACGTGTACAGCAAAGTGAATCATATATATATATATGTCTCCACTTTTTTTTTAAGATTTTTCCCCATACAGGCCATTAGAGAGTACTGAATAGAGTTCCCTGTGCTATACAGCAGGTTCTTATTAGTTATCTATTTTATACATAGTAGTGTGTATATGTTGGGCTTCCCGGGTAGCTCAGCTGGTAAAGAAGCCACCTGAAATGCAGGAGACCCTGGTTTGATTCCTGGATCAGGTAGATCCCCTACAGAAGAGACAGACCACCCACTTCAGTATTCTTGGGCTTCCCTGGTGGCTCAGACAGTAAAGAATCCACCTGCAAAGTGGGAAACCTGGGTTCGATCCCTGGGTTAAGAACATTCCCTGGAGGAGGGCATGGCAACCCACTCCAGTATTCTTACCTGGAGAATCCCCATGGACAGAGGAGCCTGGTGGGCTCTGTGGGGTCGCAGGGAGTCAGACACGACTGAGTGACTCAGCACAGCACAGTGTGTATATGTCAATCCCCAATTCCCAATTTTATCCCTGTTCACCCTAGTCAAGGCTATGGTTTTTCCAGTAGTCATGTATGAATGTGAGAATTGGACTATAGAGAAAGCTGAGCGCCAAAGAATTGATGCTTTGGAACTGTGGTGTTGGAGAAGACTCTTGAGAGCCCCTTGGACTGCAAGGAGATCCAACCAGTCCATTCTAAAGGAAATCAGTCCTGATGTTGAAGCTGAAACTCCAATATTTTGTCCACCTGATGCGAAGAGCTGACTCATTTGAAAAGACCCTGATGCTGGGAAGGATTGAAGGCGAGAGGAGAAGGGGACGACAGAGGATGAGATGGTTGGATGGCATCACCGACTCAATGGACACGAGTTTGAGTAAACTCTGGGAGTTGGTGATGGACAGGGAGGCCTGGCATGCTGCAGTCCATGGGGTCGCAAAGAGTCAGACATGACTGAGTGACTGAACTGAACTCACCATATCCCCTGGTAACCATAAGTTTGTTTTCTACATCTGTGACTCTTGTTTTGAAAATAAGTTCATTAGTTACCATTTTTTTAGATTCTGCATATAAACAATATCATATGATATTTGTCTTTCTGTGTCTGACTTACTTCACTCAGTATAATAATCTCTAGGCCCACCCATGTTGCTGCAAATGGTTCTTTTATGGCTGAGTAATATTCCATTGTGCATATGTGCCATATTCTCTTTATCCATTACTCTGTTGATGGACATTTAGGTTGCTCCCATGTCCTAGCTATTGAAAAAGTGCCACAATGAACATTGGGGTGTATATGTCCTTTCAAACAGAGCAATCAACAAAGGATTAATCTCCAAAATAGAGTGTCATAAATGTTTTGTTTATAACATAGTCTCAAGTGTCAGTTTTCCACAGCTGTGAATTTAATGAGAATAAATAAATAGCCATATTTTGGACAAGATGATGACAAGAAAATGGCTCAGTAGGAGTTATAACAACTAAACTATTTAAATATCTTTGTCCACTTTAATAAGACTAATGTCAAATAGCCATGCCAATTGTGGAGCTTGTCAGTTCATAAAAGTATTCATCACTGAAAATATTGAAAGTAATGCTAATTATGTTTTCAATTGTAACTGTTTTTTCAGCGATTAATAATCCTTATAAGTTTGGAGTCAACATACTGGAAAACAAGTAACTTCAATAATTAATGAGGTAAACTTTCAATTCAGTAATTTTTTAAATAATGACAAAATACACCCTAATAAAGTAGAAGTAACTAAATAATAGAGAGCAGAAATTTATAAATTAGAAGCCAACCAGAATGCAATTCTTTGGAAAAGAATAAAATAAATAAACTTCTATGAATTTTGATCAAAGTAAAGAAAGATAAAAATAACAATGTTAGGAAAAATAAAGTAGAACTTAAATACAAATAAAGTGAAGATTTTTAAAATCATGAAAAATAGATTTCTTCCCATAAATTTAAAAATGCAAATGAAATAATGACTTTCTAGAACAATAAAAACAACAAAACTGACCTAAGAGGACATAGACAAGCCAACAGAACAACAAACTTTAAAGCAATTGAATCATTAGTGAAAATATACCCATACACAAACCAACCAATTCACCTGGTTTACAGGTAAGCTTTTACAAGCCTACAAAGTACAAATAAGTTTATACAAAAGGTTTTCTGTATACCTCTTTAGGACTTCAAGCTATGCAAAAGAATTCTGTAAATGACAAAGCATCTCATTAATGATAAATATTATTCTCATTTTTAAAGTTGACCCAAAGACCAACATTTTTGGTAGGAAATCACCTGCTGTTATCTTAAAAAGTACAAAATTATATCTGTGGTAGAGTGCAGTGATAATTCTAGAAGACATGTGAAACGATCTTTAGAAAGACCCTTGAAGTCATCCTTTGGACAGAAAACAGGAAAAGTATGGTCGGCCCAATAGGAAGAGACGGTGGCTTTGAGAAAGTAAGAAATTAGACCTCTTCTTTGAGCTTTATCAGGAACAAACACATGTCATCAGGAGCACCTGGCTTTACAGGTGTGTTCAAAGTGAGACGTAGTTCAAATAATAAATGAAAGGCATGAGCCTCATCCACTGACCAACCAGTTGGTGAATACGCTTCAGGAAAACCAAATGTAACAAAGAGAAACAGATCAAAGGCAAGGATGGGTTTTTCCAGAGATCAAGATCTCAGTAATCAGGTGGATATTAACTAAAGAAACTCTCTGGTTTCATATTTAAATTCAGAACTGCCTGGAGCCCAGAGGAGAAACATTCATGCACCAAACTGCTTTGTCTTCCCCCTCAAATAACAATCCAAGTTATATCATTTCAAGACAACAGGATGAACAGAAGACAAAAATTGTGCATGCTAACCCAAGTTCAAGGGCAAAGGTGAGAGATGACACCTGGAAAAGGCAAACAGGCCAGCTTCTCATGACTGCAAGAGTTGACAGAGTGTCTGGAGATCCACTGAGACAAACAAGGCAGCTGTGCTGCTCTAAACAGCAGGGGACACACTGCTTTGTCCCAGGACCCTGAACAGAGTTAGAATGTATGCCCAAGTTCACCCAGTCTAGGACAAATCCACTAACCCACTTCTTGGGCAAGGAATTCAGAGGAGACAAGCTTAGAATGAACAGGTTTCCCAGGTGGCTCAGTGGTAGAGAATCCACTTGCCAATACAGGAGTCATGGGTTTGATCCCTCAGTCAGGAAGGTGCCCTGGAGAGAGAAATGGCAACCCACTCCAGTATTCTTGCCTGGAAAATCCCATGGACAGAGGAGCCTGGCAGGCTACAGTCCACAGGGTCATAAAAGAGTCGGACATGACAATGACTAAATAAGCAACAAACAATCTTAGAACACACTAGGAAATTTTTCCTTTCTTCATCCTCTGGCTACCTATTATTCCAGGCTGTAGAACTCCATCCCTGTGTCCAGGATTTACCAGGCAAACTGAGCAGTTATAACTGTTTAAAAAAAATCAAGTCACTCAAAATATAAACATCCAAAGTGAAAGAACAATTACAGTTCAAATGCACAAGGATGTAAGTGAAAAAAATTTCGGGAGATCTTTCTTGCCAAAAACAAAACAAAACACAACTTTTCAAAGGTGGAGCGAATCTGCTGCATTCTTTTATTTACTTAACCCACTTCACACACACACATACACATCATCATCATCATCAATTTAGGAAACTTTTCAACTACAGAACTTTCTTTTTGATCAAGTCACAGGAAAGTGGACTGTCCCTGATAATCAAGTTGTTGTTCAGTTGCTAAGTTGTGTAAGACTCTTTGCAACCCCATGGACCAGGCCTCCCTATCCATCACTATCTCCCAGAGTTTGTTTAAACTTATGTCCATTGAGTCAGTGATGCAATCCAACCATCTCATTCTCTGTCTCCCCATTATTTTGCCTTCAATTTTTCCCAGCATCAGAGTCTTTTCCAATGAGCTGACTCTTCGTATCAGGTGGCCAAAGTATTAGAGTTTTGGCTTCAGCATCAGTCCTTCTAATGATTATTCAAGGTTGATTTCCTTTAGGCTTGACTGACTTGATCTCCTTGCAGTCCAAGGGACTCTCAAGAGTCTTCTCCAACACAGTTTGAAAGCATAAAGCTGGATCATTCAACACTACTAAAAATGCATTTTCTCACTTCTGATTGAAGTATTTCTAAGGTTACAGTAGACAGCAATCTAGAAAATGATTCTGAATTCACCACTGGAAATGATTTCAACCTCCTACAAATGCTATTAGGTGCCTCCGTGGGGGCAACCTGTGATCCACATTCAGCTTAATCACTAGCAATGTTCCTCCATGTTCTCTGGGGCAGGTAAGCTCAGGTACGCTAGGTACACACTAAAAAAACTGCCCCAAATGCAAACCGCGACATTTTGCATGAGTTAACACTCCCATTCCCCCATAGCCTCACATCTCCCTGCACTGACTGCTCAATTCATCACCCCACCCAAATATGAGTTAATCACATCATACAAGTCCTGCCAAAGTAATAGTCTTTCCAGAGTGTACATGCTAAGTCGCTTCAGTCTTTCCAGTGCAAAAGTTCAAGTAGAATCTGATTGACCAGACTACTGTTTAATGGGCTGTAAAAATGTCTTAGGTACCTGCACAGTCTTCCCTAAAGCCAAAAAGAAAGTTTAGGGCCTTGGGGACAGGGGGGCGGATCCCCGGGCATTTTATAGGTCTTCTAGGAACAGAGCTACAGCAGATGGACAGGGCTGGACTATATACTGGAAGAACCTAGAAAAGACCCCAAGCACTAGCTTGTGGCTCAGCTGGTAAAGAATCTGCCAGAAATGCAGAAGACTCTGGTTTGATTCCAGGATTGGGAAGATCCCCTGGAGAAGGGACAGGCTACCCACTCCAGTATTCTTGGGCTTCTCTGGTGGCTCAGATGGTAAAGAATCCACCTGCAATGCGGGAGACCTGGGTTCGATCCCTGGGTTGGGAAGGTCCCCTGGAGGAGGCCATGGCAACGCACTCCAGATTCTTGCCTGGAGATTCCCCATGGACAGAGGAGCCTGGCGGGCTACAGTCCATGGGGTCACAGAGTCAGAAACAACTGAACAACTAAGCACAGCACTAGCTTATCCTTATTTCTCTGAGAACCACACCCTCAACCCACCATCTCTACTCCACTCAGACCCTTCTGGCCAAGAGACATGAACATCATCTGTTTCCATCTGGATGCCGCATCACATGCAGAAAGGAAAGAGGAAGCTCCAAATTTGGAGGAGGCAGAGAGATGGGCAGAACAGCAAAGTGCCAGGGAATATAAACACATCTGGATGAGAAAACTGCCAATGGGAAGATAAATACATCCATGAGCTCACACAAGCAACAATGCCTTTTAATAAAACACTGTACAATTAACATGATAAGGTCAAATAAGATAGATAGATCATGACAGAAAAACAAAGCAAGTGTTAAAAGGCAACCTGAGATAAGAACACTTGGAAAAGGCGGAGCCTAAGACAGAAGCAGAAAAAGGGGAGAGGCGGCCCAGTCCAGAGGAAAAGGAACCATAGTGCCAGAAAACTGTCAAGAGTGATTTCTGCTTCTCTTCCACCACTTCTGATGGTGACAATACTCAGTACTCACTGCATGCCCAGCTGTCCTATGAAGGTTACACACATCTCTTCTCATTTAACCCTGACACCAAACAAGCCTCCAGGGTAGGCAGGAAGATGAGACATTGAGCAGAGCTGGGTGAAATTCTGGCTCACCATCTGGCAGCAAGGTAACATCTCCATCTCTCAATTGCCTTGCATATGATATGCGGTCATCATTTCTGCCCCGGATGATTGTTAAAATTAGAGATAATGAACTTAAGTGCCTACTAGCGGCTGTTATTAGAGTGAGTGATCAGATGAAGATAATCAAGAGTGAGGAACAGAAGGAAGAGCCACAGTTGAATAAAAATGGCAACAGAGAAGCAGTCATAGAAACAGAAAGGAAGCACTACGCCAGGGACAAAGATTCAGACAGAGAAAAAGAGAACAGAGAACACTTGGCTCTCCGCTTTGTGTGTCTGTGCAAACTGTCTGAGTTTTATTTTCCACCTCCACCAAGCAGGTATATACTATCTGCCCTTCCTACCTGGCAGGGTTGCCCTGAGGACCATATAAGGAGACGAGCACCTGCATTTACAAGGACAGGCAACACTTTTATGCAAATGTGCACATCTGCTTAATACATGGAGAAATCCTTTCCCCCTTATTCTATTTCCCAAGGGAAATTAAAACATTCAACCAGTTTTAATGTTAAAACCGGGCAATTACAGGCTGTAAAGTCTTCTTTGGGCACCGTTAACAGAATCTGGTTAATGTAATCTAACATCCAAGATTCGGCTTCTTCCCTGCAACTTGCACCATCTACAAACTTGTTTTGCGCTTCCCTCTCAATTTATGTCTTTGTTTATTCCTCTCTGGAATGTTGTTCCCTTTCATCTGCGATGGACCGTCTTCTAGTCATCCCTGAAAACCTAGTTGAAATGTTTGTCCAGCATGAGGAAGTGATTCTCTTCTCTCTACACTGCATATTATCTTTTCTGAATGTCTTACTCCATCTAGCATTTTTATGGATTATGATCACTGGGCTGTATGCCATCCCCTCCCCCCAATCTTCAGGTGTGAGGATGCCAGCAATGTGTCTTTTTATCCTTTATGTAGACCTTAGAGCATGGGTCTTTTCAAGGGGCAAATGTATAAAACATATGCAATAATGCATAAATTCTGTCCACCTAACAACTTTTTGGAATCATTACACCAGTAACTGCTATATTCTAAGATTAAAAAGTATATACATATAAAGTAAAAATAATATAAAGCACCACAAGCATAATAAAATTTAAGTGGGGTGAAAATAAATGAAGATGAATGAATAAGCCAACAAAGTCCTACTGTATAGCATAGGGAACTCTGTTCAATGTCATGTGGCAGCTTGGATGGGAGGGGAGTTTGGAGGAGAATGGATACAAGCATATGTACGCCTGAGTCCCTCCGCTGTCCACCTGAAATTATCACAACATTGTTAATCAGCTATACTCCAATACAATAAAAAAAATTTTAATTTTTTAAATTAAAAAAAAAAGGTGAGAAAACAGATTTGGAGATATATTTCCAAATGAGAGTTTAAGGTAGTTTTTGAAACTTGGGTTTTTTTAAACATGCAACTGGCTTCACTGGCCTTAGTCACCAAGAAAATGCTTCCTGGAGAGCTGTCACTCTCCAGCCTTGGCCCAGAGGAGGGAAGGCACAGGGCCCCTTTCCCAGACACCCTGTCGTGCTGCAGGCACTCAGGTGCCCCTGATCCCCTTTTCCAGACACCGCAGCAGTCAGGTGCGGGCCAGGGTCTGCGTGGCTACCAAGGCGCATCCATCTCCAAGCATCAAGGGCTTCGACCATTCTAGCAGCACTGATGCCCTGCTCCCAGTAAGTGAGACCCAAAATTTCAGCCCACTCCCCTCCTCCCGCAATCAACAGGTCTCCACTTTGCCAGAGGGCTGTCACTCGGCATGCCAGGCAGAGGAAGCAGCGAATCGCTAAGTTGGTTACAGGTTGCAACTCCGGGGCTATTTCAAGGCCAAGTTCCACAAGAACCAAAGCATAAAGCTGCTCCCCCCACACCCCTCCCCCGGGGAGGGAAGGTCCCTTTCGGCGAGATGAAGCTGCTCTGTCGCCCCTGCCCGGGTCCCGGGGAGGCGGCCACGACCCAGAGGTCAATTCGCCGCGGCCCCTGCCCCACCCCCGCGGGTCCGGCGCGCTCACCGATCTTGGCCAGGGAGGCCAGCAGGATCCACAGGGTGATCTCGAAGGGGATCTGCACGTGGGGGTAGTCCAGGGTGAACACTGGCAATCGGCTCTCCTCGAACGGCGTCGTGCCCGGAGCCACCACGCTGGCGGGGCTGGGCGGAATGGAGCTCGTGCCCCGGGCCCGCGGCGCGTCCAGCAGGGTCTCGGCTCGGGCGCCCGCCGGCCCCGCCGCCTGCAGGAGCAGCAGCAGCAGCAGCAGTGGGGCCTGCCCTCTCAGCCCAGGGCCCGCCGGCTCCATGGGCGCTGCTCCCCGCGCCACTGTAGCCCAAGCGGTCGGCCCTTCGTGCGCTCAGCGCATCGCCCCTGAGCCGGCAGCGCTGCCCGCCGCCGCCACGGGGCCGGGAGTCTGCGACGCACCGGCCCGGTCCCTGCTGCGAGCAGGCGCAGCGCCTGGCGGGCGCGCACGGGACACTCGAGGCCACAGCGCGGACCCTCGGCGCCCTCAGCCGCCCGCCGCCGCCGGCCGCCGGCCCATGTCCCGTCCGCCGCCCGCCGCGGCTGCAGGCCCGGCCCCGGGCGGCCCGCGGGCGGGGGCGGGGCGGGGCGGGCGCGGCGCCCGCCGCCGCTGGGCGGGAGGACCGGCCCGGGGCGGGCGCGCGACGCACCTGCCGAACCCGCCGGCGAAGCGGGGCCCGGAGCCGCGGGGGCGGCGGCCGCGCTCGCCTGGGGCCCACGCCGCGCGGCGAGACCGGCCAGCCCCGGAGCCGGGGAGCTCTGGGCGCACGGGCCGCGCCGGGCGCGAGGTGACCGGAGCTGTCCCCGCCCCGGAGGCCGCGTCGGGCATCCATCCAGGGAAGGGGCCGGCGCACCCACGCGGCGCGCGGGGGAGACCCGGGGCGCGCGCCCGGCGCGGAAGGTCTAGAAAAGTCTCCTGGGGTCCCTCTTCCTATACTTCGCCAGGTCGTGCCTGGGGCACTCTCTGTCTCTGTCTCGGGGCGCCGTGTTCCCGCGATCCCACCCGAGCCTCGGCTTTACCACCGAGCACGGCTGTCAATCGCCGGACCCCTGTCGGTTCCACTATTCTTCCCGCCCCCGTCACAAAAAAGGAAAACATCTCTGATTTCAGGCTTCGAGGTGTTCACGTCCCGGAGCAGCAGAACCATCATTATTTCGTGGAAAGCCGGTGATTTGCAGAGCTCAGATGAACCCGCTCCGCTAATTACAGGACAGGCTGTGGTCTGGAGAGCGGAGGCGAGGAAGTGCGGTTCCCCTTCTGGATCGGAAGGAGCCCCGTCTGCCCGCTCACCCGGTCGTCCTGGTTCTGAGATTCGGAGTGAGCGCAGCGGCCTCGCGGGAGTCGGCCTTGACCTTGCTGCCTGCCATCCGCTGTCGCAGCATCTTTGTCACCAGGAACTGAAGGCTCCCTGAAAGCAGACAAGTGGTCACTTCAGTACCTGAAACCGTTTTGCCTTCGTTAGGAAACCAAAATCTTTTCTCATTTTGTTAATGCGTCCAGACATGGCTCCTGCTGTTAAACGCCCTGAAGTTCAACATTCGAGGCAAATTTTACTTTCAAAGTTCTAACATAGGGAATCTGAAATGTCAGCAAAAGGGACAAGGGAAAAAAAAAATTCCTTGACCTGAACAGCCGTTTTCAGACCTTGGAAGAAATGAGGAGAAACAAGTCCAGGAGAAAAATGGGAGGATTCTAGCAGAGGGCACAGAACACTTCCCTTAATACTTGACAGAACATATCTGTTTAAAAAGTGCAACAGAGTAGAATTTAAGGATGGTCTATCCTCTGTAAAAAATAATAATAATAATTGAGCCATCCAGAAATCTGCCTCCCCCTCTCTATTGGAAATTGTCTGGAAATCTGCTGGAAATTTGTGTTAAAATGTGAACTTAGCATTTCCTTCTAAGGGAAGGAGCAGCAAATAACTGCTTTTAAAAAAGCAAAAGTGTATCTCCACATGGGAAGCTCAATGCAAGGTATTTTTTGTGTGTTGTTGTTAATCACCCTGAAAACCAAAGACATGCTATACCCATTGTACCCATTTTATGTGAAGAATTAGGATGAAGGAAGGTAAAAGCAAACAAGTAAAAAGACTTACTCAAGCAGGGGTCTGAAAGGAATTCCAGCCCAGGCCTGTTCAGGTAACACTGGTTCCATCCCACCTTCCACCCTGTGACTAGTTGCTCCCCAAAGAGTAGGTTACTTCCTTAGGGGCTTTCAAATAGAATAGTGGAGATTCATTTAGGAAATATCCCCGAAAGCTGTAGCAGAATAAAGTATTATTTCCAGTAAGCGAATCAGGCCAGTTCTACACATTGAGTGAAATAATGGTAGGCCAAAGGCACATTCTGACAGTAATTTCTAGGAGTCTGACTCACGTAATCTATTTAAGGATAATGTCACCCCAGAACCAGGATGATGAAGGTCAGATCTACGATTCTGGGACCTTCCTGCCCATGGGAGCTGTAATGACTTCAAACTCCAGGTTTGATCCCTGAGTCAGGAAGATTCCCTGGAGGAGGAAATGGCAATCTATTCCAGTATTCTTGCCTGGAGAATCCCATAGACAGAGGAGCCGGGGGTGGGGGTGGGGGGTGGAGTGGGGTGGGAGGGGAAAGCTTCAGTCCACAGAAGCACAAAGAGTTGGACATGACTGAGCGACTAACACAACACTGTAGTTGAAGGTTATCAACTTTTTCTTACATTTGGAAAAATGCTCTTTTATTTATTCTTATCCACGGAAGATGAATGTCTTGACTGTAAACACTCTTGCCATCTCTCAAACAAGAAAGGGTTAAATTACACCCCTTTGCTGACAAGGGCTTGGCTGAGCCATTTCTCTGAAGGGCCCCCTGACTAGGAACTCAGCCCCTAAAAGTGATAAAAACATCACCTATTACTGTACCCATGGGAGGAATGAAGTCTCTGCCAAGTTAAAAATCCCTGAGTGGCTCCTCAGTACCTTCGGAAAGACAGAAACTCTGCAGTGACCCACCTAATCTGACCTTTGCCCTTTCCTCTTACTACTTCATTTCCGGGCCCCACCCTCAATGCTCTATGAACTCTGATCAATGTTCTAGGATCGCCCTCTCTTCAAGGCCTTTGCACACCAGTCCCTGTGCAGAGGAAACTTTCTGCCCTCTGCCCTACACTTTCCTGCTAGGGTCTCAGCTCAAAGGTAACTGGATCAAGGAACAATTACCTGGCACCTGCATTTCTGAACTAATTAGGGCCCTTTTGTGCCCTCTGATTCTCCCCCTACCTTTCTGTCTTAGCACTTCGTCATTTTCCTTCTCTCCAACTAGACAGAAAGCTCCATGAAGGTAAGGATGACCTGTTTGGTTCACTTTTTTATTCTTAGTCCCTGACACAATGCCTGGAGCATAGTAAGTACCCACTGAGTATGTGCTGGGTGAATAAAAGTGGTCTGACCTGGAATGACTGTCCTCCAGCCTTGGGGACATGGGCTGCAGAACTTTCTCATGGTTGGATCAGTTTCAGGTTGGATGTGAATAGCTCCACGTGAAATGTTTCCTTCCAATGATCCTGGTTCATATTTTGGGGACTCACATCTCCTTTTCTCTTTTCTACCCAAATGTGAAAATCCAATCACATGATGTGATTTCTAAATAATTTCATACATAATAATTACCTGGAGAAGGAAATGGCAACCCACTCCAGTATTCTTGCCTGGAGAATTCCATGGACAGAGGAGCCTGGCCAGCTATAGTCCATGGGGTCACAAAGAGTTGGACCCGACTGAGCAACTGAGCACGCATGCATGCGGTCTCCAGATAATTGTTATGTTGTTATGTGTTAGTTGCCCAGTCATGTCCTACTCTTTGTGACCCCATGGACTGCAGCCCACCAGGCTCCTTTGTCCATGGAATTCTCCAGGCAAGAATACTGGAGTGGGCTGCCATTTCCTTTTCCAGGAGATCTTCCCAACCCAGGGATTAAACCCACTTCTCCTGCATTGGCAGGCCCATTCTTTCCCAACTGCACCACCAGGGAAGCCCCTTACCTGGAGAGAGTAGCACTGAGACACGCACTACCATGTGTGAAATAGACAGCTAGTAGGAAGTAGTTGTGTAAGGTGTGTAACACAGGGAGCCCAGCCTGGCACTCTGTGATGACCTAGAGGGGTGGGGTGGGGGGAGCGGAGGGAGGCTGAAAAGGGAGGGAATATATGCAGACTTATGGCTGATTCGTGTTGTTCTATGGCAGAAACCAATACAACATAGTAAAGCAATTATCCTCCAATTAAAAATAAATTTTAAAATATCAATATTTTAATATCAAAATTATCAAACCATCAAAATATCAAACTATGTAAAATATTTAATATTTTTGTAAAAATTTTATAGATATATTTTTTAAATTATAATTTATTTTAAAATTAATAATAAATTTAATGTTGAAAATTTTAATATTTATAATAATTACCTGATTTGAGATGAACCATCATGTATTAGCATAAGAATGCTACCTAGGAACATAGGAATCCTCTCAGAAAAAGTAGTAAATATCTTTTTTCTGCCTGTCCATCTAAAGTGGTCTATTAGAGGGACTTCCCTGGTGGTACAATGGTTAAGACTCTGCCTTCCAATGCAGGAAGCATGGGTTTGATCCATGGTCCAGTAACTAAGATCCCACATGCCGTGCTGTGTGGCCAAAAAAAAAAAACAAGACCGAAAACAAACAAAAAAATAAAGATCTATTAGAATTTTAATGTAATCATATTAATGGATCTTTTAATAGGTATAACTCTACTGAAGACAGTATCTCTGGAATCACTAAAACTCATGAAGGATTTGGAACTTAGCTTAGGAGGAAGTATACCTTAAAGAATAAAAATATGAGCCCTGCAGAGGAGATTAGAATTATCACCAAGTCCAAAGCTGGTCTTAAATTCTCCCCACCCCATGCCCCTTGCCGTGGAAGGTTCTAGAGGACCTGAGATTTAATTTTGTGTCTTTCCTGGTGGCTCAGAAGGGAAATAATCTGCCTGCAATGTGAGAGACCTGAGTCAGGAAGATCCCCTGGAGAAGGGAATGACTACTCACTCCAGTATTCTTGCCTGGAGAATTCCATGGACAGAGGAGCTTGACAGGCTACATACAGTCCATGGTCTCAAAGAGTCAGACTCAACTGAGCAACTAACACTTTCACTTTCTCTTGCTACACAGAGCGCGGAGTGTAGAGATGTTGCTGTGTGTTGATCCCCCAGGAAGTGCTGTGCAAAAAGAACAAGCAGAAATCTTGGTCTCTGCACTGACAAACAGCTCCCGAAAGGGTGACTCTCCCAGCTCTGCTTATCAGATGCAGAGTGGAGAGTGGTGGAGGGGAAGCGATCTGATTCTAAATGGCAGTGTCCCCCTCCTCCACTGAGGGGCGCCAACACCCTCTCCACGGGTCAGTGACTCCCTGAGCGTCCAGCCCACTGGGTGAGCTTAATCAATAGCCAGGAGACAGAGAAAATCTTCATCATTATACTATTATAGTGTAATTGTCAGGAGAGTACATAGCAATAGTTAGATAATAGTTAGAACTGATATTTCACATTGTTTATTTTTTACACATTTTTATAATATTCATCCCTTAACTCGCCCATCTTTGAAATCTGCATTGTACAACCATGAACACTTAGTTTCATAATAATATTGCAACTCAAAATATTTGCTTGTGAAAAACCAACACTTGTGGTACTGTTGATTTTAGTGTTTTTTTTTTTTAATTTTTAAAATAGGTTAATACATTCATGTGTTCAGCACAATGAGAGGTTTGACTTTTAAAATATTTGGCTACACCGGGTCTTAGCTGCAGCATGGAGAATCTTCGATCTTGTTGTGGTATGCAGTTGATGATTTTATTGTTATGTTTGAAGTCAAAGTCTTAACTAGCTTTTTTTAAAAAAAAAAAAAAAAGTTCTCAGCAAAAATCTAGAGCCCTGTTCTTAGAGTGCAGCCTTATGAAGGATTGTGCTGTGGTGTAAATTGTTTTATTGATGTGCCTGGAATTAAGTGCCTTTCTCTGTTTCTTTGTAGCCAGAGGTATTTGTTTCATTTCAGCAGAGAAATGTCTAGCTATGTGAAAAGCTACTGCCTGCAAATTCCAGGTATAAGAGTGGTGTTATTAATATGGAAATCTCCTAGTGTATTTAAAATGAGACTCTGCCTTGAGATATTCGACTGGGAAGTCTTTCAGAGCCTCAGTTTTCCTTCATAAAATGAGAGATTTGGAATAAGAAAATTTGTTTCTTTATAAAAGGCTTTACAGGTCTAGCATTGGAATCCAACAAGTCTATCGGAAGAGGACACACGCTCGCATTCCACCTCACCTTCCTCAGGGACCTCAATGTCACCTGTGAGAGAAGGTCACTGTCACCCTGTCCTTCAAGCTTTGCCACGTTGGGGCTCTACCCTGATGTGCAATGCAGTCAGAATGCAAACAACAATGGATAGGACCTTCTGAGTAGCACTGCACTATTACATGTAAGGCACATCCATTCATCAATTCAACTTACATTTATAGAACCTCTGCAGTTTCTGGGCACCTGCAACTACAAGTTTCTTGGCATCTATGGAAACCAGTAAGTCAGAGTGCTTCAGCGGATTGTGGGGAGGAAAAGTAGTATTTCCTCCACCCTCCATAGTGGCCATAGTGGAAGCAGAGATACGACCAAGCCCAAACCTGGAAATAAAGGAGCCAGGGTTTAAAACACTGATCTTCTTCTAAGCGTGTTCCTTTCTGCATGTTCATCTAAGCATCTTCATCCACTTTCCACCCCCTTCCATCTTGAATAAATCCTTAAAGTTTTTTGAGTTTCCATTTATCTGTCCAAAGGTCGCTCTAAAAAGCATGCTTGTGCAGATTTTATTTAATAAGAGTTCACTCTCAGAAAATCTCGTCAGCTGCTTCTAGTGTGAATTTTGGTCCAAGCTATTCAAAGTGGACTGTTTCTGTGGTTTCCTAGTACTTCCCCAATGGGGAGGTGCAAAATCTAATCTATATACTTTGGTATTTCTGCATTTCCTATAGTCCTTGGACTCCTACTATTTTATGATCAGTCTTAAAACTTGAAAACAGCTTAAAGAGCCAGTATTAGTTTAAAACTTAGTGTGTGCTGTGCTTATCTTTGACCTATGTTTTCATCCACCCACCCGTTCATTTATCTTTTCAAACAATCAAACATCAAGTAAACTTTTTGAGAACCTAGTGTGTGCATGCATGTTAAGTCACTTCAGTGGTGTCCAGCTGTTTGCAACCCTATGGACTGCAGCCCACCAGGCTGCCCTGTCCATGGGATTCTCCAGGCAGGAATACTGGAGTGGTTGCCCTCCTCCAGGGGATCTTCCGGACTCAGGGATGGAACCCGCTTTTCTTACTTCCCTTGTATTGGCAGGCAGGTTCTTTACCACTAGCATTACCTGAGAAGCCCAGTCTATGTGCGGGGCGTTAATTCCTTCAAGAGATACAGAGACAAGATATATGAATCTTGCCCTAGAGAACTACACAGCATAGTAGAAAAGATAGAATAATAGCAAGGGCTACATTTACTGAGCACAATGAGACTGTCTTCAAACACTGTATTGTTCATCTCACTAAATATGTGTAATACCTTACAATTATATTATTATTAATGGTACAGCCCATTTCGCAAATGTGTAAACATGGAGAAGTTATGTAACGTGCCCAAGGTCACAGAGTTAGTATTTTAGTACAAGTCATTTAACCCAGAAGCTACACCATTAAACACCATGCTATAAGACAATGGAGGTGACGATGACAATGCTGGTGAAAATGGAGATGGTGTCTGATGGTGGTGGTGGTCGTGGTGTGCTGCTGCTGATGGTGATGATGTAACTACGATGCCAACATGAATTCAGAACTTTGAGGATGCTTTTGTTACTCACTGGAAACCATATGGTGAGCATTATTTCCCCTTGTTTCAATATAAGAAACCTAAGACTCCAAAAAGTCAAGAAAGTTGATTCTGCTGCTGCTGCTGCTAAGTTGCTTCAGTCGTGTTCGACTCTGTGCGACCCCATAGACAGCAGCCAACCAGGCTCCCCCGTCCCTGGGATTCTCCAGGCAAGAACACTGGAGTGGGTTGCCATTTCCTTCTCCAATGCATGAAAGTGAAAAGTGAAAGTGAAGTTGCTCAGTCGTATCCGACTCTTCTCGACCCCATGGACTGCAGCCCACCAGGCTCCTCTGTCCATGGGATTTTCCAGGCAAGAGTACTGGAGTGGGGTGCCATCACCTGCTCCTCGAAAATGGACCAGGTGAATCAAACCCTTGTATTTTAAATCTTAAAAATAGAAAAATTAGATCTTAAATGTATAATAATAATGGGAGATACAAAATGGATGAACCTGATAAATATAAAAAAATAAGGACCATAAGAAAGCAGGACCAAGGAAATGATTCTATGTGTTCCCTTTTGGAAATAAAATTGGAAATTAATGCAGAACCATATTATATTACATTTAATTTTATTAATATGCTACTTACATTTTCAATCTTTTACATTTTTAGAAAATAGTATACATTTCCTGCCTATAGCATCTCCGGGAAGAACAGTTTGCTTATTCTGGGTTTATAGAGGGCTTCCCAGGCAGGGATAGTGGTAAAGATCCCTCCTACCAATGCAGGAGATGAGGGTTTGATCCCTGGGTGGCGAAGATCCCCTGGAGGAGGAAATGGCAACCCCTGCAGTATTCTTGGAGAAGGAAATGGCAACCCACTCCAGTGTTCTTGCCTGGAGAATCCCAGGGACGGGGGAGCCTGGTTGGCTGCCGTCTATGGGGTCGCACAGAGTCGGACACGACTGAAGCAACTTAGCAGCAGCAGCAGCAGTATTCTTGCCTGGGAAATCCCATGGACAGAGGAGCCTGGCGGGCTACAGTCCATGGGATCGCAAAGAGTAGGACACAACTGAAGCGACTTAGCACACACACATGGGTTTAGAGATTGAGATTATTCATTTACATTGTTTGCAAAGATACCTGGCACAACGTCTACACGAATTGTGTTTCAAATATCAAGAAAGTTTTACTCCCTAAAACTATGCACATACACGAATTGTGTTTCAAATATCAAGAAAGTTTTACTCCCTAAAACTATGCACATTTTATGATGTGCATTTAATAGTGTCAGTGTTCTTTTCAGTTAAAATGCAGATTTCATTTTATGAAAACTACTGCAATAGCTTTGAAGAGATACCTATAATTTAGGCCAACTAACAAGTATATAGTATGCTGCATTGGATATAATGATGATAATAATAATGATAATAAAATTACTCTCTTATTGTATTTTAAAAATCTATGTCCAATAAAATAAACAGGCTATAAACAGCCAAAGAGGATTCCTTTATAAGAGGCAATATGGCATTATCAACATGAATCACTCGAATAGGCACAGCCACTGGCCCTGGAAATGAAATTTCACATCACTGTGAAGCTCCCTGAGAGTTCTGTTGAGGAGGTAAAGTCACTCTTCTATGAATAGTCATAAATAGTCCCTTTTCTAGAGTAATTGACCAAATATTAGACTTTTTAGTGCATATTATTATTACTATTCCTTTGATGACTCAACTTAAATTTTAAACCTATACTCACCATATTTTTGTCTTGAATTGCTCTTTAGGTGTGAGTGCCTTTTTATCCTAGAATTAGTTGAGAAAAGAGATGATGCACAGACACAATGAATGAATGGAAAGGAAACACGGTAGTTATCAAGCAGGTGAATGGTATTTGTGGGCACCCTTATGTGGACACAGATTTCTGCTGCTTGCCCGGTCTCAATTTCTATATTTCTTCACTCATGCTATTTAAGGAATATCGTCAACCATAGACAGCTGCTGTCAGAGTTGATGGGAAAATGTGTCGTCCAGCACCTGGCCTGTCTGCAAAGCGTGAACACCGAATGAAGGTGGCTGTCCTTCCTACATGGCTCCCGGAGGTCCCTGCCAGCCCCAAGATTCTCTGTATCACAGGATGCAGTGCCTAATGACCATCCATAGTGGATACTTGGGTCCTATACGAATCCCAGAAAGAAACAGGAATCTATTAATATATTCAGAGACTTCATTCCACTTACCCAGAGGGTCCCAGTCTGAACTAGTGGGGCTGTAGCTCCTTCACAAGTGTAGATAGGAAATGAAATTTTTTGTCCTTATGATTCCAAGGGATTTAAATTTTCAGTGGTTCAAAATTAACTTGTAATCTTGCTTTTATATTTTGATTATGTAGGCATTATGGAAATAGTCATGAGGAAATAAAAATAATGGGGGTGGAGGGTATAATTGTCTTTACCGTGTACTGCATCTACCTTTGAAACCGTAGGTACTGTTTATCAAGAATGGTTAGATCCTGTTGGCTCTACAAATAAAAAATGTATTTTAGTTCTAAACTAGACAATTTCAGTTCTGCTAAGGTTTAAATTCAGGCTTTGAGTTCCAGATTAAATTCATCCATGTTTGGATTCACATCCAACTTCTTGGAAACTTCGATACAGTAATTAAGCTAACGAGTTAACTGGTCAAATATCCAGGAACACCGTGTAGTCCTTGAGGTTAAAGGCTAGCAGAAAGGACTTCCAACAATGATTTAAGAACACATGATTATAGCCATGGAGGCGGAGGTGGCGGGGGGAGTGCAGCGAGGGGGTGCCGGTGAAGTTACACTGGCCTGGGATGTTTCCCAGATGTTCGTGTTTTGTGGTTACATGATGAGCAAGGACCAGGTGATTCCGGCTGGTAAACTAACACCACGTGAATCCCTGAAGCGGAAAGGGCTCAGATGCCTCTTCAGTAGTGCTTACAGAGGGTGTGACTGTCTCCACAAAACGAAACAGTGGAAGAAACCCAGAAGGCGAAATGTCCGTAAGCCACTTCTAAGGAATAGCATGTTCAATGCCTCTCCTCTCATAAATGAATCTGTGGGCATCTGACTGAAAAGGATGAAGCTGAGAAAAAAAGAGCTACATTTTCCTCTTGTGGGGAAAGCCTAGACACAATCTTTTTCCATTCCAACACCTGCATTTACAGGTGAAGAGAACGAATGAGGTCCTAAAAGATGCACTGACGATGCAACTTCAATGCCACGTCCCAGTAAGGAATTCATAGTGAGATTCCACACTACTCAATTGTCATTTTAAAATACTATATTTTTATCAAGGTAGATGAAACTTAAGGGGGAAAAAGTGACCTGAGAGTTTGTCAAGGTAAGTGAGATTTGGGAGAAGAGAAACAAATAATTTTTCTGATCCCCAAATCTGCAGAGGGAAGCCCCATGGCTCAGGGGTAAAGAATCCGTCTGCCAATGCAGGAGATGCAGGAGACTCAGGTTCAATACCTGGGTCAAGAAGATCCCCTGGAGGAGGAAGTGGCAACTCACTCCAGTGTTCTTGCTTGGTAAATCCCATGGACAGAGGAGCCTGGCGGGCTACAGTCCGTGGGGTCGCAAAGACTTGGACATGACTGAGCAACTGAGCGCAGAGAGCAAGTCTGCAAGATAAACTGGTCCATTCTCCTGACCAACAGAAAAGAATTATGGAAAGTTCTTGTTGATTCGCCATGAAAATACAGGCTCACTCAGAAGGTGAGGCCAAATCAGGCTAAACTCTTTAATAAATAAGAAACTGTATTTTGCAACACACATATGCACACACAGATACACACAGATACAGACACATATATACACACACAGACACACGCACACCCTAGCTCAGTGGTGGCCTGGCTTCTCAGCAGGAAAGCCAGGCAGGGCTTCACTGACATCAACACCTGCTGCCCTCCGCGGCGTGTTTTCCAGACGCCCACAGACTGGCCTGCCCCGCTTAGCGAAACAGCTGCAGAGAGGAGGCCTTGGTGACTAAGCAGAACTGTTCCCATGTGGTAAACCTTGGGAACAAAGGTCAGTTGTGATAAGAATCTCCATGCTTGTGGATAAGGAGGAAACAGAAAAGAAATCTCAACCCTGCTTTTCCTCTCCTCTGCATTTAGTCACTTAATAAGATCCTTACTATTTTTCAGACTTCAGGTCTACTGAAATTTTAAATTATCTGGATGAATGAAGCAAAAGGAAAGAAATGGTTATGTCAATGATCATGCTTTTTTCCCTAAATTACCTGTATAATTAGTTCTCTTCTCCATTTAATTTTTATGATGCAGGACTGGCCTCCAATATAACCCCAACAAAAACAGTCACTCCCCATCCCTATCTGACTCTCTCATGCTACGTATGGTCCATATTAGGAGTTGTGTTTAAATGTATAGCACACATTCTTAAATTTAATTATTTTTTAAATCAGTTCTGTATGCCCTAGTGGCTCAGAATCTGAATCTGCCTGCAATGCAGGAGACTTGGGTTCAATCCCTGGGTTGGGATGAACCCCTGGAGAAGGAAATGGCAACCCATTCCAATATTCTTGCCTGAGAAATCCCACAGACAGAGGAGCCTGGCAGGGCTACAATCCATGGGGTCAAAAAAGAATTGGACACAACGGAGCGAGTAAGCACACATGTATGTTGGTGTGTTTCGTCTTTCCCTTTGCATTTCCACAAAAGCGGGTAGAGAAACTGGAATTACTCTTTAGGGTGGGCAGGGATGGTCCCCTGGGCATTTCACGTGTTTTCTCCTGGTGTGTATGAGAAAACCTTCCTACCCCAATCCTCTGTCTTATTCTTCTCCTCCTCTTTCTCTTTCTTTCCTTTCACACACGTGTGCACACGTACACATGCACACATGCATACATACACACTTCTGCTTGAAGCCATGTATCGAGAATTAAATGGTTCCATCTGATGATAATATATCAATGTCCAGCTTGCTCTATCTATCCGTCCATCTATCTATCTAACTTCTCCCCTTCTAAACAGAAGGCACACTTCCTTTTCTTCATGATCCAGTCTAAATTTAACCTGCTCCAGAGTTTTTAGTCTATTTCAGCTGGTCAGAGAGCAAGCTCTAATTACTCTCAACATCTTCATTTCATTAACATAATTTGCTATGGTCCCAAGAGAGAAGATATTCTAGGATTTAGGCTTGTAAAATGACCAGGAAAATCTGGAAATTAGACTTCCAGAAAAAAAAAAAAAAGGATATGTCCAAGTAGTGGCTAGACTGTATTCACAAGAACAAATTATTTGGCTTATTGCTGAGTCATTTTTCATCACTGGTGTTGCCTGCTGCCTGAGCCATAAGAATAGCAAGACAATCAAAATGTATGGAATATTTGGCTCACTCACCTTGTGAATATTCAACTCAAGGCAAGAGTAAGTTTACTTTTGAAAAATATGCCCACAGTGCAGTCCAGTTCTTACTATTTAAGAACCAGTTACAAACCTGTTCTTAAGACCTCTTGTTTAATTCACAGACATCAAGGAAAGCCGTAAAACCAGTTCTTCTGTTAGGCTGTTAACAAAAAGACAAGAACGTATTTCTATAACTCTTTTTATTAGATTGTGTAATTGTCTCTGTAAACAGGCCTATATTCTTCTCCTAGTCCGCACATTCCACCTTTTTAATTGTTGAATAGGTTGGGAATGGCAATGCACTCCAGCGTTCTTGCCTGGGAAATGGCATGGACAGAGGAGCCTGGGGCGCTCCTGTCCACGGGTCACAACGAGTTGGACACAACTGAGTGACTAAGCACTCATGCACGCCCCCCCCAACACACACATGCACGTGTGCACGCGTGCACACACACACGACTTGATCACAAGGGGCTTCATCACAAGTTTTGAATGTGATGGCACCCTCACGTTTTCCACCCACATTTCAGTGTGTCTCTATCCTAAGATGCATTTTCACCCTAGGAAATGGGAAAATACTTCGTCAATCATGGTTGTATTTTGATCTGAAAGGCTGTGGTTGAAACGATGCCTATTAAAACGTATATTTCCTAGTTAGATGTATTAACATGTAAATTGTTGATCTGTATAAATTTTTTCAAAACTTTTGAAAGTATAGTGGTCAATTAGCATATTAATATACAGGCTTTTTCCTGAGGTATTTCTTATCTATACAGTCTATACTTCAACATCTGTCTATACTTAAATTTCTATTGAAAGGAATTTTATTTTCAACCTTGCTAGTAAATTTATATTGAATTTTGAGAAGTTGACAATCCTATTTACTTGGCTTTCTAGCTTAATGAATTTCTATATTAGTAAATTCATTATAAAAATGCAATATTAACAATTATCTTTGACTCTTTCCTAAATAATCTTTGGATATAGAGAATAAGAAAAGCTAATAAATTGATTGTGTCCACTGAAGTCACTTGAAAAGAAACTTAAGAATATAAATAAGAGACTGAAGGAGTAAGCATGCATTGTTATGGGAAAATCATTTTTGTTTCTTTACCATGGACTAAGCAGTTGATTATTTTTGAGTAACATCAAAAAAAAATAATAAATTCTGAATTTTTAAATCAATTCTAAGAAAATTTTAAAAAAATAAGCTGGCTTTGAGCAAAGTAAACCCAGTGTCCTCAAATCTCTCCCTGCGTTGTCCTTCTGCAGACACTGCACTTGGCAAACTCTTGCCTGGGTGAAGCCAAGCGTCTTCTCTGTATGTGGCCGCAGATGCCAGTGGAAAACGACACAGCCAGGAAGGCGTGGGCCATGATCAATTCGCAGTCTCCCACCATCCCTGGACCCTTCATTCCGCCAGGACTCTGACTAGGTTTTCTTAATTTTCTCTCCCAGTTTGTATTGTTTCATTTTTTTTTTTCAAACTTTCTCTACTTATCTCAAGGTTAGTAATTCACCTACTCCCCACACCATTTTATCCTTCTTAAAAACAGAAACCACGGGTGCGAACTCTCTCACTTGCACCAGATTAACTGCTTACTGGCTTTCATGGCCATCTTCTCTTTCCTACTGAAGCGGGCCATGATGCTGACCTAAATTTTGTTGTTCATATCTCATTCTCTGAGGCTTGGTATAGAGTTGCTGTCCTGATGATTCCCTAGCTCTTGGCTACTCAGTCTCACCTTCCAATCAAGCAGGGGTCCACTCTTCCCCTACATCCTTCATCCCGTGGGTTTGAGGCACTTTTTCAGCCTCTCTGGCAAGATCCTTACATCTGTCTTTTAACTGCTGAGCTTGCTTCATCTGTCTGTCCTCCTATTCTTGTATTTTCCATGAAAGTTTCCCCCCTCACCCCAGTGTCCAAATCTGCCAGTCTTGTGATACATAAATTGACCACAGCTCTAAACTCTGTGGGCTTCCTAGGTGGCTCAGTGGTAAAGAATCCACCTGCCAATACAGGAGACTCAGGTTCAATCCCTGGGTCAAGAAGATCCCCCGGAGAAGGAAATCACATCCCACTCTTATCTCAGAAGTCCCATGGACAGAGGGGCCTGGCAGAGCTACAGTTCATGGGGTCACAAAGAGTTGGACACGACTGAGGATGCACGCATGCCTAAATGCTCTCTGGAACTCAGATTCATATTTATTGCAGAACAATGCCTTCAGGGTATTTCACAGTTATTAAAAATAAGACAACAGCCCCAAATGGAATCACTTATCTAAGCTCCAAGTCACCAAATCCAGACTTGATTAAATTACAGTTTCAGCTCTCCCAGAAATGGAATCTTAAACCAGTTCAACAGAAATCACTTCGCCAGCACTAGCAAGGTCACCTGCCTAATAGACCCTGCCATTCCCCTAAAGGAAAGGAATCTTGCCATAACCAGCCCGCTTTTTTTTGCCTAGTGTAACTTCCTTGTTTCTGCTCTTGTCTACCGATAAAAATCTCTCCTTCTGTGCACCTCCTCCGAGCTCCCTTCCATCTGTTAGATTGGCTGTTGCCTGATTAGAATCCAGTTTTGCTCAAACAAATTCTTAAAATAATTTAAGATAAAATACGTTATCTTTTCCCCTGGAGAAGGGAACGGCAACCCACTCCAGTATTCTTGCCTGGGAAATCCCATGGACAGAGGAGCTTGGTGGGCTACAGTCCATGGGGTCACAAAGAGTCAGACACAACTGAGCATCTAACAATATTACCACTACTACTAAAGTATCTTTTAACACAGGTAACTCAATATTTTTAGAATAAAGTTTATTATCTATTACTCCCATCAGTTCCATGTAACCTTTCCTCTAGGCTTTTCCAATGGCTCAGTGGGTAAAGAATTTGCCTGCCAATGCAGGAGACTTGGTTTCCATCCCTGGGTTCAGAAGATCCCCTGGAGGAGGAAATGGCAACCCACTGCAGTATTCTTGCCTGGGAAATCCCACGGACAGATGAGCCTAATGGGCTGCAGTCCATAGGGTCCCACAGAGTTGGACACACCTGAGCACTAAGCATGCACACTTCCCTCTAATCCTTGTTTCGTTAAATGCAAAACCATATGTTGATTGCTTAAGACATGTTGGCATTTCACTTGATTTCTCACTCCCCCTTAATCCTACACAGAATCAAACTCCATGACTCCTCATGGTGACTCCAAATCTCACCAGAAGCCATTTCTATCCGTCCACCCCTATTGCATCCACCCATGTTTTCCACCATCACCTCTGGCCTAGATGACGCAGTAGCCTCCCTGCCACCTGTTGCTCCATACCTGAAATCCACTCTCCATTCTGTGGCCGTCCTACATCCAACTCTTTTAACTTCTAAGTCTTCCTGCCCTCCACTACCTCTTGCACATACTAATAGTCTTCTCCTCCTTTGTCTTTTTAATGCATGCTTACCTGTTAGGCTTTAGCCTAGATGTCATTTTCTTTGTAAAAACACTCCTTTACACCATGAATCCAGGTAAACAGCCCTTCCAGGGGCCTCCTGTAACATACTGTTGAACTGGAATTCCCTACTACGGAATTTCAGAAACCTTGCCTGTCTGGTTCACTGCTGTGATTCTAGAACCTGGCATACAGTGGCTGTGGCATAGAAGAAGTGTTCTACATGGCTCTTTAATTCATGAATTCCTAGATAAGTGAATTGTTTTAGCATTTGCTAAAGAAGGCAATGGCACCCCACTCCAGTACTCTTGCCTGGAAAATCCCATGGATGGCGGAGCCTGGTCGGCTACAGTCCATGGGGTCGCTAAGAGTCGGACACAACTGAGTGACTTCCCTTTCACTTTTCATTTTCATGCATTGGAGAAGGAAATGGCAACCCACTCCAGTGTTCTTGCCTGGAGAATCCCAGGGACTGGGGAGCTTGGTGGGCTTCCGTCTATGGGGTCGTATAGAGTCGGACACGACTGAAGCGACTTAGCAGCAAATGGAAATAAATTGGTTTGAGGGAGGAAAAAGCAAACAGTGAGCTGGTGCATGAGGGCAAAATAGTCTAAAAATCATTTAAAATGCCTGTGTTCTATCATTGGTGCTTAAAAACATATTTGTAAACTTATAACATTTACTTGTTTGTGACACATGCTGAATCTCAGCTGTGTCTGACTCTCACGACCCCGTGGACTGTAGCCCACCAGGCTCTTCTGTCCCTGGAATTTCCCAGGCAAGAACACAGGAATGGGTTGCCATTTCCTCCTCCAGGGCATCTCCCCAACCCAGGGATTGAACCCACGTCTCTAACGTCTCCTGCATTAGCAGGCAGGCTCTTTACCACTAGGGCCACTTGTGATCGATTTCCATTATTCTCATTCTCCTCTCCTCCCAGTATCTGTGTCATTTGTCACATAATTTTGCACAGGTCTCTAACTGTGGGCAGGAGACACAGTTTTCCCACCTCTGACTCTGGTTTCAACCACGATGTCTGCTTTGATTAATAGATTGATGCGAAGATGACCCTGTGCCCTTCTGAGTCTAAGACTCAAGAGGCTGTGCGTGTTTCTCTCGGTCCTTGTGTGCCTCAGCCTCACCCAGGAGAATATAGCCATGTTCACCCCCTGGCTCCAGAGGAGGATAAGAGACCCATGGAGCAGAGTTCCCCCAGCCAGGGTACTTCAGCTGACCTCAGCCTAACTCAGCTGACTCCAACTGACCTGGACCCATTGTTGTTATATAAAGGTTTATAGGCTTAAGTTATTGAGTTTCAGGATAGTTTTTTTTTTTTAACACTAAATTCTTGTAGCAGTCACTTCCTGATATGTCAGTCACTTGAATGTTTGGGTACAGCTATTCCAGAGAATGGTTATGATATAAACTTGCCCCTGTTTATTTTTAAAAATGAGCTTTTAGAAAAAGCATTTATAATACATATGTCTGACTAAAGAGTTGAATCCAGGATGTATCAAGAACTCAGGACATTTCTGGATTAGAACTCCGTGCCTCCACTGCACAGGGCATGGGTCCGATCCCTGGTCGAGGGACTAAAGAACTTAAGAACCCACACCACCCCACCCCGCCACCACCACCAAAAAAAAGAGAACTCATATCAAACGATAAGAAAAAAGACAATTTAGAATGGCAAAAACAAACTCCCAAAACAAAAAATCCATCTCCCCTTGGGAGGAATATTTCACAAAAGAAGGAGTACAAATGGCCAGTGATCACATGAAAAGGTACTCACCATCATCAGCCATAGGGAAATGCAAATTAAAACCACAGTGAGATACTGCTTCACTCACACTAGTGAGCTCTTACCCCCAGACTTGACAACCCGACAGAGCAAATGTTGAGGAGCCTGTGAAAAACTGGAACACTCTTCCATTGCTGGTAGGGGTACAGCGATGCTCGACCACACTGGAGAACTCCTTTGACATTTTTCATAAGGATAAGCTTTACCCCATGACCCAGCAATTTCACTCCTAGTTATTACTCACCAGAAGTAAAGACTTCCTGTCCACCAAAAAAAAAAAGACAAAAAAAACAAAAAAAAAAAACGTACAGAAGAATGTTTATTGTAGCCTTCTTCATAATTAGGGCTTCCCTGCTGGCTCAGATGGTAAGGAATCCAATGGTAAAGAATCCACCTGTAAAGCAGGAGACCTGAGTTTAATCCCTGGGTCAGGAAGATCCCCTGGAGAAGGGAATGGAAACCCACTCCAGTATTCTTGCCTGGAAAATCCCATGGACAGTGGAGCCTGGTAGGCTATAGTCCATGGGGTCGCAAGACTTGTGGACACAGTGAGGGGAGGAGAGGGTGGGAAGGATATAAAGTTTGCTAACAGCAAATTTCATGTTGGGAGCTTAAAACTTGGGACTCAGAAAAGTGAAGTGGTTGAGGTATCAAAACCAGTCACAGTGGGTAAAGAATTTTCTCTGGTTTGCAGACTCCTAATCAGACTGCTAGTCCCCATTTTGTCCCAAGACACAACTGATCTGAGAGATGAGCTTTATTTTCTCCCTAAGAGCCAATACAAATTTAATTACTATTTTCCTTCAAAATTTATGGACTAATATTCAGGTCGCTTTGTAAAAAAACTTGGCACTAATCAACTTGAAAGAATTGACCCCTTCATGGGCCAGTATCTCAACAGATTAATAAACATTAAGAAATTTTATACCTCAAATTTTGCTTTGTGAATTCAATAAAATTCTTGAATGTCAAATCATTGATTAATTTTGAATTCTAAAGTATTGGGAGTGCATTTTATTATTACAGATAGAAAATTTTAGAAGGCAAACTTTTAAAATAGTATTAATTACCTTTTATTTATTTATTTTTGGCTACACCACAGAACATGTAGGATCTTAGTTCCTCAGCCAAGAATCAAACCCTCACCCCCTTCATTGGAAGTGCAGAGTCTTAACCTGTCCCTAGAAGACAGATTTTTGAAAACTATCTTTAAATATATTTAGCGAGTTGAATGTGAAAAGAAAATTCCGTTCCCCATCTTGGTTATGTGTTTATGTGGATATGCTGAAACATGCAATACTTGATTTTTTTTCAGGCTAAAATTAGTAGAATAAGTTATCAAATGAATACAGTAGCTCCATTTATCCTTCTTGATATCAACAACTAACCATGATGAGGGGTGATCCATCTAGGAAAAAAATGAGGAAAACTCACCTGGCTTTGGTAACAGAAATTTTTTCCTAAGCATCTAAATTTAGTTTTAAAATGCCATACTCAATATTTCACTAGTGTTTAGAAATATTTCTAAGCTTTATTGTATCTGTAGCTAGATCTAATGCATTCAAACTTAAAAACACTTTTAAAATTGTCATTTTTGTCAAATGCATTTTCTTCTATTTTTTCTTTTGGAGTATAATTACTTTACAATATTGTGATGAATTCCACCATACATCAACATGAATCAGCCATAGGTATACATACGGCCCATTCCCCTAGAGCCCCGCTTCCTCTTCACTCCCATCCTGCCCCTCTAGGTTGTCACAGAGCACTGACTGTCAAATGCCTCTTTATCAATAATCAATGCTTAAAAATGCATTTGGGGCACTTTCCTGGCAGTCTAGTGGTTAAGACTCCACCTTCCAATGCAGAGGGTGCCAGTTTGATCCCTGGTCAGAGAGCTAAGATCCCACATGTCTTGCAGCCAAAAAACCAAAACATAACACAAAAGAAATATTGTAACAAATTCAATAGCATCTTTAACAAATGCTTGCATGCATGCTACGTCACTTCAGTAGTGCATGACTCTGTGCGGCCCTATGGATCCTATGGTAGCCCTCCAGGCTCCTTTGTCCATGGGATGCTCCAGGCAAGAATACTGGAGTGGGTTGCCATGCCCTTCTCCGGGGGATGTTCCCAACCCAAGGATCAAACTCGCATCTTTTATGTCTCCTGCATTGTCAGGCGGGTTCTTTACCACTAGTACCACCTGGGGAGCCCCTTTAAAAAATGGTCCACATCAAAACAGCAACAACAACAAAAGCCTTTTAAAAAATGCCTTTAGGAAGTCTCATTCGTTTCTCATGCCCCATTGTATACATTGGAAGCATTGTTTTAAGGTATTAATCTATGTCAGTGGCCAGTGATTGTATATGGCACCGAACAGAAAAATAAGCAAGCAAAAACACAATTCCACAAACTGTAGGGGAGCAGTAATGACCTGCCTGTACAGTAGATTCATGTGCTTTCTAAAATGAAGTGAAGTCGCTCGGTCATGTCCAACTCTTTGGGAGCCTATGGACTGTAGCCTACTATGGCTCTTCTGTCCATGGGACTCTCCAGGCAAGAGTACTGGAGTGGGTTACCATTTCCTTCTCCAAAGGATCTTCCTGATCCAGGGATCGAACCCAGGTCTCCCACACTGTAGGCAGACGCTTTACTGTCTGAGCCACGAAACCTCCCGTAATTCTTATCAGAAGTGCTTTCTCATCAGATGGTATCACTTCTGAGCTCCTATGAATGTTTTTCCCCCTGGATACTTTACCTGGATACTGGATGACTAAGCTACCCCACTGATCTTGCTGCTGACCCCTGCACACACTCATTTTCTCTGATCAATACTGCAAACACACACAGATTAGGGATCTGCATTTCTATACGAGGCCACTGCTGCCAGATTTCACAAATAGTACAGGGTGCCAGCTAAATTCATATCACACTCAAAGAATCATTGTTTTATAAGAGTATTCTCCCCTGTCTATCTGGAATTCAAGTTAACCTGGGCACCCATCCAGAGAAGTAACTTAAGGAAAAGTCCTATGAAAGTTTGTATTAATATGTTGTTTATTTTACTGTGTAGTTTCTTTTTCATAGGGACAGAGCATAAGGTGTGTATGTGTGTGTGTGTGTGTGTGTTTTCTCCCTCTCTTGGTTTTAATATCAGGAAGCCTTGGTTGTCTTCTGTGAAATTCATTTGTTTTTATCTTAGAAGGTCTGCACAGGAGTCCTTGGTGAGGCTTCTGTTTTCACCTTGGCTGCTGAAAGGCTTGAAGACACAAAATTATGGCGCATCCAAGTCTAAGAGACACACGGGTACCATGTTTATGCTTATTTTTAGCCTTTCTAGCCCCATCTTTGGTTTCCTTTCCTCTGTTGTTTCTAACTATGTTATTGTTATTTTCTCAGGTTTTGTATCTTTTTTAGCACTGTTCAAAAGCCTCAGGGACAGGGTGTGTGAGGAAAAATAAATAGGCCAAACCTGGCATCTTAGGCAGTCTTACAAAAATAATTTGATAATTTGATGAGGAATTTGTTGTTTTGAATTCCATCTCAAGTGGTTTTTGTGGCTAAAGATTTACTTATTGCTACATGGAGGTCTACAGCTTTGGCCCACAGTGAAGGGGGGTCCCACAGCTGAAGCCCTGAAGGTGGTGATGGAGTCAAGATTTAATGTGCTTCCCTTCCATCCAGGAAAGAAAGTTCACCTGTTCTTTTGAATACTCTTTCCTTCGTTGCTGCTGCTGCTAAGTCACTTCAGTCATGTTCAACTCTGTAAGACCCCAGAGACGGCAGCCCACCAGGCTCCTCTGATCCTGGGATTCTCCAGGCAAGAACACTGGAGTGGGTTGCCATTTCCTTCTCCAATGCATGAAAGTGAAAAGTGAAAGTGAAGTCACTCAGTCGTGTCCGACCCTCAGTGACCCCATGGACTGCAGCCCACCAGGCTCCTCCATCCATGGGATTTTCCAGGCAAGAATACTGGAGTGGGGTGCCATTGCCTTCTCCACTTTCCTTCATTACGACCTCTAAAATCATCGTTTTGTTCAAATAACATCATTTCTATTAATATCTTATTTCCAGTCAAATAAATACCCTACCTCCTGTTTCTTTCTTTAACCTCTAAGTTATCATAAGGCAATGGCAACCCACTCCAGTGTTCTTGCCTGGAGAATGCCATGGACGGAGAAGCCTGGTAGGCTGCAGTCCATGGGGTCGCACAGAGTCAGACATGCCTGAAGCGACTTGGCAGGAGCAGCATCAGAAGGCAGCTAAGCCATATTATACCTCCTTGTTGACAGGGAAACAGAACGGCTGTCCATATGGTTTGCTTTATGTGTAGTTCCATCTGAAAGTTGAGTTAATTGGGCAGAAAGTTAAGGGATTCAGTCAGTCTAAAGGTTAAAATTCGAATACTCCATTGAGAGCTGAAGTCCAAGTTAACTCTTGGCTGGCTTGATACCCCCTAGCAGATGTGTTTATGATTGGTGTTCCCATTTTTACTTCTTTCATAGGATTAAAGTGGCTTACATTTAATTTATTTTTGAAAAACAAATACAGTCCACGGGGTCGCAAAAGAGTCAGACATGACTGAAATGACTTAGCACGCAGACACGTGCTTCTCCATCCATTCACCGGTTGGTGGATATTTAGATTGTTTCCATGTCTTGGCATGCATTGAATTTCTGAAATGGCTTCTAAAAGCTATCACCTTGACACTGTTATAGGAAGCCCTCTCTTCCATTTCTGTTTTCTCTTGGTTGACAGCAAGCAGTAGGAGTATGTAGGAAGTTAGGGGAAGCTGGGGACGTGGAATTCGATGTGTGGTTCCACCCATCAGTACGTAAACAATAAGAACACATAAAAATTAAAAGAATATTTTTTAAAGCTACCCTAAAGCATTGTGACATTTTCTTTTAAAATGTGGCAGGGAGTTTTTAAACTGCCTAAATGAAACTACCTTGGGTGGTTTATTTTTTTAAAACAATGCACAGTACAAAATGTTTAATTCTTTGAATGATGAAAAATTAGCAAAATCATTTAAAAGAGTGAATTCAAACTTGGGTCTCTGGAACGTGGCCACAGAGAGACAGAATCAGATAAGTTGTTAAGAAAAATGCTGGGCTGGGCTGCAGCTCCCAGCTCTGCTCACCGCATTGTCCTTAAGCTCATTCACCTCTGGTAACAGGTCCCGGCCTGACACGGGGAATAGCTCACATTTCACCCTCAGCGGGACTCCTTTCTGGACCGTATCTCACTGCACTTTCTGGTTTCATCAAGAGAGGTCACTGTGGCACTGCTACTAGTAACAGTCTCTCTGGCTCCCAAAACAATGGAAAAATGCTGTCAGTCAGTCAGTCAACAACCATGCGGTAGACAGACCCAGGCACCATGGCCAGCCAGAGGGACAAGGAGTGGTGTAAAGGAGCTGGTCTGACGGCATAGGAACATGGAGCAGGAGCAACAGAGGATATAGTTCAACAGGCTAAACCAGTGCATACGGGCCCGATCATGGGAGAAATCATTAATGTCCTATTTACCTTTGGTAGGCATTGTGTTTGACAGCATTTCTGTAAGGAGATAGTGGAGGACAGAGGAGCCTCACACGCTGCAGTCCGTGAGGTCGCTAAGAGTTGGACACGACTTAGTGACTGAACGACAACAATGCAAAGCCTCAAACATGAAGAACTACTTTTTAAAAGATTTGACTAGCTTGCATCATTTTGATCCTGTCTCTATGTCAAGATACCTTGTAGGTATTTCTTTGAAACAAACAGGTTGAAACAAACCAAAAAAATCCTCATGAATCTCTTCCTTTGAGAAATAAACTACTGTGTTATTATCCATTTTTTATGAATAGAGGGCCCAACATGAGGGAACAGTTAAATGACATCCGTTATCCCCTAATGGGGCCTCCCTCGTGGCTCAGATGGTAAAGAATCTGCCTGCAATACAGGAGATCCAGGTTTGATCCTTGGGTTGGGAAGATCCCCTGGAGGAGGGCATGGCAACCCACTCAAGTATTTTTGCCTGGAGAATTCCATGGACAGAGGAGCCTGGTGGGCTACAGTCCATGGGGTCACAAAGTCGGACACGACTGAGTGACTAACACTTTCATTATCCCCCTACTAGAGTGCTGAGGGCTTCTTTACTTAGTTCAGGGTCTTATTGAAATCCCCAGGCCAATACATCAGAACCTTGGGGGTGGGAGTGGGAACATTGATATCTTTTAAAGGCCCGGGAGAGTCCAGTGTGCAGCCAGGGTGGGGAGCCCCTGCAGGACAATGTCATCAAATTGGCTTCTCATCCAACACCGAAATGAGATTTTATAAATGATTGAAGAAAAAACCCATTTCATGGAAATGCTTGACAAATGGAGAGCCATTCAATTCTTCAAAAGCATTGTACAACCTGAATGTAGAGCTGGTACAGCAGTTCCTTTGGAAGAAGTGCTGGAGATGTGTGCTGGTATCCTTTTGAAGGCTGCCAACCATTATCGTATGGTCTTTCCAGTGGTCATGTATGGATGTGAGAGTTGGACCTTAAAGAAGGCTGAGCACCAAAGACTTGGTGCTTTCTAACTGTGGTGCTGGAGAAGACTCCTGAGAGTCCCTTGGACTGCAAGGAGATCCAACCAGTCAATCCTAAAGGAAATCAACCCTGAATTGTCACTGGAAGTACTGATGCTGAAGCTGAAACTCCAATACTTTGGCCACCTGATGCGAAGAGTCAACTCATTGGCAAAAGCCCTGATGCTGGGAAAGACTGGGGGCAAAAGAAGGGGGGGTGACAGAGGATGAGATGGATGGATAGCATCACTGATTCAAGGGACATGAGTCTGAGCAAACTCCAGGAGACAGTGAAGTATTAATAGGGAATCGCGGAGTCTGACATAGGGTCGCACACAGTCAGGCATGACTTAGCCACTGAACAAGAAAAACCATAATTTGTGGGTCAGGTGAAATGAGATTTATGTCAATAGAGTAGAAGCTGGTTTTTCTGTGCAGTTAAGCCCTTTTGCCTAGGTAAATAAGCAAACAAACGTGGGGCATCAGACAAGAGGGCTCCCTTTCCCTTAGTTTGGCCTCAAACAAAAACTGTGACTCCCACCTCTACCCTGGTTCTGTAATTGATTATAGAGAGACCTTTCTGCCCAGCATACTTACTGGTTCTCATCCCATCAAGGAAAAGAACATGACTTTATTTTTACTTCTTTCTTAAGTGAAACAACTACTCTTTTCACTGACATGCGCTTTAACCTATGTGAAGACTAACTGCAGGAAGAGAATCAGTTTTAGTTTAAAAAGCTTGTATAAAAATGTCATTTAATAAAGTTATTTTTAACTTTTATTTTATATTGGAGTATAGACTATTAACAATGCTGTGATAGTTTTAGGTGTGAAGCAGAGCAACTCAGCTATACATATACATGTATCCCTTCTCCCCTATATGTGGCAATTATTTTTAAGGCATAAAAATCACTAAAATACTTTCTATTGCATTATGGACAAAGTATGGGGAGGTAAATAAAGGTGTGTGAGTCAAGTGAAAATTGTCCAATTGCATTTACAGTGGAAGATCTCAAATGAAAGCAATAATGAAGTTCCTGCATAATTTTAAAAATTACAGTATGTGGTTCTGTTGAACATATAAATGGAATTGGTGTACCTGTCCATTGCTGGAGACCACATGAAGTAGCAGAGAGAATTTGAAAAATAATTTGAAAATACTTTAAAGAGCTTTGAAGAATTCATACCCTAAGTAATAGCAAGCAAGTAATATTTCTATAATATATGGTGTTTGTAACATTATATTTAAACACAATGAGAGAATAAGGTGGCACGGTGGTAAAGAATCTGCCTACTGACACTAGAGACTGAGGTTTGATCCCCGGGTAGGGAAGATCTCCTGGAGTAGGAAATGGCAACCCACTCCAGTATTCTTGCCTGGAAAATTTCATGAACAGAGGAGCCTGGCGGGCTACAGTCCATGGGGTCAGGAAGAGTCGGATATGACTGAGTGACTGAGCACACACACATAGAAACATATGTAAGAACATGTATCCAACATGCATAAACGTCTCCAGAATGTTCTTAAAATCTCTAACATAATTTATTTGCTGATAATAAGTTGTTTATATTCAATACATCATTGATTGGGTCATACAGTTACCTTTCCCAAACCTTTTCAAGCTGTGATCAGATGTTTCCTTTAGGATTCAAGGCCAAGTGATGTTGTTCTTTCTCACATGTTTCTTCAGTGATTCTAAGAGGTTAGCAACCCCTCAGTCTCCATGGTACAACCAGTTCTGCCCTTCTGAATCTGGGGTGTCACTGGGCGATTGTTGACTTTCCAGATGGATCCCCATGGTACCAACCAGTTCTGCTCTTCTGAATCTGGGGTGTTACTGGGCAATTGTTGACTTTCCAGATGAATAGACACTGACTGATTTATTCTTCTTCATATGGAACCTTCTCTACCATTTTAATCTTACAAAGTCCAGTGATTTGATGCATGGAGCTTGCCCCCACCCACCCCCTATGCAGGGAAAAGAGCAGAACAGGCAAGGGTAGAAAAGGAAGGACCGAGGGGGCCCCCACCATAGCCAAGACCAAGAAAGAGGGTGGGCTCCATGGTCCTGCAGATAAATTACACCCTCTGGTTCACTGAAGAACCGACACTGCATACATCTGTCAAAATGCAGATGCCTTGGCCCCAGCACAGACCTCGTGGATCATTTCAGAGGAGGTGAGAGGGAGAATGTGCCAATACTCATGCTTTGAACAAGTTTTGCAGGTGAGTCTTATGCATGATAAGGTTTGAGAATCATTAAGACAAAATGTTGGTAGGTGTGACTTGTCTGGCAGTCTAGTGTTTAAGACTCTGTGCTCCCAAGGCAGGAGCCAAAGTTCACCCCCTGGTCCGGGAACTAGATCCCACAGGTCGCAACTAGGGGTTTGCATGCCACAAATAAAAAATTCCACATGCCAGAACTAACACCCAGCACAGCCGAATACAGAAATAAAAGT
The DNA here is from genome assembly GCF_002263795.3 of Bos taurus. Taxonomy (NCBI): domain Eukaryota; kingdom Metazoa; phylum Chordata; class Mammalia; order Artiodactyla; family Bovidae; genus Bos; species Bos taurus. The sequence continues at coordinate 7,308,517 of NC_037338.1, read as the reverse complement.
TTGAAGATAAAATGTTGATATAAGCAAGCATTACTTTTGCATGTAATTATACTTGTTCTTAAGAAAATATTTCATATTTCCCAACATTCAGAAAATAACATTTTAAGCTTTCAACTTGTCCTCTATTGAAAGACCTCCCAAAAGAAGGCGGTTTAAACTTGTGTGGCAAAAACAATTTCATTTTCTTTTCTTTTCATATTTTCTTCAACTGAGCTTAAAGAGACACTCCTAAGTGCTCTCTGGTTTTCATTGCACTAAATTGGGCTGAAAGGGGTGACTTCATGTCAGTTTTGCACAAGGTCTGGTTCAGATCACTGTTTGGGTTTGTATACAGATCTGAGAATGTCCCACTTCTCTTCAGGAAGCTGTTATTCAGTTCAGTTCAGTTGCTCAGTCGTATTCGATTTTTTGCAACCCCATGGACTACAGCACACAAGGCCTCCCCGTCTATCACCAACTCCCAGAGCCTGCTCAGACTCATGTCCATCACATCAGTGATGCCATCCAACTATCTCATCCTCCATCATCCCCTTCTTCTCCCACCTTCAATCTTTCCCAGCATCAGGGTCTTTTCCAGTGAGTCAGCTCTTCGCATCAGGTGGCCAAAGTTTTGGAGTTTCAGCTTCAGCATCAGTCCTTCCAATGAGTATTCAGGGCTGATTTTCATTAGGATGGACTGGTTGGGTCTTGCAGTCCAAGGGACTCTCAAGAGTCCTCCAAAACCACAGTTCAAAAGCATCAATTTTTTGGTGCTCAGCTTTTTTTATAGTCCAACTTTCACATCCATACATGACTACTGGAAAAACCATAGCTTTGACTAGACCGACCTTTGTCATTTGTTTTTAGTTTATTGAATTTTAGTTATTTGAAGGAAAAAATTTATTTATTACCTATTCTTCACATGGAAGTAAATTCCATATGAATCCAAGAGTTAAATATAAAAATGGAATCATAAGAGTTAATTAAAAGAATGATTACAGAGTTTTCTGTATTATTCTGTGCAAACACATTTTAAAGCTTGGATTAAAATATAGATAAAAAGCTTCCCAAACCCAAAGGTGAATTTACCCGGCGAATCCCAAAAACTAACTTGAGATCAAGTAGGTGGCCATGTGGGAAGATCAAATTAAGGAATCTAGCATTCTATGTATGGGAAGATGCAAACCTCTGGGCTCATTTAATTCATTCCTTTCATATGTACCTCAGCTATCTGGGGTCCGTCGGATCATATAAAAAGCAAGAGAATACCAGAGAAACATCTACTTCTGCCTTATTGACTATGCCACAGCCTTTGACTGTGTGGACCACAATAAACTGTGGAAAATTCTATAAGAGATGGGAATACCAGACCATCTGACCTGCCTCCTGAGAAATCTGTACACAGGTCAAGAAGCAACAGTTAGAACTGGACATGGAACAACACACTGGTTCCAAATTGGGAAAGGAGTACATCAAGGCTGTATATTGACACCCTGCTCATTTAACTTATATGCAGAGTACATTATGAGAAACGCTGGACTGGATGAAGCACAAGCTGGAATCAAGATTGCCAGGAGAAATATCAATAACCTCAGATATGCAGATGACACCACCCTTACAGTAGAAATCGAAGAAGAATTAAAGAGCCTCTTGATGAAAGTGAAAGGGGAGAGTGAAAAAGTTGGCTTAAAACTCAACATTTAGAAAACTAAGATCATGGCATCTGGTCCCATCACTTCATGGCAAATAGATGGGGAAACAATGGAAACAGTGAGAGATTTTATTTTGGGGGGCTCCAAAATCACTTCAGATAGAGACTGCAGCCATGAAATTAAGACATTTACTCCTTAAAAGGAAAGTTATGACCAACCTAGACAGCATATTAAAAAGCAGAGACATTACTTTGCCAACAAAGGTTTCATCTAGTCAAAGCTATGGTTTTTCCAGTAGTCATGTATGGATGTGAGAGTTGGACTACAAAAAAATCTGAGTGCTAAAAAATTGATGCTTTTGAACTGTGGTGTTGGAGAAGACTCTTGAGTGTCCCTTGGACTGGAAGGAGATCCAACTAGTCCATCCTAAAGGAAATCAGTCCTGAATATCATTGGAAGGACTGATGCTGAAGCTGAAACTCCAATACTTCAGCCACCTGATGCGAAGAACTGACTCATTGGAAAAGATTCTGATGCTGGGAAAGATTGAAGGCAGGAAGAGAAGGGGACGACAGAGGATGAGATGGTTGGATGGCATCACCAACTCAATGGACATGAGTTTGAGTGAGCTCCGGGAGTTGGTGATGGACAGGGAGGCCTGGTGTGCTGCGATTCATGGGATCGCAAAGAGTTGGACACGACTGAATGACTGAAATGGACTATCTGGGGTCAAATCCTGTTTCCTTATTTGCCTTAAAGAGTGGCAGATGACTGCTTTTTGCATCAAACCCCCGCACCCCCCCCCCCCACCTACCACCCCATCACAGTTTTGGGAGCCCTCATTCACATTTGGAAGTCAGGAATCGCTGATGGCTGTGACATTTCTCATTTATTGATATGGCAGGAAATATTTCATTTCACAGTGAGAAGGAAGTCTCTCTTTCCTTCAAAAACTCTTTTCAACCACTTTGATGCCTGAAACTCATTTTTCTCAAGTGAGGCTTAAATGCTAGGACTCTGAAAGATCTAACATGCCAAAATGTGAGGTGCTCATTCAGAACTTTCTTAAAAAGGGAAAATTTAGTAAAAGGGGCAAGGGGAAGCCCAGAGGAGGGAGGAGATCTGCACAGCAACAAGAGACTGAAGTGTCAGACAAAGTTGCCCCCTTCCTTTTCCTGGGGCCAGCCTGCTGGGTTCCATTTCCTTCCCCTAAAGGGAAGGGACTAGCGATTGGGAGGCAATGCCTTGGGCTACCTGAAGCAAAACTGCCAGAGCTAAAGGAAGCCTAACTCCAATTCTGGTCCCTGGTCTGAAAGGAACAGAGGCAAGCCTGTTTCACTTTAGCCAGATAATAGATCAAACCGGGGAGAACAGATAAATCCATAACAGCCTTTCACCCAGACCATATTTGCCATACAGAAAAAGAAAGGCGTTCTATTTCAGCGTCTCTGGGCCTCCTCCCGGAGCTGAGCTAATTAAGGGTCACTCCAGGATCTTCTGAGTTTTCTTTGGTGGCTTCAGAGGGGAAAGATAGGAGGTGGCTTTTAACAAACAGGAACCTCACCCATAAAGCCAATCTCAGATTTCAGCCTCAGTTCTTTTGCCAGCTAAAGCATCCACGTGGAGAAGGGAGTGGGCCATTCTGCCAGGGAACTCACCCTTAGGGAAAGACAAAACCCCAACAGCACAGAATAACAAAAGGTAATCTCAGAAACACGCTCTTAAGCCTTGGTCCCTTATCATCAAGACCAAACGTGGAGAACTGGATCCCTCTGGTGGAAGAGTACGGCATGTGTTTAGGCTTATAGGTCCGGGTTCGCCAAATTGTAGGCAGAGGTCTTCTGCGGTTTCTTGAGAAATTTCCATTGATTCCCAAAGCCTCCCCCGGTCCTCGTCTAGCTTAGAGCCTGGCAGTGGCCACACACACCATCCCCTCATCTGGTAACTCTTCACGGTCTTGGGGTGTCACCTTGGGATTTTGTCCTCAGCTCCAAACTGCCACCCCCAAGTCTGAAGGCATTTTCTAGGAGAATTTGAAGAACAGCCAAATGCAAAGTCAAACAGGCAGAAAGCTTAGCGAGAGATTAGTTCACATTAAATATGTGCATTTTGGCGCCTGCAGGGCAGTTTTATACTATTTATACAGGGCAGTTGGAAAAATTGTTTGGAGGTTTACTTTGCTTTTAAAAAGTTGGCAATAAATTCACCTGTGAGTGATTCAAGCTGATGTGTGGCAGAGGCCAACACAATATTGTAGACAATTGTCCTTCAATAATTGTACTTTGTTCTATACTTTTCAAGATTGTACAATTATAATCTTTGATAATTAAAAAAAAAATACACACACAAAGAAGCTGACAATAAATATATTAAAGTCACACCTTTTAAGTTTCTCTAAACATTTAAGGTGGATTCACATTCAAGGGGACTTCCCAAGTGGTGCAAGGTAAAGAATCTGCCTGCTAATGCAGGACATGCAAGAGACACAAGTTCGATCCCTGAGCGGGGAAGATCCCTGGAGAAGGAAATGGCAACTCACTCCACTGTTCTTGTCTGGACAGTTCCATGGACAGAAGTGGGCTAGTGAATCAGAACTTACAATTATTTGAGAAAATTAAATTCTCCTAAACTTTCCATTGCTATTTGTAATCTTGCCAAGATGTCTATTGAAAAATGATTTGACTGTTTCAAGCGCTTAAGTTTTCACTTTATACTGGAATTTAAGTTCAATCTTTTGTTTCTGTCAACTCAAAATCTCAAACAATAGAAGTATACAGTTGCAAACATGCACAGTTTCCTTAATTAAGATATCAGTATCACAGATTAGATCTCATAAATATTCTTTAAATTTAGTTTTAAACTCCGCCCCCCCCTCCATTGAAAGATGTTTATCCATTATGGAAACAATGATGTCATTTCACACAATTTGGGGATTTCTTTCCTATAAAATTTCAGGGGGTGCCTTCTCAACTTGGCAAGCTTCTTAATGGCCAGAGATTTCAGGCAGGACATGATTGATCCTTGTCTGATGCTAATGGATTATGCCTGACCACAAGTATGTGGTGGCTGGTCCATGGATCCATTATTCAAAGGAGGTCATCAGATAGTCCCAGACTTACAATTAATTATATAAGGACTGTTTGAGAAAGACATTCAGAAGTGGCACCATAATGCACAATTTTCATTAGATTGTCTATGTGGATCTTAAGATACATAGTATTTTTTCATTTCACTGTGAAGATCTTTAGAACGGATAGAATCTCCACTTTTTCAAATATTTCTTCTACTCCTGATATTAAATGATCCTTGCTTGAATTCTGACTCTCCTCTCATGACTTGTCTGAGTACTTGATCATGGTGTTCACAGTTGCTCTGTTAACATGGAGATCAAGTTGAGAGCAGCATTGAGACTGCCGAGAGAGTTATTTCAGGCTTATTCACTGGAATATACGTGGACAATAAACTAGAGGGCTCTTTGTAAGAGTTGAGCAAGTTTTCTGTGCTATTCTCTTTTTTAAAAAAGTATAGTTGATTTACAATATTGTGTTAGTTTCATGTGTAAAGTAATTCAGATATATATATATATATGGGCTTCCCTGGTGGCTCTGACAGTAAAGAATCTGCTTGTGAAGCAGGAGACCTGGGTTCAATCCCTGGGTTGGGAAGATCCCCTGGAGAAGGGAATGGTGACCCACTCCACTATTCTTGCCTGGAGAATTCCGAGGACAGAGGAGCCTGGCAAACTAAGGGTCCATGGGGTCACAGAGAGTCAGACACAACTGAGCGACTAACACTTTGATACACACACACACGTATGTACTCTTTTTCAGATTTTTCTCCATTGTAGGGTCTAGGCACAGACCCACACATACACACACACACAGTGATTTTTGATCTACATATTTAAGATCAGGTAGCTAAGTATGGAATCCATATAGCTGAACTGACGAATTCAAAGCTACAGAGTTACAGTAGTTGCACCCAACTGCAAGCGCTGGTGATGTGTAAGGGTGCAAATGTTTCAGTGACAAGTAACAGTGTCTTTAGGTAAGAAAGCCAAGGTTTTCAGAGTCTGTTCAACAGCAGACTCCTTCCCTACCTTAGCATACTTCATCTTTCACCAGAAATGGTTCTGTAATTCTCCTGGATAAAGGGAGTCAAAGGCTATGATTAGAGAGTACTTAAAAAAAAAAATGACAGTGTGCTAGTATTATTGAAAGGCCAAAGAAAGTTTGAAAAATGTCCATATTTTGTTGGGAAATAATCATAGGAATAACATGGATCGAGCAGTTGTTATTGCAATATCTTAAATGCCTCCCAAGAAGTCTATTAATTTCCCAAATCACATGGCCACTATCATCAGTTTTGAGATGAGAAAACCAAAGATTACTTGCCCAACATCATAAAACCAATCGATATAAGTGTGTTTTAGTCACTCAGTCGTGCCCAACTCTTGGTGACCCATGGACTGTTAGCCCACCAGGCTCCTCTGTCCATGGGATTCTCCAGGCAAGAATACTGGAGTGGGTCACCATTCCCTTCTCCAGGAGATCTTTCCCACCCAAGGATAGAACCTGGGTCTCCTGCATTGCAGGCAGATTCTTTACCATCTGAGTCATCAGTATAGGATCTTATATAAAAAAATTAGGCAGTCAGACTCCAGAGCTATCCTCGTAACCCCTGGCCTGTATCTACGCCCCCAAAACAAACTTTTTTGTCGCTTTTTCTCGGCATTTCCCTCCACATTTGATCTTCGCAATTCTTGTTACATTTCCCACTCGGACTATTTTAAAATAAACCCTAGAAACCATGAGGTATGTGTATCTGAGGATGCCTTCCTAAAATTCGCCAAATGTAGTTTCCACTTATTCACAGGGTTGTGTGTAATTGGGTTACTTGCATAATACCGAGGCACAAGTGCCCTAAACATTCATATCAGAAACACCATTCTCATTTTTTCTAGCCTCCTTTGACAAACACTTCCCCACCCTGTACTCAACCTGTTTTCCTTGTTAGCAGTCTATGCAGAGATGTACTGCTATATTTTCTGAGTATGACTGGTTACCTCTCTGAGTCATATTTACCATTATTGCTTCTTGGTTTCCATATTCTCCTTTGTATGAACTATCTAAGTTTCAGAGAAACTCGTGTTCATTTCCTTATCTTATACCAAACCAAACACTCTCAGAAAACATACAGAATTCTTAAACAACCCTGATGGAGCAAGAACTTGATATGCCTGCTTCCTTCATATGAGTCTGTTTAATGTAAATATGAAAATCGTTTTGCTAAGTGTTAGGAACGGGGGAGCCTGGTGGGCTGCCGTCTATGGGGTCACACAGAGTCGGACACAACTGAAGTGACTTAGCAGCAGCAGCAGCAGGTACCCTATTAGGCTTTCAAGAAATAAAAATGAATAAGACCTGATGATTGCCCTCAAGCAGCTAGTGAACGATTCAGTGGCAGACCATTAACCCTCGTGTGGAGCTAGAGAAAGTCTAGAGAAGAAAACCCAACCAGAGAAGCAAGAATTCTGACTCCCCAGATTGAGACCTCTCAACTGCAGGAACCACATTTCCATATAGGATCAGGTGAACTGGTCATTTGCAAAAACTAAATAAATATCAGTTGAAGGCATACCATGTGGAAGACTTTGTTTTAGGGACCTTTTATTTTTTAAAGTCTTTATTGAATTTGTTACAGTATTGCTTCTGCTTTATGTTTTGTTTTTTGACCATAAGCCATGTGTGATCTTACTTCCCAACCAGAGGTTGAACCCACACCCTCTGCAATGGAAGGCGACGTTTTAAACCTCTGGACCACCGAGGAAGCCCCTGTTTTCAGGATCTTCAAGGAGAATTTTTAAAATTCACCACAATCTCACAAAGTAGATAGTAACTATTATTGCCCCCTTTTCATAGATAAGGAAACTGAGGCACAGAAAAGTAGAGTGACTTTCTCGGGGTCACCTAGCTAGAGAGATGAAACCATATTTTCAATTAAAAATAGTCTGACTACAGAATCTATTTTTATCGCCAATATCACATATTTTCACTAACTGGGTAGTCTCAGACAAGTTCTTTTTCTAAAAGTAAAAGTAGTATTTGTTCTACTTCAAAAGAATAATTACCATTAATTAACTGCTAGATTTCTAGCCAATGTAGGAAATTCGGGTTTGATTCCTGGGTTAGGAAGATCCCCTGGAGAAGGAAATGGCAACCCACTCCAGTATTTTTGCCTGGGAAATCCCAAGTAAAGAGGAACCTGGTATGCTACTGTGCATGGAGTTGCAAAGTGTCAGAAACGATTTTGCGACTGAACACACACATATTTCAAACACTAATTTTAGATTCTAGAAAAAAACAATAGTAAACCTTGCACACGTTAGTGTGCACCACAGCAGACCATAAATCAAGAAGCCTACTTAGATGGTTTTGTTGACTTGCCATTGCGGGCACTTGCCATCTACCTCTACAAGGATAAAGCCATGAGCTCCTGCAGCTGGGGACCCTCAACATTCCCTGAAGGAATTCAGGACAGATAGCAGAAACGAGGCAGTCTGTGCTTGCAGGGAGAAACTGGCAGGGCAGGTCTTCAGATAGTTAGATATTCTCAGGAGCTGACTTTATGAACCTGATTCCTGTATCTCCTGAAATCTAGAAAAATACTAAAATCCTTCATGGTAATGACTGTTCATGACTGGCAAAGTTTCATGAGACTAGTAGAAACTTTCTACAAAAAAATATGTGCTTAATTAAGCATATACTCTTCCTTCATCAAAACCACATATTACTGACCTCCCCCCACCCCCGTCCCCCTCTTTGGAGCAGTTTCTCAGAGATGAGGTGCCATCTCCCAGGCTGTAGTGCTCATGTTGCCCCAAATAAAACTTAATTTGCAACTCTCGGGTTGTACATATTTTTAAGCCGCCAGTATTCATTCATTGATTTCTTCATTCACCCTTGCGAAGGTGTTTAGGAAGACATTAGCATTCAGATTCGTGGCATGAGTGAAACAGACAGTCCTTCCCTCTGTGGACGGACATCATCCAACCCATGGTGGCTTGAACTGAACTGAGAAGAGATGAATTCTGTCTCTTTGTCTGGTTTGAGCTGAGATATTGATTTTCTTTTGCCATTGGATTGAGACCTTCACCATCAGCATTCCTGGTTATCTTGCCTTTTGGGACTCAGTGGGACTGTACCGTTGGCTTTCCTGGATCTCCAGTTTGCAAAGATGTATACACACACACACACACACACACACACACACATATATACATATATAATCTATATTAATATATATGAAATATAGAAAATATAAATACTATAAAATAAATAGGAGACACCCTGGTGACTCAGTGGTAAAGAACCTGCCTGCCAATGCAGGAGACCCAGGTTTGATCCCTGAATTGGGAAAATCCCCTGGAGAAGGGAATGGCAACCCACTCCAGTATTCTTACCTGGAAAATCCCATGGACTGAAGAGCCTGGAGGGCCACAGTCTGTGGGGTTGCAAAAGAGTCAGACATGACTTAGAGACTAAAGCAAACAGCAAAACATAAAATACATAAAATAAAAATACTATAAAATATATTGCTATTGTTCAGTAGTGTCTGACTCTTTGTGACCCTGTGGAGTGTAACCGGCCAGGCTCCTCTGTCCATGGGATTCTCAGGCAAGAATACTGGAGTGGCTTGCCACGCCTTCCTCCCAGGGATCTTCCCCACACAGGGAAGGAACCTGCATCCCTTGCACTGAAAGCTGTGTTCTTGACCACTGAGCCACCTGGGAAGCCCTACTTTGCAAATACTCATTTTCATTCTTGTCATGACTGAAATGTAATGAATAGTCTTTACAGATATTTTTAACAGAGAGCTGCCTGAAGTCTCAAGTGTGGTGTAGCAAAACTGCAAGAATTCCAGCAGTATTATCTAAATTCAGAACTTGAAATTCTGCTCCCGGGGTGTGGGTGGAAGGCAGCAAGCATTGTTTGCTAAATCCATGCTGGCTTGTGCTGCCTGCTCTGTGTGACTTTCCCGTGGGCGGGTCCCTGGATGAGGACCTGTCCTTTTGGCCTCTAAGAATACCTTTCCTCTTTCTGATTCGTTGTTTTTTTTTTTTTAACTCTGCATTTGTAACTTTGGGGACACCCTTGTCCCCCTTACACAGTCCCTTTTGAATACAGTATACTTAAATAACAGGGTTGCCTCCTGAACCGGATCCGGGACAAGAACAAACTCAAAACAAGGGCAGCCTTCACCAGCGAAACACAACACCAGCGAAACCCAGAATCCGAGTTTCACTTGCTCTTAGTCACCCAAAAAAACTCCTGTGAGGAAACAAAATAAATGAAACCCCGTGGAACCTTCCTTCCTTTTAAACTGGTCCAGAGCCATGATGCTAGGTGACCCTGTATTTTATAAGTTTCTAACTGGCTCTATTTCTCATATTTCCTTGAGTTCAAAGATAATATGTCAATAGAAATAAAATACAGAAATACAAATAATTGCTTACAGGATAATTCACGTTTTCACTTCACTGTACTACTGAATGGGAGATGCACACTCCCCATCAGTGATTTGGCTCCAGCCACTGCCAGCTTCCCAGGTGGCACTAGAGATAAAGAACCCGCCTGCCAATGCAGGAGACAAAAGAGACCCAAGTTCGATCCCTGGGTTGGGAAGATCCCCTGGAGGAGAAAATGGCAACCCACTCCAGTATTCTTGTCTGAGACATTCCATGGACAGAGGAGCCTAGCTGGCTACAGTCCATGGGGTCACAAGTAGTTGGACACGACTGCACACATATGCATGTTGATCCCAGATCTGCATTGCTCTGCCTGAAAACAGAGTAGTGACCCCCTTCATTCGTTTTGCAACACGGTTCTCGTTTCTCTGCTGAGTAAAATGTCTGTGAGTAGGGCAGGAATTGTGACTTCTTACCTGTCATACTTCTTGAGCATCCTTGGCTTGGAAGCTGGTTAGAGTCTCAGAAAGAAAAAGAATTTATTAAATCAAATACTGTGGGCAGATGAAACAACATATCACTTGCTAATTAGAGGAGTGGCCAGCACTGAGGCGGGTGTCTCTTTCATTCCCAGTAGCTTATGGCCCAATTAACAATTAACACCCACTAATGTTCTAAGAAAGAGCTTTCTGTCTGTGTGGCTGGGTTTTCTCAGGAGGAGTTAGAAATAAGATACTTGACAGAGTTGAGTTTGGAAAAAACAATTAAAAACTCCAAGAAACCACCTGCATTATTTGTGGATAAAACATACTTGCAAAATCTTTAGACAACATCAACATATTTGCTGATTTTATTTATATAAAAAATGACTTTCCTAATTTATAAAGTTGTCAAACATACTAGGCTTCTCGGGTGGCACAGTGGTAAAGAATCTGCCTGTCAATGCAGGAGACACAAGAGACACGAGTTTGATCCCTGGGTCAGGAAGATCCCCTAGAGGAGAAAATGGAAACCCACTCCAGTATTCTTGCCTAGAAAATTCCATGGACAGAGGAGCGTGGCAGGCCATAGTCCATGGGGTTGCAAAAGAATAGGACATGACTGAGCTACAGCACAAACATACTAGAAGCAGTCTTATACCGCAGGTTGGGAAGAAGAGAGACAGAATGCTCCTCTCATGTCACCTCCACCACAGCTGCAGAACCCTGAGTTAACATCATTTACAAAACAGAAATCCAGGATAGTAAGATAGCTCTTGTCAGCCCCTGGTGTCCACGTTTGTCCTAGAGAGAAGCCCATGGCCTCCTAGGGAAGCAGACCCTGAAGAGGCACCAGCCAGCTTCTCAAGGCCTCACTTTTGTCCCCTGGAAAATAAGAATGTCTGATATCACCTTCTCTAATGTCCCTCTAGCTCTGAGATGTGTTATGGACCACCGATGCTGTACAAGGGGCCTTCCTGGTAGCTCAGTGGCTTAGGATCCATCTGCCAGTGCAGGAGATGTGAGTTCAATCCCTGGGTCAGGAAGATCCCCTGGAGAAGGAAATGACAACCCACTCCAGTACTATTGCCTGGAGAATCCCATGGACAGAGGAGCCTGGTGGGCTATAGCCCAAAGGGTCACAAAGAGTCAGACACGACTGAGAAAGAGCACACACAGACATGAGCAGAGCCAAGGAGAATTACTGCCCAGTCCTGCTTATATCTCAGTAATTACACAAAGGGCACACTTGGTGAATACTTCCTGCGGGGATGGATGTCTGTCCTCTGCAGACAATTCAACTGTGAAGCACAGCTGAGAATATGGCAGAACCAGCAAGTGTACTCCTGGCCCTCTGAAAAATCTCCCTTACAGAGTCTTACAGAATCATGTGTAATAGAGTCTGACAGAATCATGTCTTATAGAATACAGAGTCTTGCTGTCTAATAGCTTCCAAAAACCCTAACTCTCTCCAGACCTCTGAACACCCTGCTTTCAACATAATCAGCAGACAGTGGACTCTGGAAAAACCCAGAAACAATCCCGTGGACATGACACCACGATACTACTTTCTTTGGAGCAAAGGGCTGTGGGACACGTTGCAGTCCCCGCCAGGTCTGAGCTCCGATGACAGTAGGGACCCAAATGCTGGGGTCTCCTCCTTACTCTCCTCCTCGGATTCGAACTCCTCATCCACTGCGTGAAAGAGCGGTTTGGGCCTCAAGATCGCCCTTCCGCCCCTGCCCAGGTGCTCTTCTCGGCCAGCGTTTCTCCGGTAACCGAAGTGCAGTGGCGTCCCTGCTCCGTGTAAGCGCTTCATCGGGATGACTTCAGGTGTCCATCGTCTTTCCTGAATCGTCCCCGTTGGAGAGTGTGTGTTGAACGTGATGGGAGGGAGTTCTGAGTCACTGCCGTCGTGATCTGGGAAAGTATGACGAAAGGAAAAAGAACAGGATTTAAGATCCGAGAGTGGGGACATCATATCCAGATGCAGGAACGAAGAGGGTGGCCTAGTCCTCCTGGTGTTTCAGCTCCTACGCTCACCTGTGGCATCAGGTGAAGTCACGTGGCTGGGCACCCATCGCCATGGTCCATCCATAGAGCTTGCTCCTCCTGTCCCAGTCTTCCTGGGCTTTAGGAGGGGTGTCCAGGCAGGACCTCTCTATTTATACCACCAAGTGGGCCCCAAAGGCAAAAGAGCCTTGGAAGAATGTATGTAGGCCTCAAAGCAGCAGGAAGTTCCTACACATCTAGGGAAGGGGTGTCCTAACCCAGGAGGACACGGACTGAGTAGGGAGGGACAGTGATCCCCATGTCACAGCCCCGTGAGCTGTGGGGACTATCTGCTGAATGCCCCACCTCCCTCCACGCCCTCCCCTAGAGCCCTGATGGGCATTCGCTGGCCTTGTTCTGTGGGATAAAGACAGATAAAGATTTGGGGAGAAAGTGAGTGCAAACAACTGTGCCCAGATACAGATGGAGAATTATCTCAAATATCAATTATCTGACATTTGATTACAATTCTCTGATAAAATTAAGTCCCACTTCACTACTTTTCCTTCTCAAATTTCTGGGTTACCCACTCCTTTTGCTCACCTAACAAAATTTAGAGGCACTTCTCTGGTGGCTCAGACAGTAAAGAACCTGCCTGTCGATGCAGGAGACCTGGTTCAATCCCTGGGGTGGAAAGATCCCCTGAAGGAAGGCATGGCAACCCACTCCAGTGTTTTTGCCTGGGAAACCCCGTAGACAGAGAAGCCTAGTGGGCTACAGTTCATAGGGTCACCAAGAGTTGGACACAACTGAGCAACTAACAACAAAAAAGAACCCATGAAATTTAGAACCAATTGAGCACATTTGAGGGGAAAAAAAATTCACTGGGACTAAGATTTCATTTAGTGTCTAGATTAATTCACATTGAACTGACATTTTAAAGCATCATCTTCCTTTGAAGAACACCCCTATCTACCCAAGTCAAGACTTCTATGAGGTCCCTCAGTGGTAACAGTCATAATGGCTAATATTTCTTGCTTCCCAGGTGGCTCAGTTGTAAAGAATCTAACTGCTAATATGGAGATGCAGGAGACTCAGGCTCAATCCCTGGATCAGGAAGATCCCCTGGAATAGGAAACAGCAACCCACTCCAGTATTCTTGCCTGGAGAATCCCACAGACAGAGAAGCCTGGCAGGTTACAGTTCATTAGGTCACAAAGAGTTGGACACAACTGAGCACAAGCATGGATATTTCTTGCACACTTACTTGGTTGCAGGCATTGTTCTAAGAGTTTTATCTGTGCTAAATGGCTTCACTCAGGGCAACACTTTTCTCTGTGAGGGGTACCAACATTCTCCTCTTTACAAAGAGGTAATGAAGCATGGAAAAGTAGAGTTTTATGTTTTCTTCATGTAAGTCCTATATATATTTTCCTACGACTTTGTCATTTTTATTGAGAGCATATGTGAGATGTCTTTCAGGGCATCTATTGAAACAGCCGTTAGACCTATTTACCTGGTGAATAATGCAAATGCATTTCCAAATGTTAAACAAACCCCACCTCTGGGATAAGTCCTTTTTTTTAAGGTATAGTAAGCCTTTAATATTCTGCTGTTATTTTATTTATGACTATTTAAGATTTGTACATTAGTAGTTGAAGCTGCTATCATAGCTTGTGATATTGACATTCATCTCAAGAAATGACTGGAGACTGTCAGGCTGTCTATCATTCAAGCAACCTAACAGCACCAGCTGTTTGTACCCGGAAGAGTTTTAAAAATTAAACAACTATACACCCTATAGCTGCTGTTATTTTGTTTTGTTTGTTTGCTTTTGTGTGATAGCTCTTTTTATCATAAAATAATGCTACTTACAAGAGTGTGACCTGGGAATAGATGACTAGATCAATGATACAGAATTAAGAGTCTAAAACTCTCTTTGGGCATGCTCAGTTGCTTAGTCCTGTCTGAGTATTTGTGACCCTATGATAATAGCCCACCAGGCTCCTCTGTCCATGGGATTTCCCAGGCAAGAATACTGGAGCGGGTTGCCATTTCCTCCTCCAGGGGATCTTTCTAATCCAAGGATCCAACTTGCATCTTTTGCATTGGCAGGTAGATTCCTTAGCAGGGTGCCATCTGGGAACCCCATGGGGCTCTCATATAATTGACTATCATTAAGTCATTAATATGATTACTAGGTTCCTATCTATTGACAGCAAAATGTTTCCACAACATAAGGCTGAGTGAACTGGACGATTCACAAAAATTCCCAAACAATGACTATCCTGTGACAATGTATCATGTAGTGCTATGTGTGATTTTTTTTTTTAAAGCAGGTTGTGGTAGGATAAGGACCAGAATGATGTAGGTAGAATTATAGAAGGATGCTTACCAAAATACTCTACAGTGAATATCTCTGGGTGCTGGGGTTTTCAAGTGCTTTCAACCTTCTTTTTTTATGCTTTTCTCTACTGGTTGATTTTTATTTTATATCAAACATGCTTTTATATCAGAAAAAGTTTCATTGTAAGGAATAATTATATTCATTCTTCAAATATTTAATTCTCAAATCCTATGTGTTTAGTTTATTTACATTTCCAATGTGATTTTTAGTCTTAAAAATTTTGTAATATTAGAACAGAGAACGTGGCATATCATATGTCACTTTATGCTAATAGAAAATCAATTTATATACATTTAAAAATAACAGCTTTTATGAGCACAATAGGCAATTTCAATAATTCTAAAATTCTATTTAAGTATTAGATATTAAGGGCTTCCTTGGTGGCTCAGTGGTAAAGAATCCACCTTCAATGCAAGAGATGCATGAGACACTGGTTTGATCCCTGGGTTCGGAAGATCCCCTGGAGGAGGTCATGGCAACCCACTCCAGTATTCTTCCCTGGAGAATCCCATGGACAGAGGAGCCTGGTGCCCCATAGGGTCACAAAGAGTTGGACACGACTGAGCATGCATTAGATATTAAATGGGAAATATCCAATAAGTAAATTTGGTGAAAGTATTTTAGTAAAATATAGCCAACTTTGGAGAATTCTTCTAATTTATAAACCACAGATGAATCCTATAACTTTAAAAAACTGCCCATTTTATGTTTCTCTAAGTCAAGGGTTGGCAATTGATGACCCCCAGGTATATCACCCTGCTGTATCTTTTGGTACAGCTCTTGAGCTAAGACTGATCGTTACATTTCTAAATGGCTGAAAAAAATTTTAAGAATATTTCTCAATAAGTAAAAATTACACAAATTTCACTATTTATCACTAAAGTTATTAATTCAATTAATAAAAGCTATGGTTGTTCCTGTAGTCATGTATGGATATGAGAGTTGGACCATAAAGAAGTCTGAGTGCTGGAGAATTGATGCTTTTGAACTGTGGTACTGGAGAAAATTCTTGAAAGTCCCTTAGACTGAAAGGAGATAAGCCAGTCAAACCTAAAGGAAATCAACTCTGAGTATTCATTGGAAAGACTAACGCTGAAGCTGAAGCTTCAATACTTTGGCCACCTGATGCAAAGAGCCAACTCATTGGAAAAGACCCTGATGCTGGGAAAGATTGCGGACAGGAGGAGAAGGGGAAGACAGAGGATGAGATGGTTAGATAGCAGCACTGATTCAATGGACATGAGTTTGAGCAAACTCCTGGAGATAGTGAAGACAGGGAAGCCTGGAGTGCTGCAGTCCATGGGGTCGCAAAGAGTCATGACTCAGCAACTGAACGATAACAACAATTGTGTTCTCTCTTGCTTGTCATGTGTATACTGATGTAATATTCTTGGTTTTGCCTTTTGACCTACAAGCCTGAAAATAAAGAGAAGCAGCCGTGGATGCAAGTTACCTGTGAATTCAGCCACCTTCATGTCTCTGCCTGCTGGCAGAGGCTTGCTATAGGGGAAGGAGAGGTAGCGGATGTTCTTGGTACCAGCCTGCAGGCAACAAGGAGAAATAAAAAGAAGAGTCAGCCCCTGTAACTGAGGGCATCACATGGCAAACAAGGAGGATACAGAGTCTTAATGGAGCATCCTGTTTGCATCACTGCCTTTCAGTTACTTTAGTTTAAGGAAAACAATGCTTCCACCTTCAGTATTTTTCCCTTCCCTCTCCTGATGGAACAGACCATGATAAACCTCTCCAAGTTCCTCCCGTGGCCCCACTGGGATCAGGGTAGAGATTAGGAGCTACTCCAAATTCAATGTCCATCCAGCGTCTCCTTTTAAGATTGCCTGGTGTGTGCTCAGTTGTGTCCAGCTCTTTGCGACTCCATGGACTGTAGCCCGCCAGGCTCCTCTGTCCGTGGCATTCTCCAGGCAAGAATACTGAAGTGGGTTGCCATGCCCTTCTCCAGGGGGTCTTCTTGATCCAGAGATCGAACCCGCATCTCCTGTGTCTCTTGCATTGCAGGCAAATTCTTTACTGATGAACCACCTAGGAAGCCCAAGATGTGGCCTCAAAAGGAGCAGTTAAGATGCACAGCTGGTGCCATGAAGATAAGGTCCAAGAATCTTGGCAAGAACAAATTCCTCCCTGTGTCTTCCTGGTAGAGAAGCAAGCTTCCTGATCCTTGGGTCCCCCATCCATGGAGGGGCCCCTGGAGTCCAGTCTCTGGCCACCATGGGAGCTCGTCTAGCCTCACAGTCCAGGGAGTATGTTCCAGTCACTGGCTCATCCTGAGCAGGTGCGGTTTGCTGCCCCATACCCCATGGACTTCCAGGTGGCTCAGTGGTAAATAATCCACCTGTCAATGCAGGAGGCCTGGGTTTGATCTCTAGATCAGGAAGATCCCCTGGAGAAGGAAATGGCAACCCACTCCAGTATTCTTCCCCGGGAAATCCATGGACAGAGGAGCTTGGTGGGCTACAGTTCATCGGGTTGCAAAAAGTTGGACACAGCTGACTGACTGAACAACAACAACCCCGGGGACAGTTCGGGCCCCAAAGGCCCCCTAGGAACCTGATTAAAAACAGACAATGGACAGTTAGTCTCACATTAGTGTGGGTTGGAGCTTGGGCCCCAAAAGCCCTGGGCTGAGAGAAGGGGGTGTCTGCTGTCCCGTACCCCCTTCGCTTTGTCTTACTCTGGCACCAAGGGAGTGGTTGTTTGTTTAAACAGTGATGGGAGTCACCCGAGGAGGCCCTGGTCGGGGACTGGCCCAGCTCGGGGTGAGTTGGTGTCTGCCCCTTACCGGCTTCCCCCAGGGCAGGCTGTGCCCTTTCTTCACGCTCTCCCTGAAGGTGTTCCGACGGCGGATCAGAATCTCCTTCGCCTGCTTCTCGCTTGTCTGGGGTTGGAGGTTGTATTTGTTGTAGGACAAGGTCTGCAGAAAGAGGGGGCATCGAACATGTACTGACATCTCTGCACAGCTTCCAGCTCTGGAGACCACGGGAAAGTCATGCACAAAAACTAGTAGAGGGACTCCCTGGTGGTGCAGAAGCTAAGACTCCAGGTTGCCGATGCAGGGGACCCAGGTTCTATCCCTGGTCAGGCAACCAGATATCACATGAGGTAACTAAGAGTCCACTGGCTGCAACTAAAGATCCTGCAAGATGGAAGTGATGAAGATGGAAGATCCCGTGTGCCACAACTAAGATCTGGTGCACCCAAATACATATTTTAAAAAAATGATTAGTAGAAGGAGAAGGTGACACCCACGCCCTCTGAGCCTCTGCCTCAATTACAGAGATGCAATCTGCGGCTCTGGAGGAAAGGTCTGAGATCCGGGCCAGCCCACCAGGACGGAGCTGCAGTTGAAGCCCATGCCCCTGGCTCGCAGGGGCAGTGGCCCCCGCTGTGCTGTCATCCTGTGACCCTCAGAGTGGTCCTCCCAGAGGTACAGATGCCCAACTGTAGACGCCTCCTTTGTGACCATCCTCAGCACTGTAGAACGGTCAGTGTTGCTAATGGTCTTCCACTAGCAACGAGGTAGACAGACAGTTGTCCTGAACTGCAACCTTGAATTTTCCTTCAAGAGAACAAGAGAACTGTGGTGGAGGGAGGAGTCACGTGACCTATGTCAAGACAGCATGATAACCAACCAGGACCTCCTGTATAGCTCTTGGAACTCTGCTCAGTATTCTGTAAAAAGCTAAATGGGAAAAGAATCTGAAAAAGAATGGACACATATAGATGTGTAACTGAATCACCGTGCTGTACACCTAAAACTAACACATCATTAATCAATGACACAAATAAAAAACAAAAATTTTTTAAAAATAGGAAAAAAATAAAGGAGACTTTAAGGGGAAAAATGTGGCTAATTCCAACTGCAATGTACTGTATTAGCTACATACTGATTCTGAAGACATTAATTTTTTAAAAAGAATATAAAATATCTTATTGGTAATTTTTATATTTATGACATGTTGAAATATTTTTGATGTGTGTCCATGCGTGCGTGCTAAGTCACTTTAGTCATGTCTGACTCTCTGTGACCCCATGGACTGTAGCCTTCCGGGTTCCTCTGTTCATGTGACTCTCCAGGCAAAAATACTAGAGTGGGTTGCCATGCCCTCCTCCAGGGTGTCTTTCCAACTCAGGGATAGAACCCATGTCTCTTATGTCTCCTGGATTGGCAGGCAGGTTCTTTTACCATTAGCTCATAAAGTGGGTTAAATAAAATATATTATGAAATTAAAGAAAAAAAAAGATGGGACGAGAAAGGAAAGACAGAAAGGGCAGGACAGGTGAGTCTCGTTCTCTCATGAAACATAAGTAGAAGCAAAAGTCGTCTCCGGTAGAGCCCCTGGATTTACCATGTATGTTCTCCCCACAGGACTCACTATCACCTATCTGCTCATCTCAGCAAGGAAGGGAGAGCCTACAAAGCTTAGAAGGGAGAAACCTGGAGGGCGACTGAATAGGCCCTGATAAAAGAAGAAGAAAGATGACTATCTAGGAACCTGATAAGAAAAGAGACGATGGACAGTTAGCCTCATTTTACGGTGGGTTGGAGTTCCAGTATCTCTCTTATTTCTGAGTGAGTGAGTGAAAGTCACTCAGTTGTGCCCGGCTCTTTGTGGCCCCATAGACTACACAGTCTGTGGAATTCTCTAGGCCAGAATACTGGAATGGGTAGCCTTTCCCTTCTCCATGGTATCTTCCCAACCCAGGGATCAAACCCAGGTCTCCTCCATTGCAGGCAGATTCTTTACCAGCTGAGCCACAAGAGAAGCCCAAGAACACTAGAGTGGGTAGCCTTTCACTTCTCCAGCAGATCTTCCTGACCTAGGAATCAAACTGGGGTCTCCTGCATTGCAGGCAGATTCTTTACCAACTGAGGACTTTCTCTAACCTCACTCTCCACCTCCATGGGGAAAGTCTCAGTACCAGGCACCCTTGGGGCTGTGACCCTCCCTAAGCAGGCTGGTGTTCTTTCAACCAGGAAATTCTACCTACTTATCTAAGGCAGAAAGTGATAGTCCTGTGGAAATGGTTTCACTTGGAAAGATTTGAAAGCTGCTGGGTTTACTTGACGCGTGCTATCTGCTGCTGACCTGCGTTCCTCCAGCAGGTGCAGGGCCTTTTGCTGACACATTCCCCTTGATCACTGACCTTCTCAAAACAGCAGCCAGAACACATTCACCTACCCCAGATCATGTAATTCTGAAGTCATGGAAAGAGCTATGGCTAGGCAGTTCGAAGACCTGGGTTCTTAACTCAAATTTGTTTTGTGACCTTAAACAAGTTAGATAACTCTCCAAGGGCTTCCAGGGTGGCTCAGTGGTAAAGAACCCACCAGCCAATGCAGAAGACTTGGGTTTGAGCCCTGGGTTGGGAAGACCCCCTGGAGAGGAAAATGGCAACCCACTCCAGTATTCTTGCCTGGAAAATCCCATGGACAGAGGAGCCTGGTAGGCTAGAGTCCATGGGGTCACAAAGAGTCAGACATGATGATGACAGAAAAAAACAAAACAACTCTTCTAACCTCAGCATCTTCTACTTGAAAATGAGAAACTGTGACTAAATGATTTTGGGGGATCCCATGACATAGTTGCAAAAACCAAGGCCCTAGCAGTAAACTCACTTATAACCCTACTCAACAATTGGGATGGTCCACTGAATCCTCACCCTTAAAGAGCTCCTAATTAGAGGACATTGGTATACATGTCATTTGATTAAATCAAAATTTCAGAAGAACTCACCTGAATAGCCTCTATACCTTTTCCAAAACTGATAAATAGTACGCTTGATAGGTCTCTTTTGTGTGTGTGTGGGGGGGGGGGGTGGAAATAGATAGATAGATAGATAGATAAATGTATATTGGCCAAGTGGCATGTGAGATCTTAGTTCCCAGACCAGAGATAGAACCCATGCCTTAGAAACTTGGTGTCTTAACCATTGGACTGCTGGGGAAGTCCCTGATATGTCTCTCTTTTTTTCCTCAGGCTTTCAGCACTGTGGTTTTGATATTTTAATCTAAACCATCCCAGTTTTCTAAGCTCTATTACAACCAATTATGCTGAGACAGCTCCATCACCACTGGCATCCTGGGGCCATATTTCTTCCCTGGTGGACAAGCTCCATCATCGGTCTGTCTCTGAAGGGGGAGGGAGCCCTGCTGATCCTGGAAAGCCAGGTCTGCAGGGTTGGGGCAGCCTGACCCCTACGGCCAGCAACTGGATCTGCATTTCTCTTTCTACCACGGGGGGCCAATTTTGCTGCAGAAACATAACAATTAACTTTCTGTTTTCCAAACAAAGCAGAGAGAAATTGCTCAGCAGGAAGGCTGCTTGGGAGAGGGTAACCCGAACAAGAACTGATATCTGGAGGACCGGTTCCAATAAGGGACAAGTCTTACATACACACCCTTTGTCGAACTTGATACATGTTGCGTGTCAGGATGTCCCTCATGGACTCCACATCTTCAGGGGAAAGTCTTTTGGTTTCTTGTGTCTTCTGGACCCTGGAAACATCATTGGAGGGAAGCCAAGCATTATTCTTTCATCTTGGCAAGACAAGTACAAAACCATCAATTTACTTTTAGGAGTTCCAATACCCAGAACCCCTGTTTTTCCATAAGCTTTCTTATTGTTTTAGGAAATTTGTAGAAAATATTGGCACATGTGCCTTGACTTGCATTTTGAACATATAGTTTCTTTGTCTATAACTTTTATGTGAGGATTATTCTAACTCATATATATATATACACATATAATTTTTAAAATTTTAATAGGCTTTTTATTTCAATGTACATTAGGAAAAATTACTACCAGCATATCAAACCACGTATTTACATTAACAATATAAATTTCCTATTTTAAAATCTTACAAAATATTTTTGCCCATAAAAATTTCTACTATATGTAAGGTGTAAAGAATAATATAATAATAAAGCATGCACACATCCACCATGCAGCATAGAAACAGAACATTATGAATAATTAGTGTTTCCTCCTCTTTGTCTCTCCCTGAACATTTCAGAAGTTTAATCAAGTCTGCGAATTTGGTAGTTGTCCCTCCATTGCCTAATGCATTTTTAAAAACTGGTGACAAACCAGTTATTTTTTCCTCCATATCTATTATGAACAGATATGTTTATAAAAAAATAAAAATCAATGATTAGAAAATACATTCTTAGAAAAGATACCACAAAATGTAAATCAAATAATTCACTGTTCGAGTCAACACAAATTAGCTTATTCCTTGAAGGCTCACAGATAACACCGTGTAGTCACCACATCTGGAACAGCACTAATTTATGCTTCCCAGGTAGCTCAGTGGTAAAGACTCTGCCTGCCAATGCAGAAGACACAGGTTCGAACCCTGGGTAGGGAAGATCCCCTAGAGAAGGGAATGGCAACCCACTCCAGTATTCTTACCTGGTAATTCCGTGAACAAAGGAGCCTGACAGGCCCCAGGTTGCAAAGAGTTGGACATGACTTAACAACTAAACAACAACAACCTATCCAGTATTAAAACTTTGAGTACATTTATCTTGGAATTCTCTCTTTAGGGATTTTATCTCGGGTTAAAGAATAATGGGAAGAAACTAAAATCATATTTTACAAAGAGAGTTAAACTATCTCCACCTCCACCAGGAAAACCAGCCCAGCTTGGAGACACTGGACCCTCTGAGATTCTAGAAGCAGTTGACTTCTGGCCTCCTTGACCATGAGCACCTCCACCCCCCACCCCCTCCTAAAAGGGCTCAAAAGCTAAGTCAGGGCCAGGTTAGCCAACAATGCACAATTGTCCTCGGAGGTTCTCAGTCATGACATCGCTATGTGCAGAATTCTCGTGTGACATACATATTCAATTTCAATCACTTGAGTCTAGAGGTTGTAATTCCTAAAAACTTACTGTATGAATCATATATGCTCACTGTAGAACATATGAACAAAAAAGGAGAGAACTAAGGAAAATTAAATCTATCTTTTAATACTGTCACCTCCCTTGACATCTTGGTATAAACCCTTAAGGAGTTGTGATTTTTTTTTCTTTTCTAGCTGCAGTTTTTCGAAATGCACACGTGTGCTGATTTACTATTCTCCACGTATGCGTGCATGCTCAGTTGTGTCCAACTCTCTGAGGCCTCATGGACTGCAGCCCGCCAGGCTCCTCTGTCCATGGGATTTCCCAGGCAAGAATATTGGAGTGGGTTGTCATTTCCTTCTCCAGGGGATCTTCCCAACTCAGTGATCAAACCTGCATCCCTCGCATGGGCAGGTGGATTCTTTATTACATGCTTCTAAAGGTCTTAGGATAATTGATCGTAAAGATGAGTAGTTAATGCTTTCAATACAGGCCACTTTTTAAGTCCTTTCCCCCCTCAAACAGTAGCGTCATTGCCAATAAATAGCAAAGACATTTTGTAAATAATGTACAACCGGTAAAAGGATTTCAACCATTTGAATCCTGAAAAACCACAGGACGCCAGCATTTACTTAGCAATGCAATCTGCCAACGGACTAATACCTTTCTATTAAATCAGTGAAATCAGTTTCTATATATCAGAGCTGAAAATATCAACAGTATTGGTGTTCCGTTACCACCCTCAGTGATTTAAACAATATTATCAGGCTATTTCAACCTAAATGTCCTTCAAACAAAATTCACTCTGATGTAGATACACCCACGTGTTCCCACAATCCGCATCTGCACACATTCCTTTATTATGGTGGAAGGAATCTATTGCTAAACAGAAACTACAGCTAATCAAAGAGTTCCACTTCTTGTGTTCATAATAAACTGACCAAAGAGGGAAAAACCATGGGTAAAGGAAATGATAAAGTTAAACCTGAGATAGGAGATCTAATTTGGCATTCTCCCCAGTTTATAATTAACCATTTTGGGAAGGATCAGATTGAGTTAAAGCCCATTTAGGTTGCTGGTTGGGTATATAATGCAGGGATCCCAGAGGCACTGCCTCTTATTAATCCACACTGAGAAGCTGTAGCTAGAAAATTATAAGGAAGAATTACTGACCCAAGCACGGTGATGCATACATTTTCCTACCTGCTACTTCATTAGCAAAATCACCCCTGAAATGATCATATCATGACCACAGAAAAGATAAAAACCACAGAAAAACTGAATGTTAGTAATCTCTAGGTCAGAAAAGTAAAATTATAAACTAAAAGACGCTTGGCACTGGAAGAAGACAGAAAGGAAGTCTTAATCACCTTAAAGAAAAGGTCACTGGTAATTTCATGGCCATTCAGATCAAACTGGGAAAACTGGGGTGTAAATGTGTTTGAATGAAAGGTTCAGATTTCTCTTAATCTTTTTAAAAAAAATCAGAGGCTCTAATAATGTAAAAAGAATTTTCAGGACTTCCCTGGTGGTTCAGTGGTTAAGAATCTGCCTGCTAATGCAGGGGACATGGGTTTGATCCCTAGGCCTGGAAGATCTCACATGCCATGCAGCAACTAAGTCTGTGCATCACAAGTACTGAAGCCTGCATGCACTCGAGCCGGGGCTCCACAGCAAGAGAAGCCGGTGCGATGAGAAGCACCACCACTGGAGAGTGGTCCCTGATCTCCACAGCTAGAGACAAGCCCACGCACAGCAAGGAAGACCCAGAGTGGTCAAAAATAACAATAAATACATAAATTTATTTTTAAAAAGAGGTCTCAATTCTAAACACAGCAATGTAGGTATGAAATCTAGTAGATGTTATATTCATGCCATAATCTGAAGTCCCAAAAGATCGAACATATCTGGATTTATCTGGAAGAATCCATGCTCCTTTAGTAGCTTTATACATGAAATCCAGGAAAATGTATGTTGACCAAAGGACGTGCTCACTGAGTAAACAGTGGTACCAACAGCTCTTCTCTGTGTGTGGCTGCCTCGTGTCTTTTCAGAAAGGTCACCAAAGTGGCCATCACTGAGGATGAGTGAGGACTCATCGTGGCCCCGGCTCCCCACAAGACGATATTCCATCACAGAAGTGAACACAGTGTGAGAATCTTCATTCTAGAGCCTTTGGTGTCAGCATGTACGACTATAAACCTATACCTGGCAATATGTGATCAATTGAAAAATTCTTAAATTATAATCAACCAATATGTGCTTTTTTTTTTTTAATAAATGACCTTATAAGTATTTGGGAGTTTTTAAAGACAATATTTGGAAGTCATATAGCTGTAGTGTTTATGCCTATGTGTTTATTATAAATATTTTAATATCTCTTTGTGTGCTGAGTTGTTTCAGCAGTGTCTGAGCCTGCCAGGCTCCTCTGTCCATGGGATTCTCCAGGCAAGAATACTACAGTGGGTTGCCATGCCCTCCTCCAGGGGATCTTCCTGACCCAGGGATCGAACCGGAATCTCTTATGTCTCCTGCACTCGTAAGCAGATTCTTTACCACTAGCGCTTTAATAGCAACCACATATTTTTTTAATCAGCTTGAGCCTCCACCCACTGATGTTTCTGAAGAGCTTACTGCTCATGGGTAAAGCAAGGTGCCTCATATTTAGAATAATAATCCAAATACATACTTATCTATGCAATAGAGTTGTTTTGAGACTCAAATAAAATAATGCATGTAAAAGTAACGGAATTCCCTAGAATCAGCATCGTCTACAGCGTGCCATACACAACTTCTGGGGGTAGTGTTCTCCTGAAGGTCACCGAGTTTAGAAATCTTAACCTCTTGGAGAACAATTGCTTCAACTTCTAAAGAAAAAAAATATGTGTGCGTCTTGTTGTTATGCTCTCATAGAGAATCACAAAAAGCGAGCTGAGTACACACTTCTTTTTCCTATTATTGTATGAAGGTTTGTTTTTTAAGAAATTAGCTGCTTTGATCTTAGGAGAGGAATTCCTCTTTGCTTGATGTCCTACAGATTTCTGATGAGATCAAATGAAGGCAATTTAAATACTAGACTTGTAGTAAATATCGATTTTAAAAAACCTCTCCCACCTTGGTTAACTAACTAGTTTGGGCTACAGGAGGGGGTATCTCTAAGCTATAAGGCTCTCTTACTAATCTTGAATGTCAGAAAAATAACTGACTCAATCCAAACACAGCCTCCAAATGAAACTGGATTAAAATTTGCCTTGAGGTCACCTGCTTATGAGCAATACAAAATAATACAGAGATCCAAAATATGTTTTAGCACACAACAGATTGGTCTCATTTGAGATAAGCACCCCTATCCCAGACAAGTCCTCACATCACTAGTGAGTAGATGTTTGAGGATGTTCCTCGTGATCTAAACTGCCTGCACCTCTCCTGTTGAGCATTAAAAGTGAAAAAAAGTGAAAGTGTTAGTCGCTTAGCTGTGTCCAACTCTTTGACATCCCTTGGACTATAGCCCACCAGACTCCTCTGCCCATGGGGATTCTCCAGGCAAGAATACTGGAGTGGGTAGCCAGCCATTCCCTTCTCCAAGGGATCCTCCCGATCCAGGGATCAAACTCAGGTCTCCTGCATTGCAGGCAGATGCTTTACTGTCTGAGCTGCCAGGGAAACTTCGGGTAAGGGGATGCCCAAAAGTTCAGGAATTAAGTGATGTAGGATTTGAGTGCAATGCTGTAGAAAATAAAAGTAAATGCAAAATTATCAGTGATGAATGAAATAGCAACATTTTAAACAAAGGCAAGATCAATATCTCCCACTTTTCTTCCTGTCTCAGGCTCTCATATGGCTCATCACGTCACTGCCAATTAATATTTGTCATCATCTTCTCATTTTAGGATCGGAAGTTTCCTTAAAGCTATGTAAAACCCACCAACAAACCAACCAACCACAAAAGCAGTCTCACCAAGAAATAAGGCAGAAAGCTTTCTGTTTATACCGAGACGCCCTCAGGGATGCTCCTTTAGATCTTTTCCCCAGACTGGGATTTTTCCCACTTAAGAAAGGTGATGGTTTTTCTGATTCATTAGCAAGTAAGGGTGAGAAATAACACTCAGGCATTGAGGACAAGTTGATTCTTATCTCTTGTCTGTTTGCTTTTCAAACATGAGGAGGTTAGGAGAAGGTGGATATTCCTGATCTTCTAAAGATGCCAGGGTGGAGAGGCTGGAGTCACTTATGCTAAATATACATCGTGACTACTTTCCCCAATTTGTGCATTGTTTCTTGGAGGAAAACTGGGCATCCTTGGTAGGGGGTGGGATAATTCTTATGACACTGAAGGGGTTCTTATAAATTCAGATCAATGTCAACGTGCTCAGTCATGCCCCACTTTTTTCCACCTCCTGGACTGTAGCCTACCAGGCTCCTTTGTCCAAGGGATTTCCCAGGCAAGAATACTGGAGTGAGTCACCATTCCATTCTCCAGGGTATCTTCCTGACCTAGGGATTGAACCCATATCTCCTGCATCAGCAGGCAGATTCTTTACCACCGCAGCACCTGGGAAGCCTCCATCAGAGGCCTAAAATTTCTACCAGCTCTTGGGACTACCGCCTTCCAGGTGCTCTGGCTGAAGCACCAGGTTTCAAAGGGGATCCTCTTATAATGATGCAGTATGTACCAGACTTACCTCTCCCTACACTGCCTCTTTACCAACTCCCTAAGGTCCCCTGGCCCCTCCATGCTCCTGCTCACAGCTGGTCTCACATAGACTCAAGCCATCTCCCAACTTCCCACAGATCTTTGCCTGAGACACAATTACAAACACAGCCTTCTCTTTAAATATCCCACCAATCACCACAGCTCTTGCTCCTACCCCCTCATCCCCCAATCCCAGTTAGCATCCTAGGATGCATACCTGGTCTTTCATAGAAGACAGGAAGAGACGACTCATGGGAGAAGACAATGTAAGACTAGCAGAGGCACACCAGCAGGGCTTAAAGGGTAGACATGTCTGACCAGGAAGAGAAAGACTTCTAAAATGTGCTAAAAATATTCTATAAACTAACTCGCCCCTCCCTCCCAAAGAAAGATGTCAAAAAACTCTCCTTTTCTTGCTAGAAAGTACTTTAGGTGAAATCGATGGAGCATGGACCAAGCTACAAGGAGCCAAGATGTAGATGTTATTCATCTCATTTTTGCTTTGTTGTATCTCTGCCTCTTCACTCCTAGGATCACCTTTAAATAGAACAATGAGCTACTGCTCTCTGTAACTCTGACACTGAAAGTCCAGATCAAGGGCAATGTCACTTACCGACGGGGGGTGGAAAAGGCTGTAGAACTTAGAACCCCCGACTCCACCATCTCAATTGCTTGTTTCATTTCCAGCTTCTTGTACAAGGAAACAAGGCTTGATTTTGGCAGATTCTTTCGGATGAGGATTTTCCGTAAGTATTTATGATCAAATTTCTTAAACCTGAAAATGAAAATCAAAATTTTGGAAATCTTCAGTCTCTGTCATGTTATGTAAGTATATACACTTTTCTTGAAACAAACTCCCACTTAACTGTATTATTCTCAAAAACACCAGGACAGTGCCTGGAATTCATAGACTCTGAACACTTTTTTTTTTTTTAATCATAGAATTCATACACTTTTTTTTAAATAAAGAAAGAACGGCCAGATGGCCTGAATACATTGAAAATCAACCTAACTAAAGGAAGGGACAGCTATAATCAGGGCAAAAAGTAGGCATTAGATGGGAAGCAGGAGAGACCAGTTCAGTTCCAGTTGTGGGAGAAGAAAGGAGGGGTTGATCGGGGCTTTTGTTGGCCCATCCTGGTAACTGTAATAGTGGCAGCTGCACTTACAGCGATGCTGGCCTATTCAGCCAGAACCCATACGTTTAAATAGCCTGGTAGTTACAGTAGTTTCATTCATTATGCTGCAGATCATTTTGAATCCTGCCAATTAGGTGGAGGCTGGTGGGAGAGCCCACATATACCCTGAATGACGGAGCATCTGAATAAGCCAGACGCTGATGGCCGCTGACCATTGTCTCAAAGCTCGGGCTGACCCATTAGACTCAGCCACTCAGAGAATGTGGGGCCTTCAGTGTCAGCCATTTGTTTGGAGGAGGAATTTTCAATACCTCCATCCATCTTCCATTCAAAGAGTAATGTATCTGCTGCTTTATTTCCTGGGTTGCTGGAATGTCACCTGGTCTCCTGGTCTGTGGGGTGAATGGACTCTTAATCAGCCAAAGCTCCTCTGGATTGAGCAGGGTCTGACTCATGGGCTCTGTGATCTGTGTTTGGTTCATACCAGGCTCACTCTGGCTCCAACAGGGTCATCCCTCAGCCTTCTTCATGAGAAGCAGTGGTTTCTGTTTATTCCTCAGTCTATTGCCATTGGTCACTCAACTATCAGAACTTGTCTGAGTTTCTCAACCTGGGCTCACTTTGACCTTGTCCTGGTCAAGACCAGTGGTCGCCATTGCCCTTGTGCTGTTAGCCACTGGCTCCTCCTGATGGTCGGCTTGGTGGCCACTTCCTATAAACCCAGCATGCCCTGCTTCCCTTCTAGCCTTTCTCATGACTTCTTCCCAGGCTCCTCTGTTCTTCCTCTCCCTTTCCTGCCTCAGAGGAAAGGAGAAAGGAAAAAAAGGAAAGCTTCTCCAACTCCTGTCCTCAGGGAGCTTCCCCTATTCCCAGGATCCCAGGCATCTCAGCCACATCCACATCTTTGGGTACCAAATACTGACAATTCACAATCTCTATCACAGTCACGATTTCCTCCTGAACTTGAAACTCAGTTCCAAAAGGGGTTAAGTGAGTATGGGACACTTAAGCAGAATCTGCTATTAACTCTGAACATTCTTCTACATTCTATAAACTTAACCATGATATTGTTACCTCCCTCTGCTCACTATCTGAAGATCAGATGGTCATTCTCATTTTTCCCTTGCTTCATCTTCCTTTTCTGATGTCATAGCAAGCATATCTCCCCCAGAAGTATTTCAATATCCCTTCTTCTAATTCTTGACCTTCACTAGTCTGGAAACTTTGTGGCTCATTGAAAACAACAGACCTAAATGCACATCCAGGTTCCACTGTACGGCAGGTTAATTGACTTCTTAGAGTTGGTTTGCTCATCTTTAAAATGAGCATAAGAACACAGGACAGTTAAGGAGATCATGTGAGAGATAACTGGTGTGACAGATAATTCCCCTCTTTCTTTTTATTGGAGTATAATTGCTTTAAAATATCGGGTTAATATACTCACCATTCATATAGTAAAATATATCGCCTCCCTCTCGAGCCTCCCTCCCACCCCCACATCCCACCCTCTAGGTCATCACAGAGCACCAGCCAAGCTCTCTGTTCTGCACAGCAGCTTCCCGCTGGCTGTTTCACACATGGTAGTGTATATCTGTCAATGCAATGTGTCTCCCCATTTAATTTTTCTCTTTCTAATCCAGCTTCCACATCACTGTGTAGTTTGCTTTCCGAAGTCCAAGTATGGCTATGCTCCTACTTAATAAATAGCCTTTTGATATGAGTCTTAAAGATCAAATTGAACTTTATAGTATCAATGGCTGTACAGAGATGCTGGACTCTGCACTGTAAAAGTGCATCCTTGTCTTTCCTATCCTTCACCTTGTCTCATCTTTCTGACCATATCCAAACCGGGACATGCTCTGCCTTGCCTTTGCAAGGGAGATACACTGCTTGGAAATACACTGCTATTGCTGATGCTTGGCAGGCTTGCATTCTTCTCTGCATTCTCTGCCTCACTTATTTTCCAAATGCACTCCCACATTATTATATAGTTTATGCATTTGCCTCTGTTATAACATGCCCATGCATGCTCAGTCACTCAGCCTTGTCCAACTCTTTGTACTCCATGGACTGTAGCCCGCCAGGCTCCTCTGTCCATGGGATATTCCAGGCAAGGATACTGGAGTGGGTTGACACTTCCTTCTCCAGGGGGATCTTCCTGAGCCAGGGATCGAACCCACATCTCCTGCATTGGCAGGTGGATTCTTTAGCGCTGAGCCACCTGGGAAGCAGGTTGTACTAATTCTCTCTAAAGCACTCAGATCCAAGTTCACCGCCTCCACCCGCTGGGAGTCCACTTCCCAGGACTTCTTCCTGCTTCCTATATGCCATGACTCCCGGGCCCTTTGTCTTCCTGGCCCCCTTCCTCGGGGTTCTCTCGAATTTCATGCTCAGCTTCCAGGGGAAGCTTCCGCGGTTCCCCACGTCACGTCTACCCCTCCTCGGGGCTGAAAGCTGTCTCTTACTTGTCTCTCACTTGGTAGTGGCTCCACTGCCCACACACATCTTCAATTCCAGCTTTCAGGTGGTCCATCAGCTGACAACAAACACAGAAAAATGATTGCTAGTGAAGCATTAACCCTACAAGACACACAAGGAAAGTTAACACACGGTGAAAAACAAAGGAGGCTTTGGTTTCCTAGCTCATATCTTCTTTTCTATCACTCTGTTGATAGAACCGAAGCTTACAATGCCTTTCCCAGTAATGCCACCAAGTTTCATAATTCAAAGGCTCTGTAGATAAGTTCTTCAATAAAGCATATGACTTCCAAGGAAAACAAGGTACTTGCTTTGCTATGAATACTATCTTTCTAGAATGATCAAGGAAGATTCTCATTACTGAAATGACATGGATATAAAGCCTAATAACCAATCATCGCTCTAATTTCATTGCAAAAAGAAAAGAAAATGCCAGTGCCCTTTTATACAGTTTCTAAAAATATAGTTTTATGGATATTCTATTATAATACCTCCTGGAGAAGGAAATGGCAGCCTACTTCAGTATTCTTGCCTGGGAATTCCCATAGGCAGAGGAGCCTGGTGGGCTACAGTCCACGGGGTTGCAAAAGGAGCCAGACATGACTGAGCAACAAAATTATAACGACAGAATTATATGTTTTTATCTGATCTTTTTGTCTCAGTATTTACATTTCACCATCCACGCCAGTTATACTCCATTTGCTTTATCCAAATTGTTTATAAGAATTTAGGGAAAAACACAATCTCTTTATAATTTATTAATTTACAAATAATCTAATTAGTGAAGTTTATCATGGCTTCTAAATTGTGGGGAGAAAGTAGATGAAAATACTCAATTAATTCTGAAACAATTATGCACTTTCTACCAATAATTATATCTTTTGTGATAAAAAGAGATAAATACGAAAGGGGTGAAATATCCAGGTTCTATTATTTTAGGTATACTATCTCATTTCTTAATGTAATGAATAGAGGGGATAAAGACAGAGACAAAAATCTTCAGTCAGGTTAAAGCGCAGTTTTTTTTAAGTTCCATGTATTTATTATTTACTGTTGGCTGTGCTGGGTTTTTGCTGGCACTTGGTCTTTTCTCTGGCTGAGGCAGCTGGGGGCCCCTCTTTCTAGTAGCAGCGTGTGTTCTCATTGCGGTGTTTCTCTTGTTGCAGAGCACGGCCCCTAGGGCATGCAGGCTTTAGTAGCTGCGGCTCCCAGGTCTAGAGCACAGGCTCGGTACTTGCAGTGCACAGGCTCCTCTGAGGCCGGTGGGGTCTTCCAGGACCAGGGATGGAATCTGTGTCTCCCGCACTGGCAGGCAGATTGTTTACCACCGAACCACCAGGGAAGCCCAAAGCACTCGGGCTGTATTCCACTGTGTTTAGAGGAATACTTCTTTTAAAACGCTCACTCCTTATCCCCAGCTGTTAAATACTTCCAAATGGGCTTGGAAAATTTTTCGGTTTGGATTTCCTGGAATTAAAATTATCTTATTTTCATGGGTGACTTTGGCCATGAAATTCTGCGCTGACTTTGACTTCATCAGTTTTTCCAGCATCAGGGTTAAGGACTCTCAGACATGAAGGAAAACTACACATTATGTGGGTCAATGGTCTCGAAGCCTGTGGCTGGAAGCCTGAATCTCCAGGACAGCGCCTGTGCCGAGTGTCCCCCGGTTACTGTCTGTACTTCACCTGTGACTGTGCCGTACGAGAAACCACTGTCCCGATGCTCTTCATTAGGAACCGAAGCTTCTCACAGTGCATCGTCCGTGCATTAGTTCCCATTTCTATTCCCCAGAGCCACTTGTTGCTGTATAGTCGCTCAGTTGTGTCCGACGCTTTGCAACCCCATGGACTGAAGCATGCCAGGCTCCTCTGTCCATGGGATTCTCCAGGCGAGAATACTGGAGTGGGTTGCCATGCCCTTCTCCAGGGGATCTTCCCGGCCCGGAGATCAAACCTGGGTGTCCTGCATTGCAGGCAGATTCTTTACCATCGGTGCCACAAGGAAAGCCCATAATGGCCTATATGGAAAACAAAACAAAAAAAATCTAGAAAAAAACAGACCCTTTCCTAGAACCTTCAGAAAGAAAGTCAGTCCTGCAAGATCTTGATTTCATCCCAGTGAGACTCACTATGAACTTCTGACCTCCAGAACTATAAGATAATAACTGTAAGATGAAAGCAACTGAGTTTGTGATAATTTCCTTCAGCGACACTGCTGGTGGAGCTGGAGAGGGAAGAGGCCACGTCTAGTGACATATCCACACCTCTAAACCAACTCCCATAGGCGACCAAGAAGGCACGTCTTACTAACTTATTAATCATGACCAAGAGATGACTTACACGAGTATGGAGTTCTTCGTTGATGGATTCTTTTTTATTGGTCTTTCTAACATCCAGATACCTGACCAGAGGGCCAACTGTGATTCCCTATGTTGTAAACAACAAAATAAAGGTTTTGTTGTAGCAAAGATTGTCACTGTAGAGACCACGAATCTATTAGCAAAGCTATGGGGACTCCCCATTTTTATAGCTTTGTTTTATACTAGTTTCTCCTGAATAAATGCTCCAGTGTTTACTTTAGTTCTTATTTAATGTTTTTAAATTCTGCAATAAAAACAGGTATTCTATTTTAAACCAAGGACATAGTTTCATTCTTTAAAATAAACTCCCATTAGTTTGCTAAGCACTAATTCCAGTTAAAATAAAAACTAGTACTAACTGGAATCTTATTTTCAGTAATACACATTAGAGGTGCTATCATTTACCTGTACCTAAGAACATTTTGATTTTATTATTCAAAAGTCATCAAAATTTAGAGTTTCCGGGATGACCCAAAACATGATCTAGACATATTTGGGAATTTAGTTTCAGTATTGAACACATATCTGAAAATCAGATAACAGTATCCTTGTCTTGGTATTTTATTAATTTAACACACAATCCTGAGAGGAATAGACATTTCAAATAGGAAAGAAATCTACCAACCTGAATAAATACAGTAAAATATATAACGACTAGGGTAGCAGTAACAAACAATTTCTTCCTAGGAAAAAGAGACAGAGGAAGCAAAAACGCAAGGGAAAAACTTCCAGCTCCTCGGACACCACTGTAGAAAATTACGCATTGGTCCTTGATGGAGAAGGGGAAAGTCCGAAACTGGTTACTGACATAGAAGAGAACAAACACGCCTAGAAGGGGGAGAATATGTATTAGAGGAGAGGGTCATGAATGAGCAGAGACACAGCAGCACTAGTAAATACAGGTCATGCCACGCGCCCCCAAGCAAGGCAACTGAATTCCATCACACCCACAGCTGTCTGAGCCCAACAGATCAGCTTACAAAGCTTTTCACTTCTCGGCTAGTTGTGGCACAGCAGTGCTTCAAGTCAGAAGTCTTGTTCCCGACAGGGATGCTCACAAATGTGTGTGTTTTCGTGTGTGTGTGTATTTGGGATTTCCCAGGTGGCTCAGTGGTAAAGAATCAGCCTGCAATGCAGGAGACGAGGGCTTCCCCTGGCTTGGGAAGATCGAGAAGAAGGACATGGCAGCCCATGGTATTATTCTTACAATAATGGACAATACCATGGACAGAGGAGCCAGGTGGGCTACGGTCCATGGGGTCACATAAAGTGGGACAAGACTCAGTGACTGAGCACGTCTGTGTATTTAGAGGAATACATCTTGATTCTTTTGCTATAAGAAATGGCATCTATTTTCTAATCCATTTTCGTAAACTTTGCTCTGCCTTTCAAAATTAAGAAAAGCAATGGTATTACTTGGAGGGTACAAGCCTTTCTATCAACTCCTACTCTCACTGAGTCAGCAGAGGAGGTGTGTGACTTTGAAGGTGAGAGGGGCCCTCGCAGTGCCTGGGGGGTTCTCTGCAGGTGAGCAGAGCTTGTGTGGGTGATTTGGTTCTTCTTGAAACTCAATGCAAACAAGAAGGGAAGTTGGCAAGGGGTCACCAGGGGGCTTCTTACTGTCAGTAAGTGGAAATGGAGGGTGGAAGAGCTTATTGGAAACAGGTCTTGTCTATCACATCTTTCTCCATCTCCCAGTGGCCCACACGGCTGAGTTACAACCAATGCAGGATTTCCTGGTGAGAGCAGTCCCTTCACTTAAGCTCCTAATCAGAGAATAATAAAGCACTCGGTATCCTCATGTGACTTCTAATGACACAGACATCTCAGCAAGCATCCTTGACACTAACTCTACTGCCCTATAGATCGCTGTAGTATTAGAACTGAAAGGGACCTAATGAATTGGTCCACACCCACCATTGTGTGCTTGGGGTAGAAGTTTTTGAGTAGTTGACTGTCCGCTCAAGATCAAATAATATCACCAACTCAAGAGACCAGAATTTGAGCAAACTCTGGGAGATGGTGGAGGACAGAGGAGCCTGGTGTGCTACAATTCACGGGGTTACAGAGTCGGACATGCCCTAGCTACTGAACCACCACCACCATCACCAAGGTCAAATGACTAGTTAGTGATAGTGACAAGACTTGATGTGACATTATAAATTTATATCAGAGTATTCTTAATTCTTTTCTCCCCTGAAGATCCAATAGGCACGCATATTCAGAGTTAATTTTATGAATAATTTAAATATTCCCACCTTCTTGTTATTCTTTCCTAGCATCCTTTGATAGTAGGGACATTGAAAATGCAGGAGATAATGCAATTTAATGTTTTTCATTTTGCTTTGTTTGTCCCGGCTCCTCCACAGGCTAGTCATGCGACCTTGGACAAGTGTCTTAATCTTGTCAGATACTCAGTGTCCTCACCTGCTTTATGGAGATGCTGACAGTATTTATATCAGAAGATGGAGGTAAAGTTCAATAAACTCAATATTTATAAATAACAGAAAACATGACCTTCTATGTTATAACCCTTCGTGAGTGAGAACTATTCTTAGCTACGATGAGTCAGGTAGTAGCCAGAGAGCTGGACTCTGACACCTGGCTCTGTCCCTCACCCTGATGTGGCCAGGTCATTTTCTTGGGAACTGTTCCATCATTTCCCTTGGATGGAAAATACAGGAGCTGGGCTGGATGGTCACCAAGGGTCAACCATGATGAGGTCTCTGCAACATTAATCTCCTAGATGGTTTCTATTCCTGTTGGCTGGGCTGAAGCTCTGAATCTGATGCTCCTCTTGACATTAACTTGACTCTGTAGGTCCCTGCAGTATTAGAACTTAAAAGGACCTAAGAAATTTGTCCACGTACACTGTTTTGTGGTTGGGGAAGAAGCTTTCCAGGAGTTAACCTTCTGTATGTGTGCTCAGTTGCCTCCAACTCTTTGTGATGGATTGTAGCCCACCAGGCTCCTCCGTCTATGGGATTCTCCAGGCAAGCATACTGGAGTGGGTTGCCATTTCCTTCTCCAGGGTATCTTCCCAACCCAGGGATTGAACTCACATCTCCAGCATTGGCAGGCGGATTCTTAACCGCTGCACCACCTGGGAAGCACAGGTAACTGTCTTCCCAAGGTCAAATAGCTAATTAGTGATAAGGCTTGATGTGAGATTATAAATTTATATCAGAGTATTCTTAATTCTCATCTCCTCTGAAGACCCAAGGCACACATATTCAGAGTTACTTTTATGAATGTTTTTAATATTTCTGCATTCTTGTTATTCTTTCCTACATCCTAAAAACCATTCTGAATTTAGAATGGATATATTCAAGATGAGTTATCAGCCATTTCTCCTAATTTCTCTCTGAGTAATTGGCTTGAAATTACCTATCAAAGTCATGTAAAAATGCATCAAATATTGGTCAAAACCATTTTAAAATATAACTGCTTCTAATCAAAGGAAATCTTATAGTTCAGTAATGAGTGTTCTTACTAATTCCAGAAACAAATATACAAGTTAAATTAAAAGGCCTTTGACAAGACATCTCGTGTTTTTAAATGATGCATATTTGATAGGGATGGTCGGACAGGGGAGCCCAGCATGCAGCAGTCCCCGGGATCACAGGGATTTGGACAGGACTTAGGGACTGAACTACAGACAATGAGTTACATTGCAGAGTTGCCTTTACAAAGCATTTTTTTTTTAAAAAAGAAAGGATCCACTTCCTTTGTTTTCTATACATCATACTCAATCCTTGACTAAAACCATCTATAATATTTAGGAGGTTGTTTTCTAGCAGGATTTGCCTTCTATAGACTACAATTTGTGAGATTTCACTTTTCCTGTAACAAAAGTGTAAAAGAGAGCCTGCAGTTTATAATCTATATCTAATTTAAGGTGCAAGAAGGTACAAATTGGCAAAGATGTGATGAGCAAAAGGTAAATGTACTGAGTTATATTTAAATGTGTCTTTGTGAAATTTCTCTCCTCAATTAAAAAAATAAAAGTGCTCTGGCTCCAGCTTTGTTTTAGTGCAAACACTTATCAGCTAGTAATTATTTTGAACTGATTGAGGAACGAACCAGAGAACATTCCTGGTCACCATAAGGTACCCAACCCCTCTACCCCCACCCCCAACCAGTTAAACCAGTTGGCATCATCTCATTGCTTATGCTTTAACCTTGCAGGAAGGAATAAGAAAAATAAAAAGAGAAGCAGGTAGGACTCCGTGGGGCTTGCCATGTCTTACTGATGGCCCTCCAGATCTGGCAGAAGACCAGGGTGAAGCAGATAAAAGCCCAGTTCCACTCGTGGTTCTTTCCAATGGTGGACACGCCCATGAAGATGAAGATCAGGGTCTCGCTGACGCTGCTCAGCATCTTCATGAAGTATTTGATAGTCGTGTATGAGGTCTGGGACACGTTTTCTTCCACATACTTTTTCATGGTCACCGCACAGGCTGTGATTCTGCAGCAGGAACAGAGAGAAGCCACAGGACCTTGCCCCTCACTGGAGAATCCTCTTTTGGTGATGGTGTGTGTGGGTGCTCAGTCACTCAGTTGTGTCTGATGTCTTTGTGACCCCATAGATTGTAACCCCTCAGGCTCCTTTGTGCATGGGCTTTTCCCAGGCAAGAGTACTGGAGTGGTTTGCCATTTCCTCCTCCAGGGGATCTTCCCAACCCTGCGTCTCCTGCATTGGTGGGCGGATTCTTTACCACTGAGCTACCTGGGAAGCCCGTGATGGCACAGAGACACAAATCCTGTTTTTATCCAGACAGAACATCTCCAACTGCAAATGTTCATTTTCTTTCTTCTTCTTCTCACTACCCAAGGGGTCTGCACAAATTGACTGTGATGGGGGAAGGTGGGAGTGGCATGGTTTCCAGAAAACAAAATGCTGCATACTTCATGCAGGAGCCAGAAGCAGGACTGTTTCTATCTTGCTCTCATCAAAAGCTATGTCAGCCCTATCTCTTACCCCCAGCTTCAC
This sequence comes from Bos taurus, assembly GCF_002263795.3. Lineage (NCBI taxonomy): Eukaryota > Metazoa > Chordata > Mammalia > Artiodactyla > Bovidae > Bos > Bos taurus. Next base: position 7,270,013 of record NC_037338.1, on the reverse strand, counting down.
TTGCCTTAAACCAAAACAAAGCCAGTGCAGTTGCCCAGAAAGAATAATTCAGCAAGACCCCTCATACGATAATGTTCCCTACAAAAATTTAATGAGAACATTTTCACTTAAAATGCTTCATTCTAGAGCCACTTAGCAAGTTTGGAAAGGAAAGAAAGGATTTGCTTTGCCTTAGTAGTTTGCTCAATTTTTTTTCAGTACATAGTAGGTTTTATTCTTCAAAATATATGTATACTTTTAGTATATTGTATCAAATAAATCAGGTGGGTTTCAAAAATGCAAGAGAGGTTATATGAGCCAAATACATTAATTTGAATAAATTGGCAGAATCATTACTTAATTTTCAACTTGCGACTTCCTGATGAGAACTAGAAATTTCCTTTCGCTGATGGTATTTAGTTATTTATACTTGGAATATAACTGCTTTACAATGTTGTGTTGTTTTCTGCTGTACAACAGTGTGAACCCGCCCTAAGTGTACAGATATCCCCTGCCTCTTGGTCTTTCCTCCCACCACCCCCCACCCATCCCCGCCCCCCAGGTCGCCACAGAGCACTAGGCTGAGCTGCTTGTGCAACGGCAGCTTCCCGCTATGTTTACGCAGGCCATTTACATACGTCAATGCTACTCTCCCAATTCTTCCCACCCTCTCCTTCCCCATGTGTGTACACACATCTGTTCTCTCTGTCTGCAGCTCTATTACTGCCCTGCAGACAGACTCATCAGTACCATTTCCTAGATTCCACACATATGAGTTAGTATAAGATATTCGTCTTCCTCTTTCTGTCTTACTTCACTCTGTACAACAGACTCTAGGTCCAGCCACATTCACTTTTAAGGAGAAAGACTGATGAGTGCCTAGACTTTGTGAAAGCGAAAGGAAAAGTGTCAGTTGCTCAGTTGTATGCATCTCTATGCGATCCCGTGGACTGTAGCCCGCCAGGCTCCCCTGTCCATGGGATTCTCCAGGCAAGAATAACTAGAGTGGGTAGACACTCCCTTCTCTGGGGGATCTTCCCAACCCAGAGAATGAATCCGGGTCTTTTGCATTGCAAGCAGATTCTTTACCGTCTCAACCACTAGGGAAGCTGCCTAGACTTTACACTACTGTATGTAATCAAAATAAATACTTCTATACAATAAAAGTGTGCCCAAGGATCTGGGTATGAGGATAATGTCATTTTTAAAAAGGCAACGTGATCAAATATAATAAATCAAGTTGAGAAGCCTGATTCCAAGATCTAAACAAGGATAAACATTTCAAAAACATTTTCATTAGAAAAAAAAATCTGAATTTCTAGTCTTATCCTATCTCTTGAGTTTTACTCCACACTGACCAGTCCTGGAGCAATGACATGACTTAAGTGAAAGAGCAGAAAGCAGAGTCCAGGAATGACAGTAGTTCCTGGCATGCTTCCTTTTGTGCTATGCTAAGTCACTTCAGTCATGTCCGACTCTGTGCCACCCCATAGACGGCAGCCCACCAGGCTCCCCTGTCCCTGGGATTCTCCAGGCAAGAACACTGGAGTGGGTTGCCATTTCCTTCTCCAATGCATGAAAGTGAAAAGTGAAAGTGAAGTCGCTCAGTTGTGTACCCTCAGCGACCCCATGGACTGCAGCCCACCAGGCTCCTCCGTCCATGGGATTTTCCAGGCAAGAGTACTGGAGTGGGGTGCCATTGCCTTCTCCAATGCTTCCCTTTAAAATAATGCATTTTTCAAGGAAAAAAGGTAACAACTGAAGTGAGACCTTAACCTTGAACCTCTCCCAGCTCATCTCCGCACCAGCTTTTCTGAGCATTATAAACTTGCTAAGCAAGCTGTCTTCAGGCAAATCACCAGGACAGAGCAAGCGCAGGTGCTGGGGAGAACATTTGTTTGGCAAAGGACCTGAACTGGATTTGACAGAAGTTCAAGAAACCTGAATCCTCCTGCATCGCTTTTGAGGACTAGCTTTAGAAGTCGGGCCCTTCCCAATTCTGGTCCACAAGATGTGGTCCTAAACTCTCCTTATGGGATGGGAGTGGGTCCTCCGTTTGTACTCACGCCAGGATGCCAGAGAGGTAGAGTGTCTCGGCCACTAGGTAGGACAGGTAGCTGAACATGAAGACGATGAGGGGTTCGATCGCAGAGATGTTCTGGGTGAAGCGGGTGATAAACGCAGAAATGAATCCAAAGATGACGCCAAAAAATGCCCCCCCGCACCCAACGATGACGAAGCGGGCACATCCAGCCAAAATGTCCACGGGTTCTATGTCTTCAAATTTGTGCATCTTCGTGAAGGCAATTAAGATGTTATACAAGACCTAGATGAAAAGAAAATGAGAAAAAGGAAAGTAGACTTAAATTAGAAATGAGAAACAGTCGTGCTTGCTTTGGCAGCACATATACTAAAATTGGAATGACACAGAGAAGATCAGCACTGCCCCTGCTCAAGGATGACATGCAAATTTGTGAAGAGTTCCACATTTTTTTTCACCCCAATACAAAATAAAAAGTTTAAAGTTTGGGGAAAAATAAAAATAAATTAAAAAAAATTTTAAGCATCTTAGAAAAAAGAAAAAGAAATCAAGGTAGCCTTTACAAAGTCATCTACATAAATCTTCCAGCTAGTAATACCAGCCAGTCCTTACCATGAGTTCAGATGTTAATTTGTTTAAATTATTCATTAAAATTAATGAAATTAATTCTAAAGAAACAAATGAAAAACAGTTTACACACAGATTCTTTTTTTTTTAATTGTTTTATTGTGGTAAAGTCGCATAATATAAAACATACTATTTTGACCAGGTTTAACTGTACAGTTCAGTAAATGGCAACCCACTCCAGTGGTCTTCCCTGGAGAATCCCAGGGACGGGGGAGACTGGTGGCTGCTGTCTATGGGGTCACACAGAGTCGGACATGACTGAAGTGACTTAGCAGTAGCAGTCAGTGGTACTAAGTACATTCACATTGTTCTGCAACTCTCACCATCATCCATTTCCCAATTTTCCACCATCCTAAATTTAAACTCTGTCCCTAATAAACACTAAGTCCCCAGCCACACAATCTATTAATATACTTTCTGACTCTATGGATTAGTCGCCTATTCTAGGTACCTCGTATGAGTGGAATCAAAACCTATGTGTCTACACCTACTGTATACTGGAGTGCATTTTCAAGCTTAGCTTAACCCATGTTCTATAAACAGATTGTACCTTAATTCTTTTCTGCCCACTGTGCTGTACAGTAGGTTCTCATTAGTTATCTACTTTATACATCGTTGGTTTACACACAGATTCTTAACTTTGGGTCTAGTTGAATAATACACCACAATAAATTGCATAAGAAGAAATATTGACACAGCTGCGAAAGATTATATGCATTCCAAATCATTTAAACCTGTTCGGCTTCAGGGAGTAAGTACAATCTGTCCTTTGCTCAGTTGTGTCTGTCTCTGTGTGACCCTATAGACTGTAGCCCCCAGGCTTCTCTGTCCATGGGATTCTCCAGGCAAGAATACTGGAGTGGGTTGCCATGCCCTCCTCCAGGGGATCTTCCCAACCCAGGGATCAAAACTGCATCTCTTGTGTCTCCTGCATCGGCAGGGGTTTCTTTACCACTAAACTACCTGGGCAGCCCCAAGAAGTATAATACAGCTTTAAAGCACGGAGCACCTGCTTCGCGCCAGCCTCTTCGCTGAGTTTGGTGTCATTATCAATTGATTTCCTCTGGCTCTGAATGCACCCTTCAACACAGGCTCCATAATAAACAATGAAAGTCTTTTATTGCTCTCCGGAGTCAGGATGGAATCAATTCATACACTTTTTGCTGTCCATTTGCACATGAAGGTCCAGAGTGTTATCCAGCCCAGCACAGGTTTTGTCTTTGGAATGTGAGTTGGCAGAGAGCAACATTTCTGAAAGTACTTCAAGTGTTACCAGTCTTCATCTGGGTGGCTTCATCTAGTGAACTCTACTAACGGAGGGGAAGGACCATGAGGGGGGCATGCAACGGCCCCTCTGCTCACAGGCCCTCATGCCCCGCTCCAGGGCAGCTTGGCCACACTGCCTTCTATGTTAGTTCCCTAGGGCTGCTGTAACAAGGCTTCCCAGGAGGCGCTAATGGTAAGGAACCCATCTGCCAATGCAGGAGACACAAAGGTTCTATCCCTGAGTTGGGAATATCCCCTGGAGGAGGAAATGGCAACCCACTCCAGAATTCTTGCCTACGACATCCCATAGGCAGAGGAGCCTGGCGGGTTATAGTCCACGGAGTCGCAAAGAGTCAGACACGACTGACTACACAGGCACGGATATTATTTAAGCAAAGCAAAACCATGCTCTAAGAAAAACCTTGCCTGAGTTTTTGCAAGAAAATTGTGACTTATGGTTTCAAAAGGAATCCAAAAGAAACTTAGTGGTTGTATCCCAACTCAGTGACTTTCTTTAGTTCGATTTAACCTTTTGCCTGACCTTGGGGCAACCCACGTGCAGGTCTCAGAAGGCCTGGGTGTTGCACTTTGGAGCTGTGCTCATGTCCCAAGGAGTGAAGCCAAGACGAGAAGCTGGAAGCTAGCATGAGACTCAAAAAGCAAATCTGAATGAGTCTAATTGAGACTCTGGGAGTTTATTTGACTCTTAAACCCAAGGAAACCCATGGAGTATGATTGAGACTCAAAGATTTGCATGTTTAGGCCACAAAAGAAAACTCTTTTGCATTGCTCTACAGATTATAAGGAGCAGCCTGATCTGTTCCTAGGACCTGGGAAGGTCAACAGGACTAGTCCTGGCCCCAGACACCCGTGCGCGCTGCCAGGAAGAGGCTATGGCATTTTCAGAAGCTAAAGTCATACGTATAATTAAGAAGACTACACTTACAGACATAATCCATATGACTACATGGAAAACAATTCTTATCTTTCAAATTATATGGCTGTGAATGTCATTACAGTTATGAAAGATTTTCTTTGGGTTCCTTTCAAATCACAATCATGTGTGTATATTTTTAATATATTGGAAGGGGAAACTCAGCCAATGCTAACACTCAAACACATCCCTGGCACTAAGGGGAAACAAAATCATATTTACCTTCTTTGCTCAGTGGGCAGGTGCAAAATCGGGACAAAATAAGAAATATATATTTTGGAAAACTTCCCTGGTGGTCTGGTGGCTAAGACTCCATGCTCCCAGAGCAGGGGGCCCTGGTTCCACCCCTGATCAGAGAAGTAGATCCCACATGCTACAACTAAGAATTTGCAAGTCACAACTAAAGATCCCACACGCCACAACCAAAAGATGCCGGAGGAAAAAAAGGATCCTGTGTGCTGCAACTAAACCCCAGTGCAGCCAAATAAATAAATTAAAAAAATAAAATATTAAAAATAAAAAAATATGTATATGTTTTCCTTTGTCCCCAGTACCTGGCACAAAGTTCCTAAAGATCTAGTAATTCCCTGAGTCATTTGTAATGAGTGCTTTTCAATCCCTCCTGAATTTACACTAATGAAGTGACTCTTGCTGGGGTTCCCTCTTACCCTGCCGCAAGGAGGGGGACTGGTTGCTGGAGGAAACAACCATGTGATGGTAAGGTTGTATCTTTCATCCCTACTCCCTGACCCTCCAGGAAGAGGAGAAAGGCTGGAGCTTGATTTCAATACTCAGTGGCCAACAACGTCATCAGTCATGCCTAAGTAATGCAACTTCCGGAAAAACCCCAAAGAACAGTGTTCAGAAAGCTTACAGGTTGGTGCTGGGAGGGTGGTGCACCTGGAGAAGACATGGAAGCTCTGCACACACTCCTCGGGACCTCACCCTACACATCCCTTTCATTTGGTTGTTCCTGAGTTGCACCCTTTCCAAAAATCTGGCTGTTGCTGTTCAGTCGCTCAGTCATGTCTGATTCTTTGAGACCCCATGGACTGCACACCAGGCTTTCCCGTCCTTCACTATCTCCTGGAGTTTGCTTAAACTCATGTCCACTGAGTAGATGATGCCATCCAGCCATCTCATCCTCTGTCATCCCTTCTCTTCCTCCCTCAGTCTTTCCCAGCATCAGGATCTTTTCCAACAAGTCAGCTCTTTACATCAGGTAGCCAAAGTATTGGAACTTCAGCTTCAATCCTTCCAATGACTATTCAGGGTTGAAGTCCTTTAAGATTGAAATAAACTGGAAATAAAAACTAAGCTGCTTTCCTGAGTTCTATAAGCTGTTCCGGCAAATTGTCAAACCTAAAGAGCGAGTTGTGGGGACGCCCAATTTTATAGCCAGTCAGTCAGAAGTATGTTGTCTTGTGGTCGGTGCCTGAGGTCAAGGAGTCTTATGGGACAGAGCCCTTAACCTGTGGGGTTTGTGCTAATTCTGAATACTTAGTGTCAGAACTGAAACAAATTGCAGGACACTAAGTTGGTATCTGAAGATTTGGAGAACTGGTTGGAATTGGGAAAAACATGCACACATTTGGTGTCAGAAGTCATGCTGTTAAAAAACAGTTTAGAGAAGTTTCATTAAGTGGTCCTTTTCTGTTACCTTTAACAAGCTCACCAACCTCCCAAGATCACAGTACTGGTAACCCTTTATGGACACCACTATAAAAGTTTGCAAAGGTCTTTCAACACAGAAAATAATGATCAAAGACACCTGCCCACCACCCAGGGTTTAGCAGAAGTGGAGAGTCAATTTCAAATGTGCTGGTATTTGTTTTTTTACCAACTTTACCGAGGAATGATATACAAATGATAGACTGGAGATGCAGTTCAATCCCTGGGTCAGGAAGATCCCCAGGAGAAGGAAATGGCAATCCAGTGGAGTATTCACGCTGGGCAATTCCATGGACGGGGAAGCCTGGTGGGCCACAGTCTATGGGGTTACAAAGAGTCAGACATGACTTAGCGACTAAAAAACAACAAATATGTGTGTGTGTGTGTGTGTGTGTGTGTATATATATATATATACACATACATATAGCAAGATGAGTCAGTAATATACTGTGTACTACACTGTGTACTATAAATACTAATATAATATACTAATGTAATATAATATAAATACTGTGTAATATACTGTGTATACACACATATTTTCAGTATATTACTGACTCACCTTGCTATATATCTGAAACTAACTTTCAGATAAGTGTAGATAAACTACACTTCAATTTAAATTAGAAAAAAAGCTTTAAAAAATGACAAAAGGGAAGAAACTTTTACCTTACTTCTAAAAAAAGGTCAGAAAATTTAACAAAGAGTGGCAGGATTTTATTGATTTAGGACACAGCAAAGAAGTTTCTTTAAGGAGCTTCTTTTCAATTTAAAAAGCCTGACCCTCCTTCTCAGCTTAAAACATGGTAGGGTAAAGGACAGACCATACTTCATAGCTGCTGTTACCATCTACCTGCCAATCACTTTCAAATACACATTTCCCTCCAATCTCTCTTCCAGGCTCTAGACTCCTATTTCTAAAACTAGGGAAAATTTCTTTTCAGTGGGCTGATTTGATGGTATCTCAGACTTAGCAGTTCAGAACTAAGAGTGATCTTGTCAAAGTGTTAGTCACTCAGTCGTGTCCAACTCTTTGCTACCCCATGGATTACTGGTGGACATTTGCCCACCAGGCTCCTCTGTCCATGGGATTCTCTAGGCAGGAATATGGAGTGGGTGGAGAGTGCCATTCCCTTCTCTAGGGGGTCTTCCCAAGCCAGGGATGGAACTTGAGTCTCCCTCACTGCATGCAGATTCTTTACCCTCTGAGTCACCAGGGAAGGCCCAGTAGTGATCACTCACCCACAACTGCTCCTCAACCCTGATCCCATCAAGGAACCAACCAGCCTGACATCTCTCATCACCTCCACGCCAACCTGGAGCAAATGCCCAGAGGACTGATTTCACCATCTGGCATCAGTCCACCTACAGGACCAGATGGGAGTCGGATCCCACAGGTTAAGGGTTCAGCCTCGCAGGACAGCCCCTCCTCTGCTTCAGATGTCCAGCACAAGTAAGTCCAGGTTGTCACCTGGGTTTCTGACTCACCAGCTATAGACCCTCCTTAAGTAAGTAAGTAAGGTCGCTCAGTCGTGCCTGACTGTTTGCGACCCCGTGGACTGTAGCCCACCAGGCTCCTCTGTCCATGGGATTCTCCAAGCAAGAATACTGGAGTGGGTTGCCATTTCCTTCTCCAGGGGAACTTCCCGACCCAGGGATCGAACCCAGGTCTCCCGCATTGTAGGCAGACGCTTTAAGCTCTGAGCCAGCAGGGAAGACCCTCCTGGGGTTGGTTAATTTGCTAGAATGGCTCACAGAACTCAGAGAAACATCTTACTAACTTGACGACTGATTTACTACAGAAGGAGCAGCCAGATGGAAGAGATTCTTAGGACAAAGGATGGGGGCAGGGTTGTGGGGCTCCTATGCCCTCCCCAGGACCACCACCCTCCCCAAATCTCCACCAACCTGAAAGCTCTCCAAAGCCAATCCTCTAGGCTTTTTCCGGAGGCTTCGTTACATAGGCTGGGTTGATTAAATCACCCGTCATGGGTGACTGACTTTACTCCAGCTCAGCTCCCTTTCCTGTAGGTGGGAGGGGGGAGGCTTAAGGAGGGAGACTGAGAAGTCCAACTCCTTAATTATAAGGTTGATTCCACTGGCAACCAGCCCTCTTCCCCTACGTAGGGGCTTTCCAAAAGTCACTTCATTAGCATAATAAATTCAGCTCTCTTCACTTAGGAAATTCCAAGTGTTTTAATGAGCTCAATGCCCTGAATGAGCATGAGCTGGTTGGATGGCATCACTGACTCAGTGGACATGAGTTTGAGCAAATTCCAGGAGATAGTGAAGGACAGGGAAGCCTGGCGTGCTGCAGTCCATGGGGTTGGGTTGCAAAAAGTTGGACACAACCGAGCAGCTGAACAACAATAGCAATGCCCTGAATGGGGACAAAGAGCAAATATATATGTTTCTTCTTGTAAATCATAATATTACAAACAGCGAAGGTCTGTGCTTCACTCTGTGCCAGGTGTTGTTTTGAATGCTTACGTGTATCAACTCACTTGAACCCTCAGACATCCTGGCTCCAGTCTGCAGAAAGGAAACTGGGGGTCAGAGGGGTTAAGTCACTCAACTGAAGGCACACAGTTTGCAGGTAAACAAGCCGGGCCTTGAACTAGGGCATGTGGCCTCCCTGTCCATGCTCACGGGCACAATGTACTGCCTCTTGAATGCGATCTTCCTGGAGCTAGGATTTCTTTGCTGCAGGAAAATATTAATATAAACCAGAGAGAATTATGGAGGAAACTGCTGCTGCTGCTGCTGCTAAGTCTCTTCAGTTGTGTCTGACTCTGTGCAACCCCATAGATGGCAGCCCACCAGGCTCCCCTGTCCCTGGGATTCTCCAGGCAAGAACACTGGAGTGGGTTGCCATTTCCTTCTCCAATGCAGGAAAGTGAAAAGTGAAAGTGAAGTTGCTCAGTCGTCTCCGACTCTTAGCTACCCTATGGACTGCAGCCCACCAGGCTCCTCCGTCCATCGGATTTTCCAGGCAAGAATACTAGAGTGGGGTGCCATTGCCTTCTCCTATGGAGAAAAATTCACCCCCAAATGAATGTTTTTGAAAATCTCTTCCAAATTAGATACAGTTTCCTCTGGCAAGCTGTTCCCCTGCCATCCTAGCTTGCTTTGAATTTAAGACGTCATCCATACCACCTGGGTCAGGATGATCCTCTGGAGGAGGAAATGATAATCCACTCAAGTATTCTTGTTCCCATGGATAGAGGAGCTTGGTGATCCGTGGGATCGCAAAGAGTCAGGCACAACTGAGTGACTCAGCATGCAAGAAGCAAAAGTATGTCAAATACCCGCCAATGTGGCTGGCCGAAGGTTCCTGCTCAGAAACTCTCAGTGGCTCTTCTACCACTCTCTCATCCACTGTGCTCCCAAAGAATGGACCATAGAGGCAGCAAGATGCCCAATGAAGACATTATCAGAGGACGGAGAAAAACTAGAGGAGAAGAAAGTAGAGGGACAGGGAGCAAGGCGTGAAGAGGCAGCATGGCGTGGCAGTTAGAAGCAGAGATGCTCTGGAGCCAGGCTGCCGAGGTTCAAATCTCAGCCTTGGCCAAGCAGACTTGGGGTCCTCTCAGTGAGGTGGAGGAGGGGGAATGTAGGGACCCCTCAGATGAGGTGGAAGGGGGGATGTTGAGACCCCTCAGTGAGGTGGAGGAGGAGGGTATGGGGTGAGATGGGAGGCGATAGGAACCTTGGTGGCCTTACCTTGTTGCTTATTCCACAAATTGATGCAGGAAAACCAGGGAGGGATACAAATATAAGAACAAAGTGCCTACAGTACCTGAAGCAGTGCCATATTTAAAACCAAATGCCTACGAGGAGGGAGCTAACCAGCACAGACCTCCATGAGCTCAGTTCAGTTCAGTTCAGTCGCTCAGTCATTTCCGACTCCTTGTGACCCCACGGACTGCAGAATGCCAGGCCTCCTTGTCCATCACCAACTCCTGGAGCTTACTCAAACTCATGTCCATTGAGTCGGTGATGCCATCCAATCATCTCATCCTGTGTCGTCCCCTTATCTTCCCGCCTTCAATCTTTCCCAGCATCAGAATCTTTTCCAATGAGTCAGCTCTTCACATCAGGTGGCCAAAGTATTGCAGTTTCAGCTTCAACATCAGTCCTTCCAATGAATATTCAGGACTGATTTCCTTTAGGATGGACTGGTTGGATCTCCTTGCAGTCCAAGGGACTCTCAAGAGTCTTCTCCAAAACCATGACTACTGGAAAAACCACAGCCTTGACTAGATGGACCTGTGTGGACAAAGTAATATCTGCTTTTGAATCTGCTGTCTAGGTTGGTCATAACTTTCCTTCCAAGCAGCAAGTGTCTATTAATTTCATGGCTGCAATCACCATCCACAGTGACCTTGGAGACCCAAAAAATAAAGTCTGACACTGTTTCCACTGTTTCCCCATGTATTTGCCATGAAGTGATGGGACCAGATGCCATGATCTTAGTTTTCTCAATGTCGAGTTTTAAGCCAAATTTTTCACTCTCCTCTTTCACTTTCATCAAGAGGCTCTTTAGTTCCTCTTCACTTTCTGCCATAAGGGTGGTGTCATCTGCATATCTGAGGTTATTGATGTTTCTCCCTGCAATCTTGATTCCAGCTTGTGCTTCATCCAGCCCAGCATTTCTCATGATGTACTCTACATAAACGTTAAATAAGCCGGGTGACAATAAACAACCTTGACGTTCTCCTTTGCCTATTTGGAACCAGTCTGTTGTTCCATGTCCAGTTCTAGCTGTTGCTTCCTGACCTGCATACAGATTTCTCAAGAGGCAGGTCAGGTGGTCTCGTATGCCCGTCTCTTTCAGAATTTTCCACAGTTTATTGTGATTCACACAGTCAAAGGCTTTGACCTGAGCTGGTGTGATATAAAACAATAGCCAGCGTGCATGGGGTTCTCCCTGCATGCTGAGCACTCACTGTTCTAAAAGCTTAACAGGAATTTTCTAGTGGTCTTAAGAGCTAAGTAATACCATCACCCTAATTTTACAGAACTCAGGCACAGAGATGACCAGAATCTTTCCTGGATCCACATGCTGGACTTGGCCAAACAAGCCAACTCTATTTTGGAGAAAGACCGCTGTATTTCCTGCCCACTGGACATGAGCCCAGTCTCCTCGTCAGTAACATATGGGTTCTCTCCTGTCTTTCCAGCTCCATGAGTTGAACATTCAAAGGGTAAGAATAAGAGAGAAGAGAAAGGGGGACTTCCCTGGTGGCTCAGTGTAAAGAATCCACCTGCCAATGCAGGAGACACAGGGTCAAATCCCCGGGTCAGAAAGATCCCACATGCCGACGAACAACTAAGCCCCTGCGTCACAACTTTTGTGCTCCAGATCCCATGCTCGGCAACAAGAGAAGCCACTGCAATGAGGAACCCATGCACAGCAATGGAGAGTAGCCCCTGCTCACTGCAACTAGAGAAGAGCCTAAGCATCAATGAAGAGCCAACACAGCCAAATACAAATAAAATGAGAAAAAAGAAAAGAGAATGGGAAGAGACCTCCTTGTGCACCCATGTCTGGTCCATCATGGCCAGGCCGGATGCCCTTCTGCAACTTTACTCCTTTTGCTATAGTTTCTTCATCTGTGAAATATGGTTATTCATTCAGGCCTGACAGTAAAAATCTAGGAATTGGATCGAATAGTAAATGCACAAGTGACCCCCATACAGAGCCTGGACATAGCAGCTGCTTCTCTTTTTCTGCTATGAAATTGGCCATGAGATTCAACTGAGGATGGGTGGTGGTTTAGTTGCTAAGTCGTGTTTGACTCTTGTGACCCCATGGACTATAACCCACCAGGATCCTCCATCCATGGGATTTCCCAGGCAAGAATACCGAAGAGGCCAGTTCTTTCTCCAGGGGATCTCCCTGACCCAGGGATCGAACCCACATCTCCTGCACTGGCAGGAGGGTTCTTTACCACTGAGCCACCTGGGACGCATCTGCTGAGGATACTAGTTATTATTTAAAAGGTATTTGGGTTTTGTCTCTGCTTCCTCTGCCTACCACTAAGAAAATTCTTATGATTAGAATCATAACCTAAAATATGCAGCAAGAAGGAGAAGTTAAGTGGACAAGAGGCTTGGAGGGTCAGGGCCATCACTCTTTTCCATGGTTCTGCAACATCTTCCCTTCAGCGCCAGGCAGCTCTTCCGTGGATGAGGATCTGCAAAGTTGTCTCAAGTCACCCGCAAATCACAGGTCTCTCTCTGCTGATTCAGACTTTCTGCTGGAAGAGCCCGCGTGTGATGGCTGCCCTCCTCAATGAAAGGGTGAGTCCAAGCCCTGCACTCAAAATACAACTGCCCTGCATTAAATACCAGTTGCTGTCAAACTGCTTTCTAAATCCAGCCCGGAGCTTCTCCAATTTCACGCAGGGATGCAGAAGGGCCCCAGCACACACTTAATATCACTGTGCTGTGGGTGACCACAGAGTGACCTGGAGTGACGTGTGAGCAAGCCCCCATCTCAACCCAGAGCCAACGCCACAGCAGCTTCGCCGGGTGGAGGTCACAGCAGGGCCCTCCACAGATACTCTGGTCAGCCGAAAATTGCAATTTTATTTTGAAATGATCATTTAAAAAAAAAAAGTCCAAGTGGAAGCAATTAAACTTTGGGAAAGTCAAACAAATTTCGTCAGCAAAGAACCCCCAAGCCGTGACGGGTCTAGATGTAACATCTAGAGACAATTCAGGACGAAGTGAGTCTCAAGTTCAGAGGCAGCCAGGGAGATAGCAGAGCCCCATGTTTTCATGGCTGCCTGATGCAAAGAGCTGACTCATTGGAAAAGACCTTGATGCTGGGAAAGACTAACAGCAAGAGAAGAGGGAGACTGAGGATGGGAATGGTTGGATGGCATCACCAACTCAATAGACATGAGTTGTAGCAAACTCTGGGAGATAGTGAAGGAAAGGGTCCGTGGAGGTCACAAAGAGTCAGACACGACTTAGTAACTGAACAACAATAAAGACTACGTCTCGGCAAGAAAGTTTATAGGCTGCATCAAGAAAGAGATTGTTCTATGAAAAGTAAGTGAGGTGGTACTGTCATTTCTAAATTTCTCTAACTGTGGAGCCCTATACCAAGATCACCAAGGCCACAGATGTGGAGCCCTGTACCGAGGTCACCTTTGGAAGTGACCAAGCCCCACTTCACTTTCACTTTTCTCTTTCCTGCACTGGAGAAGGAAATGGCAACCCACTCCAGTATGCTTGCCTGGAGAATCCCAGGGACGGGAGCCTGGTGGGCCGCCATCTATGGGGTCGCACAGAGTCGGACACGACTGACGTGACTCAGCAGCAGAGCCCCATAGCAACAGTTGCCTTGAATTCCCCTGACCTGAACCATACAGCTCTCGGATCCCATATTAGGTAAAAATGCCCACCCTATAGCGTCCTAACCAATCACCTAATGCCAGCCTTCCTGCAGGAGTTTCCTCTGTCTTGAGGCTACAATAATTGGCTACTATCCAGTGAAAGCTGTCGGCTCTCCCTTGCAATGGCCCACTATTCTAACAGCATCTCTCACTCTAAAAGATATTCACCTCTCATTCTGTCTCATGTCTGCAAATTCTTCTCCACCTGGCGCACAGACCATGACACTAAACATTTATGAAGAGGAAGTAGAATAATGGCCTCATGATGGGTTGCCAAGAGGCCTTACATGGCATTACAGTCAGCAAGGGACCCCAAGGGACTTGGATATGAGTACAGTGAGATGACGTCTGGAGGCACCATAGCTCAGAGAAGCTGCCCTAGGAGGGGGAACTGGTTTCCAGCTGGCATCACTTATTCTACTGTAACAAAACCCCAAGCAAGAAAGCATCTAAAGAAAGAAAGGGTGGGGGAAAGGGGATCTCCAAGATGAGTCCAGCCCAGTCCTTTCCCAGATGTAGCAATATTTTATATCCAGATGGGTCAGTTTCTTGACACTTAAAGGCCATGAACCAGGAGTTCTCAAACAATAGCCATTGTCTGAGATGCTGGTTAAGAATACAGATTCCCAGGCTCCATTCCCAGAGAGTGGGGGTCAGTGGGTCTGGGGTGGGGTTTGGATGTCTGAGTGCCCATCAGACCCACTTGGGGGATTCTGAGGCACAGAGCTTGAGGGCCACATGCTGAGAAATGAGGTCTCTGAATGGGCTGGCAGGCTGGAGCCCAGGGTCCTGTGGCGACTTGCTGACAACTTGGCTTTCTGAGATGCTCACCCAGCAGGAAAGCTTGTGCCCGTCTGATGAGCCTAGAGTCATGCTCAACACTTAGAGATTCTCATTATGAATAAATGAAGTGATTTCTAATTTCAGGTGTGGGTCTTCCACTTGGTGAATCCACCCCATATCTTGGATTACTTTCCCCTGCCCCCAGTACTATCTATTTTGACCTAGTTTGATCAAATTCTCACAATAGAATCTTGTGCCAGGATGAACAAGGTCCTACCGTTAGAGCACAGGGAACTATAATCAATATCCTGGGATAAACCACAATGGAAAAGAATTTTAAAAGGAAGGTATGTATGTATATACCTGAGTCTCTTTGCTGTACAGCGGAAGTTAACACAACATGGTAAATTAGCTTCAATAAAACTGATACATGAAAATTCTAAAAAGAGAAAATAAAATTATGACTAACAATACTAAAAAACTGTATGCTAGGTGACTTACATAATTAATTGCAAAAGGGAGAAAATTTTTTTAAAGTTTGTATGATTTTTGGTTATGTACAATGTCAGAAAGCAAAATATGAAAATAATATGATAGTAGGTTTGACTACATACAAATTTAAAACTTTTACAGGATACCAAGATTTAAAATAATTAAGGAACAAAATGGGAGAAAATATTTGCTTTTTATGTAGCATCCAAAAGTTTAAAATTTAGAAAGTTTAAAAAGTTCCTTTTTAAAGTTTTCTTTAAAAAATAAAAAAAAAAGATCAGCAAATGGTCTCAAAGAAAAGAGACAAAAATCAATGCTTGCATACAATAATTGGGACACACTTATTAAATATGATTCATTTTTTATATGAAATCCAAGTTTAACTGGTGTCCTATATATTTATTTAAGTCTGACAACCCTGATAGGACATGAACATCCAGTTGGCAGGATAAGAAACACTAATGATCTACAATTGTTGAAAAGATGCTTAATCATCATGCAAATTACAACAAACACTTGTCATCCTTTTTTTCTCATTAGATGGGAAAACATTAAGAAAATAAGGCCCTTTGTTGACAGCAACACAAGGAAATACGCACTTATTAATAACACATGTTCTATGGAAATATAAGTCCATAAAGATTGCCAAGAAATCTTGGCAGCTGTGTACATAAAAACTGAAATTAAGGTTTAATATGGTATTTGGTAAAAAGGGGCGGGGTCCTGAGTGACCCTACTGCAAGCTCCCCCTGCAACCTGACACCAGGGTAACATCCTCCAGCCAATAAGCTCCTTATTCAGGGACCAGTAGTTGCATATCCATTCGAACTGGGGCCCAGTTCCCTGCTAGCTTGTGGAATTACTCAAAAGAATTTGATAAAGAATTGATACATGTATAACTGAATCACTTGGCTGTACACCTGAAACTAATACAACATTGTTAATCAATTAGGATCCAATATAAAAAAAATTCTAAAAAAAGAGCAAAGAACCTCGTCTCATCTCATTATTGCCACCCAAGTAGCTAGCACAATGCCTAGAACAAAATAGGTACCAAATAAATGTTTGTTTAAAAAAAAAGTCAAGCACATCTTTCCCGAGGACCCAGGAGGTACCCCATCCTTCTAACAGTGTCTTCTGCAGACACTGAGAGCTCACTGTTTCCGAGTGCAGCTCCCACGTGACCCTGTGGGGTGTGTTACGTCTCCTCCCCTGAACTGTGAGTATAAGTGACTAATACACTATCATTAGTCTCTTTTGTTAACTGCTGGAGTCACTCCTGAACCCTGGGGTGGGAATCCCTCCTTTACCAGCTGAATGAAGAAGAGGTGATTAGAACAGCGTCTCTCAACTTTTTAAGTGCACCTATTTTTAAACACTTTTAATTTTTTTAGATTTTTTCAGCATGGACCATTTTAAAAGTCTATCAAATTTGTTACAATATTGCTTCTGTTTCATGTTTTGTTTTGTTTTGCTGTGACATATGCAAGATCTTAGCTCCCCAACCAGAGGTCGCACCTGTACCCCCTGTACTGGAACATGAAGTCCTAACCACTGGCCCACCAGGGGAGCCCCCAGGTACAACTACTTTTTAACCCAGAAACTTTACTTTCAAGAAACTATCCTATATAAAGGCACACAAGTACAAAAGAGAGATGCATGTAGAAACAAGAGTACTTATTGCAGTATTGTTTTTGAAAGTGAAAAACTGGCAACCACGTGAATATCCATCCATGGAGAAATGGTTCAATAAATCATTGCAAATGTCATCTATGAAACACTCTGCAACAGTGGGAAAGATCTAGAAAGAAGTCTAAGATTTGTTACATCTAAGCATACATCTGATATAATCCCACCCAGTTTATGTAGAATGATGCAAGGAGATCCAACCAGTCAATCCTAAAGGAAATCAACCCTGAATATTCACTGGAAGGACTGATGCTGAAGCTTAAGCTCCAATACTTTGGCCACCTGATGTGAAGAAGTGACTCACTGGAAAAGACCCTGATGCTGGGAAAGACTGAGGGCAGGAGGAGAAGTAGATGGCAGAGGATGAGATGGTTGGATGGCATCACCGACTCAAGGAATGAATCTGCGCAAATTCGAGGAGGTAGAGAAGGACAAGGATGCCTGGAGTTCTCCAATACAACTTAGCGACTGAACAATAACAATGCTTACCTATGCATATGCCTGTGTTCAACATAAAGACCGGAAGGGATATGGAAACTGGATCCAGGAGGGTGAGGAGAGGGCCAGATGGAGGCTTTTGTTTACTCGGTATAATTTTGTACTATTGGAGTCTCTTACACTGAAAGTGCATTCTAGTATTTGTTATGTGATGTGATATCAATGTAAAAATAAGAAAGGTGCATCAAAGTTTATATAAAATCATGGAGACTAACCCCTGGTGAAGTGCAACAGCCAGTCTAGAATGTTCCAGCACCTCTAGCCAAAGACACCTCTGGGGTTGATGCTCTGTGCTGATCTGGCCTGTAAACCCTTCTCAGCTTCTCTCCCAGAGGACTCCTAAGCAAAGGTGCCCCCTCACATTCTCTATGGGAGTCACACAACTGAGACTGATAAACAAGCCAATGCATTCATGCAAACCCGCCATCATCTCTCTCCCGACCCCTATCTTTTATCTAACTTCATCATCTAAATCAGGACTTAAGAAAGAAATCTGAAAGCTGAGGTCCGATGCTGAGAGAACATTAAATCCGAAGTATTACTTCTCCCAGGCTTCCCAGGTGTCAGTGGTAAAGAATCCGCCTGCCAAGGCAGGAGACACAAGACACATAGGTTCAACCACTGGATTGGGAAGGTCCCCTGGAGAAGGGAATGACAACCCACTCCAGTATTCCTGCCTGGAGAATCCCATGGACAGAGGAGCCTGCCAACTATAGTCCATGGGGTTGTAAAAGAGATGGACACGACTTAGAAACTAACAACAATAGTGTTGCTCGACCCAGTGTGAAAACACAGAAGAGCCTTCAGCAAGGGTTTCTGCAAAGTGAAAAACCAAATGCACTAGACTTACGCATCCTCTCCTCTGTTTCTCTCTTTAAAGAAGATAGTGGGGATTTCCCCGGCAGTCCAGTGGTTAGGATTTTGCCTTCTAGTGTAGGGGGTTGCAGGTTCAATCCCTGATGGAGGCGCTAATATCCCACATCCTTCTTGGCCAAAAAACACAAAACTTAGAAGCTAATGAAGGCTAGCAGTGTAGCAAGCCAGTGTGGGCACCCTGCAGATCCCAGTGGCGGATGTGGCCAGGCCGCCGGGGCCAGTCTCTGTGCTGCCCGCTTCCCACCCCCGACCCCTGCCCCGCTCCCTGGGGACCGTGTGTGCGTCTCACCACGCTGATGCCGTCATTGAGCAGGGCCTCCCCAAAGATCATCATGTATAGCTGCTCGTTCACACACGCCTCCTCGAACACGGCCAGGACGGCCACCGGGTCCACGGCCGAGATGAGGCTCCCGAACAGCAGGTTCTGAAGCAGGTTGATGTCGCCCAGCCCAAAGGCCGGGACCTGGCAGATCAGGTAGAGCGAGAGGCCGATGCCGAAGGCGTTGAGCAGGGCGCCCAGGCCCGCCCACCACAGGATGGAGCCGAGGTTCTCGAAGAAGGGCCGCGTGGGCATGAAGTAGCCGCTTTCCAGGACGATGGGCGGGAGGAGGTACAAGAAATAGATGCTCGAGTCCATCACCGGCGGGGACTTGTGGTCCGTTCCGAAGATGACCGCGCCTACCAGCGCCCCCACGAGGATGAGCAGGCAACTCTCGGGCATGAGGCCCGGGAGCCTGCGGTTGAGGTGGAAGCCTGCGGAGCAGAGAACCAGGATGAGAGGTGGGCAGGTACCCCGGCTCTGGTCGCTGGGACACCAGTGGAGGTGGGTGCCAGGGGCCTTTCAGAGCCACGCAGATGGGTACCCAGGCAAGCCGGCACGCATCCCCCAGCCTCAGCATCCTTGTCAAGGCTGGAGCTTGACAAGATCAAGTGCCTCCCACAGCCTGTGCAGGTTCTAGAATCTTCTCAGTCCTCCCGTGCCCTCCTGCCTCCTCCTGCTTTCTGCCTCCTCCATCCTGAGGGCTATGAGAGAGAGAACTCGGCTCTCATGCAAAACTCGCCTTTGAAGCTCAAGCAAGAGTCTTGAGGGATCCACAGGACAAACTAGCGAATTTAACAAAAAAAAAATAAGCAACTTCACAGGTATAGAGAACAAACTAGTAGTTACCAGTGGGGAGGGGGACGGGGCCAGGGTAAGATATAGGTGGGGGAGTCAGAGGTGCGAACTATTAGGTGAAGCATAAGCTACAAGGATGTATTGTACAGCATGGAGAATACAGCCAATATTTTATAATAACTATAAATACAGTATATCTTCCCAGGTGGTGCCAGTGGTAAAGAACCCGCCTGCCAATGCAGGAGACATGAAAGACACAGGTTCTGATTCCTGGGTTGGGAAGATCTCCCGGAGGAGGAAATGGCAACCCATTCCAGTATTCTTCTTTGGAGAATTCCATGGACAGAGGAACCCAGCTGGCTACAGTCCATAGGGTCGAACAGGGTCGGACACAACTGAAGACTTAGCACCCATGCATTAATGGAGTATAACCTTTAAAAATTATGAATCACTATGTCCTATACCTGTAACTTATATATAACTTAAAAAACAATGTCTATCACTGGGATTTAACACCAGCTCCTTCCAAATGTACACCTCCTTCTCGACCAAACCAATAAATAAAGATGAAAAATCTTTGTTTCCCTGATTTAACCAGTAACATTGCCACCCAGTCATCCACTTAAGAGGAAGTCAAGTGGCATTCTTATGAGGACTCCATCACCTCTGCTCCTCATGCATCAGCAACCTATTTTATCACTTACACCTTCCACTCGCTGCCCCTGACACGTATCTACTCTTCTCCACTCCCGTGACTTTCACTGAGGGCAGGTTCTCCCCACTTCTCATCCACTCACTGCAGTGTCTTCCTGACCTCCTACTTCACCCCCCATCTCCCAGTGCATTCCACTTCCTGCTGCCAGATGTTCTACACCATGTATATCTGGGTGTCGAATCCCCGCTCAAGGGATACAGTCCAGGGGGGTCATAAAAAGTCAGACACGACTGAACAACTAAACTACAACAAGGGCTTAAATAATCGAATAACAGAAGGGAAGGCATTTTAGAAGGGGAGAACTCGGAGAGAAATAGGGGAGAGTCAGGAATAGCCCAGCTGCTGCTGCTGCTGCTAAGTTGCTTCAGTCGTGTCTGACTCTGTGCGACCCCATAGACGGCAGCCTACCAGGCTCCCCCGTCCATAGGATTTTCCAGGCAAGAGTACTGGAGTGGGGTGCCACTGCCTTCTCCAATAGCCCGGCTAGATGGTTTCAAAAATATCTTCATTCATTGAGTAGATTCACCTTGTTACTGAGTCCAACTTGCTCTTTGGAGGGCCTGGATGCCAGTTTCTTTAAAACACAGAGACAGAGGTGGTGAGGAATTAAAGTAAAAAGCCCTGTAATCTTGCAAATATCTCCTGGGATGGCTAGCACTGGGAGGGCATGTGTTAATTTCTTCCTTCCTGTAGCAACCCACAGGTGGACCCAGTCAGGGTGTTTCCCTGAGCAAAGGCACTTTGGTTTAACCTTCAGGCCGAGAGGCTGGGTTCACCAAGGCAGGCCATTATGTACAGACAGTATCCTCTTAGTAAACAGAAGCAACGAGAAGCAAAGGTTAAAGTAAAAGAAACAGATCTGACCTGTAGTCAGATTTTGTTCTTCCCTGCAACAATCTGACTGGAGCACATTTTAATTGGGAAGATTATTAGGGGAAGAGTTGCAAGATAATTTTGAGCTAAACAATGAAGGGTGTGAAATTCAAGGCTAAAGAGGTAGTGTTAGTCCCTCAGTCGAGAGGAGCAACCCCACATCCAAGGAGCGGTAGCTGCGCAGGTGCAGGAGGGCCTAGAGGAGCTACTCCACGTTCAAGGTCAGGAGGGGCGGCGAGGAGATACCCCTCATCCAAGGTAAGGAGCAGCAGCTGTGCTTTGCTGGAGCAGCCGTGAAGAGATACCCCACGTCCAAGGTAAGAGAAACCCAAGTAAGACGGTAGGTGTTGCAAGAGGGCATCAGAGGGCAGACACACTGAAACCATACTCACAGAAAACTAGTCAATCTAATCACATGGACCACAGCCTGGTCTAACTCTATGAAACTAAGCCACGCCCGTGGGGCAACCCAAGATGGGCGGGTCATGGTGGAGAGGTCTGACAGAATGTGGTCCACTGGAGAAGGGAATGGCAAACGTCTTCAGTATTCTTGCCTTGAGAACCCCATGAACAGTGTGAAAAGGCAAAATGATAGGATACTGAAAGGGGAACTCCCCAGGTCAGTAGGTGCCCAATATGCTACTGGAGATGAGTGGAGAAATAACTCCGGAAAGAATGAAGAGATGGAGCCAAAGCAAAACAATACCCAGTTGTGGATGTGACTGGTGATAGAAGCAAGGTCTGATGCTGTAAAGAGCAATTTTGCATAGGAACCTGGAATGTTAGGTCCATGAATCAAGGCAAATTGGAAGTGGTCAAACAGGAGATGGCAAGAGTGAACGTCGACATTCTAGGAATCAGCGAACTGAAATGGACTGGAATGGGTGAATTTAACTCAGATGACCATTATATCTACTACTGTGGGCAGGAATCCCTCAGAAGAAATGGAGTGGCCATCATGGTCAACAAAAGAGTCCAAAATGCAGTACTTGGATGCAATCTCAAAAATGACAGAATGATCTCTGTTCATTTCCAAGGCAAACCGTTTCAGTATCACAGTAATCCAAGTCTATGCCCTAACCAGTAACGCTGAAGAAGCTGAAGTTGAACGGTTCTGTGAAGACCTCCAAGACCTTTTAGAACTAACACCCAAAAAAGATGTCCTTTTCATTATAGGGGACTGGAATGCAAAAGTAGGAAGTCAAGAAACACCAGGAGGAACAGGCAAATTTGCCCTTGGAATATGGAATGAAGCAGGGCAAAGGCTAATAGAGTTTTGCCAAGAGAACGCACTGGTCATAACAAACACCCTCTTCCAACAACATAAGAGAAGACTCTACACATGGACATCACCAGATGGTCAACACTGAAATCAGATTGATTATATTCTTTGCAGCCAAAGATGGAGAAGCTCTATACAGTCACCAAAAACAAGACTGGGAGCTGACTGTGGCTCAGATCATGAACTCCTTATTGGCAAATTCAGACTGAAATTGAAGAAAGTAGGGAAAACCACTAGACCATTCAGGTATGACCTAAATCAAATCCCTTATGATTATACAGTGGAAGTGAGAAATAGATTTAAGGGCCTAGATCTGATAGATAGAGTGCTTGATGAACTATGGAATGAGGTTCGTGACATTGTACAGGAGACAGGGATCAAGACCATCCCCATGGAAAAGAAATGCAAAAAAGCAAAATGGCTGTCTGGGGGGGCCTTACAAATAGCTGTGAAAAGAAGAGAAGTGAAAAGGAAAGGAGAAAAGGAAAGATATAAGCATCTGGTTGCAGAGGTCCAAAGAATAGCAAGGAGAGATAAGAAAGCTTTCCTCAGTGATCACTGCAAAGGAATAGAGGAAAAGAACAGAATGGGAAAGACTAGAGATCCCTTCAAGAAAATTAGAGATACCAAGGGAACATTTCATGCAAAGATGGGCTCGATAAAGGACAGAAATGGTATGGATCTAACAGAAGCAGAAGATATAAATAAGAGGTGGCAAGAATACACAGAAGAACTGTACAAAAAAGATCTTCATGACCCAGATAATCACGATGACGTGATCACTGACCTAGAGCCAGACATCCTGGAATGTGAAGTCCAGTGGGCCTTAGAAAGCATCACTATGAACAAAGCTAGTGGAGGTGATGGAATTCCAGTTGAGCTATTTCAAATCCTGAAAGATGATGCTGTGAAAGTGCTGCACTCAATATGCCAGCAAATTTGGAAAACTCAGCAGTGGCCACAGGACTGGAAAAGGTCAGTTTTCATTCCAATCCCAAAGAAAGGCAATGCCAAAGAATGCTCAAACTACCGCACACTTACACTCATCTCACACACTAGTAAAGTAACACTCAAAATTCTCCAAGCCAGGCTTCAGCAATACGTGAACCATGAATTTCCAGATGTTCAAGCTGGTTTTAGAAAAGGCAGAGGAACCAGAGATCAAATTGCCAACATCCGCTGGATCATGGGAAAAGCAAGGGAGTTCCAGAAAAACATCTATTTCTGCTTTATTGACTACGCCAAAGCCTTTGACTGTGTGGATCACAATAAACTGTAGAAAACTCTGAAAGAGATGGGAATACCAGACCACCTGACCTGCCTCTTGAGAAACCTATATGCAGGTCAGGAAGCAACAGTTAGAACTGGACATGGAACCACAGACTGGTTCCAAATAGGAAAAGGAGTACGTCAAGGCTGTGTATTGTCATCCTGCTTATTTAACTTCTATGCAGAGTACATCATGAGAAATGCTGGGCTGGAAGAAACACAAGCTGGAATCAAGATTGCTGGGAGAAATATCAATAACCTCAGATATGCAGATGGCACCACCCTTACGGCAGAAAGTGAAGAGGAACTGAAAAGCCTCTTGATGAAAGTGAAAGTGGAAAGTGAAAAAGTTGGCTGAAAGCTCAACATTCAGAAAACGAAGATCATGGCATCCGGTCTCATCACTTCATGGGAAATAGATGGGGAAACAGTGGAAACAGTGTCAGACCTTATTTTTCTGGGCTCCAAAATCACTGCAGATGGTGACTGCAGCCATGAGATTAAAAGACGCTTACTCCTTGGAAGGAAAGTTATGACCAACCTAGATAGCATATTCAAAAGCAGAGACATTACTTTGCCAACAAAGGTCCGTCTAGTCAAGGCTATGGTTTTTCCTGTGGTCATGTATGGATGTGAGAGTTGGACTGTGAAGAAGGCTGAGTGCTGAAGAATTGATGCTTTTGAAGTGTGGTGTTGGAGAAGACTCTTGAGAGTCCCTTGGCCTGCAAGGAGGTCCAACCAGTCCATTCTTAAGGAGATCATCCCTGGGTGTTCTTTGGAGGGAATGATGCTGAAGCTGAAACTCCAGTACTTTGGCCACTTCATAGGAAGAGTTGACTCATTGGAAAAGACTCTGATGCTGGGCGGGATTGGGGGCAGGAGAAGGGGACGACAGAGGATGAGATGGCTGGATGGCGTCACTGACTCTATGGACGTGAGTCTGAGTGAACTCTGGGAGTTGGTGATGGACAGGGAGGCCTGGTGTGCTGCGATTCATGGGGTTGCAAAGAGTTGGACAGGACTGAGCGACTTAACTGAACTGAACTAATACAATGGACTTTAATTAGTATCCAGAGACACGCCAAACCACACACCCAGCCCACTGGCTTCAAGACCAGTTTAAGTTCGCCTTCTAGAGTGCTGCTTTCTCTGTTTCTTCCTTTTTTTTTCCTTATTTATTTTTGGCTGTGCATTATTGCTGCATGAGGGCTTTCTTCAGTTAAGGTGAGCGGAAGCTACACTCAAGTTGCGGTGCCCAGGCTTCTCATTGTGGTGGCTTCTTTTGTTACAGAGCATGGGCTGAAGTGTACAGGCTTCAGCAGCTGTGGTACACAGGCTTAGTTGCCCGCAGCATGTGGAATCTTCCTGGACCAGGGATCAAACCCGGGTCCCCTGCATTGGCAGGCAGATTCTTAAGCACTGGACCACCAGGGAAGCGCTCTCCATTTCTTACTAAGAGCTTCCTTCTTCTCCTTCTCCCCTCTCTTGCTCCTCTTCCTTCTTCGATGAGTGCTTATTTTAATCACACTTAACTTTTAAAATATGTAAGGTAGGCAGAAGAGCCCCTAGTGTGATTTTTTTCAGGCCCTGTGTCTCCCCCAGGGTGGTCCTGCTTCCAGGAACTGAGTTTCCTGAAATGAGCCCACGTCACCTGCCTGAAACTAAGGCGTATCTACACACTGATAGCAGCAAGAGGGTTCAGCCTGTAAGCAGGGCCCTTTCAGGGAAATACTTTGTGAATTTCACCTTTCTCAACTCTTCTCCCTTTCCATAATGGACAAAACAGTCACTCACTTTTAGACTTTACAGTTTCAGGGCCTGAAACTTAAATGGCCACAGATAACTAAGTCCTGCCTGAAAGTCAAAGATGGCCCTTGTTGGAGTACCTATGAGGCACGACTAGACTCACCCATCTTTTCCTTTGAGGCTAGGGACCGAAATGATTCCCACACATTGCCTGGGCACTCAATACATGTGTCTTGGTAGAAGACTGAATAAAAGAATGAATGATAATACTAGCGATTATTAATCAGATTTTGATTCAAGCTTTATAATATAGAATCTAAAAAATCTTTGTGGACTCCTTAAGTGTTAAAGTTTTATGTCATTATTATTATTATTTGTTTGCTATCGTATATAAAGTTATCCAGTCAATCCTAAAGGAAATCGATCCTGAATATTCATGGGATGGACTGGTGCTGAAGCTGAAGCTCCAATACTTTGGTCACCTGGTTCGAAGAGCCGACTCACTGGAAAAGGCCTGATGCTAGGAAAGACTGAGGGCAAGAGGAGAAGGGGGCGACAGAGGATGAGATGGTTGGATGGCATCACTGATTCAATGGACATGAGTTTGAGCAAACTCCAGGAGGTAGTGAAGGATGGGAAAGCCTGGTGTGCTGCAGTCCATGGGGATGTGAAGAAACGGGCATGACTTAGCGACTGAACAGCAACAAGAGTAAAGCTACAAGCCCAATGCCTGGATCACACTATGCATTCACTAAATTTGACCTTCATTTCAAGTCGCTCAGTCGTGTCTGACTCTTTGCAGTCCCATGGACTATACAGTCCACGGAAGTCTCCAGGCCTTTCCCTTATCCAGGGGATCTTCTCAAATCAGGAATCGAACCGGCGTCTCCTGAACTGCAGGAAGATTCTTTACCAACTGAGCTATCAGGGAATCCCTCTTTTCATGTACAATACAAAAATAATCTGAATTCTTAAAGGCCAGCAAAGATAACATTGTTTTTCAATAGGCATGCCCCAACTGATAACTTACTTTAGTTTTTTTTTTTTTTTCTATAGCATGTTGAGTTGCATCCACATGAAAATCAAGAACATTTAGGCAGCAGTTCAGTGAACAACAGCATCCTCACAGGACTCTCAACTTGTAGACATAGTCTGGGCACATGCAACACCTCTAAAGGACTATCTGTGTTTTCTGTTGGTATAAAACATACACTGTGTACATTGAGATGTTTAGTGGTATAGAATGGAAGCTTCTTTTCCATTAAGAAATCCTTATTTGCACCAGGAAGAGATCTCAGGAATAATTTCACAGATGAACAAATTGAGATTTAAAAAGGCAGCGTGACTAGTCAGTGGCAGATTTAGTTTCTTGGTTCTGGACCAACATCACGCATTCCTGTGGAAAGGAAGGGAGTGGGTGGGACCAGAATCGCTGGCATTTTGACAAAGGACATCTCAAGGTCACAGAAGATCACCTGGACTGTTCTTAGCATCTGTGTGCTTGCAGGAAAGGTGATAGACCCCTAGCTCTGAAGCGAGAATATCATCCCCTTGGGAAACCCCATGATTACTTGAGCACTTCTCAGAAATAATGTGAGACCCTCTGTGTCATCAGGTCATGTGACCGCACAAGAGTTCTTCAAACTGACAATTTATCTGCATACATTACGAGCTCAAAATGAATGGCAGTTATGAAGGGCGCCTAATGAATATGCCGGTGCCCCCAACATCCACGAGGAGCGAGTTCAATGAAATGGCCAGAATCCTGAGTTAACTGTCTGATTTCTTGCCTTAACCCACACTTCACAGCCATTCCAGACAAAACATATAAATAGCCACCTACATACTTCACTGTGTCTCCTTCACTGAGACAATCTATCTATTCAAATAACAAAGTTTATCACTAAGGCAAAGGAGATGCTATGCTTGACCACTGAGATAATTGTATCCGCCTTCCGCTCTGGAATACCTGTTTTTAAGGAGACAAGGGGGTGAAGTTGGGGATTAAATGGTCTCAGAGTGGAATCCCTCACTTTGGCTGGAGGCACTAAGAACCCTGGCTAGAATTTCATCCATTAGCTTGAATCCACTTTATGTCGCAGAAGAAACCACAAGTGCTCCCTTGGCTCCTCTTGGCTCAGGTGTAAACCAAGATTTTACTGACAGATACCATCTCTAATTCCACCCTCCCTCATCACTGAGGGATATGAGTTGCCACTGGTTGCCTTGTTTCTTGCTTTCTGTCAATTTTCAAGGAGCACACACCACTTTTAAAAATGAACAAAGAGAGTCATTGATGAAGCCCATGGTTCCATGGCCAAGAATGAAGAAAGCACATTTTACAGAAGAATCATTATGTGGGTCCTAAAATTTCCAGTGGGCATCACCCCAAGGTCAGCATACTTTACTCCGCATTTCTTAACGCACAGAACTTGAGATTTTTACATACCAAATAATGTCACATGGCTGTCACCCTGAAAGGAGATGAAATAGAAACAACCCAGAGCCCAGAAGTAGGTTCTTAAATTTCATAGCACAACCTGAAGCAATAAATGGCCAGACAAAAATGCCTTTCCCTTGAGTCAAGAGAATACAATTTTTATCTAAGAGCAGCAATAGTTAAAATCCACTTGACCCACCATCTACAAGGCATTTTCATACACATTATCTCACATAGAAAACAACTCCCCAAACCAGCTAACACACTCGGGGCCTTACCTATTTTTGCAAGTGATGCTAGGAGTATCCAGAGGGTGACCTCGTAGGGAATTTGCACGTAGTCATAATCCAGTGTGAAGACAGATATTGTCTCGGCTGGCTGGGAGCTGGCAGCAGCATACCGGACATTAAGCTCACGCCGGGCAGAGGAGTCTGTGGATCTGTTCAACTCAGAAGATGCTCCGCAGCACTGGAGGGTCGCTAGCAACAGGCACCAATTCCAAGGACAGAAAGGCACAAACCCCCGAATGCCCATGCTGGGGCTTCTCTCAGGGCGTGCGCCCTGCTGCACCACTCTTGTGAAGAGAGGAGGATTGTCAGAGCGTGCCAGCCGCCACCTGGGTCACAGGTGATGTACACACAGCCCGTGGGTCGTTCCAGGAAGAGTCCAAGCGTGTCACTGAGTTCCAAGTACACATGTTTTCCAGTCACCTTTACAGCATTTGTGTTCAGGCAACACAGCTTCTGACTTAACGCATCCTGTCACTCAGCAGACTCGAGAAAGCCCAGAGAACTAACTACCTGTGTGACTTCCATCCAATCATGATTCGAAGAGCAATTTATGAAGCAGAAATACCTGTTCCTTTAAAGCTGTTTCCTCACGTCACTGCATACTGGTTTCATCTTGTGAGCGAAAATTAAAAAGAACACCATGGTTCTCATTCCAGGTGTCACTAGGGCCCTCCTAACCAGGAAGAGGGTTCTTCCCTGTCTCCCAGAAACCTGGGTTGCACTTGCTCCTTCTCTCCTCCCCCTGCTAGCTCCCTTGTTTTGCATGGCCAAAGCTGCAGGTAGCTCTTGAACCACACTTAATTATTTGCTCAGATTTGACTTCTGTAATGAAATACTTTCCCTGAGTTCTCTGGCAGTTACACTGCTGACACCTAGTGGGAAGCCTCAGTACTACACCTTGGAAGGTTCAATTAATGATTAAGTACTAGTCAACGGAGAAGGCAATGGCACCCCACTCCAGTACTCTTGCCTGGAAAATCGCATGGACTGAGGAGCCTGGTAGGCTGCAGTCCATGGGGCCGCTAAGAGTCAGACACGACTGAGCGACTTCACTTTCACTTTCATGCACTGGAGAAGGAAATGGCAACCCACTCCAGTGTTCTTCCCTGGAGAATCCCAGGGACGGGGCAGCCTAGTGGGCTGCCGTCTATGGGGTCACACAGAGTCGGACACGACTGAGGTGACTTAGCAGCAGCAGCAGCAGCAAAGCTATGGTTTTTCCAGTAGTCATGAATGTAAGAGTTGGACTATAAAGAAAACTGAGCGTCGAAGAATTGATGCTTTTGAACTGTTGTGTTGGAGAAGACTCTTGAGAGTCCTTTGGACTGCAAGGAGATCCAAACAGTCCATCCTAAAGGGAATCAGTCCTAGGTGTTCACTGGAAGGACTGATGTTGAAGCTGAAACTGCAATATTTTGGCCAACTGATGTGAAGAGCTGACTCATTTTTTCCAATGAGACCCTGATGCTACAAAAGATTGAAGGCAGGAGGAGAAGGGGATGACAGAGGATGAGATGGTTGGATGTCATCACCAACTCAATGGACATGAATTTGAGTAAGTTCTGGGAGTTGGTGATGGACAGGGAGGCCTGGCGTTCTGCGGTTCATGGGGTCACAAAGAGTCGAACACGACTGAGCGACTGAACTGAACTGAACTGATTCGTCATTTCAGTGGTGTCCGACTCTCTGTGACCCCATGGATTGTATCACCCCAGGTTCCTCAGTCCATAGAATTCTCCAGGAAAGAATACTGGAGTAGGTTGCCATTCCCTTCTCCAGGGGATCTTCCCTACCCAGAGGTTATACCTGGGTGTCCTGCATTGCAGGCAAATTCTTTACTGTCTGAGCCACCAGGGAAGCCCAGAGATTAAGGTGACCATGTAATCGTCATCTAAACCAGGTTCATAGACAAACAGATTTGAAATATGATGGAGGGAAAACTCAGCTTGCAAAGCAGAGCACCAAAGGAATTTTTATGGCATTTTAGGTCAGCAAACTAATGACCCATCTGAAGCTTTTGGTTTGATCATCTGATGACTGTATTAGCGGTAGAAACCTGGCTTCCTCTGACCGTTTTTGGTGCCGGGTCCCAAGAAGCCTTGTGATCCTTGTCATCTGCTCTTCTAAACCCGTCTTCTCGTGGAGTCCAGTGGTGTGGAGGGAAGGACATCCTCTTCCCAGTGGATCCCTTGTAATTTAAGTGACCAAATCCGGTCCACCCTCAAGAGACTAATTAAGGGGTGATGTACCCAGCAGAGAAATCTCTCTTCACCTAGGACCTCAACTGTGCACAGTTGGAAACAAAGTTTGAGGTGGGGGTTGCTGGTTTTCTTCCTTTTTACCCTCAGTTTCACAAAGCCGCTTCTGTTCTCAAAGAGCAGAATTGACTTTTCTGTGCATGCCCATGGTTAATTAGACAATCACCTTCCTCCAAGAATAGTTTTAAACAAAATGATCAGCACATCTTTTCTTCTTTCCCCTAGTAGGCGGCATAATTGACTTTACCGCACAGCGCTTCTGGAATTGAAGTATCCATCGCTTGCCCCAAAGCTCCTGTTACTTTGTTGGGGCTTAAATTTGATTCTTTTTTTAGGAAGAAAGGAGAAGAAAGCAGGGATAGAGAATTGGCCAGTGCTGTCCAGAAACACCATTTGCTTTCCAAGCCCGAAACTAGCAATTAAGCTGGATGGCTTCGGATCAAGGGCTGGCACGTCACACCCTAAATTGAAAGCCTGCATCCCGTGCTGGAGTGAAGTCAAGAGCTTTGACCCCGCTCTCAGGACAGAAGAGCTGAGCTCTGTCTCTGCTCCCCAAAGTCAAAACTTCCACTACTCAGGGAGGAACAGAGGACGCTGTGGAAGGGTGCGCTATACTTTGGGAGATTCCGCATCGTCAGAGTAGAGGCACCACGGTGCTGCTGGTGGATGGGGTGGGCGTGAATATGAGCTCTGAAATGAAACACGTCTTCACACCAGAGTGTGGCTCCTGGCTCGGTCTTCAATTCTAATGTGATCGCTTCCCTAAGGGAATAGGGATTTTGTAGAGAGAAGAAAGTTGAAGTTGTGTGATCTTGGGCATCTTCTAAACACCACAGAGCTTCAACTGCCTTATTGATGGTGATGATGATGGTTCTGATGGTGATGGTGGTGATGATGATGACTATCTTAAAGGTGATGTGGAGATTAGGTGATTAAATACATGTCTGAGAGGAAAGTGCTTAGTACATAATAGACACCAGATGAATTTTAGATTCTTTTTTTTTTTAATTTATTGGCATATAGTTGCTTTACAACACTGTGTTATTACAGTAAATTGAATCATTCATACATGTATCTATTTCCCAGGTGGCTCAGTGGTAAAGAATCTGCATGCAAATGCAGGAGATGTGGGTTTAGTTCCTGGGTCGGGAAGATCTCCTGGAGAAGGAAATGGCAACCCACCCCAGTATTCTTGCCTGGAGAATCCCATGGATAGAGGCGCCTGGCAGGCTACAGTCCATGGGGTGGCAGAGCTGGACACGACTTAGCAACTAAACAACAACAGGCTTCCAAAGTGTCACTAATGGTAAGAAATCACCTGCCAATGCAGGAGACACAAGAGACTCAGGTTCAATCTCTGGGTCCAGAAGATCCCCTGGAGGAGGGCAAGGTTATTCTTGCCTGGGAAACTCCATGGACAGAGGAGCCTGGCGGGCTACAGTCCAGAGTCACAAAGAGTCAGACGTTACTGAAGTGACTTAGCATGCATGCACGCACATCACACTTTGAGCTTCAGCCAAGCTGTTGTGTGTCTCAGTGGTACATTCTCTTCTATTGCTGAGAAGTACTTAATTTTTGCATGTACAGCTATTGATGGATTGGTGCACTCTATGCCAGGAATCACTCGATTACCTCTTGGCCCCAGATTCACCATTCAATATCTGCTCCACGGAGTGGACTTGGTTTCTGAAGCATTTATCCTTTATGGTGAGCACCGTGTAGCTCCATCAGCAGAGGGCGCTGGAGGGACCATGCAGGAGAGCCTTCCAGTTTCCCGCTGCTGTTTTCTGTGTTTCTCTTCCTCTTGCTGCCCCATCTATCAGCAGCATGGGTGTGTGGTGTCTGCCAGTGCCCTTCCAAGGCTGTACACACAGAGGAAACTGCCTCTCATCTGTCCTGGACACCATGCAGTTTAAGCCTCTGGCCCATGATGGATACCCCCCGACCCTGCCCCGTGCCCCTGTGCACAGCCACATCACTCTGACTCACCTGCACACTGGCTTCCCAGGTGGTCCTAGTGGTAAAGAACCCGCCTACCAGTACTGGAGACATGGGTTCGATCCCTGGGTGGGGAGGATCCCTTTGGAGGAGGGTATGGCAACCCACTCGTTCTCTTGCCTGAAAATGTCCATGAACAGAGAAGCCTGGAGGGCTACAGTCCATGGGGTTGGAGAAAGTATGACTTGAGCACAGCCCAACACGAGGAATAAAAATATATTTACGCTCTCACTTTCTACTTGGAAATAATATTTTACTACTTCAAGTTGTGTGTGCCTTACCACCACACAAAGGCCCCTACCTTGTCCCTTGTATGTTGATATTACATCTACCTACATTGAAAATTCCATCCGAAAATGTCACTGCTTTGCTCTCAATGGACTCTATCCTGGATATTTGAAATATTATGTCATGCAACTCTGGATCTTATGAAATCCTATGTAGGATGCCACTTTGTTTAAGCAGGCAACTGACCTAGTTGGACTCAAGCCCAAAATGCTAACCAGCCTTGTGGTTTCACTGTCAGTTTTTTTTCACTGTCCTTCAGTTCTGTCTGGGCTGGTCCCTGGAGCTCAGGAAGCCGTCTATCCTATAGTGCTGTTCTCAGAGTTTATGCTGTTCTATTTAGGGTCAGATTCACGCCTCTGAGGCTTGGCGGTGAGTTTGCTTTCCTGAGTGCCTTCCTGTCTATACTCAGCAAGGTATGCTCAGGTTCTACACACCTCTGGCCCCCTCTTCGAAAGTGCGGGTGCCCTTAAGCGCCCCACCCTGCAGTGCGTTTCCCGTCGCGGCTTCCAGCGCCCCCACCAGGTGGTAAGAGGAAAGAAGGAAGGGTCAAGAGATGTTGGCCACGCCCTCTTGAGACCACAGCTCCACGAATCAAAACGGACACATCCCCCCGCCCCCCACCACAGAGACGTCGGCTCTTGAAACCAAGCAGGTACTCAGTAGTGTAAGTTATGCGTGTATGTGTACATATATACCTTTGACAATATTCTTTCCCACGATGATTTATCGTAGGATATTGAATGCAGTTCTGTGTGCTGTACAGGAGGGCCTTGTTTATCCGTCCTATATATGGAAGCGTACATCTGCTAATCCCAACTTCCCACTTCATCCTTCCTCCAACCCCTGCTCCCTAGGCAGACAGCAGTCTGTTCTGTCTGTGATTCTGTTTCTGTTTCACAGATAGGTTCTTTTGTGTCATATTTGAAAAACCAAACCGATTTCTATACGCATCTAATCCAAGCTTCATAGCCACAGTGAGTGGGGGAAAGGTGGTTGAATGCTTACTCCATTTTATCTGGTCGGAGAAGGCAATGGCACCGCACTCCAGTACTCTTGCCTGGAAAATCCCATGGACGGAGGAGCCTGGTAGGCTGCAGTCCATGGGGTCGCTAGGAGTTGGACACGACTGAGCGACTTCACTTTCACTTTTCACTTTCATGCATTGGAGAAGGAAATGGCAACCCACTCCAGTGTTCTTGCCTGGAGAATCCCAGGGACGGGGGAGCCTGGTGGGCTTTCGTCTATGGGGTCGCACAGAGTCGGACACGACTGAAGCGACTTAGCAGCAGCAGCAGCAGCAGTCTGGAAAGGTAATAATATAGATAGTAAATGTGGGTGTTAAAACCCAGGTGAGACCAGGTACATTGTCAGATCTGCCTGAGATATCACCCAGGGTCAGTAAAGACCATTCTACAATGTGCCCTAGAGGTAAGATGACCACAATCTAAAGTGGGACACATTTTCAGAATCAGAAATTATACTCTCACTATGAAAATTGTACTTGGACAACAGGTATGAAACAGAAGCAGAGCATATGGGCACCTTATTTAGAACGTGCGGTGGGGGAAAAAAATTATTCCTTCACATTGCATTTTACCGAGATCAATTATTTAATTACCATCAATCTCCTGTATCACAAACTCGTTTTGGCTGTCCACCTTATTTGATTGAATTACCTGTAAGAAATATTAATAAAGCTTTATCCTAAATGTTTATTTGTCATTCTCAGTGCACCGATTCACCTGAAAGAGTGTATTCTGTAAATGGTAGACCTAGTTTCTTTTTTGTGTGTATGCAGCAATAAGCTTTGGTTAATCTAAGAACAAAACTCCAAGGACCTCCTGGTGGTCCAGAAGCTAAGACTCAGCATTCCCAATACAGGGGGCCTGGGTTTGATCCCTGGTCAGGGAAATGGATTCCACATGCCTCAACTAAAGATCTCACACGCCAAATCGAAGGCTGAAGATCTCAAGTGCTGCAACTAAGACCCAGCACAGCCAAATAAATAAATAAGTATTTTAAAAAGAACAAAACTCCGGACCTCTGGAAATATCAGCTATGGCCATACTTATTCTAGAATAAAAGAAACCTGGATAAACTAGCCGAAAGAGATTTCTGAGGCTTAGGTCTCTGAGAGTGACCGACCGGAAAACCAAGGACTCGGGTCATCCCATGACACCATGGGACAATGACAGTGTGCCTCCTTCCCTTCTGAGAGCCTGCAATGAGGCTTCCCACAAGAAACTCCGTCCAGGAATAATTTGTACCCTTGAACTCATCTTTAACTTTATCACTGAAATTCCCAACAAGGATGCTGCTCGATGCCAAGCCACCGTGGTTTGTGTGATGTGGGTGCCTCTGTGCAAAGAAACCTCAGAGCCTTTCCCACCGGCACTAAGCAGTGGCCAGATGACAATGGCTTTAAACCTGGATCATGCTCACACCAGTGAGCAGGGCACAGTATGTGTGAATCAGTCCAGAAGGTGCTATGCTTTACTGCACAAATGAATTGCTCCCTTCTACTGGGGAAGCTCCAGTACTTTGGCCACCTGATGTAAAAAGCTGATTCATTGGAAAAGACCCTGAGGCTGGGAAAGAGTGAGGGTAGGAGGAGAAGGGGACGACTGAGGATAAGATGATGGATGGCATCACTGATTCACTGGACCTGAGTTTGAGCAAACTCCAGGAGAGAGCGAAGGACAGGGAAGCCTGGCATACTGCAGTCCATGGTTTGCAAAGAGTTGGACACGACTTAGCAACTGAACCATAACAACAAATGGGGAAGACGGAGCATGACATGTGCACATCCGTCTGTGACTAGAACACTGTTATAACTGCAGGTTGAACTCTCATCAGGAAAACACACTGATGAGAATGAAATGAGCCTTGTCTAGGAGAAACAGGTACTTGGTCCCCCAGCTGATGGTCCATCACTTACGAGGACCTCAATGAGACTGGTGGGTCAGGAAGCACATGGGGACCACCAGTCTCAATGGGCCAACAGTTCAGACTTAAGCACTGTTCAAGCCCTAATATTGCTGTCTGTCAACCAGTGTAGACAATTATTTCCCAGACTGTTGTCTTGGCTGCTGCCTCTTGCCACCGTCTTTCTATTGGCTTGGCCAAAAAGCTCCATAACATCTTACAGAAAAACCTGAACGAACTTTTGGGCCAACACAATATTTTGCACATAAGATCCCTGGGTCAGGAAGATCTCCTGGAGAAGGAAATGGCTACCCATTCCAGTATTCTTGCCTGGAGAATCCCATTGACAGAGGAACCTGGCAGGCTACCGTCCATAGGGTTGCAAAGAGTCAGACATGATTGAAGTGACTTAACACACACACTCACACATACATACACACACACACTCACGCATGCAAAACCACTGGTCGATTCCTTGTCTCCTCAATGGCCAGACCATGTTGGCTTAATTGGCCCCCACTTCCTGTGGTCCAGAGTAAAGCATGAACTTCAGGCCCTGCACAAAGGCCAGGAGACAAGGAGGAGCTGACATTAGCCCCACTCTGCTCCCTAAGGCCTGTGTCCTGACTCAGGGCTGTGTCAGCCCAGAAGAAGGGGATCTTCCTTCTAGTTCCCACAAGGACACACTAGAGATGAACCAAGGTCCTGTCTGGTCCTTGACCCCTGTTTTCTCTTTTCCTCCTTGCGTACTGGGCTCCAGTGAATGGTGAACACAGAGTAAGAATTGTCTTCTTCACAGAGATGCTTTAGGCAAAGTTTTAATCACTTGTTTCTAATAAAGTAATATTTATTTGATTGCAAAGATATCTAAAGTGATGTGTACGAAACAAAATAGACACAACAGTCCACAGCCACCACTAGGAAAATCTTAGGGACTTTGTGGGCCGAATGTGTGCAGGAGTCTGGAGAATTCGCCCTCCCTCTGTCCTGTCCAGGGAATCAGAGCCTTGCACCACAGCTTCCGTTCATTCCAGTGCCGGCCAAGCTTGCTTGGGGCTGGCAGGACCCTTCCCGGTGATATCAGCCTGGTGTGTGCTGTGTGTTCCATCCATCAAGGTCTCTGCTCACCAGGGGCAGGACGAGAGGCAGAGGGAGGCGGTTCACATCCATTTTACCATCCTCCAGGCTGGGAGCTCCTCCCAGTGGGTTCTGTCTTACTGCGTCTTTTCCAAAGAAAAAATCCATGGCATAGTTCTCAGATGGTTCCACGTGACTCCCCTGGAGCTTTTCACAGGCATGTGGTAGCGTATTTGGGTCCAGAATCTAGAGTTGGGAGGAACTGATTTTAAGCCTTTCCAGGTGACAGAAGGCAAAACCCTGAGAGCTCTTCTCACTAGATGAGGTAGGGACTCTGGCTCTTGGAAGGAAGAGAACTTAATTAAAATCAGTTTGAGTGTTTGATCCTCCAAAGCCAGATTCACTGCTGCTTGTAGTTCAAAGATGCTGGGTCCACTGACGTAGTTGGGGCTCAAGATGAAGATTCCCCTCCTGCTTTTCTTAATAATGCTGACAATGTCCTCTGTGTACACTGGAGAGAAAGAATTTAATTATTTGCAATTGTTATTGTTAAACCTTGAGTCACCATAACCCTGAATCTCCCAGATCCACCCAGCGGGGTTCTTTGTGATGGCAAAGGAAAGGAGAAGCCTGATTTTCTCGATCACTTTTACTGCATCTACTAACTCTACAGACAGTTGGATTATATTCCGTGTCTAGTGACTGTCAGTTCAGCTTCCTCCCCTGTGTTCTCTCCCCTCAACTTCTGAGTCCCTCCAGGATCAAAACTCACTGGAACCAGGTTGACTGGAATGAGGGAGGGGCAAGCAATGTCCCTGGCTCCTGGGTGGGGGCCTCTGAGGCAGAGGAGGACGGTGGGAGGAATGAGGTCCACACATCTCATGGGTGCCTGGCCTGGGAGCCTGCTGAGCCCAGTGCTGAGTCTGTGGCTGGCAGAGTCCCAGGAAGGAGAGGGACCACTCATTTGGGAAGACAGAACTAACTTCCGGTTGAGGAGCCAGAAAAGATATCTTTGTTCTGGAAGTCTCTCTGGGCTTTCTGAAGATGGATTTTTTTTTTTTCATGATGGAGCATGTCTCTGCAACACATGGCTTTCTGTGTCATTGCCCAAGATGTTCTAAGCTCATGAATCCTTCCAGAAGATATGTAGCCCAAGACAAAGAATGGAGGACAACACGCAGAGTGCACGCCTGTAGCTCTCCTGTTCTGCGTTTTCTGCCAGCTGCAGACCTACCTCCCCCAGGGGCCACGTCCCTTTCAAGCAGGCACAGGGTATATCCATATTTGTTTTCCAAAACATCAGGGAGAAGATTCAGAGCCAAGGTTTCCTCACTCAGAGATGAAGAGGCCTCGGTCTCAAAGGGGCTCCATTTCGCATAGGATACAAAGGCGTCAAACTCCTTTTGGTCTGAGAAAGAGGAACAAGAAAGAATGTGAATAGCTACCTAAGCTCAAGCCTTATGGTAAGTGGGGAAGAATTAAGACTTGGGATCCTTGTTTAGTTACTCAGTTGGATCAGACCCTTTGTGACCCCATGGACTGTAACCCCCCAGGCTCCTCTGTCCACGGGATTCTCCAGGCAAGGATATTAGAATGGGTTGCCATTTCCTCCTCCAGGGGGATCTTCCCGACCCAGGGGTCAAACCCACATCTCCAAGATTGGCAGGTAGATTCTTTACCACTGAGTCACTGGGGAAGCCCTGAACTGATTTTGAAAGTCAAAAGCAGCATCTGTGTTCACTTTTTCAGAACCACACTGCTGAGGGGCATCCACTGTGCACCCAGAATCAGATTCTAATCAATGAGGCACTCCTGTGTCTTCCCTGAGGTCAGATTAAACAGCCGGGGCTTTTTTTCTGATTAAACAACACGCACTCCGGAGTTCCTCCAGGCTGTCTCTGTAGCTGCAGCCCCGCTGTCTTATTAGGTACACATCAAAGGACAGTCTGCTCCATCGAAGCATGATAATATCCAGAGAACAAAGCCCTGTGAGGGCCTGGCACGCTAGCGTGCTGACGGCACACATACCAGGGTTTGAACCCCCAAGTGTAAAATCAGGGACGAACAACCCCTGGCAGGCTGCTGCCAGAGTTTCCTGGGATAATGTAGATGAAGAGTTTAGTGTCTGACTTACAGCAGGCTTGTTCCTTTCCCTTTCAGATAGAGAACTATATTTTGGAACTTGTTTAAGGTCTCATACGGAGAAGGCAATGGCACCCCACTCCAGTACTCTTGCCTGGAAAATCCCATGGACGGAGGAGCCTGGTAGGCTGAAGTCCATGGGGTCGCTAGAGTCGGACACGACTGAGTGACTTCATTTTCACTTTTCACTTTCATGCACTGGAGAAAGAAATGGCAACCCACTCCAGTGTTCTTGTCTGGAGAATCCCAGGGACGGGGGAGACTGGTGGGCTGCCGTCTATGGGGTCGCACAGAGTCGGACACGACTGAAGTGACTTAGCAGCAGCAGCAAGGTCTCATAAGATTCTGTTGGGGCTTCCCAGCAGCAAAGAATTTGCCTGCCGATTCAGGAGAGGTGGGTTCAATCCCTAGATGGGGAAGATCCCCTGGAGAAGGGAATGGCAACCCACTCCAGTATTCTTGCCTGGAGAATTCCATGGACAGAGGAGCCTGGTGGGCTACAGTGCACGAGGACACAGAGTCAGACAGGACTTAGCGACCAAATAACAATAACAACAAATGCCGTTGTTGACTCAACTATTATAAATACACATAGATTGTAAGGTGTGCTGAAGAACTAAATGGAAACTTTGCTACTGCTACTGCTGCTAAGTCGCTTCAGTCGTATCCAACTCTGTGCGACCCCATAGACGGCAGCCCACCAGGCTTCCCCGTCCCTGGGTTTCTCCAGGCAAGAACACTGGAGTGGGTTGCCATTTCTTTCTCCAATGCGTGAAAGTGAAAAGTGAAAGTGAAGTCACTCAGTCGTGTCCGACTCTAGCGACCCCATGGACTGCAGCCTACCAGGCTCCTCCGTCCACAGGATTTTCCAGGCAAGAGACTGGAGTGCAGTGCCATTGTCTTCTCCGAATGGAAACTTTAGAACATCTCAAAAGTTAGCCTCTGGACTCTGAAATTGGACACAACTGGCTCATTTTCCAGCCCTTTGCATAATGCCTCTCAAATAGTATTATTGGAGAGAGGGGATACATGTATACATATAGCTGACTCACTTTGCTGTACAGCAGAAACTAACACAGCGTTGTAGAGCAGCTCTGGGTGCGTGCTCGATCACTCAGCCGTGTCTACCTGTTTGCGACCCTGTGGACTGTAGCCCACCAGGCTCCTCTGTCCATGGGATTTCCCAGGCAAGAATACTGCAGTGGGTTGCCATTCCCTTCTCCAGGGGATCTTCCCGACCCAGGGGGTTGGATTCTGCCAATCCTCACTGGCAGGCAGATTCTTTACCAATAGTGCCACCTGGCAAGCCTGGCACGGACACGTCCTGTGTGCTTATGTTGTGCTACATGCCATTCTAACCCTCAGTGTGTCCATTCAACGAGCCCACATGGCATTCATTGTGATTACAACCCTACTTCACAGAAGAGAGAACGAAGGAGGCATGGAGATGTTAAGTCATCCACCATCTTGCTTTAGGATGTTGAGTGGAGAGTCATTTTTAAGTCCAATATGTCCTACAATAGCATCATTGGCAAGATTCCTAGTAACTGGAATGAGAAGAGATCATTTCTCCCCCGGGGGCCCAACCCTCCCAGGTGTAAAGCCACCAGACCAGCAGAAGGACCTCAGAATCTGGGGGTTATGACTTTGCCCCTCAGGGAACGTGCGTGTCCCAAACTCTCTCCCTCTAGGTCCATTCAGAGGGGAAACAGCAGAGGCGAGGTGGGCCGTCTTACCCCCGAGCGTCTTGTCCTTGCTCCAGTAGGTTCGGTAGACCAGCACTATTTCAATCCAGTACATGTAGAGCAGTGCGCCCGCGGTCAGCACGCCTGCCAGGCCCATGACTGCGCCCAGGAGGATGTAGAGGAATACCACTGGGGACAGAGACGCGCGGGTGTGAGCTGAGCAGTCACAGAGGCAGAGCGCCCTCCCACACACCCACACTCAAGCAGCGCCTGCCCGGCACCTCTGCCAGAGGTGATTTACCAGAATCACTGCCATTGAAAACATTTCTCTTGATTCCAGACATGTCTTAGATCACATCTTGAAGGAATTGTCATAAAATAAACTCAAGAGAACCCAGGATAATGGCCAGTTCCTGATTGGGGTGACTGGGGAAGCTGACAAAAACTACTTTTATTTACTTTTCCCTGATAAGCTTCCTTCTCATTTATTGTAATTTACTTTCATATGTTATCAAATCTACTAAAATCTAAACTTCCTGGAGCCCAGGGCTACTTCCATCTTGCTTTCTCACCTCTAAAGTACCTAACACCTGGCACCTTCAACCCACACCTCTACAGAGCATCCACCAGGCGCCGGGCATTACGTGTGTCCTAGTTAAGCCCCACAAGCATTCCAAACGTGCTTGTTCTCTCATCTCTATTCATTGGTGAGTAAATGATATCACCTTCAACTCTGAACTTCTTAAAGAAATTTGAAAGCCATTCCTTATCAGGAATTTCCTCTCCAGCCACAATCTGTGATATATACATGTAACTCCTAAACTGAGCGTTTTTCTCCATCTCCCTTCTTTCTCTCCTCCACTCGCCAAGTCCAGACCATCACATGCTCCGGATTTGGAAGCCAGGGGAGGACAATAAGAAAGAGGGCTAGGTCCCAGCGTGATGCCTGTCATGTAGGGCATGTTCTGTAGGTCTTTACAGAAAGAATGAATGAGTGAATGAACTAAGGAGTGAGTGAACAAATGATAGGTTTCTCCAGCACAGCCCCTGTATGCAGAATATTAGTAAGAGGACCAGCTCTCGGTCACTGATGTGAAACTTACAGCTGTGTGGCCTTGGTGAAGGTATTGAGTGAATCAACACAAGCAAAGTGCATGCTTAGCTTGGCATCTAGTGCACGTTTGTGGCTATCATCACCATGACTACTTTTTAGGGAAGTTCCTCTCCTCCTAGGTAAAAGCAGTTGTGTGCATTCTGCATCCCCCTTCAGGCTCACCTCCTGTCTTCTTTTTTAGCTGGATGGACTGAGTAGTGTTCCCAATGGAGTTCTGGGCAAAGCAAATGAACTTCCTGTGAAGATCACTCTGAGTAACTTTTTCCAAGAGGACAACACGTTCTATGACTTCATCCTTTAAGGTGGATTTAACACTAGGAAAAGAGGCAAAATACCACACCACTTGGGTAACACAGATTGACATGCATTAAACAGTTTTTGGAACTTGTATAAGCAGACAAACTGTTTGGCTTTCAGAAGAGCTGTCAGATAGTACAAGGAGATGCTGGAAGGATGGAGGATACTCAGGGATGAGCCACTTTTTAAAAATGATGGAGTTTGCTAAGCATCATACTAAGCACTTATACTAGAATATAATTGGTTGTTGGAGAAGACTTTTTAGAGCCCCTTGGACTGCAAGGAGATCAAATCAGTCACTCCTAAAGGAAATCAGTCCTGAATTTTCATTGGAAGGACTGATGCTGAAGCTCAAACACTGGCCACCTGATGCGACGAAGTGACTCATTGGAAAAGACCCTGATGCTGGGAAAGATTGAAGGCAGGAGGACAAGGGGACAACAGAAGATGAGATGGTTGGATGGCATCACCAACTTGATGGACATGAGTCTGAGCAAGCTCTGGGAGTTGGTGATGGACAGGGAAGCCTGGCGTGCTGCAGTCCATAGGATCACAAAGAGTCAGACATACTGAGCAACTGAACTGAACTGAACTGATAATTGCTTGTGGGCCTCATCCGATCTTTCTTTCATGACAAATTCCCCTTAAGAAGAGATACTGCAATTTATAAATGTCTAACTTCTACTGAAGGACTTCCTGGTGGCTTAGCAGTAAAGAATCTGCCTGCAGATGCAGGAGCCGCAAGTTCCGTCCGTGGATTAGGAAGATCCCGTGGAGAAGGAAATGGCAACCCACTCCAATATTCTTTTCTGGGGAATCCCATGGACAGAGGAGCCTGATGGGCTACTGTCCATGGGGTCACAAAGAGTCCAACACGACTGAGCAACTAAACAATAACAACAACAGCATTGTAAATAAAGCTGCTGTGGACGTGCATAAAAAAATAAGAAAAAAATAAGAAAAAAATAGCTATCCCATCTCTGGGTCTCATTTTCCAGGTCGGATTGTGTCAACTATTCCTCATGCCTCATAATTTTGGTCAGACTGCTTATTCCTGTGCCTTTTCCTCTGGATACACTCGGACCATTAAGGACTACAGAGTTCAGACCCTGACTCACCCCACTGTGAAAGGAGGACCCCACGGGGGGATGGGAGAGTCTGGCACGGGTGCAGAGTCTTCTCCAGTCTGTTGGACACACCGAGTCTATTCAAGTAGCCTGGGTCAGTGTCTGCTTGTTAGCATGGTGGGCAAAGCAGCCACAGCAAACTGTTCTACAAACAGAACTTTGAAACAGCTGATACAATTTTTTAAAAATAAAAAATTTTTAAGTAATTTTTAAAAAGGGACTTGAGGGACTTCCAGTGGTTAAGACTGCATTTCTAATGCAAGGAATGCAGGTTTGATCCCTGGTCAGGGAACTAAGATCCCACATGCTGCACAGCGCAGCCAAAAAAAAAAAAAGTACAGGGAAAAAAAAAAAAAAAAGGAGATAGGGGAGAACTTCCGATAGTCTAGTGGTTAAGATTCTGGGCTTTCATTGCCAGGTTCCTGGGTCCAATCCCTGGTCAGGGGAGTAAGATCCCACAAGTCACAAGGCCAAAAATAAGAAATAGATTAAAAAGTAATAAAATAACTGAAATATTTAGTTCTATGACCCTCTTTTACTGTATCCCGCCAGGATCCTCTGTCTATGGGATTTCCCAGGCAACAATACTGAAGGAGGGTGCCATTTCCTACTCCTTCCCAACTCAGGGATGGAACCCACATCTCTTGTCTTGGCAGGCAGATTCTTTACTTCTGAGCCACCAGGGAAGCCCATACAAAACTGCCTTTGGCCCCCAAGTTTAAAATTAACTCACACTTTGCACGTCTACGCTTTTGCTTGCTCCACTAGCTGGCACTAGTGGCCACACCATCAACCGTGGGTGTGTGCGTGCAGCTCTGGGTGGACATTTGAGGGGTTTTTTAAAGGTAAAAGCCTTTCGTGGGAGTTGCAAAGAATAAGTTGGCTCATTTCCTTCTTACCTTCTTCCCTTGGGTGTTTTGATTTCCCACTCCTGGTCAGAATCTCTGATGTACCATTTTATCACAGGATTAAAGTTTATTTCGAAGCCAAATCGTGCCGTGCAGTTAAGCATTAAAGGCTTTCCTGAAAAGGAAGGGGCCACAGAAAACAGGAAGGCCGCTGGTGAGAATGATGTGCCCTGTGAAGGAGGAAGACGCCACCTGGAAACTGTCCCCTGAGGCGGTCAGGTTCACAGGTAGAGCAGGCCTGCCGGACATAGCCATTGAGAAACGTGTAAAACCAGGAATAGATCTCAAACCTGTGGCTATATTTACCCAAATGAAGACTGGCATGGTCATACACTAAGAGTTCTGATGTGGTTTCAGGATAAACACCAGGAAAATGAGCAGTTTCAGTGACTAGCCCTGTCTTCCAACGCTGCTGCTCAAGCAGTTACAAGGGTGTTGCTGAAGAATATTTTATAGGCAGTATTTGCATTTCTTGTTGTTGTCCGACTCTTTGTGACCCCATGGGCTGCAGCCTGCCAGGCTTCCCTGTCCTTCACCATCTCCCAGAGTTTGCTCAAACTCATGTCCATTGAGTTGGTGATGCTATCCAGCCATCTCATCCTCTGTCACCCTCTTCTCCTC
This sequence comes from Bos taurus, assembly GCF_002263795.3. Classification (NCBI taxonomy): domain Eukaryota; kingdom Metazoa; phylum Chordata; class Mammalia; order Artiodactyla; family Bovidae; genus Bos; species Bos taurus. Next base: position 7,225,576 of record NC_037338.1, on the reverse strand, counting down.
CTGCCCTCAATCTTTCCCAGCATCAGGGTCTTTTCCAATGAGTCGGCCCTTCGTATCAGGTGGCCAGAAGCACTTGCATGCTAAATGAAAATCCTGAGGTTTTTGTGATTATCTGGATATTCAGCTCTATTTTGAATTGTGCTCTGTGGATGGGTGTGTACGTAACTATACTGCCCTCTTTCTACCCATTTTCTGGGGAAGGGTTATCCAGAAATTCAGTATTTTAACCATATAAAGTTTAGGGACTTCATTTGAAAACTCACCTTGATAATGCTTTTCCTACAGTAATAACTTTAACATTCACTGGTACCATAAACAACCCTCCTGCCAATGCCGGAGACATGAGACACTCAGGTCCAAGCCCTGGGTCAGGAAGATCCCCTGGAGGAGGGCATGACCACCCACTCCAGTCTTCCTGCCTGGGGAACCCCATGGACAGAGGAGCCTACCGTCCACAGGGTCGCAAAGAGTCAGACACGACTGAGGCTACTTAGCACAGCACATAGGTAACTTGGCTATTTTTATATTAATTAATGCTTTCCTTCCTTCTTTCCTCCTTCCTTTAATTCTTGTGATGTTGCCTGTACTATTGGGTTGGCCAAAAACTTCATTTGGGTTTTTCCATGAGGTCTTACAGGGGAAACCCAATGAGCCGTTTAGCCAGCCCAGTAGCTCTAGTTCATTATCAGGATATACCGCTACCGCCACCTAGTGGTAATTTACCATATCTATTTTGACGTTTCTATAATGAGATAATATTATCTTCTTGTTTAGTCACCAAGTCTTGTCTGTAGCCCACCAAGCTCCTCTGTGGGATTTCCCAGGCAAGAATACTGGAGTGAGTTGCCATTTTGCCCTCCAGGGGATCTTCCTGACCCAGGGATCAAACCAGTGTCTCCTGCTTTGGTTCCTGGGTTCTTTATCCCTGAGCCATCAGGGGAGCTATAATTAGCACCTAAAAGAAACTGCTACACAGTGGTCTTTTACGATAGTATTACTTTTTTTCTTTCTACAAGGATAAATACTTTATTAGCACTTAAAGTAGCATTTATTTTACTGGCACAATCAGCACTTGGTTTTGAAGACAGCAGTTCTTACTTGCCCATATGGGAAGATGCAGATATTATTGAAGCTGACAAAATCAAAGGGAACCACTAGACATTGCTTCCCCCTCCACCCCAAAGAAGACACTACTTTGGAATACAACTTATTTAAACAGGGATTGTAGTATTCTCTTGTGGTTATCTTAAAGGCCAAACCAAACTCTGTGTTCATACATACTTAGTGCTGCCTAAGTTGGTAAATGGTTAAATTTATAATCAATGGACCTAACCAATCTATGTTCCAATTTATGTGGAGTACAGAAGAATCTTTTTTAAAAATCTACTAACCATGGTTGACATTCAAGTCACCCTTATTTCTCAATGCAATTTTGTGAGGTCACTTTTACAAACCATGGCTTCAAGAGATTTAGCAACTGTATAAGGTCACAGAACTTGTCAGTGGCCGAGTCGAGATTCACCTCCGGTTCTGTTTGACTTGAAATCCTGATGCTCTTCCTTGAACCACACTTAGACCTGCTCCCAGAAGCACAAGGTCATTCAGGGGTGATGACCCCACCCATCTTACCAAGTTCTACTTCCAAGGTGTCCTTGATGGGATCCAGAATATCTGGTTTGAGATTAGTGTTCTTCACTAAAAGATAAAAATAGAAATCATTATTTGCATTGGAAATATGAAGGCCTGGTCTGCAGGGTCACACTTTGATCTAATTTGGGGGAACTTTTCCAGATTTTATTCATAATCCATAAGACTAGAAATTCAAGTTTGCATGTGAAAATCATGCTTCCAGAAATGACTGTGACATCAGATTGCAGGTTTTGGCAAAACAGGAGTCCTTGATAAGTCCATATCTGTCCAGGTACATTTTCTTCCAGGCCAGCCTGCTTGCTGACCACAGACTTGAACCCTCATCTTTACCCTCCAAGATTGGTTTTTGGTCCATCTGGAGAAATGGAACAGGAAGGAGAACCCACCTGAGGAAATGCACAGGTCAGCCAGATTGGAGTTCACCTCTTCCTCCATCCTCAAATTTACGATTTATTTCAAAATAAAGGTGAGTTCAGCCCTTCATGAATCATTTATCCCTCAACTTTCTGTCACAAACTTTCAAATGTGCCTCCACTGTCAAACTCCCTCCTGAAGATGCCTCATCTCCTAAGATAGGAAAATCCACCTCTTCTACTCTGGGCACCTCCTATTCTTCTCCCACTTCTCAGGGACCTCCTTCCTTCAATTACACCACCTACTTCTTGTATCTTTGACTTTCTCTCTCTCTTCCCATCAGCATTTATCCTTGCTCAGTCTTTCCATCTTTTTTTTTTTTTTTTTGCCACTCCCCGCAGTGGCTTGTAGGAATCTTAGTTCCCTGACCAGGGATTGAACCTGCAACCTCAGCAGTGAGAGCTCAGAGCCCTAATCATTGGACCTCCAGGGAATTCCCCAGTCTCTCCATCTTAAAACGGAGGAAAAACACCCTTCAACTCACATCCCCACCCCTTCTCCTTCCTTCCCCGCTGAGTTCTGCAAGGAGCACTGTGTGTTCATTTCCTCCCCCTCCCCTCCCACACATCTGATTTCTGCTCCCATCTCTCCACTGAAAGCCCTTTGGCCAAAGTTGCCAGTGACCTCCATGACCTCCTTGCACAAAAATCTGCTGGGCACAGCTGAGTTTTTAACTTGCTTTCCCTCTTAGTAGCTAGGTCAGAGAAGCAAATGGCAACCCACTCTAGTGTTCTTGCCTGGGAAATCCCATGGACAGAGGAGCCTGGTGGGACCCTGCGTGGGGTCACAAAAGTCATACATGACTGAGCGACTAAACAACAGCAAGCAGCCTTGGCTGCTGCCGGGCACGCTCTCCTCTCCTCCTTGGGCAGCACATTTCCGGGCCCCGAAGCTGGCCTGTCCTCCCAGTCTCTGCTCACTGCACTAAGCGCTGTGGGCTCTTCCTCCCGCTCTGCCTCTGGTGAATATCACTCCGCAGTTCTCTCCGGGTGGTCTTCATTGCACCTGCTCTCCATGTGGGGCAGCTCCAGGTGCCTTCCCCATGAGACGTCTCTGCCCTTGAAAGGTTCTCTCTCCTGCATCATCAGTTTCACTTGTGTAACTGCTCCCTCCTGCCCTTCCACTGATACCCACTTGCTGATGCAAATAATGACCCTTCTCTTCCCAGAGCCAGTGATCTGTTCCCGGGTCTCACCACATGAGGCCAAGCCTCACCCCCTCCTTCTTGCAACACCTTATCTCTGAGTTACCGGGCAGTTTTCCTCTGTCCTCGCACCCCTGCTTCAACTCCTGTGAGGACGCTCCTCGTCCCCCACACCCCCCAGCGCTGGATGCTCTGGCTCTCTCCTCTCTGTCCTCACTCCCAGCCTGACCCCGTCTCCCTGGACTGTATGCCAACCATTCTCACATTGACAGCTCCAGCTCTTACATCCCAGTCTGGTTTACCCAAACACCCACTTGTCACGGTGACTTGGTGACTGAAAGTCCTTTCAAGGCTAACACTGAATTTCCTCCTCATACTCACTTCTTGTTCGTCTGTCTCATGGCATGGTACCACGGTTTGCCAACTCATCATGCCAGAAAAGTAAACCGTCTTTGAGTTTCCTCTTTCATCTTGCACTTAAACTCCATCCACATGTTTTTTACGTATATATAAAGCCATTTCTAATCACCTCTGCTAGGTCTGCTCAAACAGTGACCAGAGAGGACTTCCCTGGTGGTCCAGTGGTAAAGAATCCACCTTCCAATGCAGGGGACAAGGTTCCAACCCTAGCTGGGGAACTAAGACCCCACATGCCATGGGGCAGCTAAGCCCAAGCCACATCTAGAGAAGCCCATGCACTGAAACTAGAGAAGCCCACACACCGAAATGAAGACCCAGCACAGCCCCTCCCCTCAAAAGTGACAAGAGACATCTTTCAAGAGCATAATTCAAACCTGTTGCTTCTCGCCTGTTCCCTCTACCAGCCCCCTATACCACAACCTGCCCTTCCACTTCTGTTCCATCCCATCCCAGCTCACCCCGTTCCTCCCCATTCTATCTCATCTTCTCTCAGTGTATTACAGAAAGTCCACCTCCTTGCCCAACTTAAAACCTGGCTCTCGTCCTGGACTCCTCCTTTTCCCTCTTCCTCACTCCTGATTCCCAAGCCCCTTTACGTGTAACTCCTTAAATATTTCTGGAGTTCATTTACTTCTCTCTATCCCTCCATCCCTCCTAGTTCAGGCCGCCATCAGCAGTTGCCTGCTTGCCTGATAGTAGCCTCCTAATTCTTCTTCCTGCCTCCACTGTTGCTCCCCCAAACACATTTTCTGCACAATAAGCAGAGAGATCTATGTCAAAACCAGATCTATTCATGACACTCTCCTTCATAGAACCCTCAACAGCTCCCGGTTGTTCCTTGAACAAAGTCCAGACTTACTAGAACAGTGTGGAGTCAGTTCTGCTTCCAGATACCCTCAACTCACTTTCTTCTGCGCCCTGAATGCACCATGCTCTCTCTCATCTCTCGCACATTAGCTGTGCTGCTCACTCTGGCTGGAATAGCATCTTGCCCATCTTCAGTGGGCAAGATTTGTCTTTGCCCCTCACTTTTCCGCTGGCCTCGGTACCCAGGTGTGGGTTTGATGGGCCTCCCTCATGCTTCACTGCTTCCCTTTCTCTCTATTCATCCTACTGAACCGTAGAAGCCTGAATCCTCCCGGTTTGTCCCACAAGATAGAAAGTTCTGGGAGGTCAGAGAAATGTCCAGATGCTCACTCTTACATCTTTAGCATCAAGCCCAGTGCCTGAAATGTATTAGATGTTCTACAATACTTGTGTGAGAATGAATACGTGAGAGGATGAACGAGTAAGTGAGGAAGACAGACATGATGACAGAGAAGGCATGAAAAGATGCGATGGATGTTTCAAGGTATCCTCTGGGAGAGAGAAAAGCAAATCCTGCCACTGAAAGTTTGATGGAGCAAGTTATCACGCCTGAGTGAAAGAGCAACTGCACTTGGAGGAGCAGCCAGTGCTCCATGTGGGCTATTTGCCTTCTAAGCCCTCACCCAAGGAACAACCTCTTATAAATGTAAATCTCTGACGTCGGCAGTGGTGGCGAGTGCGAGGGCCAGGAAGGAGACAGGTCTCGGGGTGCCTCATGTGGTTTGTATCTCGTAATGAAAGAAGAGGAAGTAAAAGTAATTAATGGATTTACTCAGAGCTAAGTCAACCATTCTGAGTGGTTATGTTTTGAGATCAGCCATACTTAAATTATATCATATAGTTTATCCATGCTGATATTTGTAAATCGCATGAGAATGACCCAACGGAAAGCCTGGGGTGAAAATAGACAAGTCACAGAAGAATAAGCCCAATGGGCCAAGAAACGAGTGACGGGGTATTCAACTTTGATAGTCGTCAGAGAAACGTAAATCGGAATGGAAAAAGAGAGTCCAGCTGAGACAAATCAGAAAGTCTGAAACCTCTTCTGACTTTACTGAGGCTTTCAATGGCCAAGTCAAAGATCTCTGTTGCTAAGTGTCACGTTGCAGTTGAAACTACGTGGGTTACTTTCAAATATCTTTTGATATTGATTTCTAACATGATTCCACAGTGATAAGAGAGCACACTCTGTATGATTTCAATACCTTTAGACCATGAAATTTTTGCACCTTGTTTTATGTCCTTGGATATGTCCCAATGTCTCCTGGCTTATAGTCTATGGAAACTTGAATAGAATGTATATTCTGCTGTTGTGTGAAAATTGTATAAATCTTAATTATGTTGAATTGGTTCACAGTGCTTTTCAGGTCTACTATATCCTTCTGCTTCTCTGTATATTCATTCTATTAATTTTTGAGAGTTTTATATTCAAACTCCAACTAAAAATCTATCTACTTAAAAACGTAATTGTAGTATATAGTAGAACTATATGTAACTTTGTTCTGGATTTTCTAAGTTTCTTATAAACATATTATCATACTTTCATAATTCAAAAAATAAAATAAATAGAAAGCCTGAAACCACCAAATATTATTAATATTTGGGACAAATAGGAATCTGTACATTGCTCATGGGGGTATAATTCAGCAAAATAATGCTTAAGAACAATCCCATGTGTTTATAACACAAATCTCATTTTATAACATAAAACAATATCCTACTTTATTAATGGAAATATACATACGTAGCAAAAGCATAAACATGTAGATGGAAACAGTGGGCTACAACTGCAAAGAGAGGAAGTGGGAAGGGCTGGGGACCCAGACCTCAAGCTCTGTCTATAGCGTTTTGTTTCAGTAAAGAAACAGTGGGATGGAAAAGCCACTGTTGAAGCTGGTGACCGGCACATGAGGGGCGCTTATCTCTGGATGTGAAACCTTTAGTATTATTTTTAAATGTATTACCACTCATGTGTGAAATACTTAATCTTTTTTGTTTCTGTGCATGAATCTTTCATTTTTTAATTAGGATTTTTTTTTTGAGGTGGATCATTTCAAAAGTCTTTATTGAACTTGTTACAATATTGCCTCTGTTTTATGTTTTGGTTTTTGGGCCAGCAGGCATGTGGGATCTTGACTCTCTGACCAGGGATTGAACTCACATCCCCTGCCTTGGAAGGCAAAGTCTTAACTAGTGAACTGCCAGGAAAGTCCAATATATATATATATATATATATATATATATATATAGTATCACAAAACAAAGAATCAGTGCGTAAAAAAACCAAATGTGACACCTGAATATGATCCACAAAAAGGCCTTCCTTAGAGGATGGAAGCTGGGTTAATGGAAAATTGATGTTTACCAATATTCCAGGCTTTTCATGACTATAGTCTATGACTATCTTCTTCCCCTCACCCCCCAAAGGGAAAAACATCACTAAGCCAAAGAAGATAACTTTAATTGGATAATTGGACTTGAAATATCAAATATTGAAACCAAAAAATCTCACTTACCAATGGTTTTCACATGAACAACAGCTCTTACTGTCCATGAACTTGAATTATCTGTCTGAGTGTAATCACACACGTACGTGCCCTGGTGATAGTAATAAACTTCATCCACTTCAATTGGGTTGCTCCTCTTTTCAGAGAGAAGTTTTCCATTCTAATGCAAGAGAGAAGAAAATTAAAGAACGTAACCAGAGAGTTACTATTCAGATGAAGTGCTGCTATAGCCAAACCTCACAAATCTGAACCAGAGAAGGTCAGTCAGACATAAGGATATTGCAGAAATCATACCCTCAAATTGTGAAAAAAATTCTGTGTTTGTATCTTTAGGGACACTGTAATATTTACTGAATGATGGGTGATAAGTTTATCATTAGTCTTGTAATCATTAATTCTCTAACCTTCACATAGCACTTGGCCTTCCAACTCCCCACTAAGAGTGTACCAACAAGTACTCCAATGGTATATTTCTCACCACTGCAGTCAAGGGAAAAGAGATTTAAAAAACAAAAGTAACAAAATAATGATAATCTATTACCCATGATGCTAAAGCTGAAATTCCAGTACTTTGGCCACCTCATGCGAAGAGTTGACTCATTGGAAAAGACTCTGATGCTGGGAGGGATCGGGGGCAAGAGGAGAAGGGGACGACAGAGGATGAGATGGCTGGATGGCATCACTGATTCGATGGACGTGAGTCTGAGTGAACTCCGGGAGTTGGTGATGGACAGGGAGGCCTGGCGTGCTGTGATTCATGGGGTCGCAAAGAGTCAGACACAACTGAGCGACTGATCTGATCTGATTACCCATGTAGAGACTTCCCTGGTAGCTGAGTGGTAAATAATCAACCTACTAATGCAGTAGAAGCGGGTATGATCTCTGGGTCAGGAAGATCCCCTGGGGAAGGCAATGGCAACCCACTCCAGTGTTCTTGCCTGGAAAATCCCATGGACAGAGGAGCCTGGCAGGCTACAGTCCATGGGCTCATAACAGAGTTGGACATGACTTAGCCATTAACAACAATGCATGTAGACTGCTAAGTTTTTTCTCTGCGTATTTCATATGATTATTCTAAGGATTCTCTGACTGGGTTTGCACAGACTACGCTTCCATTTTACAGATGAGAAACTGAGGTTCTGAAGTCTGTGTTTTACTCCATATCGTACAGCTCATGAGAGACCTGAGGATCCATCTACATTTTTCTGATTCTGAGTTTCATGTTCTGATTAAGGAATTTCCCTTCCACTTTGCCTGCTGACTCGCAGAAGCAGGAATTCCCCTCCTCAAGTCTCTGTTGTGTTTCCTGTGGCCCCAGAAAGAATTTCCAGTAGGTTGGCCAGGGGCTGAGAAGAAGATCAGAGCTGGTCAGAGCTGGGCAACTGCAGGTAGGAAGTCAAACAAGACCAAGAAGGGGGACAGATGAGGTTAGACAGTGTTTAGTGGATCTCAAGGATCAAGAAGCTTTTAAAAGGAAGCTTCAGAGCATGGGGTAAAACTCAGAGATGAAACTTCTAGAGAAGATGGTAATATACCTGAAGAACAGAAATTGGTGAAGATGGGTTTTAAATTATATGAGAAAGTAGTACAGAGAAGAGGATGCAGAACTGGAACCAGACTGTAGCTGGGCCATGCGGAAGATGAGTAATTACTAAGTGAGCCTGATTTATTTTAATGAAAAGTAAGTATGGCTGAGTATGTATCACTAAGATTTTATGAGATGGAGGCTTCCTTAGTGGCTCAGTGGTAAAGAATCTGCCTGCCCACACAAGAGTCAAGTGTTCAGTCCCTGATCAGGGAAGATTCCACACACTAAGGGGCAGCTAAGCCGTGCAGCAACTACTGAAGTAACGAGAGAAGCCATAGCAATGAGAAGCCTGCACACCTAAACTAGAGAGTAGCCCCCGTTTGCCTCAACTAGAGAAAAACCTGCACAACACCGAAGACCCAGCATAGCCGACAATAAGCAAAAATTTAAAAACAAGACTTTATGAGACAGAACTCAAGCAAAACATCAAAGAAAAGAGATAAACCATTTGTCTCAAGACGGATGGGAAGCCCTTCTAATAAAACAATCGTAAATGATCCAAGTAGAAAGAGGTGCCGCTGGGGCCTCATGAGAAATTCTTTGTTTTGCTCAGACATGAAACAGTCATGAACAAAACAGGGAAGGAGAAGAGCGGATCAGCGTGAGTGTATGTAAAGAGCATCAGTGAGTCCTACAGAGAACTGACACCTCTGACACCCTGTGGATGGTAGCGTTGCACAGAGGGTAGGAAGTTGCCCAGGGTTCAGAAGTTTCACAGTGAGAACCATTGAATGGGCCAATGTGTGGACCTTGGAAATAATTTCCAAAACCCCCTCCCTCCCTGGCATCATATCAGCCTTTGGTCTGGCGAGTCTCACCTGCTCCCCAGCTCCCCATGACCCTGGGCTCACAGGATGTCACTGGGTATCAGGGACAAGAAGAATGAGGCCAGAGGAAATGAAAAGAAGTGGCGGTCTATGTGTGAAGATTCCATGGAACTCAGGTTCAGAGAGGATGCAGCAGCCACGTCAGTGCTGTGGTGTGTGAGTGAGGCCATCTTAAACCACCAGTGGAAAAGTCATTTGGGCACAGTCCTACTGGCAGGAGGTCATGGCCGTGTCGTGGGCACCCAAGGCTCAGTGCCCCAAGCCCTTCCAGAAGAGCCTCTCCCACTGCTCTAACTCTGCCTTGGGTCAAAGATTCACTAAAGATTGAACAAAAAACACACTCCCCTTAATATTAGAAAGAATGAATCTCTCAGTCGTGTCGACTTTTTGTGACCCCATGGACTGTGGCCTCTGTCCATGGGATTCTCCAGGCAAGAATACTAGAGTGGGTTACCATTCCCTTCTCTAGGGAATCTTCCCAACCTAGGGATTGAACCCAGGTATTCCATATTTCAGGCAGATTCTTTACCCTCTGCACCATCAGGGAAGCCCTCCCAGTGATACTGACTTGGTAAAAAACTTCATTTGGGTTTTTCCACGACATCTCAAAGAAAGATCCAAAGGAACTTTTGGACCAGCTCAATATAACATCATCTCTAGATGAATTCTGTTTATGCCAGTTATTTGTTCTTATATTTTTATTTAGGGCTTCCTTGGTGGCTCAGACGGTAAAGAATCTGCCTGCAATGTGGGAGACCTGGGTTTGATCCCTGGGTCAGGAAGATTCCCTGGAGAAAGGTATGGCAACCCACTCTAGTATTCTTGCTTGGAGAATCCCATGGACAGAGGAGCCTGGTGAGCTACAGTCCAGTCCATTTGAGTTAATTGATTAATTTATCATTAATGTTAAATTTATGATTAATCTATTTATTATTAAATTATTAACCTACATCTCTGATGTCTCTTGCACTGGCAGGTTGTTTCTTTACCACTAGCACCGGGGAAGCCCCGTTTGTCTAATGTCATCACTTTTAGTGATATGCCTCTTCCAGGAGGTCTGTGACTTTCCATGATACCGTGTATGTGTGCGTGTGTGTGTAAGCACAGGTGCACACACACACATGCAATGCATGCACTTCACGCAGTTCATGAAACATAACCTAAATAACGACCTGTCCAAATCTTTATCAGGATGGATACATGTATGAGTTTGCTGTCCACCTGAAACTATCACAGCATTGTTAATCAGGTATCAGTTCAGTTCAGTTCAGTTCATTCAGTCGCTCAGTCATGTCTGACTCTTTGTGACCCTATGAATCGCAGCACCCCAGGCCTCCCCGTCCATCACCAACTCCCTGAGTTCACTCAGACTCACGTCCATCGAGTTGGTGATGCCATCCAGTCATCTCATTCTCTGTAGTCCCCTTTTCCTCCTGCCCCCGATCCCTCCCAGCATCAGAGTCTTTTCCAATGAGTCAACTCTTCGCATGAGGTGGCCAAAGTACTGGAGTTTCAGCTTTAGCATCATTCTTCAATACAAAATAAAAACTTTAAAAAAAGATACAATTTTAACAACAGTCATTGTTTGCCTGCTTTTAAGACAGATGCTACATCACCACTGAACACATCCTGACCTTTGAAGCCAAGCCAGAGAAGAAATAAAACTTCCTTTTGTGCATGTCACACGGTGTTAGGGTTTCGTTCGTAAGAGTGGTTTATACAGAAAGCTGTCAACTACCCTGTGGATTGTGCTTACCAGAAAGCAACAAAGCTTTCATTTCAGGGACACGAACATTGAAACTTCAAATGCATTTTCAACTTAAATAACTGGGGACAAGCTTACTTTCCAGGACTGGGAACAGCCACCTTGACATAGTAAGATGTTGATCACCCCAGATGACGGATTCATTTGAACTGTGGGAAGCTTTGTTCTTAAGAGAGAACTGAAAATAATGAACAGAACCACTGACTTTACTTACTACAATTTAGAGGTTATGAAATTTTTTATTTTTGATTCAAGGATGTTCACTTATAATGTTGTGTTAGTTTCTGGTGTACAGCAAACAGTTACACACACACACACACACACACATACACTATACACGTATGGATGTAAGAGTTGGACTATAAAGAAAGCTGAGCACTGAAGAATTGATGGTTTTGAACTGTGGTGTTGGAGAAGACTCTTGGGAGTCCCTTGGACAGCAAGGAGATCAAACCAGTCAATCATGAAGGAAATCAGTCCTGAATATTTACTGGAAGGACCAATCCTGAAGCTGAAACTCTAATACTTTGGCTACCTGATGCGAAGAACTGACTCATTTGAAAAGACTCTGATGCTTGGAAAGATTGAAGGTGGCAGGAGTAGGGGATGACAGAGGATGAGATGGTTGGATGGCATCACCGACTCAATGGACGTGAGTTTGAGTAAGCTCCAGGAGTTGGTGATGGACAGGGAGGCCTGGCATGCTGTGGTTCATGGGGTCACAAAGAGTCAGACACAACTGAGTGACTGAACTGAACTAATAAAATCTCTCACTGTTTCCATTGTTTCCGCATCTATTTCCCATGAATTGATGGGACCAGATGCCATGATCTTAGTTTTCTGAATGTTTAGCTCTAAGCCAACTTTTTCACGCTCCTCTTTCACTTTCATCAAGAGGCTCTTTAGTTCTTCACTTTCTGCCATAAGGGTGGTGTCATCTGTATACACACACACACACACACACACACACACACACACACACATGTATATACATATAATGGAGAAGGCAATGGCAACCCACTCCAGTACTCTGGCCTGGAAAATCCCATGGGCGGAGGAGCCTGGTAGGCTGTAGTCCATGTGGTCGCAAAGAGTCAGACACGACTGAGCAACTTCACTTTCACTTTTCATTTTCATGCATCGGAGAAGGAAATGGCAACCCACTCCAGTGTTCTTGCCTGGAGAATCCCAGGGACGGGGGAGCCTGGTGGGCTGCCATCTATGGTTGCACAGAGTCGGACACAACTGAAGCGACTTAGCAGAAGTATATACATATACATACTCTTTTTCCTATTCTTTTCCATCATGGCTTTTTACAGGATATTGACTATAGGACCTTGTGCTATACAGTAGAAACTTGTTATCTATTTTATGTATAGTCATTTGTATCTGCTAATCCCAAACTCCTAATTTATCCCTCCCCTCCTTTCTCCTTTGGTAGTCATAAGTTTGTTTTCTATGTCTGGGAATCTGTTTCCTTTTCATCAATAAGTTCGTTTTTGTCGTATTTTAGATTCCACATATAAGAGATATCATATGATGCTTGTCTTTCTCTATCTGACTTACTTCACTTAGTGTAACAATCTCCAGGTCCACCCATGTTCCTGCAAATGGCAATGTTCCATTGTTTTTTACAACTGAGTAATATTGTATTGTGTGCATGTGTGTGTGTGCACCACATCTTCTTTATCCATTCACTGGATGGACACTTCCATACCTTGGCTATAGTAAATAGTGCTTCAGTGAACATTGGGATGCCCGTATTTTTCCAAGTTAGAGTTTCGTCTGCACGTGTGCTCAGGAGTGCGGTTGCGAGATGGTATGGCGACTCTGTTTTCCTTCTGAGGAACCTCCATGCACTGCCTATAGTGCTGCACCGACTTCACATTCCCATCCCCAGTGTCGGAGGGTTTCCTTTGCTCCACATTCTCTTCAGCAGTTTCTATTTGTAGACGTTTTAATGAAGGCCATGGTGACCAGTGTGAAATGATACCTCTTTGTAGTCAGGTGTTTCTTAAATTAGGATTTCAATGGGGCAGTATGTTTTCAGTGTCACTTTAAAATATAAAATTGAGGCCTTAAACACACACTCACCCTCCCTGTTCACTTACTTCTACAATGGCCATAACACTGGTTGTCACTGAATCTCAAGAGAATCAAGTGAGGAAATAGCATCTCACCCCACAATAATTTTACCTCCAGGAGTATCTGATGCTGAGTCTGGGAATACAAAAAGCCAACAGGTAGAGACTTCCCTGGTGGCTCAATGGCTAAAACTTTGTGCTCCCAATGCAGAAGGCCCGGGTTTGATCACTGGTCAGGGAACTAGATCCCATAGGCCACAACTAAGCCCCAGTATGGTCAAATAAATAAGTACATTTTTTTAAAGAAATCATAAAAATTATTTGACCAGTGGCAATTTGAAATAATGATTTTACATTAATAAACAGATATATTTGGAAGTCGAATTTAAACTTCCGCATGCTTTCTTAAAGCAAAGTATTGAACTTCAAACAAGCATTACAAGTGTAGGAGGCAATTTAAACTCTCTTCCCAGATTCTGCCACCCCGGGGTCAACTGCCATCAGAAGAGATGCTCATGCAGCATTTGTGTATCTGATAGGACTCAGAGAAACCGTAAGACTCAGTGGAAATGTGAAATGTTTTTGTCATGAAGTTTACTCACACGTCGTTCCTAACTCAGAATCATTTGGGAACTTGTCTTTCCCTAGTTCCTGTTCCCTTTTTGGCTTAACACTGCCCTCCCCCCACCCGCTACTCACCAGTGCGAGACACCTGTCCCCTGGGAGGCCTTGTGTTTGCTGTCTGGTCTGCCCAGATGTGCCCTCTTCAGAAACTACTCTGGTCTCCTGCTGCTTCTAGAAACCCTTCAAGACACACTTGTTGGGTGCACCTTTCACCTTAACCATACCCTTTGCTTTCCAAAGGCAGTAAAGTTGAACAAATCAGGTTTTCTGCATGAGCGAGTGGTCATAAGTTTATGTCTTAACCTCCCATGTCATGGACTTGAGTTTTAGAGGATTTTCTGGCACTGATCAAGAGGGTGGTTCTAATGATTGGGACATCAGACTCTGTGGCTGCTAGGCGATAGACTGCTTTAGGAAGTCAGGTCTTTTCTGTAGACATGAGGCCACGCTTTGGGAAGTTCTGGAGCAGTGGTCCCCAATATTTCAACACCAGGGGCAGGTTGCATAGAAGACAGTTTCTCCATGGACCAGGGTCGGGGGAGGGGGTGGTTTTGAGATGATTCAAAAACACTACATTTATTGTGCACTTTAGCTCTATCATTATTACATCAGCTCCTCCTCAGATCATCAGGCGTTAGATTCTGGAGGTTGGGGACCCCTGCTCTAGACCTCAGATTCAAACCCATGCTTCTATAATGTACGTAAGGAGCTATTACCATAAAAAAACAAACTCTGGCATCAGATTCAGAGAAGTCATTCTTACCTGGTACCAGGTCACCTCTGGACTTTGTGCATCACTTTGGTGGCTGAGACCTGGGCAGTAAATGGAGCTCACACTACCAAGAAGAAGGTGTTGCTTATGTGAGACAGAACTCTCACAGGACATATTTGTTTGGGGCTTAACTTCCAAGATCATCCGGACACAGCAGGCATTCTCTTGGGGGCTCCTAGGGAAGTTAATAAAGTCCCATGAACACAGAAGGTCAATCCAGTCAGTCCTAAGGGAAATCAACCCTGAATATTCATTGGGAGGACTGATGCTGAAGCTGAAGCTCCAATACTGTGACCACCTGATGGGAAGAGCTGACTCATTGGAAAAAAGACCCTGATGCCGGGAAAGATTGAAGGCAGGAGGAGAAGGGGGAAGACAGTGGATGAGATGGTTAGATGGCATCACCGACTCAATGGACATAAATTTGAGGAAACTCTGGGAGATAGTGAAGGACAGGGAAGCCTGGCGTGCTGCAGTCCATGGGGTCACAAAGAGTCGGACACGATTTAGCGACTGAACAACAACATGAACACAGCCGCTATATTCAGATAGTAAAGGACGTGGAGATGTTTGCAGAGAGAAATGCACTTGAGACATTACCTCATCCTAGGTCTACAAATATATAACCCGGCATGATTTATCCCCGTGCTCAGAAAATGAAGGTTGCTCTTCTCCTGGATGACCTGAGGAGCATTCTGAGTGATTTCTACTGCTGCGTCTCCATTCTGAGGCTGTAGGTACCACTGGACATCAGATAGGTTCTTACTGCCACTACAGGGCAGGTATTCAGAAGCTCGGGTGGGTGAGAGTTGACTTCCATGGTAGAAGTGGGATTTCTGTGGCTCTGGCAAATCACAAAACAAGACAAACTCCT
This sequence comes from Bos taurus, assembly GCF_002263795.3. Lineage (NCBI taxonomy): Eukaryota > Metazoa > Chordata > Mammalia > Artiodactyla > Bovidae > Bos > Bos taurus. The sequence goes on along the minus strand of NC_037338.1, from coordinate 7,210,040 downwards.
CTCCACACCTTGCAGAGTATGTTCTAAGTGGCTTTTCAGTGATGCAATCTGGAAACCACAATAAGCAAAACAACCCAGAAACACATTAGAAGGTGAAACTCTATAGCGCTGGTGCATATACACTATAAAGAATAAAATAGATATAGAGCGGGAAACAGTTGCACAGCCCAGGAAGCTCAGCTCGGTGCTCTGTGATGACCTAGAGGGGTGGGGTGGGAGGTAGGAGGGAAGTCCAAGAGGGAGGGGATATGTGTGTACACATGGCTGATTTGCGGTGTTGTAAAGCAGAAACGCACACAATATTGTAAAGCAATTACATTCCAATAAAAAAAAAGCAACTCTGTCTTTAAACAGTGACTGGAAAATTGCCTATTCTGTTAAATAAATATTGAAAGTTGTAATTTAAAAAAAAGAATACACTCTAACTTATATTTCCAAAGAGTATATGGTTTCACAAAGAATTAAGCTCCCATGGGTCTTTCTTCTTATTATTTCCCATTTTGTGAGGAAAAGAAGTTCAGGTCTAATTCCCTTCCACTGGTCTTCAGCATCACTAATAGTAATGGAGGTTTCCTGTTAGAGATGGCCAACCCACCTGTAATTCCTCTTCAGTTGCATCCGCTGAACACTCAGAGAGGGTAACTGGGCTCCCCATCAATGCTTGGGGTCAACTCAAAGCTGTTCAGCCCAATCATGTCTCCCCAAACACGTCACCCCCCATTTTAACCGCAGAAAGGAAGTGCTCTGTATAATTATATCATTTTCTCATGTATTACAGAATATCTGTCACTTTTAACTTGGAACATAAGACTCACAGGGTCAGCAGGAAAAGTGAAAACCCCCTACCTGGAGTATTCAATCCTCTAATTCTCCCTCGTGCGACAAGCCAAAGAAGTATCCAGCCCAAAGAGAGCCTCATTCTCCCTGGGTCCCTGTCATCGCCTCAGGACATTGGTTCTGTGGTCAGAGTAGAGGACATTGCCCCTCAGAGCTCCACCCTGAGAATCCTCTTCATTTCTGTAAATCAAGAAATGGGAAATGAAGAAATTGGAACCAGCGATCAAAACGCAAGTCACACAGGAAGCTTTGAAAGGGCAGGTCCTACCCAAGAGCCCTCACATGCCTGCACTCAAGTGGTGTTTTCAGCGGTGTGTGGCAGTCCTGCGTATGTCACTTCTTACTCAACTGAAGGCGGAAGGGCATCTCCGACTCTGGGTCCTGCTTGAATTTATACTCTGTACAGTGTGTTCTTTTGATGCTATTTCTCCCTGGAATACTTTTTTTTTTTCTTTTCTTAAGTTTCTCACCAAATATGTATATTTTCAGGCTTCTCTGGTGGCTCAGACAGTAAAGAATCTGCCTGCCATGCAGGAGACCTGGGTTTGATCCCTGGGTCGAGAAGATCCCCTGGAGAAGGCAATGGCAACCCACTCCAGTACTCGTGCCTGGAGAATCCCATGGACAGAGGAGCCTAGCAGGTTACAGTCCATGGAGTTGCAGAGTCAGACACGACTGAGCGACTTTGACTTCACTTCTAATCACATATATTTTCATGAGCAGCTTAGAAAGAGTTAAGAGAAAGTTTTCCTGAAAAGATGACCCAAGTTGAGTGAAGATGCCAGATTCTTGTTAGGGAAGCTAGGCCTGTAGCTCATGTGTATAAATGAGAATGTCTGTGCTTTGCTGGTTTGTAATAGATGCTAGAGAACAGAGGATGTTTGACTTGTGCCCCAAGTGAAACAGGGAGCATTGTTGCTGGGTGGCATTTCTAAGGATTCTCTGAAGTCTGAAAGGGAAAGAAGGTCACCCAGGGTAGAATGTCAGACCCTGGACTGTGTTCACGGTGGTTTTGTCCATCTTGTTGATAGAGTGGCTGTTGGACGCTTCAAACCATTTGAAAGAGAGGAGAGATGAGGTTGCTGGGTGCATACCCGGGTCCATTCAGGTTGTTGTTCAGTCGCTCAGTCATGTCCAACTCTTTGTGACCCCATGGTTTGTGAGGTAGTTTGAACGTTCTTCGAAGACATTGCCCTTCTTTGGGATTGGAATGAAAACTGGTGTTTTTCAGTCCTGTGGCCACTGCTGAGTTTTCCAAATTTGCTGGCATGTTAAGTGCAGCACTCAAACAGCATCATCTTTTAGGATTTGACATAGCTCAGCTGAAATTCCATCATTCCACTAGCTTTGTTTGTAGTGATGCTTCCTAAGGACCACTTGACTTCACACTCCAGGATGTCTGGCTCTAAGTGAGTAATCACACCATCGTGGTTATCCTGGTCATTAAGGCCTATTTGGCACAGGTCTTCCGTGTATTCTTGCCATTCAGATTGCCATAACAGAAAACCAAAGACCGGGTGATATACCCAAGAGAAACATCTTTCTCAAAATTCTGGGGTCTGGAAAGTCCAAGATCGAGGCACCAGCAGGATCACCTTCTGTGAGGCCTCTTTTCCTGGTTCATAAGTGACACCTTCCCAGAGTCCTCATATGGCCGAAGGGGCTACCCATGTCAGGGAAACAGAACACGGAGACCACCCTGACCTGAAGCACAGAGGAAGTTTGGAGGAAAGACTCGGTATTGACGGTAAAAGCCACAGAGAAGCTGGGCACAAGCAGTACTGGACAGCTTCTGTGAGGCTTGGCCACGGCCCATCAGACCCGCAAGTGTGGAGGGCCTAGGGTGACCGGGACGAGGGAGTCAGAAAGGAAGGTGGGGAGTGGGGCAAGCCACGCCCTCCCCAGGCTACCCTGTGCACAGGAGACAGGACAAGGAAATGTCTCCTCCTGTGCTGACTTCATTCCACCTTGGAGGAGAAGGAGTGGGAGGGGGAGCAGGCCAAATGTAAGTGAGGGTGAGGAGAGAGAGCATGCACCAACTTCTCTGAGGAGGCAGGAAGAGGCAAACCCAGAAAACCACAGAGACATTATCTTGGATGGAGGCGAACAGGGTCATATACAGTGGGAGGTCCCTCCAGATCCGTTTGCCCAGGTGGGACCCGAAGTCAGGATGTTTCCACCCGGCAGCTGATCCGCTGAGAGGAGGGCGTGTTCAGAGAAGAAACGGCTTCACAAGATGGTGGAAGACCTAGGGGGCCAGGGACGGGGACCAGAGTCACCGCATCACTTTTCCCCAGTGGTAACAATGTGGGGGTGAGAGGTGGCTCTTCTTATCTTCTTACCAAGATTGTAATCAAGGAATAGGGCAGGATAAGTAACTGCCTTTCAAGATGCGGTCTGCCTCCCACCTCTGTTTGCCTTTCCTTTGCCCACAAAGCCACTGAAGGGACAATATCTCCATCTCCAGTCACTGCCTGGAAATAAGTCCTAGAAGCATCTGCCTAGACAACAGGCCTGAGAATGTAACTTCTGTGCTGATAACCTCACCAGACCTCCATCCATGAGATAAAGAGTCCATTCCAAAGCATCAGACGCCAAACCCTGTATGACCTAATATGGCTCCCTCATGACTTATCTTGTGCTTCGTCCCCAGAGAGACCTCCACTGACCACTTGCAGCATGATCAAGTGGTCTACCTCCCTCCCTCTTCCCCACTGCCCCAGCCAGCAGCCATCTCTCTTTTTACTTGCATGTTGGATTGCTTTGTCTTAGCACTCATTATTGTCTGAAAAACATCTTGTTTTAGAGACTTTCCCCCTAACTAGAATCAAAGCTCCATGCTGGCAGGAACTGAGCCTGTCTCGCAGGCTGCACAGCCTAGGACAAATCTTTGTGCATAAATCATAATCAATTCTATTGTCCAAATAAATGCAGAAGAATTCAGGAGCCAAAACAAATCGATATCGACACTTAACTTGCTGTGTGACTCTAGCTAAGACACTTAGCCTCCTTCTGCATTTTGGGATTTTTTATTTGCAAAATAAACTATTTGGACTGTAATAGCTGTTCTTTCACCTTAGAGCTAGGGGACTCAAACTTCTGGGGATTTGGCTGGGAAACATGCTTTTTTTTTTTTAAAGCTCCCTGACTGGGGAAATCATGAGACTCTATGATTTCTAAGATTATCTCAGCTCTAACATTCCATGGTTCCATGATTGAATGACCAATGACCAATCATAGAAAATCGGCTACCACGACACCTGTAAGTCTCCAGTCCTCAGAAATTCCCATCCAAATCTTGAGTGGACAGATGTTCTGTCCATGACAAGCTCACTTGCTGGCATAGGACCTCAGGCTGCCTGGGACTGTCCCTAGGCTATGCCTTTGTCTCTGGGATTGCGTTTCTCAAATGATCTCCATTATGAGAATCACCCAGAATGCTTGTTACAAATTCAGATGTCTGAGCTCTTCAAACCATATTAAATCAGATTCTCAAAGAGAAGAACATTGGGCTCTATATTATAAACAAGTGTCAGGGGACTTCCCTGGTGGTAAAGTGGACAGGAATCCACCTGTCAATGCAGGGGACAGGGTTTCTATCCCTTGTCTGGGAAGATCCTACATGCTGTGGAGCAACTAAGCTTGTATGCTACAATTACTGAGCCCACGAGCCTAGAGCCTATGCTGGCAACAAGAGAAGCCACCACAGTGAGAAGCCTGTGCACCGCGATGAAGAGGAGCCGCTGCTCATCGCAACTAGAGAAAAGCCTGCGTGAAACAGTGAAGACCCAGTGCAACCAAAAATAAATAAATGAAAAAACAAACAAGTGTCAGGGACGTCACCGTGACCCAGACAGCGTCCTGGGGCAGTCCTGCTCAAGGGCAAGAATAGAGCCTGGGGAGGTGGGTCTGTGCGAGGGCGTGAACTGAAGGTGAGAGCTGGTCCATTCTGGAAACCCCATCCGTGTGGGATAACTCAATGGGTTTTGTTTGTCAACATCTACCTTTTTGAGATCTTTTAGTTTCGATGAGATGCCTTCCATTCCACCATCACCAAAACACTTCCAAGAATCATAAGGAATTATCCAAGATGCCTTTATCAAACATTTATCATGCACTGAGCAACTTAACCAAACCAGGCTGCAAGTCTGTTCATAAAACAGGAGTAAAACAATAGCCAGGGAGCTCTGAATCTAATGGGGTCCTGACCTTTTACATACTTTCTGCTCACACTTGGGAAGGTGGCTGTTGTCTTTCTGGTTTTACTGATGGACAACCAAGGCTCACATTGCTTGAAGAGTGGACCCCACTATTAATGATAATTGCACATCTTAGAAATATTAGAAGAGCAATTTGTGTCCGTATGAAGAGGGTCTCAGAGACTCTAATTTTCCTATCACCATATGTCATCATCTCAGAGGAGCAGATGAGAGGGGGCTTCCCTGGTGGTCCAGTGGCTAAGACTCTGTGCTCCCAATGCAGAAGGCCTGGGTTCCATTCCTAGTCAGGGAACCAGATCCCACATGCCTCAACTAAGTAGGAGTCTGTATGCCACACTAGGAATCCTGCAAGCTGCCACTAAGACCTGGCACAGCCAAATAAATAAAATTTTTAAGTGGAAATGAGAGTCACAGGGTGACTTCAAGTATCTGAATGGTCTCTTCTCCAAAACAGCTTCCATACCTGCTTTCCATATTTCCTTTGTCAGAGGTTGATGATCCCTCCCCTCTGCCCAATCAGTTGGTCAAGACTACGCTTTCAATATCTTTGGTTGATGATGAACTATTCTTTTGCTGATCCAGGCTTTTGGTGGGAGAATAAGAAGAGGAAAGGCAGGCATCAACAAAGAATCTGAAACTCAAGTAGGGGAATCCCACCATCAAAGACAATTTCCCACGGGATCATCGGTGACTATACACAGAGAACACATGTACATGTAGACATCTGATCTGGTGTAATAGCAACCGTTTAATTCAACTACTATAATTATGGTTCTCACATAATCCATGGTAGCTTTATATACCATTGTCTAGGAATTACAGAAGGTCAAGAGTATAGCTGGATCCAGTGGCTGAGACGCTGAGCTCCCAAAGCAGGGGGCCTGGGATTCAATCCCACAGGCCAATCCCTGGCATTGATCTAGGCTAGGGAACTAGATCCCACATGCTGCAACTAAAGATCTCATTCATGTGCCACAACTAGAACCTGGTGCAGCCAAACAAATAATTTTTTTTAAAGAGTGTAGCTCACACTCTCAGAGATCTTAAGGTGGTCAAGTCAAGACAAGCATTGAAATTCAGCAACCACCTTAAATCCCTCTACTCTCCAGCTTTCCCACAACATACTTGAAGCTTTATAGAAAGGCTTATTTGGTAACCACAAGTTTTTTTAAAAACGTGAAGCCTCCATATATAGAGAGGTATAAAATTTGCTAGTTCAATACCACACCTATCAGTATAAAATAGTTTAGGAAAAGGAACTGCATTAGCAACCCATCCTGAAAATGTTTCAAGTTCTTTTCTCAACTTATATTTGCTGGTTAGGAAATCTAGTGGAAAAAAATGTACTTCTAGTGAAAAATATGTCTTACCTGTACTTCCTGTCCTTAAGCCACTGAAAAGGAGGAAGGAACTTCAAGGCTTTATTTCAGTGACTGCCGGCTTTTCTGTCTGATGAAGAAATGTGAGCATATCCATTTTGAAAGAGGAATACAGTATGTCATCCTGCCCAGAGAGATACATTTAACTCACATAAGTTTAGAAATAATAAGCTAAAACTGGAGAGAAAAAAATAGGAAAATCTTTTACTAAAGGAAAATGACCATTGACATTGTCAAATTCATGATCATAAAGAGAAAAATCAAATGAACTGCCTCTATCAGTAGAAGGAAATGACCGAAAGATGAAGCATCTAAAATTCTCTCCAGACCAACCTCCTTGACTAGATGAGGTTTGCGGTTAGGTTTAGTTGAAAGAGTGAGTAAGCCTACTTCCTTTACAGGAATTTCCTGTACAGATTATTAGCATTCAACTCAATTTCTCAACTGTGGGTTTTGGGTTTTTCTATTTTGTTTTGTAAAACTCCCCAAAATGTAGCCTTTATGATATAATCTAAAGCTTCTCTTGTGATTAACTTTTTTAATTCTGCAAAAGAAAAAAAAAAACTCTATCAACATTTATTTGAAACAATAATTTATTTATATAGACATGGAAATGAATTTAAAGTCTAAAATCACCAAGGTTTTTTGGTGCCTATTTTTATTAAGGAAAGATTCAAAATATAACATATAATTAAGAACAGCCCGTGTGGCATGTGCTCAGTTGCTCAGTTGTGTCCGACTCTTGGTGATCCAATGGTCTGTGGCCCACCAGTCTCTTCTGTCCGTGGGGTTTCCCAGGCAAGTATACTGGAGTGGTTTCCTACTCCAGGGGATCTTCCCGACCTAGCGACCAAATTTGCGTCTCCTTCATCTCTTACGTTGGTAGGCGGATTATTTAACCACTGAGCCACCTGGGAAATCCCAATTAAGAATATTACTGTTCCTTTCATAGAACAAATAAAATCACTTAATAAGAACCTGAGGACTCTCTGAGAGCACCCTGGTCAGAAAGAGTTTTGATTAAGCTTCTTGGTTAAGCCTAGAAACCATCCTTCCTCAAGATAAGGCTGATTCATTGAGCATCTGAATGCTCCAGGGCTTTTTCTACATTTATCTAGAGGATGATGTAAAATGCAAAAGAAGACTACATTCACTTTGGGATGAAGGTGAAATAAGTGTTTACCTGAGATGGAGGAGAAAAAAGGGAGTGAGTTATTATAACTAGGAATGAACCCCAAAACATATCCGTCCCAGGTCATAAATCTGCCTAGAATTCCAAGAGAAAATGAGGTTTCTTCCAGGCCTGTTTCCAGACAGGTCACAGGGAACAGATGAACAATATTGCAGGCACGTGAGGCTCCAGGCTCACAGCGTCATGAGGGAGCAACACAGCAGGAAGAATAAAGACCTGGGAAGAGATGTGTCTAGATTGGAAGGGAAAGGCCAAACATAAGGGTTGTCTATGGCCTGTACTCAATACCTGTTGAATTGAACTAGATTCAAGTGAGTTGCAATGTGGGAGCTGGCTTTGTGAAGCTTCAGAGATCCTGATGCAGACCTAGGAGTTGAGTCTAAAGTGATTCAGGGAGGTGATTAATAAAGTGAGTTTGACAGCTCAAATCGAGAATGAAGAGGGCTTGACAGGAGAGGCAATCTTATCTACAGCCCTTGAGGAGGAACTAAAGGTCCTTGACTTAGTTTTATGGCTGAACTGTTAGCATTTCATTTTGTTTTATTGCTATCCTTTGTTTTTGCACTTTCTCACTTTGATTATATTTGCTCTTTGGAACTCAAGGAAGCCTAGGCAGCTAAAGCTCTCCTACAGACAAGAGTGGGGGACTCAGGGTTCTGTCCCTGGGGATGCCTCCAGGGGTCCCCTCAGTTTCACATTCCCTGAAGAATTTAGCCCCCAACTTACTGTTATGCTCACCAGAACAATGCAACAACGCAAAACGGCTGTCTGGAGAGGCCCTTACAAATCACTGTGAAAAGAAGAGAAGCGACAAGCAAGGGAGAAATGGAAAGATAAAAGCATCTGAATGCAGAGTTCCAAAGAATAGCAAGGAGAGATAAGAAAGCCTTCCTCAGCGATCAATGCAAAGAAATAGAGGAAAACAACAGAATGGGAAAGACTAGAGATCTCTTCAAGAAAATTAGAGATACCAAGGGAACATTTCATGCAAAGATGGGCTCGATAAAGGACAGAAATGGTATGGACCTAACAGAAGCAGAAGATATTAAGAAAAGGTGGCAAGAATACACAGAAGAACTGTACAAAAAAGATCTTCACGACCCAGATAATCATGATGGTGTGATCACTCACCTAGAGCCAAACATCCTGGAATGTGAAGTCAAGTGGGCCTTAGAAAATATCACTACGAACAAAGCTAGTGGAGGTGATGGAATTCCACTTGAGCTATTTCAAATCCTGGAAGATGATGCTGTGAAAGTGCTGCACTCAACATGCCAGCAATTTGGAAAACTCAGCAGTGGCCACAGGACTGGAAAAGGGCAGTTTTCATTCCAATCCCAAAGAAAGGCAATGCCAAAGTATGCTCAAACTACCACACAATTGCACTCATCTCACACACTAGTAAAGTAATGCTCACAATTCTCCAAGCCAGGCTTCAGCAATATGTGAACTGTGAACTTCCAGATGTTCAAGCTGGTTTTAGAAAAGGCAAAGGAACCAGAGATCAAATTGCCAACATCCGCTGGATCATGGGGAAAGCAAGAGAGTTCCAGAAAAGCATCTATTTCTGCTTTATTGGCTATGCCAAAGCCTTTGAGTGTGTGGATCACAATAAACTGTGGAAAATTCTGAAAGAGATGGGAATACCAGACCACCTGACCTGCCTCTTGAGAAACCTATATGCAGGTCAGGAAGCAACAGTTAGAACTGGACATGGAACCACAGACTGGTTCCAAATAGGAAAAGGAGTACATCAAGGCTGTATATTGTCACCCTATTTATTTAACTTCTATGCAGAGTACATCATGAGGAACGCTGGGCTGGAAGAAGCACAAGCTGGAATCAAGATTGCCGGGAGAAATATCAATCACCTCAGATATGCAGATGACACCACCCTTATGGCAGAAAGTGAAGAGGAACTAAAAAGCCTCTTGATGAAAGTGAAAGTGGAGAGTGAAAAAGTTGGCTTAAAGCTCAACATTCAGAAAACGAAGATCATGGCATCTGGTCCCATCACTTCATGGGAAATAGATGGGGAAACAGTGGAAACACTGTCAGACTTTATTTTTCTGGGCTCGAAAATCACTGCAGATGGTGACTGCAGCCATGAAATTAAAAGATGCTTACTTCTTGGAAGAAAAGTTATGACCAACCTAGATAGCATATTCAAAAGCAGAGACGTTACTTTGCCAACAAAAGTCCGTCTAGTCAAGGCTATGGTTTTTCCAGTGGTCATGTATGGATGTGAAAGTTGGACTGTGAAGAAAGCTGAGAGCCGAAGAATTGATGCTTTTGAACTGTGGTGTTGAAGAAGACTCTTGAGAGTCCCTTGGACTGCAAGGAGATCCAATCAGTTCATTCTAAAGGAGATCAGTCCTGGGTGTTCTTTGGAAGGACTGATGCTAAAGCTGAAACTCCAATACGTTGGCCACCTCATGCGAAGGGTTGACTCATTGGAAAAGACCCTGATGCTGGCAGGGATTAGGGACAGGAGGAGAAGGGGATGACAGAGGATGAAATGGCTGGATGGCATCACTGACTCCATGGATGTGAGTCTGAGTGAACTCCGGGAGTTGGTGATGGACAGGGAGGCCTGGCATGCTGTGATTCATGGGGTCACAAAGTGACTGAACTGAAGTGAATTTTCATATTCACTTAGATGATCCAAGGAACACCCTGATCTCTCAGTTCTTCGACTTCCTTTCTTCTAAGTGTCTTGTCCTTGACACCAACCTCAGGCATTTATTCCTGTAACAGTAACACCTGCTGTTACTAGCAATTGACAAGCCTCTGTAATTTCCATGTCAAGCACCCTCTACCCTGACAGTCTCCTCCTATCAGCTTATTCCCTGAAACACTCCAATTTGGATTCATTTGTGACATCATGTGGTCACAGATGAATCTTTGTTGATCTTACCAATTATGATACCTGCCATTTCTGCATTTTTCAACTTAAATTTTATCATCATTCAGCATTATCAGTCACTTGCCTATACCCTTATTCACTTGACACTCTATTTTGTTGCATTAGCGTGAAAAATACTAACTCTACCCCCTAGTTAAACATATACCACCGAATATGGCTGGAGAAAAGACACAGGCGTGCTGACTGGTCTCAGTAAGATACGGGAGACTATAACCGCCATTGCAGGAGATTCAGAAGACACAGGTTCAACTCCTGGGTAGGAAAGACCCTCTGGAGGAGGAAATGGCAGCCCAGTATTCTTGCCTGGGAAATCCTATGGACAGAGGAACTTGGCAGGCTACAGTCCATGGGGTCACAAAGAGTTGGACATGACTGAGGGACTGAGCATGCACACATTCACACATGAAAACAAGGAGGGAATCTCACAAAACCAAGTGAAGTTTCAGAAGAAAAGAGAGGTGGCTACTGTGGGCTATAGCAGAGCAGTCAAGAGGGAGTGAAGAGTTTCCATTAGAGTCGGGGATCCAGAGCCTGCAGAGTGTGAGAAACGCTGCAGCAAATGGATCAGGGATTAATGAGTAAGCCAGGCATAGCCTGCCTTTCTAAGAACTTTGACTTTGGACAAAGTTGTAGATGTAATCTGATGGCTTCCTAACAATGAAAGTTGTGCTTTAACCCCCAAACCCACCACTACCACAAACACATTTTCCCTCCCTTTCTGCCTCCAAATAATATACCATAATTTTAGTTAAATGAATATTTACAACATTGTGACCAGGTAAATACTATGTGTGGCTGAGCCATATAATGCTATATAATGTTTTTCATTGAAAAAGACCCTGATACTGGGAAAGACTGAAGACATAAGAAGGGGGCAGCAGAGGATGTGATGGTTAGATAGCATCATTGACTTAGTGGACATGAATTTGAGCAAACTCTGGGAGATAGTGAAGGATACGGGAGGCTGATGTGCTGCAGTCCTTGGGGTCAAAAAGAGTCAGACACAACTTAGTGACTAACACTTAACACTTTGGAAGATATCCTTGGAAGATTAGCCTTCAGTTCAGTTCAGTCGCTCAGTCGTGTCCAACTCTTCGACCCCATGAATCACAGCACATCAGGCCTCCTTGTCCATCACCAACTCCTGGAGTTCACTCAAACTCATGTCCATTGAGTTGGTGATGCCATCCAGCCATCTCATCCTCTGCTGTCCCCTTCTTCTCTTGCCCCCAGTGCCTCCCAGCATCAGGGTCTTTTCCAATGAGTCAACTCTTCGCATGAGGTGGCCAAAGTACTAGAGTTTCAGCTTCAGCATCATTCCCTCCAAAGAAATCCCAGGGCTGATCTCCTTCAGAATGGACTGGTTGGATCTCCTGCAGTCCAAGGGACTCTCAAGAGTCTTCTCCAACACCACACTTTAAAAGCATCAATTCTTGGGTGCTCAGCTTTCTTCACAGTCCAACTTTCACATCCATATATGACCACAGGAAAAACCAAAGCCTTGACTAGACGGACCTTTGTTGACAAAGTAATATCTCTGCTTTTCAATATGCTATCTAGGTTGGTCACAACTTTCCTTCCAAGCAGTAAGTGTCTTTTAATTTCGTGGCTGCAGTCACCATCTGCAGTGATTTTGGAGCCCCAAAAATAAAGTGTGACACTGTTTCCACTGTTTCCCCATCTATTTCCCATGAAGTGATGGGACCAGATGCCACGATCTTCGTTTTCTGAATGTTTAAGCCAACTTTTTCACTCTCCACTTTCACTTTCATCAAGAGGCTTTTTAGTTCCTCTTCACTTTCTGCCATAAGGGCGGTGCCTAGAGTCTATTTCCCTTTCTAAACAATTCTATAATCATTTCTATCTAGTTAGAAAGGATTGATTGCATTCATTACATCTAAAACATGGCTTATTCAGACATGTTGGATTTTGCCAAATAAAATTGTCACATGAAATCTCAAAATAAAAATGGGTAAAAGCAGTGCTGGTCTGGTTGACAGATTGGAGGGAGTGGGATGTGGGGAGAGGTCTGGAGTCAGCACATCTATATGCCCGCCTCACTCCATCCCACTGCCTGGATATGCATTAAGACACCTCTCATGAGCCCTGGGATTCCTGAAACCCAATTTGAAAGTTGATTTTAATATGTTAACCATTAAGTAGTATTATTATTTATTGGTGTATAGTTACTTTACAATGCCATTACTTTCTACTGTACAACAAAGTGAATCACTATTACATACAGGTATACCCCATCTTTTGGGATTTCCTCCCTAGTAGGTCACCACAGAGCGTTAAATGGGGCTCCCTGTGCTATACAATAATTAGTTATCTATTTTATACATCGTATCAATAGTGTATATGTGTCAATCCCAGTCTCCATCTCTTCCCCTTGGAATCATACACTTGTTCTCTATGTCTGTATCTCTATTTCTGCTTTGCATATAGGTTCGTCTGTACCATTTTTCTAGATCCACATATATGTGTAAATACACAATATTTGTTTTTCTCTTTCTGACTTACTTCACTCTGTATGACAGCTTCTCTAGGGTCTCACCATTAATTATTAAACTTGCACATCAAGTTGTGGCTATTGTGTAAATGGGGCATCACATGTTCCCCGGATGGTATGTGCAACCACAAGGTAGGCTACAAAGAGATAAAAGCTGGTTTTCATAAGCCTCTCGCAGATACACAATGTTGGTCTCAGCCCTCCCAGCCCGGCTTGTGATCACTATCAGTGTGGTCCGGAGGCAGGTCTGCAGGGACCCTGTGTCCTGCCTTCAGCGCACACAGCCCGTTTCCTGTCGGAGCTGTGGTTTGGCCACTCTCTGAAGAGCCCTGCAAGGCTCCCAAGCCCATCTCTCAGAGTAGCTTCTGCTCAGGAAGCTGGCTCCCCCCAAAGCCCAGGTCTCCTCCTTCAGAGCTGCACTCGTGCCGGGGTGATGCGATGAGCTATTTCCCCTGAGCATTTAGAGCTGCGATTCAAATCGATTGTGCCGGTGTCTCGTTCAGACAAGCATGCTGATAATGGCTGCAAAGAGCTCACCCTCATCTATGCCCGGCTGACAGTCCACTGGAGCCAGCTGGTCAACCGCTAGCATCCATATTGGATGCGCTCCTCATACTTGTCAGGGGCCTGACTCCCTGTATCTTAGCAGGTACCTCAGTCGAGTGTACATTCCCATCCTGTGGAGAACTTGGGTGCTGTTGCCCTCCATCCCTACCCTAGTACCCTAGAAGAACCCTTGTACTCTTTTATCCTCCTCTGAGCCGTACCTTGGGAAGATCCACTGGAAGAGGAAATGGCAACCCACTCCAGTACTCTTGCCTGGAAAATCCCATGGGCGGAGAAGCCTGGCAGGCTGCAGTCCCTGTGGTCGCAAAGAGTCAGACACGACTGAAGCAATTTAGCTTGCGTAGCATGAGCCAGTCCTAAGCAGCCCTGCTTCCTCTCTGCAAGACTGTCTAGACCCTCTGGTACAATGGATCTCCCCAAGAAGTGCCCACAGCTTCCCTCAAGTCTCACTGTGCAACAGCCCATAAAGAGAGGGCTCGGTACCCTCTCTGCTCCAGCCTGTCACACTAGCTACTTGTATGCTCAGGATTGGCCCCTGGATTGGTCGTGTCTCAGGTTCCAGGCTTTAGAATATTGGGTAATAAGGTCTCTCTCTGCTCTCAGAGTGGAGAAGGAAATGGCAAAGTGGAGAAAGAAATGTCAACCCACTCCAGTATTCTTGCCTGGAGAATCCCATGGGCAGAGGAGCCTGGTGGGCTACAGTCCATGGGGTCACAGAGAGTCGGACACGACTTAGTGACTAAACCACCACCTGCTCTAAGAGACTGTCAGAATAATTTAGTAAATACTTCCAGCACATAATGGACACACACGGAGTGTTTCTTTGTACATCTTAAGTGGCGGACTCATCTCTGATTTTCTGAGACGGACTCCACATGTAAGGACATATAAAGTCATAAAAGAGAATGACATTATTTTATCAGCCAGTTACTTATTGGTCCTGGTTGGAAATGTTTGCACTTACATTTTAAAATATGCACGTGAATTAACTGGCATGTGAATAACCTGATATTCCTGCTGGGCATTGGGTGACCTTGTGACAGTAAGCTCAGTTTTGGCTCCTGGATGGAAGGTGAAACTGAGAAAGTATGTACAAAGCAATTTGACATAAAAAAAGATAGATGGAAATGTTCATTGTGAATGACCCACATCTTATCAAAGAGGTGGAAATCCACATTGAGAATGAGGGGTTGACATTTTTTTTAAGTCTTTATTGAATTTGTTACAATATTGTTTCTGTTTTATGTTTGACTTCTTGGCTGAGAGATATATGGGATCTTAACTCCCTGATCAGGAATTAAACTTGAACTCCCTGCATTGCAAGGCAAAGTCCTAACCACTGGACTGCCAGAGAAGTTCCTGAAATTTTAAAATAAGTGAAAAAGATGTTGAGATTTTTTCAAAAATAAAAGCACAACATCAATGATTCGTTAATGTGTTTTAAAGCACATATTTAATATATACATTTAACACATTACTACAAAATCCATTTAATGTATTTAAAGAAACATAATAAGAAAGGAAATCATTCTGTGTGTTAGAGATAATGATGACAGGAATAAAATTTCTCACGACCATATATTTTCACATATAAATCTTAGCAATTAAATCATTTTACATTTTTAACCATACAGCTGGCATACAAAGTTGTAAGTAGTGCTACAAAAGTTAGATCACTTTCTTATACTGAAAATCTTATTTTTGATTTTCAGTAATATCTACCACAGCTGTTCTATTTAATTTTTTAAGTTGCCTTTAATTTTTTAAATGTTTTATTTTGTGTTGGAGTATCGTTGATTTACAATGTTGTGTTAGTTTCAGGTGTACAGCCAAGTGAGTCATGTATCCATATCCGTATATCCATTCAGATTCTTCTCCCACATAGGTCATTAGAGGATACTGAATAGAGTTTCCCGGACTGTACTGTAGGTCCTAGCTGATCATCTATTTTATATACAGTAGTACCACAGCTGTTTTAAACAGTATCTGCTTTAAATTCTTTTGGAATTGTCATACTGCACCCATATATCCAACTAGGCTTCCAAGCTTACCCAGCTCTTTCCTTTCTCTGTAAGGCTGGTAGCTCTCACTTTCTCACTGATTTTCAGGCCCAGCCATTACCACTAAGGCCATCAGAAAGGCCCAGAGGACTGGGTTCACTTTAAGGAGACAGATATATGTCTTTAGACATTGAAAGTTGCACATGTCCAATGAAGAAATATCCTTTCCAATGAAGCTTATCCTACGGATATGCTTTTCCTCTATGCTTCTCTGAATAAACGAATATCCTCAAGTCACTGACTCAATGGACCTGAATTTGAGCAAACTCAGGGAGACAGTGAAGGAAAGGGAAGCCTGGCAAGCTGCAGTCCATGGGGTTGCAGAGAGTCAGACACGACTTAGCAACTAATAATAATAAAAGCAACAACTAATACCAAAGTGGCAGGACCAACACTTACAGAGTGTTAATTCCGTGCCAGTAACTGATGTAAGTGCTTCATTTATATTTATTCATTTAGTCCCCCTGTACAATTCTTGTAAATTCTAATTTTACTGATGAGGAAAACTCATCACAGGTGAGTCAGAGGAGATGCCAGAGGTCATGGTAATAGTAAACCCAGGATCCAGTTCAAGTGTCTTGGCTGCACACCCCCAGCCTTGCCCTCCATCCGAGGTCTGTGCGTGGGTGCTCAGTCTTGTCTCTTTGAGACCCCATGGAATGTAGCCCACTGGGCTCCTCTGTTCATGGGATTTCCCAGCAAGAACACTGGAGTGGGCTGCCATTTCTTTCTCCAGGGGATCTTCCCGACCCAGGGATGGAACCTGTGTCTCCCTTGGTAGGTTTGATCCTGCTGCTGCTGCTGCTAAGTCACGTCAGTCGTGTCCGACTCTGTACGACCCCATAGACGGCGGCCCACCAGGCTCCCATCCCTGGGATTCTCCAAGCATACTGGAGTGGGTTGCCATTTCCTTCTCCAGTGCAGGAAAGTGAAAAGTGAAAGTGAAGTTGCTCAGTTGTGTCCAACTCTTCGAGACCCCATGGACTATAGCCTACCAGGCTCCTCCATCCATGGGATTTCCCAGGCAAGAGTACTGGAGTGGGATGCCATTGCCTTCTCCGATCAAATAAATTGGTAGGCTGATTTATTTTACTGCTGAGCTGAGGGGCATTTTAAATTTGTAACCTTTTAAAAATGGAGCAAGTATATTAAAAATGCATAACCAACAAGGTCCTCCTGGACAGCACAGCGAACTCTGCTCAATGTTATGTAACATTATGTGCTATGTTAGCCTGGATGGGAAGTGAGTTTAGGGGAGAATGAATACGTGTGTATGTATGGCTGAGTCCTTTTGCTGTCCACCTGAATCTATCACAACATTGTTAACCAGCTATACCCCAATATAAAATAAAAGGTTCAAAAAAAAATTGAGCAAGTGACCATCAATTTTTTGGCTGCTTAATAACTAATTTGATCTGGTCCCTATCCCATGTCTAAACATTCAAAATCAATAAATGTCTGAGACTGTTTTTTAAAAAAACCAGAAAATGATTTGTATCTGGCATGAAAGATAAAAGGTTGTTTGCAGTTCCTTTTTAAGAAATTTCCACAAATAGGTCCAATTAAGCAAGCCCTCTGTAGCATCTTAGTGGGATTTCAACTGTAGGCCTGCAACTGTAGTAAGGATAATTAAGGATGCCCTGAGGTTGAAACACTGTTACAATAGCTCAAACCTCATACCTCACCCTGCACACAGCCCTGCCACCCCATCCCCAGCCAATCTCAGGCACTGAGGTGTGTAGAGGTAGCAGCTCTTGCGAGAGCTGGGAGAGACTCCATTCCAGTTCCTGTGTCACCCACTGCATAGGCAATACCACAAGGTAAACTTAAAATCCTTTAGCTCAACTTTTAGCATTAAAAAGCTCTTAAAACCTGCCCTTACTTTAAGGCCTAAGTTATTTGTGCCATGTCCAGCCTCATATCAGAGGATGAGATGGTTGGATGGCATCATTGATCCAATGGACATGAGTCTGAGCAAACTCCGGGAGATAGTGAAGGACAGGGAGGCTTAGTGGGCTACAGTCCATGGGGTCACAAAGAACCAGACACGAATGAGTGACTGAACAACATCCAACCTCACAGTTGCTGAACATGTGCCTGAGCAGACTGCCTGCATCCAGTTATAGAAGGAGAAACAGGAGACACATTTCTGTTGAGCTCCCCAGTCTTCTGGGAGCTCAGGGACTTCGCTGGTAGCTCAGTTGGTAAAGAACCTGCCTATAACAGATTTGGTTTGATTCCTGGGTTGGGAAGTTCCCTTGGAGAAGGGATAGGATACCCACTCCAGTATTCTTGGGCTTCACTGGTGGTTCAGATGGCAAACAATATGCAAGCAATGTGGGAGACCTGGGTTCGATCCCTGAGTTGGGAAGATCCCCTGGAGGAGGGCATGGCACCCCACTCCATATTCTTGCCTAGAGAATCCCCATGGACAGCGGAGCCTGGTGGGGTACAGTCCATGGGGTCACAAAGAGTCAGACGTGACTGAGCGACTAAGCACACAAACAGTGGAAGTCCCCGGCCATAGATGAATGTTTAGTCTTATCCCTGGCAACCTAAATGCCAAGTTCATCTTCAGTCTGTGAGTAAGATGTTCACAGAGTAGAGTTAAATATTTGAATAATGCCCTCTGTTATCCACAGGCTCAGACACTCAGTCCTCAGACTGTCAAGAGCTCTTTCTTCTGCTCAGCTTTTCTGAAGATTAGGACTTCAAAAGAACAGGCGAGGCTTCTGACTCATCTCTGCAGGGTTTGACTGCTTTTGCAGGCATCAGATAAAGAAGATTCTTCCAGAACCTTGAGTTATAAGACAGAGACTTATCTGCCTTCCACTTCAGAACTCTGTGGGATTTCAAAAGCTTCAGTGATTGAGGCAAAAATCT
Organism: Bos taurus; assembly: GCF_002263795.3. Taxonomy (NCBI): domain Eukaryota; kingdom Metazoa; phylum Chordata; class Mammalia; order Artiodactyla; family Bovidae; genus Bos; species Bos taurus. Next base: position 7,191,464 of record NC_037338.1, on the reverse strand, counting down.
GAAGTCTCCGACAGGTGTAAATTCAATTAAGATGATTTTAATTTTCCTTTCCACCAGTGCTTCATGGAGTCCACTTTCAAGTTCATACCTGACTTCACTAGACATATAACTTTTACTGAGAACAATGATCAGTCTTCGGCTTTTCTCTATCAATGAATGGATTTCATCAACAACAGCTGAAAATATAAGAGGTGGCAGGTTAATTTAAGAAAACCAAAAGGGTGGACAGGAGATAAAAATCATGTTGCACAGTCCTATTTTGTATTATTTAACTCAGCTTCACTAATAAAGTTTAAAGTAGGTCATTCTCAGTTTTATATGTCTATTTTTTTAACTAATTTTTTTTTTTTTTTGGCTGTGTGGCATGTGGGATCTTAGTTCCCTGCCCGGGGATAGAACTCACACCCCCTGCGTTTAAAGAAGCAATCAACTGCACAAAGATAATGAATACCTCCTTAGCCTTCCTCTGTGCCTGGTGTGTGTGTGCTCAGTAACATCCGATTCTGAGACCCCATGGGTGTAGCCCACCAGGCTCCTCTATCCACGGGGCTTCCTAGGCAAGAATAATGGAGTGCATTGTTACTTCTTTTTCCAACTCTGTGCCATACCTTCTTCTAAACATGTTGCGTATATGAACTCCTTTAATCAGCACAATGATCCTATGAAGAAAGTACTGTAATCACCCTCATTTTACAGAGGAGGAAACCAAAGCACAGAGTGGTTCAGTAACTTGCCCAGAGTCACACAGCTGATAAATGGCAGAACTGGAATCTGACCCCACGTGGTCTGGTTCCAGAGTGTCTATTCCTAACCGTGACACCATCCTGCCTCTTTACTCGCATGGAAGAACAGGCTAAAATACTAATTGAAATATTAAAAAAAAAAAAAGCCCACAACACTGCCATTATTCCAGACCACAGGTTGATAAACCTTTTCTGTAAGGGGCCAGATGGTAAATATTTCAGCCTTGGCAGGTCATACTGTCTTTGTCACAGCTATTCAACTCTGCTGATTAGCTCAAAAGCAGCCACAGACAACACAGGAGCAAATGCGTGTGGCTGCTTCAAGGACTGGAGCTGCCCTGTGGTTGACAGACTGCCAACCTCTGTTCTAGATCCAGCCCTTCGCAGACTGAGGTTCTAACCTGAACTAATTATGAATTGATACTTTCATACTGTGGTGCTGGAGAAGACTCTTGAGAGTCCCCTGGACAGCAAGGAGATCAAACCAGTCAATTCTAAAGGAAATCAACCCTGAATATTCACTGGAAGGACTGACGCTGAAGCTGAAGCTCCAAATACTTTGGCCACTCAGTCGACTCATTGGAAAAGACCCTGATGCTGGGAAAGATTGAGGGCAAGAGGAAAAGGGTGCAACAGAGGATGAGATGGTTGGATGGCATGAGTCTGGACATGAGTTTGAGCAAACTCTGGGAGATAGTGAAGGACAGGGAAGCCTGGCATGCTGCAGTTCATGGGGTCCCAAAGAGATGGACGTGACTAAGTAACTGAACAACAATACAAGCATTCTTTATTTTTATTTAAGAGTGAAGAAGAAACCTGTTATTTAAATGCTTCCTAGAAAATAATGGAAATATTTAATAATAAAATGGATGCAAAGTCAAGAAGAAATACTTTGTGACAGCGTGTCTCCTTGGATACAAAGCAGTGACACACAAAGCATCACAGTGTCCAATGCATCTGACAGTTTGGTATGTTATCTCTTAGAGAGGTTATTTGATATTTAAAAATATTTTCTCTTTCTAATGTGTAACATTTTCCCTTCTTAATTTGTAACCTAGGAAGGAAAAAAACACTTTTTTTAAGACTTTTTTTTTTTTTTGATGTGGACCATTTTTAAAGTCTTTATTGAATTTGTTACAATATTGTTCTGTTTTACACTTTGCATTTTGGGTGCACGGGATCTTAGCTCCCAAACCAGGGATGGAATCTGCACTCCTTGCATTGGAAGGTGAAGTCGTAACCACTGGACCACCGGGAAGTCCCCACAACTGTTTCTTATTTCCTGCCCTATCCTAAATGCCCAACTTAGAATTTGCCACAAAGATGGTGCTCAGCAAATGATGAATGAATGAATGAGTGATGGTAACTATCAAGACATTTGTGTTGCATCATTTGTGAGGCACTAGCATCTATAAGGCAATGGCACCCCACTCCAGTACTCTTGCCTGGAAAATCCCACGGATGGAGGAGCCTGGTAGGTTGCAGTCCATGGGGTCGCTAAGAGTCAGAACGATTGAGAGACTTCACTTTCACTTTTCACTTTCATGCATTGGAGGAGGAAATGGCAACCCACTCCAGTGTTCTTGCCTGGAGAATCCCAGGGACAGGGGATCCTGGTGGGCTGCCATCTATGGGGTCGCACAGACTCAGAAACGACTGAAGTGACTTAGCAGCAGCAGCATCTATAATAATTTGACACCAAATTCCAAATCTCTGAAAGACTTTCAGAGGAAATGTGGAAGTGTTACTAAATCTCTTTGAGTTTAGCTGTAATATACTTTAGTATCATGTTACAGCCATTTGTATTCATATATTAATTTAAAACTTGAATTTCACAATCAAAATATGGTAGGAACCATCAATCTCATTTTATTTAACCTTTACCATTACTCCTAATTTCTACTTTAATTTTCTCACAATGTCAACACGATAAAGAAGAAACATTTTTTGGTAAGAATTAACCTGCGTTTATAGTCCAAAGAATCACATATTAAATTAGTTTTATTAGGTTTTGCTATACAAAATACCATCAAAAGAGGGATTCATCCTGTGCTCAGTCAGGTTTGATGATTTGTGACTCCATGGACTGTAACCCACAGGCTCCTGTGTCCGTGGGATTCTCCAGGCAGGAATATTGGAGTGAGTTGCCATTTTCTCCTCCAGGGAATCTTCCCCACCCAGGGATAGAACCTGCATCTTCTGACTGGCAGGCGGCAGATGCTTTACTGCTGAGCCACTGGGTAAGTCCTTACTTTGGTCTATTAAATGCTTTGTAATAGCAATTCTGGCCCTGGTTCTGAAAATGGAGCACTTGCTCCCTTTCTCCAGAGTCAGAGACCTCTGAAGCAAGAGGAAGAGTTCAAGTTCTGGACCAGGCTCCCCAGAGGCCACACTTGGAAGGAGTACAGGTTGCTCATCATTTCTGGTTTACAGGGGAATGGCTACCCACTCCAGTATTCTGGCCTGGAGAATTCCACGGACTGGACTGTCCATGGGGTCACAAAGAGTTGGATATGACTGAGTGACTTTCACTTTCACTTTTCTTTCATTTTTAAGCAAACAGGAGAGCCTTTTATAAGGTAAGCTATTCATCTTTTAAAAACCATCTCCACTAATTTTCCTTATTTTTTAAGGCCTTCTTTTAAAATTGGATGTACTGTGTTTATTTATTATTAATGTGTATTTACTTATTTGGCCTCACCTCACAGCCTGTGGGATCTTAGTTCCCTGACCAGGGATTGAACCCACACCTCCTGTATTGGAAGCTAGGAGTTTTAATGACTGGACTGCCAGGGAAGTCCCCTTCCACTAGTTTTCTATCTGGTATTCCCTTTCTTACCTCCTCCAGGAACCACATCTCTTTCAAATATGCATAACTTATACCCAAAATGTTTCTCCAACACCCTGGGCAAAGTCTCCACAGCAAACGCGTGTTCCTCTCCATGCTCGGGCTGACACTCTTTCAGGTAGGACACAAAAGCATCATATGTTTTTCCATCTAGGAGATAAGGTTGACCCCTTTCATTAGTGTGAAAACAAGGCTTTATTTAACTAAAGACTTGAGTGAAAGCCCCGGAAGGTGGGAATGGAATCATTGAAAGAGAAAAGTCAAATAGAGCATCCTCACATTCAAACACATCAGTCCGACACAGTGTAGACATTAAATTACATACATGACTATGTGTGAAACAGATGGCTAGTGGGAAGCTGCTGGAGAGCCCAGGGAGCTCAGCTTGGTGCTCTGTGATGACCTAGGCGGGTGGGATGTCGCGGGGGCGGGGGGCTCGTTGGTAGAGGGCGGTCCGAGAGGGAAGGGACCTATGTATACATAGAGCTGATTCACTTTGTGGTACAGCAGAAACTAATGCACTGTTAAGCAATTATACTCCAATAAAAAAATCTGTGCAGTTCTTCATATATCGATTATACCTCGATGAAGCTATTAAATAAAAGAATAAAATATTTTTGATAGAAAACAAATTTAAAAATAAAACAAGAATGTTTAAACTAGGTAATGCCTAAGGTCCCTCAAATATCCTTTGGTTCCATGTTTTTCATGCATCACTCTTTATCTCTGACTTTTGAAGTTGTCAACAAGGAATACACTCAGTTATTATTATAGGCCAACAAAAAAATAACATACTCAGACCTTGTATGGGAATCAAGTAGTCAACTGGCAAATGTTTCCTAAGCATGTACATTAAAAGTCCCATTGTTTGACACCAAAAAGGTCTCTTGACACAGAGACCTGTGAAAACAGATGAAGAGTTCAAGTTCTAGACCAGGCCTCCAAAAAGCCATAACTGGAAGGACTACAAACTTTAGGTTAGGGCATTAAAGAAATTTAAAGAAAATAGAAGGTCAAGGAGCCCAAATATGTTCTCTCCAGGATCCGGGAGCAAATCTTACCTTGGCTTATTCTACTGCTATTAATATCATTTAATTCTACTGCCATCTGAATCTACCCTCAAAACCACCCCCTGAAAGTGAGAATAAAAACAAAGCTGAGTATTTACCCTGGAGAATGGAACGAAGTGACTGGAGATGATTGAAATCATATGCTATAGGAACACATGCTACATGGTCTATGATGCTTTAGACAGCAATAGAAAAGCTTCCGTTCTATTATAGGTTTTCATTGATGACATTTGCTCCTACTTAATTCTGGATAGGAAAGCAGTGTTCAAGGAGACTGTGTCAGCAAACAATAAAGACTGTTCTACTAACTGGGTGACTGAAAAATAATACACATTTCTCTCTTCTGCTTTCATCCAATCTATTTGAGAAGACAGAGTGGACACAGGCAACATCTTGGAAAAGCTGACAAATAATGTTAGCAGCTACAAGACAGTGTAAACAAAACAACAAACAAATAAACAAAAAAAACTTGGTCTAAGAGTGAGCAGAGATCTCCATGGATATGATGTTAGTTGGGGTCAGTAGAGGAAGAAGGGGGAGTAGGTGTAAAAAGGTCTACCTTATCCCATGACATTTGGTTAGATGCTAGAGGAATTAGATTTATGCTTGTGTACATTACTGGGGTGAATGAATTTGCTACTGAGTTTAAGGCTAAATATTATTGGCTTCTCTATTTCAAAAGAATAGGGTAAAAGCATTCTTGGTCCATGTTCTTTATATTGAGTATCACTTATGCTCAACAACCCAGCCCAATATCTTCAGCAGCATCCAGGCTCACAAAACAACCCTTTCTGTCTCTGGGAAAAGATTCTTCAATTCTGCCTCTAGCATCCTGGTTCAGCAGTTCAAATCAGAACTTATCTTTGGTTTAGAGCAACTGCTTTGAGGAATAGAGCACATACAAAAGACTGAACATTTGGTAAAAATTGCAGAATTCACATGCATATCAAAGGTAAGAAAAGTTGGCAGAAACAGAGCTACTTCTGAATTTAATCAGTAAGTGGGTCCCTTGCATAACTCTTAGGTTGTTGTGAAATACAGCTATCTCTCAGTATAAGTAAGAGTCAGTGATTCTACTGGGCTTCCCAGGTGACTTAATGGTAAACGAATCCACCGGCCAATGCAGGAGATGCAAGAGACATAAGTTTGATTCCTGGCCTGGGAAGATCCCCTGGGGTAGGAAATGGCAGCTGACTCCAGTATTCTTGCCTGGAAAATTCCATGGACAGAGGAGCCTGGCGGGCTACAGTCCACGGGGCTAGAGAGTTGGACACGATGGAGTGTACATCAAACCAACTGTATCCACATCTACATTTCTAGTTATTCTCCTTTACGGAGTTTCCCTTCAGTTACACTGCACACAAACGAAATGATGACTATACTAAGTTCTCCACTACATCACTTCTGCAATAATGGAAGGTTGTTAGAAACCCGAGTGTCCATCAAGTGGTGACTCAATAAACAAAGGTGCATTCATAGAAATAAAACATTGTGCAACCCGAAAAAACGAGAGGCTTTATAAACTAAGATGGAAGGGTATCCAAGATACAATAAAACAAAGTTCAGAATAGGTGTAGAGCATGGCAAGATCTGTCTTTCAAATAGGAGTAAAATATGATTCTATATTATTAACATTCATTTGAATATACTACCAATAGGAGATGAGGCGGGAAACAGGCGTTGGACGAACATGTACGTATCATTTCTAAGAGTTTTAATATTTTGAGCTATGTATGTGCTACACACACACACACACACACAGATATAAAAGCAAGTGCAATGGATTATACCCATACCTTTCTAATTTGGTAACTATTTTGAATAAAAAAAAAATTTATCTCTTTATTTGCCTGCCCTGGGCCTTATTTGCAGCCCTTGGGCTCTTCACTGTGGCATGTGGGGTTTCTTTTTAGTAGTGACACTCAGAATGTCTTTTGTTAGCTGCAGCATGTGGAATCTAGTTCCCAGACCCGGGATCAAACCCGGGGCCCCTGCATTGGGAGCGTGGAGTCTTAGCCACTGGATCACCAGGGAAGCCCCTCTATTTTGAATCTTGAGGACCTCTGATCACCTTCAAAATTAGGAAAACTGAGAAACCACAGTCCCCAGATAGAAGGAGGAGCAGATAAAAAAATAGCAGAGCTAGGGGACTGGAACTCAGGTCATGTGGTATGGAGTTCAAGGTTCTTGCAAGTCCATCATGCAGCCTCCTTTGCTGGGTTTAAATAATGAACCATGATACAACTCAACTCAATTTAAATGACTTTAACTGAGTGTGCACTTTGTGTAAGGCACCAGATGGTGTGTGAGCAATGACATTCAGACACACAGTCCTTGGGCAAGAACACGTCACAGCACATTTAGAAGGACACAGCATACATGCATGAAACCATTAGAGAATAATTTTTGACAACAGGTAAGTAAGCACAAGAAAAAGTGGCACAGACAACATCCACAGCAGATGATTCGTCAGATCAGTTTTTCTTATGGAAAACCTCTACTGCCATTGCTGCTGCTGCTAAGTCACATCAGTCGTGTCCAACTCCGTGTGACCCCATAGACCAGCCCACCAGGCTCCCATCCCTGGGATTCTCCAGGCAAGAATACTGGAGTGGGTTGCCATTTCCTTCTTCAATGCAAGAAAGTGAAAAGTGAAAGTGAAGTCGCTCAGCCGTGTCCGACTCTTCTCGACCCCATGGACTGTAGCCCACCAGGCTCCTCCATCCATGGGATTTCCCAGGCCAGAGTACTGGAGTGGGTTGCCATTGCCTTCTCCACTACTACCATTAACCCAACAATATAATCAACATAAGGTGAAGATTAATTCATAGCTTCTTAATGAAACTGTAAAATGATCCCAGCATTATGACATTCATTACCTGTTAAGGTTTCGTCTCTTCCCATGAAATGTCTATAAAATAGAACCAAGTCAACTCTATAAATGACACCCATGGTCACAAGGCAGACAACCACCACTGAGATCACGACAGCTACGATCATTCCTCTAGTGAAGACGTGGCCTGGGATGTCAACCATGTCTTCTAGAAAGAAAAAGAAAATGGGAAAATCAGTCAGGAAAATTTCATTAGAGTCTTTCACCATCATATTGCTGTGGTCAGTTTTTTTTTTTACCTTTAACACAAATCAACTTGTCTATCCAGTTACTCTGAACTCCTGCCCTTAGTCTCCTGTGGTGATCTTTTTGCTCCATAGAAATGTGTACAAGGGTATTATACAGAGATGTGAACTGAGAATCTGTTTCTACCCAAGGAAGTCAGATTTCTAGGATGCTGAGACACCGGGGCAAAATGCAGAAGGACCCACACATAAATCTCAGTTAGTGGGCTGGGAACATATTGTGAAGGCGTGGAATCTTTTAAGATTAATTTTTATTTATTTTTAATTAATTTTTGCTGATTTACAATGTGGTGCTAGTTTCTACTGTACAGCCAAATGAATCGGCCACACATGTACCCCTCCCGAATGGGCTTCCTTCCCATTCAGCTCACCACAAAGCATTCAGCAGAGTTCTCCGTGCTCTGCAGTATGTTCTCATTAGTCATCTATCTCATTAGTCTCTATGTGTCCATCCCAACCCCCCACTTCCCCCTGGGCACCCATAATTTGTTCTCTACGTTTGTGTCTCTATTTCCGCTCTGCGAGTAGGAGCATCCACACCGTTTTTCTACGTTGCACACACACATGCATATACGGTATTCGTTTTTCCCTTTCTGACTTCGCTCTGTATGACACTCTCTAGCCGCAGCCATGTCTCTGCAAAGGACACTGTATTTTAATTGAAGCGCAGTTGATTTACACTGCTATCCCAGTCTCAGATGCACAGCAAAGTGAGTCTGTTATATGTGGGCATAAATTCACTCTTCTTCAGATTCTTTTCTTACATAGACCATTATAGAATACTGAGTAGAGGTCCCTATGTTATACAGTAGATCCTCATTTGTTCTCTGTTTTATATACAGCGCTGTGTATATGTCAATCCCAAACTTCCGATCTGCCCCTCCCCCACCCGCTTACTCCCTGGTAACCTTGAGAGATTGAGTGCCCAGGCGAGGGCATGTGGGCTTCAGCCTGGATCCAGCACCTATTCTGTGTCCTAGAGAAAGTCACTGATACCCTCAACTCTTAGTGTTTTATCTATACACACAGGACAGCAATGAAGCTGGTAGTATTTTCTCCTTCACATACAGGGCTGCTGCTTTGAAGGTGGGTTAAATATTACAAATAAGTAGTGAGCACATTACCTGGCACTCAGCTCTGAGAACTTTTGCATATTTTTATATGAAAATGTCCTTTGAGAAAACAAGTTACCTTTCCTAGATGGGTTGAGTTTATGCTCATTATGGACAACATAACCCATAAAGGTTAAATTAAATTATTCTGTCATAAAGGACAGAATAATTCTTTTTAATAAATCTGTTCAAAACTTTTAAAGTTGCACATTGTATTTTTTCTTTATTTTAATTTTTTGGCTACACAGCATGAGGAATCTTATGCTGGAACCGAACCCACACCCCCTGCATTGGAAGTTTGGAGTCCCAATCACCAGACCGCAGGGAAACCCCAATAGAATAATTTGTAATAACCATTCCACAGTGTGGCCATGGCCACTGCCAACATGCTAGTACATTTCCTTCTAGATTTTCTTTTTTCCCTGAAAACATTTACTTAATTGGACCCACATGGTGATCACTCTTTGTCGCTTAACGTTATATTATGAGGGACAGCAGTGAGCTGAGACCAGTGCTCCCACTGGACACCTGTGAAAAGTCAAGCCCTTCACCTCTCAGGAGCCTGGTTCTTGGTATGTGAGGTGAGGAAGTGATGAGTTATGACGGGCCTCTCAGCTGTAGCAGTCTAGGTTTGCACCGACTTCCAAAAATAAAATTCCTCACACCTTTTAGCAGCAAGAGGAAGCTTTTGGTGTCGATGCCTCCCTCATTGACCGCAGTGCAATTGTATGAAAAGTTTAGATTTCTTGTATTTACGTTCTCAATCCTCAGTATTGTGGAAGCAAGCCATTTGCCTTCTGAAGTCCTGTAAGAGAGGAACATGATTTAGCAATAGGCTATGTGTCGTTACCAGCGACATGACCCATGAGAGAGGAATCTGTTTGCGCAAATACATCTGTAAAAAGCAATGCTCTGTGGACTTCAGAGATCTTCGCTTTCTGGTGAGTTCTGTTCAAGTGTGAGCTGCCTGCTCCCTGGGGATGTCAGTCCTCCTGAGACCATCTGGGGCAGGTGCTGCCTAGAACTAAATGCCTGGAAGACGACGGTGTTCAGTTAAAAATACGAGAAAATATTTTCTCTCTCAATTACAGGCATACTTCATTTTACTGAACTTTGCTTTATTGCACTTTGCAGATATTGCACTTTTTACAAATTCAAGGTGTATCAAGCAAGTCTCTGGGTGCCATTTTCCCAACAGCATTTGCTCACTTTATGTCTCTGTGTCACATTTTGGTAATTCTCAGAAATTCACATTTTTTCATTATCATTATATTTATTAGGGAATCTGTGATCAGCGATCTTCAATGCTACTATTGTAATGGTTTGGGCATTTATTTTAGCCATCAAGTATTTTTAAATAAGGTATGGATATTGTTTTTTACATTTAATGCCATTACACACTTAATAGAGTACAGTACACGCCCAGTCGCTCAGTTGTATCCGACTCTTTTGCGACCCCATGGACTGTAGCCCGCCAGGCTCCTCTGTCCATGCAATTTCCCAGGTAAGAATATTGGAGTAGGTTGCCATTTCCTTCTCCAGGGGATCTTCCCAATCCAGAAATCAAACCTGCGTCTCCTGCATCTCCTAGATTCTTTACCACTGAGTCACTGGGGAAGCCCACAGTATATAGTGTAAATAATTTCACGTGCACTGGGAAACCAAAAAATTCATGGGACTCGCTTTATTGCGGTATTTGCTTTATGGTGGTAGTCTGGAACCAAACCCGAAACAGCTCCAAGGTGTGCCTGTGTTCCATCCATTCCTCCTGTCCCGACTACTCAGTGTCCCTCCCACCGTGAAGTCTCTGCCAGCAGGGACAGGGCTGCGAATCATTAGTACAGACACAGATGCATGTCAAGCTTGTCCTCACAATCCTAAGATAACTCTTATTTTGTTCTGCATTTAAGTTAAAACACAATACTAGTTTCAGACATCCTCCAAGCACATGAGAAATACCAGTTAAGCTGCTCAGAAAGTGTCAGAAAATGACCAGAGACCACCAACACAGCCAACTGTCTTTCTTTTCTGAAAGGACTCAAGACGTCCTGTCTTTGATACAAGGCAAATGCTCTTGATATCTGCCTCTTGCCAGTGGCAGGCTCTATAGGCTTGGGGTCAACCAGCACTCCCAAGTATAGTCATTCACCTGCCAGGCCTCCAGCAGCTGGACATGGGACCCGCAGCAGCCTCCAACTCTCTGTTTCATTTTAGAACCAAATTCTCTACAGAAGTCACCAAACCAGAAATAGCTTCCCTGGTGGCTCATACGGTAAAGAATTTGCCTGCAATGTGGGAGGACCTTGGTTTGGCCCCTGGGTTGTGGAGATCCCCTAGAGGAGGAAATGGCACCCCACTTCAGTATTCTTGCCTGGAGAATTCCATGGACAGAGGAGCCTGGTGTAAAGAGTCCATGGGGTCACAAAGAGTCAAACACAACTGAACGACTAACACTTTCATCTTTCTTTCAACATCAGTGTAAAATCCACAAACAAGTGTGTGTGTGTGTGTGTGTGTGTGTGTGTATAAAAAAAGCAGGAAAAACTAAAAAATGCAGCTAAGGTGACAGACACCTCAGGACCATGACTCACTAAAACCCGAGTGTACAATTACCTTAATAATGATGGTAATGACTCCAAACCATTCAGAAGCATTGAAATGGCCATAGAGGGACTTCCCAGGTGGTCCAGCAGTTAAGATTGAGCACTTCCACTTTAGGAGGTGCTGGTTTGATTCTAGGTCAGAGAACTAAGATCCCACAAAGGCAGGTGCAGGCAAAAATGAGTAAATGGTCATAGGTTCAGTGTGTTTTGTTTTAATATAGTATAACCATTCCTTTGTTGCTGCTGTTCAGTCACTCAGTCATGTCCAACTCTTTTGCAACCCCATGGGCAGTAGGACCACAGCACACCAGGCTTCCCTGTCCTTCACCATCTCCCAGAGTTTACTCAAACTCATGTTCTTTAATACAGGACATTTAAGTATTAAACTATACGCCATTTGGAACGTTTTGCAGTAACGCTGCCTCCTAGATATTTACACCTAACCACCCTGTTGGGTTTTTCTATCTGCTCTTACTGTGTTTCTAATTTCCATTAATGGACACTGACGGGAAAAGGCTGCCATAATTACTATGGTCAATGTCAGTCGACCAACAACAAATGTCAGGGGGTACGTGATTAGTCCTTTAAATCAGTGTTTTCTTGAGTCATCATTTTCACCTAACAATCTTTGGAAACCCTCCTGGACCTGAGAAAATCCCTTAATTCTCACCCTTAAGAAAGAGAATCATATATATATGTACATATATATCGCTGATTCAGCTTGTTGTACAGTAGAAACCAACACAACAGTGTAAAGCAACTACACTCCAATAAAAATTTTTAAAAAGCAAATATAATTGACTAGTTGGACCACCCTAAAAAAAAATAAAGATAATCACTCTAAGGAATGCTATACAAAGAAGCTCTGAACTATCCCTAAAGAGCAGGAGGCAGTGTCTATGTCAGCGTAGCTCATGGCCAGTGAAGATATCCCCTCACACTCACAAAACTGTCTTCAAATGGCTCTCTCCATCGTCGCGATTTTTTTTTCCTTCGTTTTTTTTTTTTAATTTAAATTTATTTACTTTAATTGGAGGCTAATTACTTTACAATATTGTATTGGTTTTGCCATATATCAACAAGAATCTGCCACGAGTGTACACGTGTTCCCCATCCTGAACCCCCCTCCCACCTCACTCCCCATCCCATCCCTCTGGGTCATCCCAGTGCACCAGCCCCAAGCATCCTGTATCCTGCATTGAACCTGGACTGGTGATTCGTTTCTTATATGATATTATACATGTTTCAATGCCATCCTCCCAAATCATCCCACCCTCTCCCTCTCCCACAGAGTCCAAAAGACTGTTCTATACATCTGTGCCTCTTTTGCTGTCTCGCATACAGGGTTATCATTACCATCTTTCTAAATTCCATATATGTGCATTAGTATACTGTACTGGTGTTTTTCTTTCTGGCTTACTTCACCCTGTATAATAGGCTCCAGTTTCATCCACCTCATTAGAACTGATTCAAATGTATTGTTTTTAATGGCTGAGTAATACTCCATTGTGTATATGTACCACAGCTTTCTTATCCATTCATCTGCTGATGGACATCTAGGTTGCTTCCATGTCCTGGCTATTATAAACAGTGCTGCATCTTCACGATTTTTAGTTCTCCTCGTTTCCATAATTTCCAACAAGAGAACAAAGAAAAGTGTGTAGGGGGAAGTACAGGGGGCAGATCTGGAGAGGAAGTGGTATTAATAGATGGCCTGCCTGTGGCTGGGGGTGTTCCAGGATTCTCAGAGAGAGGTGCTGATGATGCACTGCGTCACCTACGGACACCCAGCTGGCCCCACGGTGACACATAGGCAACACAGCCAGGCATGCAATAAGGGTCCAGAGTGCACTCAAGGGGCCCAGAGTGACTTGTACATGCCCCAGTCTCCTGATGTGGCCTTTTCTCTGGCACATTCGTAAAATCAAAGCATTTAACACAATGTTCAAAGCTCATACGACAGTGGCCTAGTTAATCACTCTTCCATAAGATGGTGGAGGTAAAGTCTTCACCCCCATCAGATCCTGACTCACCAAAAGCTAATTCCGTAAGGCAGTGCTAATAAGCCTCACTGACCTTCTTTTTCTTTTTTGACTACACCACATGGCATGCAGGATCTTAGCTCCCTGATCAGGGAATAAACTCACACCCCCTGCATTGGAAGCATGCAGACTTGACCCCTGGACTGCCAGGGAAGTCCCGACCTTCTCTTTCTAACTTAGACCTCAGCAATAAATTTCTGCATCATTCATCAGCTTAGATATGAGAATTATAATTATAAAATATATAAGTTATAATTATAAGTTAAATTCATCCCAAGCATCCTATCAGTCTTTCAGGAGTCTGGTGTTTTGATCTCATATATATATATGATCCAGGGGCTTCCCTGGTGGCTCAGTGGTAAAGATCCCACCTGCCAATGCAGGAGATGTGGGTTTGATTCTTGGTCTGGGAAGGTCTCCTAAATTAGGAAATGGCACCCCACTCCAGTATTCTTGCCTGGCAAATCCCATGGACAGAGGAGTCTGGCGGGCTACAGCCCATGGGGTTGCAAAACACTCAGACACGACTTAGTAGCTGAACAACAACAATATATCACATAGCCATACCTAATTCTCGTCACTTCCCCTTCATGTACATTAGGATCCTTTCCATTTTTTCTCCAGGTGTTCCAGTAAATTATATCCTTTTCATTCAGCAGAGCAGAGCAGTTGAGCTGTATATCTTTTCCTAGGTAAAAGTTGACAACCAACGTTCTGATTTTAGAAACTCAAGTTTCCCAAAGGCTAAAATTAATAAAGCCAATGTATATTAATGTAACATACAATGCTAATATAGTGCTGCATCTAAGAAAAATATGCCTGTTTTCATTAATAAAAAGAAAAACTTACAAAGCAGAGAAATTAGGTTGTGATTACAAGTCATCACCAAACTATGAATTGGCCTCTATTCAAATATTTATGTTGAAATCAATTATTAAAACTTAGGAAGGCCAGTGGACTTTCTTTTCAACCAACAGTCTAATAAGTAGTGTCAGGCCAAAACACCCACTGTAACGTCTAGAAAAACAAAATGGATAGAAGACAAAAAATTAAATTAGCTAAAAATTAAAGATGTCAAAGTTCAGGGAAAACCAAGAGAAACAGTGGGACAGAAAGTACAGTGAGGAATAAAGTTCTTCCAGGGTGAACTGGGGCTTCCCTGGTGGCTTAGGGGTAAAGAATCCACCTGCCAATGCAGGAGATACAAGTTCAATCCCTGGGCCAGAAGATCCCCTGGTGAGGGAATGGCTACCCACACTAGGCTTCTTGCCTGGAGAAGTACATGGACAGAGGCGCCTGGCGGGCTACAGTCCACAGGGTCACTAAACCCAACACAATTCAGCAACTGAATAGCAAAAACACCAGTTCAAACACTGATTCAAATCAAATCAATCCCTTAATATTTGAATCCCTTAATCAAATATTCAAACCATACAGTAAGTTTGAATAATTTCTCCAGAGAATTCTCACTGAGTTTCCATATTTAAAAATGACCACAGTTACTATTTGGAGAAGGAAATGGCAACCCACTCTAGTATTCTGGCCTGGAAAATCCCATGGACAGAGGAGCCTAGAGGCCTACAGTTCAGGGGGTCGCAAAGAGTCGGACATGACTTAGTGACTAAACAAGTTACTGTTAGAGAAAAGCCACATAGAAAGTGATTAAAACCACAGGTCTGCAAACCATCGGCACTTCCATAATCTTTTGAACACATTGCTAATTTTAACTATCACTAAAAGGGGCAACATTCAAACAATGACAAGGTTTTCCTGCTTCTGCAATATTCTTCAGTAAACATGGCATGTGTTACGAATACAACGTTGATCAATAAAAAACCAGAATCAGCCTTGAAAGACTCAATTATGCCCCCTGTTCAGAAACCCAAAATATATGTATGTCAAATATACCTAGTTCCACTTTAACTTCTTCGATCTTTGGTCCAAGAAGAGCTGGAATTATATTACTGTGGTCTGAAAGTGAATAAAGAAAACAAAAATGCATTAGTGTTGCAGGGAGCTTTGCTAAGACAGATGTATTACAACATCTGTTGTAATATACTTATTATTCCAGGGAACAAAGATTCTAACAATCATCACTTTACATTTATTACTTAATTGTATTTTCATTAGATAAGGGAGGCAGGGAATACTGGTTGCCCTTTCACTTTCCATCAACTCAAAGCTCACCTAGCTGGAGAGAGCTTACTGAACTTGGTCTCCCCTCAATTCCACCTATGACTTCTGCCCAGCACAGCTAAAAGCCAGAAGGTGCAGGAAGTCAATGAAACCTCCAGACTTAGAAGATGCAGACTCACTGGGAATTGTCTTTATGTTCTCCCTTCTCTCTGCCCTCAATGCCTCAAAATAGATTTACTGGGTGCAAGGCACTGTGAAGTGGCATGTGCCAAGGATGCAGGCGCCTCTAGAAGCCGGAGAAGGCAAGGTATTGATTCTCCTGCAGAGCCTCTAGAATGAACACAATCCTACCGAAACCCGGAATTTAGCCCAGGGAAACCATTTTAGACTTTTGACCTCTAAAACTGTACAATAAATTTATATTGTTTGAAGACAGGAAGTTTGTGGTAATTTGTACATTCACAATGCATGTGTGGAATACAGCTATATAAGTGGACAGTTGGAGAGAAGAGGGAAGACGCTGCTAAAGTAAATGAGCTCTAGAAACTGTGAGCCCATGACTTTGTTGGATGAGTCAACCTAGGAGTTTACAGCTTCCTGGGAAAGAACAAGAAGGGTGGATAAGCCACCTGTCTTCAGACACTTGAAGGAGCTGTCATTTGCAGAAGGGACCAGATTTAATTTGAGGAGTTACTGAAGGCAACCACAGACACGAGTGGAAACTACAGGAAGGCATCAGTTCAGTTCAGCCACTCAGTTGCATCTGACTCTTCGTGACCCCATGGACTGCAGCATGCCCAGCCTCCCTGTCCATCACCAACTCCTGGAATTTACTCAAACTCATGTCCATTGAGTTGGTGATGCCATCTAGCCCTCTCATCCTCTGTCGTCCTCTTCTCCTCCTGCCTTCAATCTTTCCCAGCATCAGGGTCTTTTCACATGAGTCAGCTCTTCGCATCAGGTGGCCAAAGTACTGGAGTTTCAGCTTCAGCATCAGTCCTTCCAATGAACACTCAGGACTGATCTCCTTTAGGATGGACTGGTTGGATCTCCTAGCTGTCCAAGGGACTGTCAAGAGTCTTCTCCAACACTACAGTTCAAAAGCATCAATTCTTCCGTGCTCAGCTTTCTTTAGAGTCCAACTCTTACATGCATACGTGACTACTGGAAAAACCATAGCTTTGACTAGATGGACCTTCCTGACAAAGTAATGTCTGCTTTTTAATATGCTCCCTAGGTTTGTCATAACTTTCCTTCCAAGGAGTAAGTGTCTTTTAATTTCATGGCTGCACTCATAATCTGCAGTGATTTTTGGAGCCCAAGAAAATAGTCTCTCACTGTTTCCATTGTTTCCCTATCTATTTGCCATGAAGTGATGGGACCAGATGCCATGATCTTAGTTGTCTGAATGTTGAGTTTTAAGCCAACTTTTTTACTCTCCTCTTTTACTTTCATCAAGAGGCTCTTTAGTTCTTCTTTACTTTCTGCCATAAGGGTGGTGTCATCTGCATATCTGAGATTACTGTTATTTCTCCCAGCAATCTTGATTCCAGCTTGTGTTTCATCCAGCCCAGCACTTCTCATGATATATAAGTTAAATAAGCAGGGTGACAATATACAGCCTTGACACACTCCTTTCCCGATTTGGAACCAGTGTGTTGTTCCATGTCCAGTTCTAACTGTTGTTTCTTAACCTGCATACAGATTTCTCAGGAGGCAGGTCAGGAGGTCTGGTATTCCAATCTCTTTAAGAATTTTCCACAGTTCATTGTGAAGGCATAACTGGACTCAATGGAAAAAAAAAAAGACTCATTGACAATTAAGCATTAAAATCTGGACCCAGCTGCTGAGTGATTTGGTCATTTCCAAGGCAGTTCCCAAGAAGAGACTGAATGATCTATTATTGGCTGAGCCATATGAAGGATATCTTCACTGCGTGGGATTTAATTAAATAATTACTTCTAATGTCTCCAGCTCTGGTGCTCTGGTGGCTTAGATGGTAAAGAACCTGCCTGCAATGCAGGAGACCTGGGTTAGATCCCTGGGTTGGGAAGATCCCTTGGAGAAGGAAATGGCTATCCACTCCAATATTCTTGCCTGGAGAGTCCCCATGGACAGAGGAGCCTGGAAGGTTACAGCCCATGTGATCGCGAAGAGTTAGACATGACTGAAGAGACTTTCCAAGCAAGCAAGCAAGGTCTCCAATACCCTACAACCCAGGCTTCAGTGTTTCCATTACATAGGGTCTGGGTTCATGGTAAACCAGAATAAAAGGCATCATCCCCAAATGAAAAGCTTCTTCCACAGCCACACCTGTGCTCCTTACATGCTCTCGCCTGAGTGGACTCTCCCTAGCATGTCCTCCTATCTGTCCTTCATGCTCTGCCTCTAGGAACCAGCTCAAACAGCCTCCAGCATGTCTTCTACATCTGGACTCTTTCTGAACCCTTAGAAACTCACAGATGACTCTAATTTCATATTCCATGGGGCTTCTATGTGGCTTATCATCTTGATACAGAGCAGTATCCAGGGGGGCTCCTGGGCACAAAAGCCTTTCTGTGTCCCCCATTTATTGAATACAGGAAATTGGCTTCATTCAGCCTCCAGGACCTGAGTTTCCAGGATGCAGCGACAAGGGAGGAACAGTCAAGAAAGAATAGTGCAGCCTTGGGGCAGTGTCCTGGTTCCCCCTCAAGGGGTACACAGAACAGTATCTTTGAGCTGTTTTGCAAACACTGAAACCCCCGCCAGGTGGGAGAACTTAGCAGTGATAAATAGAATACTTTCTGCCCTATCAGTTAACAAAGGATGTCACAGTCATCAGTTGTTGTTCCGTTGCTCAGCCAGGTCCAACTCTTTGCAACCCCACGGATTGCAGCGCATCAGGCTTCCCTGTCCTTCACCATCTCCTAACTCTTTGCAACCCCATGGATTGCAGTGCATCAGGCTTCCCTGTCCTTCACTATCTCCTAACTCTTTGCAACCCCATGGATTGCAGTGCATCAGGCTTCCCTGTCCTTCACTATCTCCTGGAGTTTGCTCAAACTCATGACCATTGAGTCTGTCATGCTATCCAACCATCCCATCCTCATCAGAGATTGCAGCCCTCCAATGTGAGTTAGGGTTTCCCACATGGTGTTAGTGGTAAAGAATCCACCTGCTAATGCAGGAGTTGCAAAAGACACAGATTCAATCCCTGGGTCAAGAAGATTTCCTGAAGGAGGAAATGGCAACCCACTCCAGGTTCAATCCCTGGGTTGAGAAGAACCCCTGAATTAGGAAACAGCAACCCACTCCCATATTCTTGCCTGGGAGATCCCATGGACTGAAGAGCCTGGTAGGCTACAGTCCATGGGGTTGCACAGAGTCAGACACAACTAAGCAAATGAGCACAGCACTAATGTGAGCTTCTGAGCCCTGAGGGAACTCGGGAAGTAGCATACCTGCCATCTCACAGTCATCAGGCTACAGCCACTCCCCAGGGTGAGCCCTTAGGAAACGCCAGATGTGAAAACACAGGATACTGGCCCCAGATGGCTGAAGTGAAGTGAAGTGAAAGTTGCTCAGTTGTGTCCCACTCTTTGCAACCCCATGGACTATGCAGTCCATTGAATTCTCCAGGCCAGAATACTGGAGGGGGTAGCCTTTCCCTTCTCCAAGGGATCTTCCCAACCCAGGGATCAAACCCAGGTCTCCTGAATTGCAGATTCTTTACCAGCTGAGCCATCATGGAAGCAAAGGTGCATAGCAAAGGAATGACTTCAAGGAGCCGCGGTTCTTATATCTTCCCATACACAGAAAAGCACTAAATTCCTTAACTTGTGATACCTAGTTTTCTTTAATTAACGATGCTCTTGAGGTTCAGATTACCTACCCTTTGTTGCCAAACTTCTAACCCGGCTCCCCGTTCACCTCCTTGGAGCAGTGCTCTCAGGGTTACTTGAGATGCTGCCTTCTGGGCTTCACAACTCTCAACTTTGAGGTTGTGAATATTTTTTAGGTTGACAATGAATGGTGTGCTGCCCACAAGAATGTAGGCCCCAGACTGGTTACAACCAGGTTGATCATGCCGATGCTCACTTACCTCCCCACCAACCAATCAGAAGAATGTCCTCAAGCTGACCATGCCCTCTTTGAATCATGACTCTGACTCCTCACTACCCCTTCCAGGTGGAGACACACAATCCTGAGGGCATTAGCCCACTGTGGCCCCCTTTGCCTGGCAAAGTAATAAAGCTATTTCTTTCTACTTCACCTAAAATTCTGTCTCCAAGATTTAATTTAGTGTCAGGGTCCAGAGTTCAGATTTGGCTTTAACCTCTCATGACTATATATAATCAAATTCCTGAAAACAGTGCATTATTCACTTAATTTCATATTTCCCTGCTTTTCTTACCTCCTAATACTCAGTTTATTGAATATAGATGCTCAATAAGCAATATTGAGTAAAAGCAGATGCTTAAGAAAAGATTCCACAATGTACTGAAATAGCAAATGGAAGAACATCAGAGGTTCACTTATAACAACTTTCATTACCCACCCTCACTCCATCCCTGCAAAATTATCCAGAGTGGAAGATGATGCCAAAATGATTTTGACCCTTATATGTGAATTAGTGATGTGGTCACAAGTCCAACTAAGTTGCCTCTGCCTTCCTGTATGACTTTAGAAGAAAGAAAATAGTCCATTTTACTAAGACATATTTGTTTCTTCCTGATTCTAAAATTTATCTTACCTCCAACTATTGTAATATTGAAGGTTTTGGTGACGTTGAATAGCTTTCCATTATGATGTAGGAAAAACACACAGGTATAATATCCCTGATCTTTAAACTCTGCATTCTTTAAAAATGGGTTTTGATTGTTCTCCATCTTTTCACAGTTCTGTTTTAGAAAAAGCAAGTTAAAATACCTTGAGTAAAAATGGTATCCTATGACAAGAATTTAAAATGTTAAGTTAAAGATCTTTAGAGAAAGAGGGAAAGAGAATGAAAACTAGCAATTTCTGAACAAATGTCTCAGTGATTTGGTACTGCCTCTACTGGAACAATGAAATATACTCCCATTAGTGAATTGGACCCTGAAACAAAAAAGATAAACTAGTGGAATTAGAATGAGGTCTGTAGTTTAGTTAATAATATTGTTCAGTTCAGTTCAGTTCAGTTGCTCAGTCATGTCCGACTCTTTGCAACCCCATGAACCAGCACACCAGGCCTCCCTGTCCATCACCAACTCCCGGAGTCTACCTAAACCCACATCCATTGAGTTGGTGATGCCATCCAACCATCTCATCCTCTGTTGTCCCCTTTTCCTCCCACCCTCAATCTTTCTCAGCATCAGGGTCTTTTCAAATGAGTTAGCTCTTCGCATCAGGTGGCCAAACTATTAGAGTTTCAGCTTCAACATCAGTCCTTCCAATGAACACCCAGGCCTGATCTCCTTTAGGATGGACTGGTTGTATATCCTTGAAGTCCAAGGGACTCTCAAGAGTCTTCTCCAACACCACAGGTCAAAAGCATATTGGATCAGTGCTAATTTTCTGCTCATGACTGTTGTATTATATGGTTATGTATGTATATTGTTAACAAGGATAAGATGAATAAAGGGTATATGTGAACAATAAAAAAAGAAAAAGAAAGAAATATAATCCTATTTCTGGTATTATAGCATTATTAATATTCTCTGGGAAATAGAGTATGGGGATATTGTAAATGCTTTCATCATTTGCTTTTCATCTCTCTCTTATATACACAAAGAGAGGGAGGAAATGGAGGAAGAGGAGAGAGAGAGAGGGAAAAAAAAAAAAAAAAACACTACCACAAAAATATCCCTGTTTGGGTCAAAACTTTCCACACAACTATTTCTTAATGCTTTTAGCCTAATTCCATGTATTCAGGACTACCCATCCTAGGGGTGGTAGTGGAGTGGGGAGCAGAATTACTCAGAGAATCATGTTCCTCGCACACCACCCAGCCCGCTGAAGTCCCTCATCAGAAGACAGTGGACTGATTAGAAAGGCATAAAGAGGGCTTCATTGGTGATCCAGGGTTAAGAATCTGACTGCCAATATGGATTCAACGTGTGTACTGAACACCTAACCTGGAGCATCCTACGTGGATGTAGGAGCTCAGACAAGTCAGCTGAGCTGTGCAGACCCACAGCTTGTATGTTACACATTATGAGACCAGAATGCTGCACAGCCATCAGACCCTCCTTTTGGAATTTTGTCTTTTCTACTGTCTTCAGTTAAAATATTTTAAAGGCACTACCTTATATAATACCGTTCTATTGGCCAGTTGTTGATAGTAATTGTGTTCACAGGGTATCTGCAAAGATTTCTTAACTTCCACAGCTTTACTCATTACCAGTTTCTCAGTAAAACAGCTGTGTGGGCTTCTTGGGATGACATTTAATTTCCAGTCATGAGTATCATTTCTAGAAAATAAAGGTTAGAGATATTTTATCATTAGGACAAAGACTTTTCAAATACCACTTTTCAGTAACCAATCCAATGAAAAAATGTTTCCTTATTTTTGTAAAATGAGACTCATTCATGGATGCCCAAGTCCTGTTCTTCTACCCCAACTGTGAGTTATATAGTCTACTTTAGTGTGGAAAGACCCAGCTGTAAACCCACTTCTGGAATCAACCCTGTTAAAAGGTCACATAACATTCACAGGTTAATAAGAGATTCTGAATTTCTTCCCGACTCCTGGGAGTTCCTATATGTAACAAACCCCAGTGACCTCACTCTGCAAAACCACAGGAGTACAATTAAGGTTTCACTGTGATGTCTCACTCTGCTCTCAAGGGCTCGGATGATAAATCAGGACTCACTCCAGAGGTGCTCGTGAAAGAATCTACTGTGCAGCAGTGCTCCATCACCATGCACCTGGCGCTGAGCTATTTTCTACAGGTCAGTCTCAAATCTCTATAAAAATCCACACATGGAACTTCCCTCATGGCCAAGTAGTTACAAATTCACATTGCAATGCAGGGGACATGGGTTCAACCCCTAGTCTGGGAAGATTCCACATGCTATGGGGTACCTAAGCCCCACATGCCACAACTACTGAAGCTCTCATGCCCTAGAGCCCATTCTCTGCAACAAGAGAAGCCAATGCAATGAGAAGCCTGCTCACTGCAACTAGAGGAAGTGCAGACCCAGTGCAACCAAAAACAAAAATTAATTAATTTAAAAGAAAACCACACATATATCACGTATATATACGTGTATATATATTATGTATATACATAAGTACATACACATATATCATGTATACAAAAGTACATACACAACATCACAGAGGTACCAGATTAACACTACATCATCCATGTTCTCACTAACGGTTCATCACATAGACTATTTCTTGTCCCAGTTACTCCTTCCCCATCTCACCAAATAAAGTATAAAGAGAACTAAGTTCAGTAATAATCACTGACACGTTCAGTGAGTGGCCGTCATTTCATAGAATTCAGGATTCTTGACTACAGGTATCCTGGAAGACTCTATCTAGGCTTAGTCCTGAGAAGGCTGTGCCAAGTCCATTGGATGCTCCACTCTCACTGCCCTGGGAGGTAGGTTTGTGATTGTCTGACACACACATCTTTCACCAGCACTGCCACGTGGCTCTCAATCAACTCCTGAAAACTGGACTAGGGTGTGTGTGTTTGTCACTCAGTCACACCTGACTCTTTGCAACCCCAGGGACTGTAGCCCACCAAGCTCTTCTGTCCATGGTGCTTCCCAGGCAAGAATACTAGAGTGGGTTGTTATACCCTTCTCCAGGGGATCTTCCCAACCCAGGGATCAAATCTGTGTCTCTTGTGTCTCCTGCACTGGCAAACGGATCCTTTACCACCGAGCCACCAAAGAATTATGGCCACCAGGACTAGAGAGTATCTACACCAATTCCAGCCCATCTCCCCAGTCTGAGGTCATCACCCCGGAATCTGTTCTGCTTCACTTCATGCTTAGAAACATCATGAAGCCTGCACCACTTGATTCTTTTGACTGGTGACTTTGGGCAACAGGAGCAGCTGCATTAAAAAATGAATTTCATTGAAGCCTCACTTATCTTTGGCAAGGGTCACCTAAAAGTAAGTCACACTGAGGCAATCCCCTTTCATTAACATTACTGAGAAAATAAACACAGGGCAGTATTTAATTCAGTTTTTCAACAATGACATATTACTTCACATTGTAGGAAGAAGAGGAAGAAGAAAACATATGGATAATCAGACTTCTCCAATTATTATTTATTTGATTTGCCAAACCAAGTCCGAGAGTTCTGTGAAATATACTTCCGCAATGAAAAGTGTACTCACCCCATTTGGAAGGAGTAAGATCCACTGTCACTCAACTCCACCGGCCAGAACTCCAAAACATAATCACGCAAAAGAATTCTGGGTGAACTGCGCAAGCTCAGGTCAACAGGTCCATGCGATTCATTTTTGTACCATTTTATGGTGGTTGTTTTTTTCCCATGCTCGGGTGAAGATGAGCAATATTTCAGATAGAAAGGTTCCCCTTCGACTGCGGTAATGTGAAGACGTGAGGTACAAGTTTCTTCTAAAGATTAGCAAGGTAAAAGGGAAAAAAAAAAAGCCAGAATGACAAACGTAAGTTTTCTTCAGATGAAGAAGCTGGATTGGTAAGAATGTCCTGAGAAAACTCGATGTCTCATTTCTGTGGGTTCTTATTTTAGGGTCAACCTTTCCAACACTAAGAAACGGGAGGTCAATCTCTCTAACAGTAAGGCACTTGCAGAAGGTAAATGAAGACAAAATTTCCAACAGCGTCTCCCAAACAGGAAGATACTGGAACTTAACCTACAGAAGCTGGAAGACAACTAAATGCATGTAGTCTCTTAAAAGAAAATGTTACACACGACAGTCACCAAGGTCACAGTGTTGCCACACTTACCCTGAAACATCCCACTTGAGGCATCACCATAGGGAAAAAAAAAGAAACCTAGAAACCTCAGAGTTTTCCCTTTAAATCATCAGAAGTCTCACGGGTCTTGTTCTCAACCAGTCTATCTAACCATTCCCCGGGCAAGGGAGAGGATGGTTAAAAGTATGCTTGTGTGTGTGTAAATCCATTACTTCTCTAGGTTATCATGTGGGTAATCAATAATTGACTCATATAATTCATACTGATGATTAATTCATATTGACTTACTCAAATCTGGGTCACTTCTCCTTTCTGAGATCTCTCTCTCCTTCCCTCTTTCTCAACTAATCCAGACATTATGGCTTTAGGGATTTATTGGATCCTTTGGGTCATCCTGAGTCACCTCTCCCCTCCTTCTTCACTTCCAATAGTTCAAAGTAGGCAGGAATGGACTTTTTCCCTATCCTATCTTCTGGAAGCTCCCTTTGACTGCATTTTGAACATGAGAACCTGTACATTGAACCAAGCAGTTCTCTGGGGGGATACAAAGTGCGTGCTTTCTCTATAGCCAGGGTTTATTTTTCAAAGCAACTGTCTGGTTTTAATTCAGTGTTGTTAACCACAGGGTAGAGAGGAAGTGGCTCCAATGGCAGAAGCATGCTTTGAAAACATGGCTGTCAAAACGACCTCGAAGCACAGCACCTAATGAACATGAATCTTGCTTCTGGTGGTTGTCACAAAACCTTTAACTTACAGCTCAGGACTTCAACTTAGAAGGTGTGATACATGTGTGAATGAGGGTGTTAGTTTTCACTGGCACCTAAAAGGATGGTAGGTCAGTAAGAGCTTGATATACGTTCCAGTTTGAGAGATATAACCTACATATGCGTGCTTGCTAAGTAGCTTCAGCCGTGTCTGCCTCTTGTGACCCTATGAAACATAGCCCGTCAAACTCCAGTGTCCCTGGGACTTCCCAGGCAAGACTTCTGGAGTGGGCAGCCATTCCCTCCTCCAGGGAATCTTCCCCACCCAGGGATCAAACCCAGGTCTTTCGCTTGGCAGGCAGATTCTTTACTGTTGAGCCACCAGGGAAACCCCAGGGAGCCATGATATAACCTCCCTTTGGGATGGAAATCACATGTGAAAAACTTTGTAAAAATCAGTGACAAGGATGGTTGTGATCTCTTTGGTTTCAAATAACATGAAGTCAATTTCAGACAAATGTATTTCAGAATAAAAGTTTTCACTTCCTGCTCTCTACATAAACTCACAGGGTTGAATCTTTCCTTTATCAGTAACCTCACATGAGTTTTTACTTGATTCCATTCCTATGAATCTCTCATTTTCTATGCCAGGGATACCAAAGGGTTGGTAATTTTCTAAAGTAAAATTTTAAAACACAATTTTTAATAGTTCAACATCTTTAGGAACCACCTCCACATAAATAAGTAAAACGTTGATATTCCCTCTAGAACACCAATGAAGCAAGCTTGTGATTGATTATAATTACTCACCTGAGGTGCTTATAAACATAAGTACCCAAACTGTCAGGGGTATTTCTCTACAATGCATGTTTAGGATTCTGCTTCAAATGGCTTCTCTGGAAAACAGAATAAAACAGATTCAGCCAAGACTTTCAAACAAAAGCATACCTGTTTCATGAAGGAGGTTTTCAAAGTCTTCTGGCATACAGGCTAAAAAATTAGCTCAACAAATGTTTATATCCCTTCATACAGTCACAGTGTTCCTTAGAACTTTCAGCCATGCAGAATTAATAAAATTTCAAGGCAATTCAGGGGGAATACCTAAAAATGCAAATTTCTAAGACGGCCTGCTGTATTTTAGGTCTGGTCCACTAAATCTGACCTCAAAGGTCAAGGGTGAGGACAACAGAATTTCCAGAAAATCCACTACCCTGTAAATGAACAGTCTGCCTGTGTGGAAGTGTGAGTGTGTGTGCACTGAAGCTTCTTTTTTTCCCTCCCACTACACCAAAATATTCATCACCATCTTCATATGAGTTGAATTATTAAATATTGACCTTTTTCTTTTCAGAACTAAATTTTTCACAAATTGCTGCTGCTGCTAAGTTACTTCAATCGTGTCCGACTCTGTGTGACCCCATAGACGGCAGCCCACCAGGCTCTCCCATCCCGGGAATTCTCCAGGCAAGAACACTGGAGTGGGTTGCCATTTCCTTCTCCAATGCATGAAAGTGAAAAGTGAAAGTGAAGTTGATCAGTCGTGTCCGACTCTTAGTGACCCCATGGACTGCAGCCTACCAGGCTCCTCCATCCATGGGGTTTTCCAGGCAAGAGTACTGGAGTAGGGTGCCATTGCCTTCTCTGTTTCACAAATTAGGAGCTACATTTATCTTGCTCATCACTGTATGACTAAAGTCAATGCCTTCCACATAGTAAGCACTCATTAATACTTGTTAAAAAGGAAGAGGTGTGTCTTTACTCACATAACCATAGAAAAACTCCCAAATTTCAAAGTTTTATACAATCCAGATGCCTAAGCTAAATGGACTCAATGAATTCAAATCTGTGTTGAATTTTGATACTAATCCAACCCATCTTTTGTTTGACTAATTATAATACAAATTGAGAGAGAATACAAAAATGGGTGCATTGGGGTTCATAGATCAAGACTGAATATCTCATAAACAAACCCATGTTCCTTATATAACACATACCTGTAAAGGAAGTGAAACACGGTGGAAAGAGTTTGGAGTTTGGGACATACAAAACTGGGCTGGCATTCCTGCTTGAGTCTTCACAGGCTGTGCAACCTTGAGCAAGTCACTTAGAAGTCACAAGGCTTATTTGCTCATTACCAAAATAGTGTTGATAAGAAGGCCTATCTCCAAAAAGTACTGAGCGATTAAATGAGCAAATCTTTATGCAGGATTCCTACAGGTGTGGTAGTCTCTCTACCCCAAATAATTCTTTCACTAATCACCACTCAGTTCAGTTCAGTTCAGTCACTCAGTCGCTCAGCCCTGTTTTTGCGACCCCGTGAACCACAGCACGCCAGGCCTCCCTGTCCATCACCAACTCCCGGAGTCCACCCAAACCCATGTCCATGGAGTCGGTGATGCCATCCAACCATCTCATCCTCTGTCACCCGCTTCTCCTTCCACCTTCAATCTTTCCCAGCATCAGGGTCTTTTCAAATGAGTCAGTTCTTCACATCAGGTGGCCAAAGTATTGGAGTTTCAGCTTCAGCATCAGTCCTTCCAATGAATATTCAGGACTGACTTCCTTTAGGATGGACTGGTTGGATCTCCTTGCAGTCCAAGGGACTCTCAAGAGTCTTCTCCAACACCACAGTTCAAAAGCATCAATTCTTCGGCGCTCAGCTTTCTTTATAGTCCAACTCTCACATCCATACATGACTACTGGAAAAACCATAGCCTTGACTAGACGGACCTTTGCTGGCAAAGTAATGTCTCTGCTTTTTAATGTGCTGTCTTGGTTGGTCATAACTTTTCTTCTAAGGATTAAGCATCTTTTAATTTCACGGCTACAGTCACCATCTGCAGTGATTTTGGAGCCCCCAAAAATAAAGTCTGTCACTGTTTCCCCAACTATTTGCCATGAAATGATGGGACCAGATGCCATGATCTTCGTCTTCTGAATGTTGAGTTTTAAGCCAACTTTTTCACTCTCCTCTTTCACTTTCATCAAGAGGCTCTTAGAATATTGTTAATGCCCAAATCCTCAATGAAGTTTAATGGCTAACCTGACAAACCATTCACATTAAGCCTTAGGAATAACATCACCAAGCCTTTGATGTAATTTCTGAGAGAGAATACTCAATAATGTAAATACAAAGGAATATAGTATGAGTGGAAAGTACCAACTGATCATAACCAAATTAGAATACATCTATGGTTTGAAATCAATCCCTCGACCACACACAGACACAATTTTATTATTAACACTATCCTCTTTTCTCAGGTAGAATGAAAAGCTTCATTTCCTCTGGTTGAGGTCAACACAGCCTTGTAAAGGACACTGCTGGGGTTTTTTTGTTTTATTTTTAAAATTTTCAAGGTCTGCTAAGAGATGAAGTTATTATGAGATTATTCAGCATTCTGATGATTTAACTCTGAGTTTCAATATGCAACATGTGAAGATCCCAGTATACAGATTAGCTGGTATTTGCACTGCTCTCTGTATGTGTATATATAAAATTTTTAATGTACTCATTATGGATTTAAAACATTAAGATATTAAATTATGAAAGTCATTTCCAAAAGAAAAGCTATTCTGATAAATGTCATAGACATCCTGCTACTTATCAATAAGATATATTTAGGAGGATATAAGTATTGCATTTCTTACATGGAAGAAGTTTGGTGAGTATTTTTAGTGTTATGTTTGATGTTGATACCATTTTTTTTTTTGCCTTTTCATAATTCTTAAATTTTTCTTTTTATTTCTTTCTTTGAAAAAATTTTTTCTGATTTCTAAAGTAATATATTCCAATTATGGAACATTTATAAAATAAAGATTGGAAAGAAGAAGATAATTTCAATGTGCATCATACTTCAGCATTGGTTCATACTTCTTTCTGTATATTTTCAAATAAAGATTTAAAATCATCTCATATCCTGTAGTTACTACTTAAGGAAATATCCTTTTCCTGTGTCAAAAAATACTCTTTGTTATGAATTTAACTACCACATGATATTCCTTCTTATGGATATTTTATAATTTACAAGATATATTTTATTATAAAATGACTTTATTATTTTACTATAAAGTGATCTATGGCAGCATAGATCAGTTTTTGGGGTACAGCCTCTGGTACCAGACTGGCTGGATTTGAATCCTCATTCTACCCTTTTAAAACAAATAATTTTTATTGGAGTATAGTTCCTTCCCCTGGAGTAAGAAATGGCAACCCACTCCGGTATTCTAGCCTGGAAAATTCCGTGGACTGAAGAGCCTGGCAGGCTACAGTCCATAGGGTCACAGAGAGTGGGACCTGACTGAAGCGACGGCACACACACATAGATGCTTTACAATGTGTCAGTTTCCACTGTACAGCAAAGGAAAGCAGCTATATGTTTACATATATCCCCTGTTTGTTTGGTTTTTTAATTTCCTTCCCATTTAGGTCATGACAGAGCAGAGTAGAGTTCCCTGTGGTCTAGAGCAGGTTCTCATTAGTTATCTATTTTTATACAGACAGTCGTACAGAGCGAAGTCAGTCAGAAAGAGAAAAACAAATGTCATATATGAATCCTTATATGTGGATCCTGAAAAAAACTGGTACAGATGATCTTATTTACAAAGCAGAAAGAGTAAGATGTGGAGAACAAACACATGGATACAAATGGGAAAAAGGAGCACGTGGGATGAATCAGGAGATTGGGATTGATCCATATACACTATTTGATAGTATGCATAAAATAGATAACTCATTCTACTCTTTAGCAGCTGAATAACATTGGGCTGGTCACTTACCATCTCTGTTCCTCAATCACTTTACCCATAAAAGGGAATAACAATACTACCTCCCAGAAATGTTGTGAAGGTTACATGAGCTACTGCTGCGAAGTGTCTGGTGAGTGATAAATATCACTGAGCTATTATTACCAGTTGGCCAAAAAGTTCATTCAGGTTTTCCTGTAACAGTGTATGAAAACCTAGAAGGAACTTTTTGGCCAACCAAATATTTTTCAGTATTTCTTATTTTTTTCTTGGTGCTACTATATGGCCAGAGAAGGCAATGGCACCCCACTCCAGTACTCTTGCCTGGAAAATCCCATGGATGGAGGAGCCTGGTAGGCTGCAGTCCATGGAGTTGCTAGGAGTTGGACACAATTGAGCGACTTCACTTTCACTTTTCACTTTCATGCATTGGAGAAGGAAATGGCAACCCACTCCAGTGTTCTTGCCTGGAGAATCCCAGGAACGGGGGAGCCTGGTGGGCTGCCATCTATGGGGTCACACGGAGTCGGATGTGCCTGAAGTGACTTAGCATAGCATACTACATGGCAGTATATCTATGAGTCAAAGAATACATTCTAAACATGATAAATGCATACCACCAAACTGTACCCAAAATGTAATAATTCATGCCCCTCACCAGCACAAGACCTGGGCCTCCCTGGTGGTTCAGTGATAAAGAATCTGCCTGCAATGCAGGAGACCTAGATTTGATCCCGTGGTCAGGAAGATCCCCTGGAGAAGGGAATGGCAACCCACTCCAGTATTCTTGCCCGGAAAAACAGATGAGCCTGGTGGGCTACAGTCCACAGGGTTACAAATGAGTCGGGCATGACTGAGTGGCTAACACACCAGCACAAAACAATATTCCTCTACTACACCCACATTAGCATTGAGTTCTCCCCTTCTTTAAATCTGATTGGGTATTTAAATTGGTAAAATAGTGGCTTTTACCACTCATGACTTATTACCTCTCTGTGGCTTTTACTTCATGGCTTATTAACTTGCATTTCTATGGATATAAATGAGGCAAAATACCAATCATGTATTTTCAGCTATTTTATATCCATGTCTTCATGCTTTTTTTAATCCAGTTCTTAAATTTTTAAGAAATTTGTTACAAAATTTCAATTTGTTGCATAGTTTTCCTTTTCAATCCCTGTTTTGATGTCTTAACGTATGGACAATTTTATATTTATGCATTCAAGTCTATCATTCTTTTGCTTTGTAATTTTTGATTTTTTTTTTTTTTGGTTGAACTATGTGGCACATGGGATCTTATCAATAGTTCCCCAGCCAGGGATCAAACCAGTGCTCCCTCCCAGCCCATCCAAGGCCTTTGCATTGGAAAATGGGGTTCCAGATCCCAGGACAACAGCACCAAAAGGGTGTGGTGTTTCAATAATACACTGAGCTCAGGAACCTGCATCTGAAGGCACAGCCCAGGCATCTATTTGATAACTGCTGTACAGCTGCTGGAGTTCTAAAACCCTGGGAGGCACCTCAGATAAAGGCAAAGGTTTTCAAATTAGGAAAATGTAAGGCAATGGCACCCCACTCCAGTACTCTTGCCTGGGAAATCCCATGGAAGAAGGAGCCTGGTAGGCTATAGTCCATGGGGTCGCTAAGAGTCGGACACGACTGAGTGACTCCATTTTCACTTTTCACTTTCCTGTATTGGAGAAGGAAATGGCAACCCACTCCAGTGTTCTTGCCTGGAGAATCCCAGGGATGGGGGAGCCTGGTGGGCTGCCGTCTATGGGGTCGCACAGAGTCGGACACGACTGACGTGACTTAGCAGCAGCAGCAGCAACAGCAGGAGTGAATCTGGGAATCTGTTACTTAGTAGCTGGATGCCCTTGAGTAAACTACCAAACCTCTCTGCACTCGGGCCCCCTCCTTTTAAGAAGCATGCTTTACCACTGTTTACAATAGCCAGGACGTGGAAACAACCTAAATCCGTCCAGTAATGGATGAACGGATAAAGAAGATGTGGTGCTACACGGAACACTGAAAGGAAGTGAAGTCACTCGGTCGTGTCCGACTATGTGCGACCCCATGGACTGTCGCCTACCAGGCTCCTCCGTCCATGGGATTTTCCAAGCAAGAGTACTGGAGTGGGTTACATGGAATAGTACTCAGCCACTAAAAGGAATGAAATAGGGTTATTTGTAGAGACGTGGATGGACCTAGAGTCTGTCATACAGAATGAAGTAAGTCAGGAAGAGAAAAGCAAGTATCATATATTAACGTATATATGTGGAATCTTGAAAAACAGTTCTGAGGAACCTGTTTCCAAGGCAGGACTACAGACATAGACATAGAGAACTGGCATGTGGACACAGAGGGAGGGAAAGGGAGGATGGGACAAATTGAGATTAGGGTTGACATATATATATATATATGGTACATGTATATATATGTTATATATATAACATATATATATATATGTGTTATCATGTATTAAATAGATACCTAGCGGGAACCTGCTGTACAGCACAGGGAGCTCAGCTCAGAGCTCTGTGATGACCTAGAGGGGGAAGGGGCAGAGAGGCTCAAGAGGGAGGGGATATATGTATACATACAGCTGATTCACTTTATTGTACAGCAGAACCAACACAACATCCTAAAGCAATTACACCCACCCCGCCAAAAAAAAAAAAAAAGAATACGAAGCATACTTCATTTGGCCTGTAGGAGGCTAAATCGAAAACGAAGCATCTAAAAGTTTTCTACACAACGTCAGACACAAGTAACTGCTTGATAAACGAAAACTCTCACTTCCTTTCCCTGTTCTCACCTTTCTAGAAAAAAAAAATTGGGACGGTTTTAGACTCTAAAATTATACTATCAGGGAAAGTTGATGATGGTGAATCACCAATTATTCATGTAAGTATGCACATATACTTAATATTTAAAATTATACGCATAACATATATAATGGAGTTCCTTGACGGCTCAGCGGTAAAGAATCCACCTGCAATCCAGGAGACACATAAAGGCGACTCTGTTCGATCTGTTCTTGCCTGGAGAATTCCATGGACAGAGGAGCCTGGCGGGGCTACAGTCCATAGGGTCGCAAACAGTCAGACACGACTGAGCGACTAACACTTTCATACATCGTCATATTTAACTGATCTTTCAGAAATGCTGCCCCAGAGGCTGGCCGCCCCTTGGCAGCAGAGGGCAGTGGAAGAAGGTGAAGGTGAAAAAGACAGGTCTTTCTTACCTTCAGAAGGGGTCCCGAGGCTAGGGCGGGGGCTTCCTCCACACGGTTCGGTTGGCGGAGGCAGGCGAGAAACAATACCAGCTGCCTTTCTCCCACCTCGAAACAAGAAAGGAACCGCAAGTGCAAACAGAGAAGGTTGAAAAAGAAAAGAAAAGAAAAAGAAAAAAAAAAGGAATGGAAAGTATGAAAACAAAGAGTCTGGCAGAACTCAGCTGCGAGTGGGGTGCTCGCTGCTCCTGTGCCGGGGAACGAGTCCTGGGTCTGGGACACTCCCCGTCCGGGTTTGCTCCGGTCAGGATTCTTCGAGTCTGGCTTCTCCTCCGTGGGGGCGCTCCGGGTCCGGGGTTCTCCCAGTTTGGGGATGCTCCTCCGATGGGGGCGCTTAGAGTCCCGGTGTCCCAGGTTCGGCGCGTTCTGGGTCCTGGGTGTCCCGGTCCGCGGCGCACTGGGAGCGGAGTGCGCGCTCCTCGCCGCGCTCGGGGTACAGGCTCCTGTCGCTGGGCGCCCCGCCCTTGGGTTCCGGGGAGCGGCTCGCTGGAGCCGGGAGCCGAGGGGGCTGAGGAGGCTGCGGCGAGGGGCGGCGCGCCTAGGTCCCCGAAGCTGGCTAGCGGCCCCCGGGGCCAGGAGGGGGCGCGCCGGGGCAGCTGCTACGCACCCTGGGCGCAGCGGGCAGCTTGCACCAGAGTCCCGGAGTCAGTCTTTGGACTGAGAGCATTTGCGCTTTAAGAGAAGGGGCTGGGCCGGCAGGCGGCCCCATGGAGGCAGAAGAGCAGTCCTAACCCGGGGGGCCCGGCTTCCCCGAGGCTAACCAAAGGTGCGGAGGACTTGGTGTTTCAAGCCCTGGGGTCCTGGCTGGGTCCTAAGGCTTTCTGCTAAGCCTGATGGATGGGCGTTCCCTCTTGGGAAGTAAAAGAGAAGCACAGGGGTGTTAAATTGAAATTTTAAAAGGGTTAGAAGAAAAGGAGGTGTGTTTGTAAGTTTTTATGGTGTGGTGAGAGAAATGGAACATTTCCTGCCGTATCAGTAAATAAGGATGTCACAGATATCCACGATTTCAGCCCTCCAATGTGAGCCCTAAGGTCACTCTGGAAGGAAAGAATACCTGCCATCTAGCTGTCAGCAGAATGTAGCCGCTCCCTAAGGTGAAGCTTGAGGCACTTCAGGACGTGCAAATACAGGATATGACCCCCAGACAGATGAGATGCACCTCAAAGGAATGATTTCAGTGAGCCCAGACTCTTGAATCTTCCCACACATAGAAATGAGCTAAATTCCTTAACCTGAAGCATCTGGTTTCTTTAATTAACAGTAATCCTTTGATGTTTCCAACTACCTGCCTTTGGTTGCAAAACTCCTAAATAGTCTAGCTCCTCCCATCACTTCCTCACAGCAGTTTCTCAGAACTATCTGAAATGCTATCTCCGGGATGCAGTCCTTATTTTGCCCCCAATACAACTTTAACTCTCAACTCCCACATTGTGCATTTTTTAAAAAATCAGCAGATGGAACTCAGGATGTATTTTTAGACTGGCCTGTGATTGTATCTTTCAAACAAAAATGAGAAATGAAACCCATAGCAGAGGTTAAAGGGCTCAAAGAGAGTGATTTTCATTCTTTTTATCCAATCAAAGTCATTCATCTAATAAAAGAGAAAAACCATAGGATTTCTCAATAAATGCAATTAAAAAGCAACTGGCAATATTCAATACTGTTTCTTGATTAATAACACTAGGGAAATTGGGAACAGAAGGGACCATTCTTATGAATAGGTGCTGATGAAGAACACCTATAAGAAAGCTACATGTAACTACATAATTAATGGTGAAACGCTTGGCATTTTCCTAAGATGGGGAACAAGATAAAGATGTCAGCTCTCATCTAGGACAAATATTTTGTAATTAGTAAAGAAATAAAAGTAAAAGGCATAAAGATTGGAAAGGAAAAAATAAAACTACTGGTTTTGGCAGAGGGCATAATTTTATGTTGATCACCCTTTGAAATCTACAAGAAAAGCCTGTTGGAAAAAATTAATGAATTTATCAAGATCACAAAACACAAGGTGAATATATAGAAATTGACTGTGTAGTGGGAATTCCTAATAATGTACTTTCACAGCTTTGAGAAATTTCACAGAAATAGCACCTGGAAAAATAGCATATATTAAGAAACTATGGTAATGATTATCTTTTATGTTTTCCTTAAGAATAATCTCCTTGTTACAACCCCAAGGCCAGACCCAGAAGGGAGTATGACTGGGATCATAAAAGCATGGATCTTGGAAAGCTAGTCAGTGTCAGGCACTAACACTGCCTACATACTTGCTAATTGTTCCCAAGACTAGCCCAGAAGGGAAAGGCTTGGGGTAAACACAAGGAGATCTGGACTTTGTCAGTGTAGTCCATGACATTTAGGAGTACGTTATTAATACAGCATGTGTCTTGAGAAAGATTAAGATCTGAGAAAATCTTGTAGTCTGCAATTAGGAATAAAAACTGGACTCAGAGTGGACTCTGCACCTCAGTTCAATAGAGGCTGCAGATCTGCTGACCCATTGCACCAGATTTCATGTTCTGTCTTCATCCTCATCGCTTGCTACCAGACCATCAGTGCAACAGATTGCAATTCCATATACTAAAAATGGAAATTTGGAAAATGAACTTTGCTAGAAAGATACCACTTACAAAAACATAAAAAAAAATCAAATACCAAAGGATATTTTTTTTTCAAAGATATGCAAGATATCTACTATGAAATATATAAAATACTGCTAGGAGACAGGAAATACCCCAGTGAATGGGGAGCTAGACCCATGTCTATGAATGGGAGACTCATTGTTAAGATATCTACTCTCCACAAACTACAGAATTTATAGAGTCTGTATATTCAGTCATAGGAGGAGTTTTCAAAAAAACTGAAACACATTCTAAAAATCATATGAAAATGCAAACCATCTAGAATAGTCAGGACAATCTCACAGAACAGAGAGGAATCAAACCAACTTGAAGGTTTACAAGGCAATAGTAATCTTGGTAGTGTGATATTAACATGAGCATATACGTGGAAAATAAAAGAACAGATCCATACATATATAGTCTGGGCTTCCCTTGTGGTTCAGCTGGTTAAGAGTCTGCCTGCAATGGGGGAGACCTGGGTTTGATCCCTGGGTTGGAAAGATCCCCTGAAGAAGGGAAAGCCTACCCACTCCAGTATTCTGGCCCGGAGAATTCCATGGACTTGTATAGTCCATGGGGTCACAAAGAGTCAGACATGACTGAGCAACTTTCACTTTCACATATATAGTCTATAGCTATTTAACCAAGATACCATGTCAGTTCAGTAGGGAATGAAAAGTATTTCACAAATGTTGCTGAAGTAATTGGGTATCCCTATGGGGGGATATTTCTACATACAAATATTAACTTACAATAGACCATAGACTTAAACATAAAAGCTGGAATCATATACAGTTCATAACAGTACATAAGACAAATTCTCCATGACCTTGGGATAAGCAAAAAAAAAAAAATTTAGGACACAGAAAATGAACACATGTTATCCATGTAACAAAAATTGATAAGTTGGGCATAATCAAAATTTTAAATGTCTGCTAATCAATAGGTGATTTTAAAAATGAATAGGTAAACCTGGAAAAATTCTTACTTTACTTCTCTCTGAAAAGGAACTGCCCCTCCCAAAGAGACTAGTAAGGTGAGAATTATCAGCAGACATCTGAAACTTTGATGACATCCAATTTTTCAGTTTCTTTTATTATGGAGCTAGGGAAGAGATTATTTTCAATTCCCTGTTATGATAGCCCATGTATTTGCTATAGAAAGATTCCAGATTTGGCTTTATGCTTTCAAGTAGTTAATGCAAAGAAGGAAATAAAATCAGTTCCAAAATATCCTGTGTTCATGAATCAGAAAAGCCTCTGTCCTTCCAGGTGGTAGTGAATCTGGAGAGAATTCACTCTTCAGAGCACTGGTCCCCAACTCTGTTGGCACCAAGGACTGGTTTCATGAAAAACAGTTTTTCCATGGCCGGGGGTGGGGGGTGGGGGTGGGGGGGATGGTTTAGGATGATTCAAGCGCATTGCATTTCTCGTGCACTTGATTTATATTATTATTACATCAGCTCCACCACAGAGCATCAGGCATTAGATCCCAGAGATTGGGGACCTCTGCTTAAGAGGACATAGAATGAAATCCACATTGCAAGAACATGTCTTAACAAGTTGTCACTATTTCATGAACTCTTACTCTGGTCTAAATACTTCTATTTCTCATTTGATTAGCACAGAAATACAAGGAGTTTTGGTATGATTATTCTCATTTCTTTCATATGAAATAAATTTTAGAATCAAAACCAACAAATATAATGACAACTGGATAATTGAGTAAGGTACACCAACAAAATCGGCAATATTGAGATGATAAAAATTAAGCATCTGGTTGAATAAACTTGAACATGTTCTGGCAGAGTGAGGAAGATTTAATACGAGTGTTCCGCTAGAGATGATCTGAGTATTCTTTAAGATTACATGAAAATTTAATTCTAAAACTTTCAAAATATGTTCAAATTATGTAATATAGACAAGGGATAAAGAGACAGAGAATGAGAGAGTGAGAGAGAGGAAGAGTATAGCTGCTGCTGCTGCTAAGTCACTTCACGACCCCATAGACTGCAGCCCACCAAGCTCCCCCGTCCCTGGGATTCTCCAGACAAGAACACTGGAGTGGGTTGCCATTTCCTTCTCCAATGCATGAAAGTGAAACGAGAAAGTGAAGTCGCCCAGTCGTGCCCGACTCTAGCGACCCCATGGGCTGCAGCCCACCAGGCTCCTGTAGCTAGAAGATGCTAAACCACAATGGAGAAGGACTAGCCAAGGGAGATGGAATGTGAGGTTAAGAGTCAGGGAGCTTGAGGCTGAAAATCCCTGGGCATTTTGCACGCACCCGGAATCAGGGAAACGGAAGTAAAGTTAGAGCATGAAGCCTGAGGTCTGAAATCCCTCTGCTATAGTCCTATTTCTGGAGCTCAGTGTCTGGTACAGCAGCGTGACCCAGTTAGGAAAAATACGGCTCCACAACACGGGATGCATTCGCCATCAAAGCAACCACTGCTACCCCTGGGCACTCAAGGATGCCAAGCTTGGAGTTTTCCTGGGGAGTCGGCTTGGCACCTGTGGCATGTGGTACCTTACGTGTTTCCAGAACTTGGAATTCAGGGACCGCTTGTTGGCCACGTGGTCCTCCCTCCACTTGATGGTCCCCTGCACTTTGATGAGATGCTTAAGGGAGTCCTGGAGCTCCTCAAACTGCAGGCCGCCAGGCGGGCACAGAGCCTCCATTTCAATGAGGATGGCCTTGGAGTCCTGCTGAATGAGGGCGCTGTGCAAGGCGATCTCCCGCTCATAGGTGAACTCCTTGCTGTGCACGATCTCGGGAGTGAGGATGAAGAGGTGCCGCCTGCTCATCCTGATGCTGCTTTCCACTGCGCTGGCTACATCTAGTGATAAAAGACACGGCGGAGGAGGTAAGAACCCGCACACAGCTGTCACCGCGCGAGTGCCAAGCCCTCTCCTCTCCCAGGCAGAGCAGTCGAGAGTTCTTTAGATCAAGGGGAGCCTACAGTTACATAGCAGGAGACTTGGAATTCAGGTTCATTGTCCACACGTTGCGGCTTCCCTGGTAGCCCAACCTGTGAAGAACCCGTCTGCAATTCGGGAGACCTCGGTTCAATCCTGATTCGGGAAGATCTCCTGGAGAAGGGAACAACTACCCACTCCAGTATTCTTGCCTGGAGAATTCCATGGACAGAGGAATTATCTACACATTATCTTCCTAGAATATTAGTTTACATACTGCAAAAGGACTTAGAATTGTTAAAATTTTTAAAATTTTAATTGGAGGAAAATTGCTTTATAATGTTGTGTTAGTTTCTGCTGTACAACATGAATCACCCATCAGTTCAGTTCAGTCGCTCAGTCGTGTCCGACTCTGTGACCCCATGAATCACAGCACGCCAGGCCTCCCTGTCCATCACCATCTCCCAGAGTTCACTCAGACTCATGTCCATCGAGTTGGTGATGCCATCCGGCCATCTCATCCTCTGTCGTCCCCTTCTCCTCTTGCCCCCAATCCCTCCCAGCATCAGAGTCTTTTCCAATGAGTCAACCCTTCGCATGAGGTGGCCAAAGTACTGGAGTTTCAGCTTTAGCATCATTCCTTCCAAAGAAATCCCAGGGCTGATCTCCTTCAGAATGGACTGGTTGGATCTCCTTGCAGTCCAAGGGACTCTCAAGAGTCTTCTCCAACACCACAGTTCAAAAGCATCAATTCTTTGGTGCTCAGCTTTCTTCACAGTCCTACTCTCACATCCATACATGACCACTGGAAAAACCATAGCCTTGACTAGACAGACCTTTGTTGGCAAAGTAATGTCTCTGCTTTTCAATATTCTATCTAGGTTGGTCATAACTTTTCTTCCAAGGAGTAAGCATCTTTTAATTTCATGGCTGCAGTCACCATCTGCAGTGATTTTGGAGCCCCAAAAAATAAAGTCTGACACTGTTTCCACTGTTTCCCCATCTATTTCCCATGAAGTGATGGGACCAGATGCCATGATCTTCGTTTTCTGAATGTTGAGCTTTAAGCCAACTTTCTCACTCTCCTCTTTCACTTTCATCAAAAGGCTTTTTAGTTCCTCTTCACTTTCTGCCATAAGGGTGGTGTCATCTGCATATCTGAGCCATTAGTATACACATATCCCGTCTGTCTTGACTTACCTGGTGGCTCAGACGGTAAAGCGTCTGCCTACAATGTGGAGACCTGGGTTTGATTTCTGGGTGGGGAAGATCCTCTGGAGAAGGAAATGGCATCCCACTCCAGTACTCTTGCCTGGAAAATCCCATGGGAGGAGCCTGGTAGGCTACAGTCCATGGGGTCACTAAGAGTCAGACACAACTGAGTAACTTTACCTCACTTACTTTATCCATCTTGAGCTTCCCTCCCACCCCTGCTTCATCCCACTCTCTAGGTCATCACAGGGCACCCAACTGAGTCCCCCGTGCTGTGTACAGCAGCTTCCCACCAGCGACCTATTTTATACATTGTAATGTATATACTTCCGTGCTACTCTCACTCTGACTTAGAATTTTAACTCTCTTGTTGAAGAGCGCAAACTCAGGAACCTTTGCTTCTCTGAACTGACTCAAGTCTCTAGGAAGTCTTGGATCCACTTTGCTCACCCCCACCCCCCCAACCCCCAGTAGTCTCTTTTTTAGAAGCTAATTTGATTGAAACTAGGAAAATTTTAAGGAAGATGAGATCCGTTTGTCAAGTCACTGTTTATGGACCATCAACTCTACGGTGATTTCCCTTAACTTCTGGGTGGACTGAAAACATGTAAAACATGCAGCTGTCAAAGCAAGAGGGAAGAGAGTGATGAAGGAAGCACATCCATGAAAAAAAAAAAAAAAGTCCAGAGATTCTTAGAGAGCAGGAGCCAAAGACTGCCAGTCCACAGGGTTGGAAGCAGGAAATCAGTGTCGAATGGTGCCAGCCAGAGCCCTTGTGTCAGTAGATCCTAACAGAAATCTCAGAATACTTGAAAGCACGGAGAAGAGAGAGTTTAATGAAAGGACAGCTTATAAAAGATGTGGGCGGAGCCAAGGGAAATCAATGAGAGATGCTCAGACCTCCACAACTGGTAACATCAGAGAGTGACAGTCACCCTCCAGGTGTGAAGGGTGGGAACGGTTATGGAGCCCAAGCTGTGTACCTGGAGGACCAGCCAACAGCAGCTAGTGCTCAGCAGGGAGAAGCACAGCTACCTAGGCTACCCCACCCGGAGGGGACCAGGGATACACCCTGCCCTCTGAGCCCCTGCCTGTGCCTCCTGTTGGCCTAGCCTGGTGTGAAGCAGATGATGCCTTCCATAAAGATCAGTCATCAGGCCACTGGATGGAGTAGGGGGTGCAGAGTGGGCTTGAAAGAGCCGATGGCGGGTAACCGTCATGAGAAGAAATGCACTGCATGGCCCAGTTATGAAATCATTCTAAGGAAAAAGTGAATTTTGGTGCTGGTTTTTAATTTATTTTAGTTGAGGTGAGATCAGAGGACATGGACTTCCCAGGTGGTGCTAGTGGTAAAGAATCTGCCTGCCAATGCAGGAAACAGAGACGTGGGTTCCATCCCTGGTCAGGAAGATCCCCTGGAGAAGGGAACGGCAACCCACTCCAGTATTCTTGCCTGGAGAATTCCATGGACAGAGGAGCCTGGAGGGCTACAGTCCATGGGGTCCACAAATAGCCAGTGGGGAGAGCTGGAGGAAGAAGGGCACCTCGGGAGAGATGTGGGTTACATCCTCCTGAATTGTATACTCTACAGTTCTCGCAAGCTGGTACTAGGCCATTAACAGTACCTGAATATTTCAGGATGAATCAGATTCACCTGTGATGTGTTCATTTCTTTTTAAAAATTTTTATTTATTTACTTCAATTGGAGGCTAATTACTTTACGATATTGTGGTGGGTTTTGCCATACATTGACATGGATCAGCCATGGGTGTATCCACCATGTGTCCCCCATTCTGAACCCCACTCCCACCTCCCTCCCTCTCCGTTCCCTCTGGGTTGTCCCAGTGCACTGGCTTTGGGTGCCCTGTTTCATGCATCGAACTTGGACTGGTGATCTAGTTCACATATGGCAATATACATGTTTCAGTGCTGTTCTCTCAAATCATCCCACCCTCGCCTTCTCCCACAGAGTCCAAAAGTCTGTTCTTTAGATCAGTGTCTCTTTTGCTGTCTCGCATATAGGCATTTGAATCCCTTTTTGGTAGGAATGCCAGTTGAAACTCACAGTCTATGAAACATACCCTGCCTGGTTCATGTTCCAAATGCTTCCTGGTCCCTGAGGAATTCGAGAAGCATTAGAAGGAGGGTTTCCAAAGTGTCTTCATTCAGGACCCTGTCCACCTGGGGGTAGCTACAGGAAAGAGGAAATTAACACATCCCCTCCCTGAGGCTGGCCATTCTAAATCAAGTGGTACTCCTTGCCCGCCCCCCCCCCCAAAAAAAGAGGGTCCCTAAGGTAGTACTTGACATAAATATGGAGAGAAAGAAGAAACACTACTGAAATGCTAGAGTTGTGACCCAGCTGTCAAAAGCATGTGAAATTGACGAGGAGTATTAAGAAACAGAAGACAATTCCATCTGTTCTTGTGAGGACATACATTTGCAAATGTTTCTTCAGTGTCAGGAAAATTATAAAAACTTTGAGTCCTTTCAAATGTGTTAGCCAGTGCCTCTGGATAGGAGAGTGTAGTTCTTTGGATGGTAAGTCTTCTCTCAGATCTAGACAGACTTCAGAGATGTCAGTTCTCCTAGTGGCGGATCTGGGCAGGTGGATGTGCTCAGTTGCTCAGTCATGTCCCACTCTTTGTGACCCCAAGAACTGTAGCCCACCAGGCTCCTCTGTCCATGGGATTTCCCAGGCAAGAATACTGGAGTGGGCTGCCTTTCCCTCTTTCAGGGGATCTTCCCGACTCAGATCGAACTTGTGTCTCCTGTATCTCCTGCATTGGCAGGTAGACTCTTTACCACTGCGCCACCAGGGAAGCCGGAAGTAGGGGCTGGGCCCTGCCAGATCCACAAACAAGGATGTCTTACCCTGTCTTCACATCACTGCCACTCCTGTGAAGACCTCAGGATCAGAGTGGTGATGGGGAGAGGGGAAGAAAAGAAGAAGTACTTCCTTCTTCTGGAGAAATATTTAAAAGTTCTGGTCCTAAGACCTGGAATAATGATTGCAACTCCTGATCCAAGAGCTCATCACTTAGCTTTCTAAGGAATGAGAGTTTCTGTCCCTGATGGTTGTGGATAAGTTTACCTTGTCCAGGAAGCAGGTCTCTCCCATAGATGCATAAGTTGTAACCACATTTATTTTCAAGAACGTCGGGCAGAATCTGGTGAACAAAGTACTCCACAGAGCTGGCCCCCTCTGGACTGTTTTTGCAGCTTCGTGGATAGATCACATAAGCATCATAGATCTTCCCATCTGAACATGAGAACAAGGAACACAACATTATTAACTGGTCCTTAAAAAATTCTCATTTTACTCCTGATAGACATTTCTCGGGGAGAGTTTTAGGATTATTGGTGAATATACCACAGCCCCTCAAATACTCTAGAATCTGGAGAGGATGACAACAATCTACCATCCCCAAAATGTCATCAGAAAGTGACTTCCCAGGTGGCACAGTGGTAAAGGATAAACCTGCCAATGGAGGAGACGCAAGAGACTCGGGTTCGGTCCCTGGATTGGGAAGACGCCCTGGAGCAGGAAGTGACAATTCACTCCAGTATTTTTCCCTGGGAAATCCCATGGACAGTGGAGCCTGGCGGGCTACAGTCCATGGGGTCACAAAGAGTCAGACACGACTCAGCACACTCAGTCATCAGGAAACCAGTC
Organism: Bos taurus; assembly: GCF_002263795.3. Lineage (NCBI taxonomy): Eukaryota > Metazoa > Chordata > Mammalia > Artiodactyla > Bovidae > Bos > Bos taurus. Next base: position 7,147,708 of record NC_037338.1, on the reverse strand, counting down.
TTGGTCCCACATTCTCCTTTTTACTGTCTTAGACTTGAACTGAGTTCAAGCTGAACTTGAACAGAGTTCAGGTTGTTCAGACTGAACACAGACAAGTGCCTGACCAGTTTAGTTCAAACCATATTGTCCTGTTTGATTAATAATATATTAATAAGTATTTATAGTCACAGATAAGGGATTTTTTTGCTGTGCCAGGCAAATCTAAGTTTTAGTTTTTCTTTTCCCCATGGGGAAGTGAAAATGCTAAAAGGTAGTTCATGGTGGCAAGGGAGGAGAAATGTTTAAGGGGTCTGAATTTCTCACAAATCAAACAATTAGCTCTAGTTGAGTGACTCTATGGAAAATCTAAATTTTATCTGCCTCCAAATGAAAGAACGGTGTTCATATTTAGCAGGTATAACTGCTTCCTTTCATGTGTATACATATGTAGGGAGGTAAGACTCTTTATGGAACAGGGTTTCTGGTAAAAATACACCTACAATCTGATGGACCTTTCTAACATGTTCACCTCTGGAAAAGAACAATTTTGTAAATGTTTGACTTCCGTAAAGTTTTACCAGTACATATTTCCCCAAATGCCCTTTCTGGGCTGGGAGCAGATTCTGTTATTGAGGAATTAGTAAGAACAGCAGTTCTACTGGGGAGAAAATTGGGGCTGTTTAGGTGAATTTCAGAACCATAAGGAATGACCAGACAGGATGAAGAGTGTCCTCTGAGTACTCACAAAGATTTATTGATAATACGCTAATAATAAGCAAAAGAAAATCTAAGTTTAGTAGCATAACTATTAAGAGATTATTAGATACGCAAACAACAGCCATTATAGAACCTTTTCCATTAAAGAAAATTTGAAACTTGCCACTTACCATTCCTAGTTTTGGAAGGTCTAACTATGTCTCTCCAGAACAGAATAATCTCAATCCAGAACACTTTTAGAATTATCACCAAGGCATTGATTAGTAATAATAATAGGGTAAATCCTGCAAGCATGTAGTAGGTACTTTGTTGATCCACTATTCAAAAGATGGGGGAGGAGAAAATGATTATTATTATTTCTAAAACAGGAGAAAATAAAAACACACGTGGGTACTGGCATCCATTGGGAGGACAAGAGATTCACACAAGGACTGCCTACATGGAATTCTCATGGCTGTTTCAAGAATCAGTAAATTAATGGTTATTGAGCTTCCATTCTGTGCAAGGCACCAGGCTAGGCATTGTAGGGGATTTTCAAAGCATAAGAGATACAGCTGTTGTTCTCGCTCAGTCATGTCTGACTCTACGCCCCCATGGACTGCAGCATGCCAGGCTTGTCTGTCCTTCCCCATCTCCTGGAGTTTGCTCAAACTCATGTCCATTGAATCAGTGATCCCACCCAGCCATCTCATCCTCTGTCGTCCCCTTCTTCTCCTGCCTTCAGTCTTCCCCAGCATCAGGGTCTTTTCAATATAAAACATGTAGAGACACGTGTAAACTTAGCTAAGACAGAAAGTGAAAGACTCAGTTTTAGCTAACAGAGGTTTTAGGAAGGCGTGCCCACAGTCTACTGGACTAGCAGTTGGAGACTTCCTGCAGAATGAGGTCCCTGGAGGTCTCCAAGTAAGACTCGGAGAGTTTCAAAGGAAGAAATGCATTCCTGGCATGCAAGGATGCTGTGATTCCAAGGGCAGAGATGGGAGTGTGTTTTCTGAGGAAGACAGATAATCTAATTCGGGGAATTGCTGGAATACATGATTGGAAAGCTGGATCCAGGCCTAGGTTCTGATCAGACTGGAGCGTCCAGCAAAAGCATTTTGTCTCTATTCTGGTTGTGGGAACCACTGAAGAGTGTTGAGTGGTTCCTTAACAATAAAGGTGGTTTTCAAGCAAGATTAGTCTGATGGTATGGAAGTTTTGTTTCCGTGGCCAATAGATCCTCGGAGTAGAATGAGAGGGAAGTTTCTGCAGTATGGGAGGGGCCAGATCCGTGTAATAAGGAGAAAAGAGTGGACAAGCTTGGCATTGGTGGCATTAGGGAGAAATAATCAGCAGGTCTTAGAGACTTACCACATCTGGGGTTGGTGAAAGCAACGGGAGAAACAAGAACTTTGTAACTCTCTAATGAGTGTTTGATAAAGTCAAATTACTGGGTTTTAGGTCCTAAATCGGAGAAGGCAATGGCACCCCACTCCAGTACTTTTGCCTGGAAAATCCCATGGATGGAGGAGCCTGGTGGGCTGTAGTCCATGGGTCGCTAGAGTCGGACACAACTGAGCGACTTCACTTTCACTTTTCACTTTCCTGCATTGGAGAAGGAAATGGCAACCCACTCCAGTGTTCTTGCTTGGAGAATCCCAGGGATGGGGAAGCCTGGTGGGCTGCCGTCTATGGGGTTGCACAGAGTCGGACAGGACTGAAGCGACTTAGCAGCAGTAGCAGCAGCAGCAGGTCCTAAACACATCATTATTTCCCTTTTGTTGAACATTTTTTAGCCACTGCTGCACTTTTACCCTTACTTGTTGCTTCACAACATATATATGCAAGACGGTCCCCATCTGGACTGTATCAGATACATACAAACTGAATGTAAGGACTGTGCTCATCAATAGTAATTTTGGCTGTTGTAAGTCTACTTCTCTCTTTAAAATAGTTAACCATCCTATCTTACAAATAGTCCCACTTAAAGATAAATTTGAGGAGACTCAAATGAGATTTGGCTGGATAATTCCCTTTTCATTTGCATCTGATCTCAAGACATAGGCTCCCAGTTTTGCAAAGAAAATCACTGGTCCAGATTTGCAAACTCTTTCATTAGTTCATCAGCTCCCTGACTATCTAGCAGTATGAAATCAAGAATTACCAAGGTGGGGAATTCCCTGACACTCCAGTGGCTAGGACTCTGCATGTCCACTTCAGGGGGCACAGGTTTGATTCCTGGTCAGGGAATTAAGATCCCACATGCCTAATGGCACAACCAAATAAAAAAAAATGTAAAAATAATGACCAAAGTGAGCTGATTCAAAACTGAAAATTGGCCGTGGGCCTGGTGTCTGTGTTGTCATCAGTTTAAATGATAAATATTCCCTAAGTAAATTTTTTCAACATGATTCCTCTCCAGGTCACTTTTTCTAAAAATAATATTTGGACAAGCGCTGGGAATTCCAATTTCTTGCACAATATTTATACATGTGACTGGTTTACAAGCAGAGAGAAGTTAATTGAAGACATTTAGAGAAGTTGAAGTTCAGTATCTTCCTAAATGTTACTTTACAAATGCATAAATAATCCTTAAATGTGATGCCTAACACTGAATATTTTCTGTAAGTGTTTATAAACAGGAAAAGCTGTGTCTGAATCGTGGCTCGTAAAACTGCACAATTAGTCAACCTCTCTTTGTTTCAATTTCCTCATTTATAAAAGTAGACAATAGTAATAATAACTGCATTATGGATTTTTGATAAAACAAATGAAAAATTGTATGAAAAATAATGACTGGTCCTCATATTTAGAGAACAATGAATAAATGTTTATTATTATTAGTATTCCCTGATGGGTCAGACAGTAAAAAATCTGCTTGCAATGTAGGAAACCTGGATCGATCCCTGGATTGAGAAGATCCCCTGGAGAAGGGAATGGCAACCCACTCCAGGATTCTTGCCTGGAGAATGCTATGGACAAAGGAGCCTGGCGGGCTACAGTCCTTGGGGTCACAAAGAGTTGGACACAACTGAATGCACGCATTATTATTATTAATAGTAGTAGTATCAAATGTTGAATATTTAATCATATGGGGACATAGGCTTTTTAAGTTTTCATTTTTAAAATTCAGGACAGTGTGTAATTTCTTTTACTGTATGATTAGAAACAAAGGAATTGATTATGACCATTAAAAGCAGTTGCAACAATTTTTGTTTAATTTACACAGTTGTTGAGACAGTATAATCGTGTTGATTTGAAGAAAAGCAGGTGAAAGTCAGCATATAAAGATGAATTAGAAGAAACAAAATCACATGTATGCAGAACATGAGAACAATTCCAGCTGGGAGCTCTGTGATGACCTAGAGGGGTGGGATGGGGGCGGGGATGGGAGAGAGATCCAAGGTGGGAGATATATGTATGCACATAGCTGATTCACTTGGTCGAACAGCAGAAACGAACACAAAAAAAGCAATTACATTCCAATCAAAAAAAAAAAAAAGAAAGAAAACAATTCCAATACACAGGAACCTAGAGAACATTCATAAAACGACAATGTGAGCACAGACAGCAGTGGGATAAGGACACCGTGGCAGAGTTGGGGTCGGGTGGCTTTCCCGTTCCTGTGGGGTCTTCTGTGCCCACCAACACCACAAATGTCAGCATAAAATGACATCTCATCAGGGTCAACACATCCTGAGATGACATGGATATATATATGTATATATAACTAGCAGAATCCTGACAACCCATGGAGCATGATAGCATTTAAAATCATCTGCAGTAGTCATGGCTCCATTGTTTTACAAAAACTTACAAATCAGTGGTTCATGTTGAATTCAAACAAGAAAAATCCCAAGGACCACTTCAGGCAAAGACTAAATAACCCTATCAAATTAGTTAAATTTTCCCATCTCTCCCAATCAAGTTGTGCTGCTGTGGGTTTATCCAAATTAATCTGGACTGTACCTCGCTTGGACTTCCCTGGTGTCTCAGATGGTAAAGAATCCACCTGCAATGCGGGAGACCTGGGTTCGGTCCCTGAGTTGGGAAGATCCCTTGGAGGAGGGCATGGCAACCCACTCTAGTGTTCTTGCCTGGAGAATTCCCATGGACAGAGGAGCCTGGCGGAGCTACAGTCCATGGGGTCACAAAGAGTCCGACACAACTGAGCGCCTAAGCACAGCACAGTACCCCACTTACCGGTATAAACTGAGAGTTGAACTCTCCCTGTGACTATATGACAAACACATTAAATAATTTCTACATCATCACACATGGAGTAACAAGAAAAGATATCAGAATTTTCCCTGCACCCTTTGTTACACTGGACTAAATGCTTCATCTAACCAGGGGAGTGTCTTTACTTGGATGTGCAAACAAGTGAGAGAATCGACAGGTGCTCAGGAAGGACGTGTTTGTGAAACTATTTTTTGCTGCCATCATTGTGCACAGTCGTACACGGAGGGAGTGGAAGAAAGGTGCACTCACTCCCAGGGAGAAGGAGTGTGTCCTTACTGACTGGTTTAACAGTGTCTGAGTGTGCTGATCATAAAAAGCACGGTGCCAGTTCAATCGCTTCCTTTCTGTCTTGAATTCTGTCTCTCTCCACAATATATATCTGTCTCTATATACAATGTGTATATGTGTAATGCCTACACCCAGGACAAATCTTTTCTCCTCCTGCCTTCTTTAATTTGTGAGATGGAGCATTTTGTTGTCTTGATGGATTTTCCTGCAACCGCACGCCAACACACTGTTCTCTAAGAATATGATTTCAGCTTACAGTTGATACAGCAAACTCCAGTGACTGGAGTCTCAGAAACACGCCTTACTTGGATTTTTCCTCCTTAGTGTTACAGTGTGCGTGATGAAGCCGTGGAAATTCATGGCCAGACAGTCGTACTTCGATGTCAAATCCTCTTCTTTTACATCCTCGATTTTTAAAACGGTGTTTCGGCAAGTCAGCTCATCGCTAGGATTAAAAGGCAGTCTGTTACTTTCAGCGCTCACTGTACAGTTGCAAACCATGTGGGAAGGTAGGGGCTGCTTTAACTGCCATTTAAAAATACCTTTGCGTTTGCTCCTGCACCACTTGTATTCTCGTTTCACCAAAGTTCTTGACCTCACTTCCGTTCACCCGCCAGAAGGCCTCAGCCATGACCTGAGGGCCTTTCCCAAAGCAAGCCAAGCACGTTATGTTTATTGGTTTTCCTAGATAAGAAGGAAAGAAACTCATCCATAAAATTCTGTTCAGATGGGATTTAATTTAATGTGAAAAAAATTCACTGAACATCCTCTGTGTGCCACGAAAGAAAAGTGAAATTGTTACTCAGTCACATCTGACTCTTTTTGACCCCATGGACTGCAGCCTGCCAAGCTGCTCTGTCCAAGGAACTTTCCAGGCAAGAATACTGGAGTGAGCTGCCACTCCCTTCTCCAGGGATCTTCCTGACCCGGGAAGCCAGTCCTCATGTCCTGCACTGCAGGCAGATGCATGGCTATAAATGTATCCCCGTTTCCCTTCCTCATCGGCAGCACCTTCTTCTTTCTCTGCCCTCCCTTCGCCTCCTCCTCTCCTCTCCCAGCTTCTTCATTTCACTCACAGGTCAGGGTAAAGGTCAGCCCCCTCCCCCCTCTCCTTTCTCCCCTGCTCTGCAGCAGAAACTAAAGAGGTTTCACCAATGCCACATTATAATCTAAGATTTCCCTTTACTATACATTGAAATTTATTTTTTTTTAATTGGAGTATAGCTGTTTAAAAAAAAATGGGATATAGTTGTTTGGGGTTTCCCAGGTGGCTCAGTGGTAAAGAATCCTCCTGCCAATGCAGGAGACACAGGTTCGACCCCTGGGTTGGGAAGATCCCCTGGTAAAGGGAATGGCAACCCACTCCACTATTCTTGCCTAGGAGATCCCATGGACAGAGGAGCCTGGCAGGCTACAGTTCACGGGGTTGAAAAGAGTGGGACACGACTGAGCGACTGAGCACACAGAGTTGCTTTACAATGTTGTGTTCCTGCTGTGCAACAACACGGATCAGCTATATGTACACACATATGCCCTCTCTGTCGGACATCCATCCCACCCCACTCCACCCCCCTCCATCCCAATCTTCTAGGTCGTCACAGAGCACCACGCTGAGCTCCCTTCCCTGTACAGCAGGTTCCCACTAGCCATCTGTCTCACACGGCAGTGTATATATGTCAGTCCCAATCTCCCAGTTCATTCCACCACTCCCACCATTTCCACACATCCATTCTGTACATCTGCGTCTCTATTCCTGCTCTGAAATAGGTTCACCTGCCCCATTTGTCTAGATTCCACATATATACATTAATATACAATATTTGTTTTTCTCTTTCTGACTTTTTTCACTCACTGTGGGGACTATTACTCAGCCATAAAAAGGAATGAAATTGGGTCATTTGCAATTTCTTTTTAATGGCTGTCTTCCACTCCTTTCTCATCCTACCAAATACCCCTCCTCTCCCTGTTATTACCTTTGTAGGTAAAACCATTTCACCTGACTCAGCTACAATTCCACGATTTCTAACTATTCCACTATTTCTAATCTTCTGACAAGAGCCTCTCTACTCTCCCTCCTGTTAATCTGAGACTTCCTCCTTCAGAGGAAAGACTTAAGGGCTGTTTCCTGCCTTAGGACAGTGCATTCAGCTGTCCCCTACTGAGTTCGTAATTCCTGGGTCAAGAATTAGGCATCCAGGGACTTCCCTGGTGGTCCAGTGGTTAAGAATTGTCCTTCCAATGCAGGGGGTGTGAGGTGAATCCCTGTTTGGGAAGCTAAAAGATCCCATATGCCTCACAGCCGTAAAGCCAAGATGTAAGACAGAAGCAATACTGTAACAAATTCAGGAAAGACTTTAAAAATACAAAAAAAAAACAAACAAGAGGCATCTGAAGAGAGAAAAGGAGTTTAGAGTCTCCCAGGAGATGACAACGGTATAAACACACAATTGGAACACAAGGTACTCTAGCGTTCTAATAGAAAGGTGGGGCTTCCCAGGTGCCTAGTGGTAAAGAACCTGCCTGCCAGTGCAGATGTAAGAGATGTGGGTTGCAAGTTGGATCCCTGGGTTGGGAAGATTCCCTGGAGGAAGCATGGCAACCCACTCCAGTATTCTTGCCTGGAAAATCCCATGGAGAGAGGAGCCTGGCAGGCTACAGTCCATAGCGTCGCAAAGAGTGGGACATGACTGCAGTGACTTAGCACACAGCACACACTGATCCGTCTAAGCCTAACCATCCATAAACATTAAGTGGGACAATATCTACCTCCTGGACAGAAGCAAGAGGGAAATGAGGCAGCACAGGTGAAAGTACCAAAAAACAAAAAGCAGAGCACAGTACAAATGTGAGTGCTGTATATGGTGGTGAGCACATATCCCTAATTTTAGAAAGTGCCCAAGGTGGGTGTTTGCAAGTATATCTCATTTAATCCTCAAGACCTACTATGGAGATAGCCTGACCCCTGGGTCACGTGGAAGGATTTTCCAGGCAAAAATTTTACAGTATTCTTATAGTTTTCTTACCAATTTCCACTTCCTTTATTTCGTTTTGTGGAGGCGCTTTAATTACAGGAGGCAAAGAAAAGCCCTTCTCCTCTGAAATTAAAGACAAAGACAGAATTTCAATATTTGGAGAGCATTGAATAGTCGTCAATACAAAGGTTGTATTTTCTTATTTCTAACCTATTTCACAGTGATATTTCTCAAATTTTTCGATAGTGATCCATGGCAAGAAATACACATGTATACACATACACCCCCCCCCCACACACACACAAATGAAACCAAAACAATCAAGCAATACCTTTCTGTTATTAGCTATGGTTTTTTTTATATATATTTTTTCTCTTCTCTCTTTTTTATTGTTAAAACAAATACTATGCAAACCATTAAATGAATTGCATAATGTAGCAATTGCCAGAAAACCTCGATTCCATAGAATAGGCATAACGCTACAGGGAGGATTTCCAAAGACCCGTGAAAGTGATAAACACATCAGTCTACACTTCTGCTCGCACCTTCCACCTATGTGGCTTGCCATATCAGAAAGTCCAAATTCCTGCTTAGACATGGTAAAAATATTCTCAAAGTTTCTGTAAATAGAGGGAAGCCTATTTAATCTCTGATATAACTAACTGAATGAGAAGTTAGTTCTAATGAAACACGCATGCATTCCTGTACCCCTTGATTCTCACTTATCTCAGAATGCTGTGATTAAGGACCTCCGTGGGGTTTGATGTTGAACACTGAGAGATGCGAGCACAAATGTGGTCCAGTGCTGCTCATTTTACAGGGGCGGAGCCCTGGAAAACTCCAGACAAAACTCTTGTCCACTATGGTTCTGCCCAAAGAAATGTGCCAGGCATATAGGTTTCATCTATACCCGTAGATCAAGCTGTGCTGAGGAGACCCCAGCTCTTTGTAGATCGGGCATGTTTGATTGTGAGGCCTTTCCCCTGATGGATTTTTATAGAATGTAAGGTGAACTTAAAAATTAGAATTAAATGACCACCTAAGATGGTAGATGATGATGAAAGCCTTGCAAATCAAGATTGAAAACCACCCAATAATATCTATGCATCTCTTTATAAAGTTTCTCATTATACTTCTAATCCAGTTAGTTATATCAGAGAGTAAATAGATCTTGCTCTATTTACAGAAACTCTGACAAGACATTGGGAGAAAGAGAGTTAATCTTGCTCTTCAAATAGTTGAGTTGCAGTTCAAAAAAAGTTAGGTGATTGCATTACCTTTGAAAAATTAAAACATAGAAGAGAGAGCAGATGTGGCTTTGGATTCATAGTGTAATTTCGCCCCCTCCCCCAAATGTCTTAAAACATGATGGTGTATAATTTAGAAAATCTCCTTGCATCATATTAGAGGATGTGTAAGAAAAGGTGAGGCAGGAGGAAGCTCAAGGAGGAGGATAAAATACAGGCAAATCAACAAGAAGGACACGATTTCTCTCACTTTCTCTTTTTTCGATATTGCCCTTGTTACATTCAGTAGCTTACCAGTAACTGTGAATGATTTGGTTGCTGTTACAATATATTTGACTCCATATTCGTTGTGTATAAATTTACATGTATAATGACCAGTATCCTTGTTGGTTGCATCGTCAATCAGCAAGAACGACTTGTGTACCAGGTACCTTGGTCCTTGGAGAACTTCACAGTTCTGAAATGAAAGGTTCCAGTCCACTTTTAGTAATTCTTTCTTACCTATTTTGATTGTGTATTTTCATCTATTTCCCGGCAAGTTTCTTTTTACCTTAAACCACTCAACAGGCTGTGTCCAATTGTAGCGGTTAATTGTAGGACAAAATATTAGGGAATTTTTTTCTGATCCAGATGTCGTTGAATATATCAGATAATCTGGAATATTGCAATCTGGTTGTTTTTCAAAAATGGTGACATTCACATATCCAGTCTTATTGGAGGTAGGACTATTAAAATAAAATAAGCAATTTTTAAAAAGTCACTTAGCATTATGCAATAATTTAATCCAACTCTAACTTTTACTTAATATTATTTAGCATTATGAAATGACTTAATCCAACTCTTAATCTGGCAAGAATACTGGAGTGGATTGCCATTTCCTTCTCTAGAGGATCTTCCCAACCCAGGGATCAAACCTGCGTCTCTTGCATTGGCTCGCAGGTTGTTTACCACTGAGCCTCCAGGGAAGCCTAATCCGACTCTAATTTTTACTTAATATTAGCATTAGCAGCAGCAGCATTATGAAATGACTTACTCTGACTCTAACTTTTACTGAATACTAACACTATGAAATAATTCAACTCTAATGTTTCTTCCTAAAACAATTGATACACAGTAGTTCTTATTTTAAAATAGTCATTAAAATCTAAAGTTTTAATTGCTTTTTTGGTTACATTTTAAATAAAATATAACCCCTTGTAGCTGCTGTTCAGTTGCTCAGTCGTGTCCAGCTCTTTGCAATCCCATGGACTGTAGCCCATCAGATTCCTCTACCCATTGGGTCCTCCAGGCAAGAATGCTGGAGCAGGTTACCACTTCCTTCTCCAGCAGATCTTCCTGGATGAACCCACATCTCCTGTATTGGCAGGCAGATTCTTTACCACTGAGCCACCAGCGAAGCTTAAAGCATAACCTCTGCTGTAGCCTTAAAAAGGACTCCCTCACCATTTCTCTATATACTGTATGTGCTGTGACACCAACCCCTGATATAATAATGAAAATAATTAGTATCTATTAAGAGTTTTCTATATACCATTTATGGTGGTAATATTACCTCATTTTGTGCTCATAACAGGCTCTGAAGTGGGTTCTGTTATCATGTGTATTTGACAGATGAGGTAACAGTGAAGGAGAAGCAACTTAACAACAGCACACAGATAAGCAGTGAGGACCGTGGATTCAAAACTAGCACCATCTGACCTCAGAGCCCAGGCACCGAGCTAGAGCGATTTGCCTTTGGACATAGTTGGTCTCATAGCTTATATTTACCAAACAGGCACACAACATTTATGAGACAACATTTGTGACAACCGCATGTAGAGTAATGCACTCGGGCTTGCCCCTCGGGTGGAAGGCCCAGGTGACCACCCTTTTACATTCATCACAAGCCTAACCTTTTTATACTGGATTGTTCTTGTTTGGAACTCAAAGTGAGTGATTGCTCTCAGTTTCTCAGCCACTAGAACAACCTGGTCTTTTTCTAATTGGGCTATAAGTTAAGCCCTGCAATTATACATACAAATAGCTTACCAGGGACTTCCCTGGTGGGCCAGTGGTTAAGACTCTGTGAGTCCATTGCAGAGGGGCACATCCCTAACAGAGCTCAATCCCTGTTCGGGGAACTAAAATACTGCATGCTTTGCAGTGCCTCCAAGTAATAATGACAAATAGTTCACCACCACCTGAACTTCACCATGAAGACATTTCTAGAAGTGCTTTTTATTCAGATTACTTCATACATATGACTGTTCGAGAGGTCTAGAAAGGGAAGAGAAGTGAGGCAGCTCAGAATATCAGCTGTTAAAGACGAAGGAGCAGGCCTGGACAATACCGTCTGACAATGCAGGTATAAAATCCCGAGTCGCTGACTTTGGCTGGGAGGAACTTGAGATGCTTCCCTGAGGCAACTATCCGATTTCCTCTCTGGGTAGAAATACTTTTGTTGGTCTTTGAGTAATACCAGTCCACAGGGTATGGATATTTTTCTTGTCTGGAACATGTCACAATTAAAGCCTCATTTTCCAGGCCCAAAAATGGTCTGCCTGCAAATTAAAAACAAACAAACAAACACATAAATTTCTTGAAGTGATCATATGAAAAGATTACGATTTTGGTATTCTAAATATCCCCTTCTAAGCTTCCCCAGCAGTATGGTGGTAAAGAACCTGCCTGCCAATGCAGGAGACTCAGGTTCCATCCCTGGATCAGGAAGATCCCCTGGAGTAGGAAATGGCAACTTGCTCCAATATTCTTGACTGGGAAATCTCTTGGACAGAGGAGCCTGGCAGGCTAGAATCTATGGGGTCGCAAAGAGTCGGACATGACTTAGTGATTAAACAATAGCAAGATTAAATTGAGAAAGCTGTCATACTTTGTGACACTTTGAGAAAGAATAAGTAAATCGTCTAAGCTCTTTTATGAAATATTCTAATGGGTACACTGGAGAAGGAAACGGCAATCCATTCCAGTATTCTTGCCTGGAAAAGTCCATGGACAGAGGAACCTGACAGGCTACAGTCCGCAGGCTTGCAGAGTTGGACACAACTGAGCGACTAACAATGGGTACGTACATTAGTGCTTTAACCTGGACCTTAATCTTCCACATTGCTCCAAAGAAACGCAGCCAAGTCCACCTACACAAAGCATGTTGTCGAGTCAACAAACGCTGCCCATACTTCTGCGTGCAGGCATCATGTTACATTTTGAGTATTTGAATGCATTAAATCAAAATGATGCTGTATTTGTTATAAAAAATTTATCCCCATAAAGGGGACAAATGAAGAGCTGCTGATGAAGAATAACTCTAAGGACTTTCCTGGTGGCGCAGTGGATAAGAATCCCCCTGCTAAAGCAGAGGACACACGTTCAATCCCTGGTCTGGTAATATCCCACATGCTGCAGGGCAACCCACAATGGAGAGGAGCCCCTGGTCGCTGCAACTATAAAAAGCCTGTTTGCAGCAACAAGGACCCAGAACAAGCAAAAATAAATAATAAATGAATTTTTAAAAAAGAATAACTGTAGAACATAAATGAACTCTCCACATTGCCATTCAGTTAGAGCAATTGGATAGCAAGGCACATGTTCTTGGAATTACTTAATTAAAATTGTTTTAAATCTTAGTTCAAAAGCAATACTTACTAAACCTAGCTGATGTGGAAGGTATGAGAGCTGTTAGAATTACCGAGACCCAAAGTCTCATTCTGTTTCTCAAGTGAGAGCAGGTGCTGAGAACCGATTCTCAAGATGATTCAGGTCGAGTCTGAGACATCCAATGGCAAAGCTCCCACCTAGGAGATTGATGATATTCCCTAAGACAGATAGTTGCAAAGAACTGTCAGTATCTCTACCAAAAAAATGAGTCATTCGAAATCACAAGCAAGCAATTATCCTCCAATTAAAAATAAATTAATTTAAAAACCAATTATTATCCAATTAAAAATAATTTTTAAAATTCTCAAGCAAAATATTTACAGCCATGATTTTGACTTGCTTAATACCCCTGCCCCCTGCAAGGAGGAGTCATCCTTAGCAGATCTTTAGTATATGAGCTAACTTCAGACACACACCATTGAATACTAGACCTTGGGGCCATGCAGACCTGATGTTGGCTGTCCTGTTTCACTGTCTCATGATTGAAGCTAAATTAAGAGGAAAGAAAATAAGTTTCTATTAAAAAAAAAAATCATAAAAGTCAAGTGACCCTAGACAACACAATATTATAAATGCTGACATAAAACCACAAACATCCACACAAGCTGGCAATTGGCTGTGCGTTCACATGACCCCCTTCTTCCCCCAAGAACACAGGCAAGCTCTCATCCCATATTTCCTAAGGATTATGAGAAAGAGATGGCTAAAACGGTCATCAAATTATTGCCCTAGACACCATTCCAAACCCTCAAAAACATGTCTCTCACCCTGTTTGTCCCCAAGATCCACCAAAGGCTTTCTAAGATGAGTTGAAGGTCTATGAAAAACAATTACATTTTTTTTCTTTCAACAAAAGGATAACAGCTATATTTTTTTTTCTTAAAGAGTTGAGGAAAGATGGAACCAATAAAGAAACCAACAAATATAGGATGACTACAATAACCCTTAATATATTTCCGGATAGCACATTTCCTCTACACATGAATTGTTGGTACTTTTCTCATTACATGTATGGAAACGTTTTTACTACGAACTTTAGTTAAGTAAAGGATGCTTACCCTAAATGAAGGGCAGAAGGAAAGAACTTCAAGTCAGTGACCGAGCTGTGAAGATTTTCCAGTTCTTGTGGCTTCTTCCTTACCGACTCCCCACAAGCACAAATTCCCTGTTTTATTTGAAAGGGGAGATAAGAGACATCCTTCCACACACCCACTCCACCCACCCTAAAATTTCATCTTGAGCCAAAATCCATGACTCGTTCAAAAGTGCCGGTTTACTTATACCAAGAACTCTTGACCCTGATATATAAATATTTAAGGACAACAGAATAATCATTTGGAAGAAGTAATCAGATCTTATCCCGTTTTAGCATCAGTTACTCAAGCTAATGCTTGGTGTTTGTGGCTCCAATATTATTACAATTTGAGTTCCAAATGATCTGGAAATCCGGGAACCCTATGACTACCCATCCAGATACTCCTTGATACTTTATTTGACAGACTCTAGAGAGGCAGGCTCAGCAACTTTGGTGCTGAGAGAGTTTCGAAAGCAAATGGGGACAAGAGATAAAAAGTAAACAGACTCCAAGGGGTTTTGCAAATGTACTGTTTAAGATCCAGAACTAACATTGTCTCATCCAAACACGGATTCCAGATTCTCAGATTCAACTCCCTACAGGGCTCTTAGATGGGAAAGGCAAGTTTTTCTAAGGAGTTCATAGAAACAGAGGGAAGTCATTAGACTGTCTAACAGGGAAACATGGAAAACTGTCAGCCTCAACTTTTGGGTTCCATGCCAAACAAATGTTAGCTGCAAATTTGCCTTTAGCTCCACATAGCTGGTGTAACTCAGTCATGAGTAAATTTGACTAACTTAAAACTCACCACATCCCAGAAGGATTCTGGGACTGATTCCAGACCAGCACAGTAATAAATAACCAAAGCTAAGGCTTCTCAGGAACTCACTGTATGTCACTTACTCTGGGGAGCGAGCTCCGCCCCTGGCAAAGGTCATGAGGAAGGAGGCTTGGCATACGCAAAGGCGGGATCAAGCCTCAGGAGTCTCCCTGGAAATTCTCGAGCAATCTACCCCCAAAGCCAGAGTCTCCCTACTTTCTGCTTTGTGCTTTCACCTACACCTCTGACTTTACGGGGGGCTGTCCCCCACTACCTCTCTCTGAAAAAAGAGTTAGCTTACAGCTCCAGTTAATAATTCCTGGGTGTGACAGTGTTTCAACCTACAAACTCCCTTGGAAGTCCTCTAGCCTGCCTGAATAGGTTTTTCTGGCCACATGTGATTGCTCAGAGCCTCCAAACTGTGAGAGGCATGAGATGTTCTAAACTGTCTAAATACAGATTCCTTTGAGCAGTTAAAAGATTGATTAGAAATTGTATTGGTGAAGGGATTTTCACTTGTTGGGCCAATGTTTGCTGCTATGTCTCCATATCCCTTACCTGCTGTGTCCCTGGCAGTGTATTGATTAATATAATTGGTGTAAATAGTAGCTTTAATGTTTGTAACCTGGGACCCTTGAATTAATTCTGTTTCTTGTTATAGCCCACCACACCTTTGCTCTGTAGGAATGCAACTTTATCTAATGCTTTTTGGAGGCTGGCGCCTGACTTTAGAATAATCACCTTTAGAGAAAAAGGCCTCCGGGCCAGAAGATGATGCAAATCACCTAAACTTTTGCATATGATAAGATTGCAGGAAGAAAGCCTGGCTTACTGCAGGACTCTACCCCTTCCCCCATTATCCTCTATGCATAACTTAAGGTATAAAAACTACTTTGGAAAATAAAGTGCGGGGCCTTGTTCACCGAAACTTGGTCTCACCATGTCGTTCTTTCTCTTACCTTCTGGCTGAATTATTCAGCCTCTTTTCTCCACTGAATTTCCTCACTGAGCTATCCTCATTCTATTACTCTTTATATCCTTAATTACGTTTAATTAAGCAATTGTTTCCTGATCCTCGCCGACGCCGTCCCTGCTTCGAATTCCCTGGATCCACCGGGGCTGGACCCCGGCAACATACGGTTCTCAATGGCTTACATGTATTAGCACCTTCATTCTCACCACCGCCCAGTGACACAAGCACTGTTATTATTACAGCTGTTCTACAGACAAGGACACTGAGACACCAAGTGATAGCTGCTCAGTCGTGTCCTACGCTTTGTAACCTCGCAGACTGTAGCCCACCAGGCTTCTCTGTCCATGGTATTATCCAGGCAAGAATACTGGAGTAGGTTGCTATTCCCTTATCCAGGGGATCTTCCCAACCCAGGGCTCAAACCTGGGTCTCTGGCCCTGCAGGGAGATTCTTTACCGTCTGATCCACCAGGGAAGCCTTGAGACATCAAGAGGGTAAGCCAATGGTACAAGTTATGTTATGCTAAGAGATGGATCCAGAATTTGAACCCAAGCAGGTTGGCTCCAAAGGCTAGATTCCTAACCACTATATTATTTTGCTATGATATGATGAAGGTTGAAAGAGGAGGTGCTGCCCAAAAAACGTTCCAGTGGATTTTGGGAGCTAGTTGACAACACCACCACTTCTCGCCCTTCTCCCCTGTGGCTGGCAATGTTTCTGAGGCAGGCATCTCCTTCTGCACCAATATCAGTCATGCGGTCTCAGAGGGAGAGATGAAAAGTCTTGTCACTGCTGGGAGCTTCACCACAAGATGCTGGCATTACTTCAAGGAATTAGATCTGCTTATCGCTATGCTTGACTTAGTTGTTAAGATCATGTGGGCTTTGGCACTGAGAATCTGCTCCACAGAATCAGGAGCAGGCAAGCTTGGAACAGTGCCCAGAACACTGTAACCTCTAGGTAACATTTTGACAAACAAAATAAAACTACCTTAAACATGCTTACATTTGAATACAAACTTACATTTTGTATCCTAAAACATCTTAAATTTTTTAATTAAGTTTAGGCATTTATTCATTCAGACTAGGCCATGGTTATCTTGGTTTCCTAGTTTTCAATAAGGCTTCAGTTAGAGTTTTAATAGCATACCCATGATATCTTGCAGAAGCATTTAATAAAGTCTAGCTATTGTGATAAATAAAAGCCATCACTATAAAATAATTCAATCATTCAACATTTAAGTCATTGCATTGAAAGTACAATATTGCATAGTACTTATCAGCAGCAGCATTCAAATTTTACAGATTAAAATAAAAACCCAAGGATGAGACTGGTTAAATAATTTGACCAAGCTCACACAGTTGTGGCTGGGGTTGAAACCAGACTTGCTGAACCTCAAAGACACGTCTTTTTTTCCCCCTAATCTTAACTGAAAAGAGAGGTTACAGTGATAAATCTTTCCTTCTTATGATTGAGACAGGGAGATGAAATAAAATAAATAGCCCTAATTTCCTTTAAGCCCATTTTCTATACAGAACTAAGCAATTTTGGCCTCTAACTACTATGATACCATCCAGTGTAAAAGTATAGTAGTTTATAATAACTTAGCAAAACAACACATGAAAGGCAAGGGCTTCCAATAAATAACTAAATCCAAGATACTGAGCAGCCATGAATTCTGCCAAGTTAAGCAGAAATCTTCCAATGCCTGCTGACTGCAAGGGCAGATTACCCTCTTTTTAAGAATTCTCAGAATTACTCTTCATTTTCAGAATTTATCTAAACTAATCTGGCCATAGGGGGCTTCCCAGGTGATGCTTGTGGTAACGAACCTGCCTGCCAATGCAGGAGTCTTGGGTTCTATTCCTAGGTCAAGGAAGATCCCCTGGAGGAGGGTTTGGCAACCATGCCAGTATTCTTGCCTAGAGAATCCCATGGACAGAGGAGCCTGGCGGGCTATGGTCCATAGTGTCACAAAGAGTCGGACATGACTGGAGCAATTTAGCACGAAATTTGGCCATATATTTTTTCTCCTAATTACTAAGGTGGAGCCTGGACATGAGACAGAGTTTGGAGTGAGAATCCCTCAGTATGGGACATATACAACCAGGCAAACCTCTTAGACATACAGCTGGAGATGTCAAGGCATCAATGAGCTATTTGCTGCTGAAGTTCAGGGAACACATGTAGGTTAGAGACCTACATCCAGATATATATATATAAATTTGGGATCCATGAGTATATAGATGAAATTAAACCCACCAGGCTGGAGGAGATCTTCCAGAGTGCAAGCAGATAGACCTTGAAGCTACACAAGAGAAAAGCTGATCGCCTTCCCTGGAAAACTCCCCTGGAGAGAGGTATTCATCCTTCCTTCACAGACCAGTTTGAACCTCTGTGTGTAAATCACTGCAGAAGTATTGAGAATTTTGCTCTTGTTGTTAGTCGCTGAGTCGTGTCTGTCTCTTGGAGACCCCATGGACTGTAACCCACCAGGCTCCTCTGTCCGTGAGTTTCTCCAGGCAAGAATACTGGAGTGGTTTGCCATTTCCTTCTCCTGGGTATCTTCCTGACCCTGGGATTGAACCCGGTTTCCTGCATTGGCAGGTGGATTCTTTACCACTGAGCCACTTGGGAAGCCCCATTTTTCTCCATACTCGCAAAAAACTGGAAAGTGTAGAAGGGCAAGCAGAGAAATACAGACCTCATAATCATAGGACAAATATTTTGAAGGACGTAGATGAAGAGTTCTCCTACTGGAAAAGCAAGAATCTGAAAACCAAAGACATCCCCGAGCTTTTTGAGTTACTGGTCCACATATCCAAATGTGGAAGGGTCAAGCTCCTCACCTACACATCCTGTTCAAGAGCAGAGAGAACTCTCCTTCCTGTTGGGGATTCTGTGATTCAAATCAGCAGCCACCGTGGGCCACCAGTAGGGCACAGAGGTGAAGATTCCCAAAGTAGGAAAAGTAAAAAAATAATGATGACGATGAGGGCTGACATTATTAAGCATTTGATATTAGCTAAGTGGTGGTTTAGTTACTAAGTCTTGTGACTCCATAGACTGTAGACTGCCAGGCTCCTCTGTCCATGAGATTTCCTGGGCAAGAATACTGGAGTGGGTTGTCATTTCCTTCTCCAGGGGATCTTCCTGACCCAGGGATCAAACCCAGCTCTCCTGCATTGCAGGCGGATTCTTTACTGACTGAGTCACCTATGACTTTACACCCATTTCATCTTTAGACACCACCCTCTGAGCCTGATGTTAGTACTAATATGCTGGCTTTATAAGTGAACAGTACGAGAATTAAAGAGGTTAGGTGAATAGTCTAGAGTCATGAGTAAGAGCAGGGATTAAATGTGGTTCTGTGGGTGTCGGAGCTTTCTCTCATATACTGTATACAGACTAGCAGGAATGTCATGACAAGGTCCATATTGAGACTTTGGGGGCAGTGACACATGAATGTCATTGAATACGGCACATGAATATACATAGCTCCCTCTTCTCCACACCTGACACACAGTGGGTGCAGCTTTAGGGGCCAGCTCTGCCACATTTGACCCTGCACGCTTTGTTGAGAGCCTTCAGAGAGGAGAGGAATGGAGCCATCAACCAGAGGTCCCCATGCCAGACATGGGTTTGAGTCAGTTATTCCTCCCTACCCACCACTCCCCTCAAAAGACAGGCCCCCAGCAGCCCTCTTCCTGAAACACATCACTCTCTTTTTTTCCATCCTATTTCCTTCCCCCTTTCCACACACTACATTCCTCTCCCCTGCCCCCCCAACCCCTACTGAGGAGCTCGTTTCTTCCCAAGATTTTTTCCCTTATCCACCATCTGAACAGATTTCATTTCTGAATTTCAGCGGATTCCAGCAAGAACAATTCTGGAATATGAGCACTCTGCATGCACTATATACCACAAGACCCCCTCCCAAACCCACCCTCCTCCATTTCTTTTCCAGTACAGCAGGCCAATGGGCTTCCCATTTGGTGCTAGCTGTAAAGAACCCGCCCG
The DNA here is from genome assembly GCF_002263795.3 of Bos taurus. NCBI lineage: Eukaryota > Metazoa > Chordata > Mammalia > Artiodactyla > Bovidae > Bos > Bos taurus. The sequence continues at coordinate 7,127,745 of NC_037338.1, read as the reverse complement.
CCAATGCAGGCAATGTAAGAGATGTGGGTTTGATCCTTGGGTCAGGAAGATCCCCTGGAGGAGGGCATAGCAACCCAATCCTGTATTCTTTCCTGGAGAATCCCATGGACAGAGGAGCCTGGCAGGCTACAGTCCATAACACATCACAAAGAGTCAGATATGACTGAAGCGACTTAGCACACACATGAGGCCGAAGTTCCATGTAATACAAACAAGACTTTAAGGGACTTCATCACTCTGTACCTTGGTTTTCCCACTGGTAAGACTACCTTTTTCATAAACAGAAAATCAAGGGCAATGATTATTTTCAACCTAAATTTTTGTGTTCAAAATCCATTCCCTTTGAGATCAAAGCATTTTTGAAAAGCGCTGCAAGGAAAAACACTTACCATCTGGCTAGTGAGCTCTTTCTTCCCCAACTTCCTACCAGCAGAGTTTGCTAACTCGAAAGACCAGTTCTCTAACAGCTCTGTGCTACATAGGATAGCCACACTCCTTTTGAAGCCTTCCATTGTCCTTATCAGTTAAGAGACAGGAACCAGGTTGCTGATGAGAGCTCTGTTAACAAATATTGACTTCAGTTTGCACCATGTTCTCTGTTTGAAAGATCTCTGATGAGCTGCACTTTCCACTGCAACGGTAGCTCTGCAGATGGTCACATTTCCTCTTAGTTCTGTTTTACCTTCCTTGTGGGGAACTTTTTCAGCAAAACCTCCTGACTTAATCTAGGTGGCAGGTCACTCGGTGCCCTTACAGTGAGTTGGCAGCTGAAACTATGGCTCTAAGAACCACAGTGTACATTTCTGCAGGAGGTTTTACTGTTGATGACACAATGTCTATGTTTTGAAAACTCTGATATGATTGGGTGCCTAAGCGTGAACTAGGCTCTGTGCGCAGGGATCTCTGCACATGCTGACCCCTGCGCTCCTCAGAGGCTTAGTGGACGCTCAGAGGAGCTGATCAATTACCTTACTCAGGGCAACAGCCAAAATCAAAAGCCTCTGTAACTGGACTCTTTCCATGAGAATTCCGAATAAACTGACTTTAATCATCTATGTGATTTTATTATTGTTATTCTATATTTCTGGCTGTGCTGGGTCTTTATTGCTAATTGGGCATTTCTCTAGCTGCGGTGAGCAGGGGCTGCTCTCTAATTCACGCTCAGGCTTCTCATCACGGTGGCTTCTCTAGTTGTGGAGCCCGGGCTCTAGGACACACGGGCTTCGGTAGTTTCAGCTCCCGCGCTCTGGAGCACAGGTTCGATATTTGCAGCACAGGAGCTTAGCTGCTCTGGAGAATGTGGCATCGTCCTGGGCCGGGGACTGTACTAGTCCTAGTAGGACTAGGACTGACCTCCTAACCACTAGACACCAGGGAAGCCCCAGGCCAGAATACTGGAGTAGGGTAGCCTTTCCCTTCTCCATTCAAACTGTTGGTGACTTGCAAATGATCAGGATGTACCATCTGCCAAGGACTCTCTAATAGAGTAGAAAGAGCAGGAGCTTTAGATCTAGAGGGTTTTTCTCTCACTGACTGTGTCACTTAGGGCAAATTTCCCATCCTCTCTAAGCCTCAGTGCAAGTGGGTATTGTTATCAATTGTTTTTCAGTCAGTAAGCTATGTCTGCCTCTTTGTGACCCCATGGACTGCAGCCCTCCAGGCTTTCCTGGCCTTCACTATCTCCCGGAGTGTGCTCAAATTCATGTCTATTCAGTCGGTGATGCTATCTAACCATCTTATCCTCTGCAGCCCCCTTCTCTTCCTGCCCTCAATCTTTCTCAGCATTAGGGTCTTTTCCAATGAGTTGGCTCTTCACATCAGGTGACCAAAGTATTGGAGCTTCAGCTTCAGCATCAGTCCTTGCAATGAATATTCAGGGCTAATTTCCTTTAGGATTGACTAGTGTCAATAGTAAACAAATAATCTAATATCAGCCATAGTAACGAACACTGGTGGCTCTCTGCCTTCCCATATAATTAACCCACCAAAACTTCGCTTAAAAAACTTCAATTTTTTTTCAAGTTTCCTTCTAACAGCTGTCTCACCAAAGGAATCAAATCTTCCCTACGATCACCATACATAAAAGATGAAAATCCACGGCAGAATCCAGTTATTTACGGCACAGTCTTTATATGGAGCCCACTTTTTAAAGAATTGTTATTGGAGTATAGTTGCTTTATAATCTTGCATTAGTTTCTATGTATAACAAAGTGAATCAGTCATACCTATACATACATCCATTCTTTTCTGGATTTCCTTCCCACTTAGGTTACTACAGAGCACTGAGTAGAGTTCCCTGTGCTCTACAGTAAATTCTCATGAGTTATCTATTTTATACATGGCATCAATAGTGTATTTATGTCAATCCCAATCTCCCAGTTCATCCCCCCACGTGTCCATGTGTTTGTTCTCTATGACTGCGTCATACAGAGTGAAGGAAGTCAGAAAGACAAAAACAAATACCGCATATTAATGTATGTGTGTGTGTATATATATATATATATGGAGTTTAGAAAAATGGCACAGAGTCATTTATCACTTCTTCTTCACAGCTAGAGATTTAGAGAAAATGCAGTTAAGCAAGAAGCCAAGCAGTATTTATTGATGTGCCCAGCATTGTGTGGGGCATTGTGAGAGATCTGAGGTCAGGATGAAACTCATTCCTGATCTCAAGGAACTTAATCTTTACCCCAAAAGGGAGGGTGAGGGGAAGGTGCGTGCATGCATGCTAAATCGCTTCAGTCATGTCTGACTCTTTGCAACCCCATGGACTATAGCCCACCAGGCTCCTCTGTCCATGGGATTCTCCAGTCAAGAATACTGGAGTGGGTTGCCATGCCCTCCTCCAGGGGATCTTCCTGACCCAGGGTCAAACCCGAGTCTCTTATGTTTCCTGCATTGGCAGGCAGTTTCTTTACCTCTAGCACCATCTGAGGGGAAGGCAGCATTTTACAAACCTGAAAAAATTTGAGTTTAAATTAGAAATTTGCAACAGTCTGGATGTTTTTAAAAATTAGAGCAGGTTATACACAGAGGAGCTTGGTGGGCTACAGTCCATGGGGTCGCAGAGAGTCAGACAGGACTGAGTGACTAAGCACAGTGCAGTACATTGAGAACTCTTGAGTGGAGTTTAAAAAAACCTTTCTGGCATAGTGAAGGTATGGTTTACCCTAAATCTAGATCTCTCGATATCCCTTATCATCACAGGGTCTAGAAACAGGGTCAACTCTGCTGTGGAATGTCTTTCAAAGAACTTCTCAGCACTGGCACTGACGTACTTGACTGCTATCAGGATGATTAATGGTATCTTCAATGTTTCCATTACCAGCTCAGGACATTTTGTGAAGTTCAGGGAGGCCACCATCTATCAGGGTCCATCAGGTTTTGTAAGAAAGAAGGAAACGCTTGATGGAAGATAGAGGGGCCTTAGCAGCTGTGAGTAGCTTCAGGAGGATTCTTTTTCCTCCATCTGCAAGGTCTCTGCAGAATGTAGAATCCAGAGACACTTGCTGATGTACCCAACTAGCAGGGAGAGACTGGGTGAGCCTGGGAGGGGCCAGAGACTGCTCCCTTGAGGATCTCACCCCCCCAGACCTGAAGACCTAACTTGGCACCTCAGGCCATAGCCTCTAAAAATGATTGCATCCCCTGGAGGTGAGTCTCCTAAACAAAAGTGCCCCAGAACTGATGGAAGGCTATGCTTCTCTAAGGGGGCACAAGGCATCTGTGATGATTCACCATTCAATGACATGAAAGGAAATTGGCCAAGCTTTTTCATTTGAAATGAGGACAGACTGGTGCAGCTGGAAGAGCTGAAAACTGTTTGTTGTCTGTGTGTGTATGTATGCGCACACACACATGTGCAAGAGATAATTTATGTTTGCATGTGGATTTTGTCCACATGGACATGACATCTTAGCTCTTTACCCAAACCAAAAGGAGCTTTTAAATGTCAAAAATCAGAGCTTCCCTGGTGGCTCAGTGGTAAAGGATCTGGCTGACATTACAGGAGACATGGGTTCAATCCCTGGTCTGGGAAGATCCCATGTGCCACAGAGCAACGAAGCCTGTGCACCACAGCTGTTGAGCCTGTGCTCTAGAGCCGGGAAGCCAGACTACTGAGCCCATGTGCTGCAGCTACTGACATCCACACGACCGAATGACTCCACACACAGGCACATACACCAACTGGAAGAAAAATTTGATCTGAAAAATTATATTTTTCTACATTCTCTCTCTCCCTCTCCTTCTCTCTGTCTCTCCCCATGTCTCTCTCCCCTCCTCCCCCCAACACACAGACAGACACACATATGCTCATATACTCATATTCTTCTTCTCCAAAAAACCAAACAGCAACAACAAAAGAAAATGTTTACCCAGTGGCTTTTATAAAAGGTGTTTATCTCTCTCCACATTTTAACAAAGTTCAATGTTCATATGTCCCCTGCCAGACTTGAGACATTTAAACTAAAGGATGAGCAGCTGCTGCTGCTGCTGCAAGTCGCATCAGTCATGCCCAACTCTTCGAGACCCCATGGACTGCAGCCTACCAGGCTCCTCCATCCATGGGATTTTCCAGGCAAGAGTATTGGAGTGGGGTGCCAGTGCCTTCTCCGGATGAGCAGCTGAGTATATATAAATTGTGAGGTCCCAGTAAAAAACTCCCTTTACTCAGTGTGACAGCCAGGCTCCAGGAGGGCCCCCAATGACCCCTTCCTCCTGTCGTGCACACCTTGCAGAGTCCTCTCTCTCACTGTCAGTGTGACCAATAAAACATGGGGTAAGCCATCACATGCTACCTCCAAGATTATGAAGAGCATGTGGCTACCATCTTGGTTCTCTCTCTGGAGTCACTGTGTCTCAGAGAAGCCACATGTGGAGCCTCCCCACGAGTGTTCCACATAGAGAGGAACCAGAGCTTCATGCCAATGGCCCACGTGAGTGAGCCTGGAGGGAGGTCTTCCAGTTGCAGTAAATCTTCTGGCCAACAGGTTGACCACTACTTTATGGAAGACTGTGAAGTAGAACCACTCTCGGATCCCTAACCCACAAAAGGTACGCTAGACAAGAAATATGTATTATTTAGGCTACCCAACTTTAGAGTCATTTCTTATACACAAACAGGTAATTTAACAGTGGACAATAACATGTCAATCACTATTTTCCATGTGAATCTATCAACAAGGAGGTAGAAGTCAGGGGTCCTTGCTAGTATGAAATGACTTTCATTTAAAAATTTAATTTCTCCTGAGTGACGTCAGACAGAGAAGGTAAATATCCTATGGCATCCCTAATATATGGAAGCTGAAAAGAAATGATACAAATGAACTTATTTAGGAAACAGAAAAAGACTCACAGACTTAGAGAACATTCTTAGAGTTGCTAGTGGGGGAGGGTAGGGGAAGGGATTGTTAGTTTGGGATGGACATGCACACCCGCTGTATCTAAGGTGGATAATCAACAACGACCTACTGTAGAGCACAGGGAACTCTGCTCAGTATTATGGTATTATTAGTATTATGGTATCAGTCGTATTAGTATTATGGTATCAGTAGTATTATTGGCTGCCTGGAGGAGAGGCAAGTTTGGGGGGAAATGGATACATGTATACATATGGCTGAGTTCCTTTGCTGTCCACCTGAAACTATCACATTTTTAATCAGTTATACCCCCAATACAAAATTAAACATTTAAAACGAAAATTTCAACTTCTAGTCCTATTTAAGAGGCCTTCTGTGATCTGTGTTGTTGGGAAGTTGCTCTGTTGTATCTCTTTGGAGTTCCTTTATCAGAGGCAACTTCCTACCTTAGAGATTGTTCCACTCTTCTTAAAAGCACTCCTTCCCCTCATCTAATCAGATAAAGTTTCTTCTGTTCCACGAGCTCATTCTATATAGTCACCAGATCATTGACCGGGTGTCAGAAGTTAACAAGTCTGTTTTATCATAGACATCCTGCCCCTGGCATACTGGTCAGCAGTGGCATCTCAGAGGACTCGTGGGGATGGGTCTCTGTGGACAGAGAGCTGACCCGCATGTGGGTACCAGGAGCACAGCAGACAGACAGCAGACAGCAGGACAGAGGGACAGCCACGGGTCTGGTGGGGCAGAGGGCAGGAGCTGGGTCTGGGTCTCTGGCAGGGGCTGCATGACTTTGAGCAGGCAATCTTTGCCCTGATCTGAAATGTTCTCATCCTGATGTGGTGTCTCCTGGAGCAGCCTCTGCTCCTCAGAATCTCACGCAAATGCGTTAGTCTCTCACACAGTGAGAGTGGGAGAGAAAATCCGATGTGTAGGTTTGTTGCTGTTTAGTCGCTCGGTCACGTCCGACTCTCTGCAATCTCATGGGCTGTAGCCCACCCGGCTCCTCTTCCAGGCAAGAATACTGCAGTGGGTTGCCATGTCCTTGTCCAGGGGATCTTCCCAACCCAGGAATCCAACCTGCGTCTCCTGCATTGGGAGGCAGATTCTTTACCACTGAGCCACCTGGGCAGCCTGATACTCAGGTCTTAGTACGTCCCTTTGTGCTGGCCTTTCCTCTCTGCAGTCTCGGTTACAGCCCCTGCCTTGTAAGTCCATAAGAACATGAGAGGCAAAGCCCAACTGCAGGTCCTGTTCTCATCCACTCCTCCTGTTTAAATAAATGTCGACATTTTCCTCATGGCCCTACATCTTCTAAAACCTAAGTCTAAATATCTGGGGTTGGTGAAAATTTAAACGTGGTCATCATTTGCTGATATTCTCCAAGCCTGTAAACCTTCATTCTCAGATTATCTTCTGAGATCAAGTCTAGATATTTTGAAGAAATATTCCAAAAAAATTTAGACTCAGGAAGGAAAGAGGATTCTGGAGGGGGGAAAAAAAGAAAAAAGCTAATTTCACAGAAACCACAGACATACATTTGCAGGAAGTCACTTTAATCATCCACTTTAAAGTGTTTCTCTTCACTGTCCTGTCCAGTTCTCCTGAAACCAACTTCTGTAATTGAGGACATATTTTTAAAAAGAATTTGTAAATACACTTATGTAATACATAGCAATAGTTACGTAACAGGCACTGCATTTTTGTCTGAAGCACAAACAACGGAGTATTGAGACGCCAGACTAACTTTAAAATCATGGATTTCAGACTATGATGAGCAATCCTCAGTGAAGAAAGTTTGAAAACTCCTGAGTATTATTCCTAATAATCATTTTAATCATGCTCACATATTTCCCGTCAGCCCTGTATCTAAGACTGTGTATGTGACCATAGTTAGGCAAGACATACACAAGCTGTGTGCTAAGCCGCTTCAGTCATGTCCGACTCTTTGTGACCCTAGGGACTGAAGCCCACCAGACTCCTCTAGGCTTTAAATGAATGGTGTTAAGACCATTTTAGATTTGCTTAAGCATTATAAATGTTTTAATATCAACATTGTAAAATATATTACAAGCAATAGAAAAATCCAGTTTAATTGATGAAAACAATTAAATTCCAGGATGCATTAGAGATTAAAACAGTAAAAAGAATTTAAAACTATAAACGTAGAATAAAATATTTAATTGATTATGAGGTGGGAGTAATATTGGTTTTCTGGGCAAAACAGCAAATACAGAAACCATAACAACATAGACCAAATCAATTTCATCACCTCTGAACATATTATTAACAGACAGGAAGCAAAAGCCTGGAGAAATATTTGAAAATTTATGTATAGCTTATATATGTAGCATATGTACATATATACACACTCAAGTATATACATTCTATATAAGTAGATGTTATAAATCACTAACAGGAAAGATAATTTAATTTTTTAAATGTTCAAAAAAGGAGGTATAGAAGTTTCAGGAAGCTTCACTAGAAGTTTTTGATAAATAAAATGCATCAGAGTAATTAAGAAATTTAACTCAAATACCATTTCCACTTATCAAATTTGTGAAAGCTTTACAACATTATATAATATTCAATACTGACAAAAAGAATGTGGAGATGGTGAATGTATAAACTAATACAAACTTTTTAGAGGATAATTTGGAAACATATCAAAATACTCTTTAACTTGGTAGCTTGTGTTTTGTTAATATATTTTTAAAAAGTCATGGAAGTTTAAAAATATTTAGCTTCTCATTGGCAATGTTGTGGACAATAGCAAGAAAAAAAACCCTGAATATACAAATCAAAAAGAGAAAAAAAATTATTGTATATTAACACATATATATGGGATCTAGAAAAATGGTACAGATGAACCTATTTGCAGGGAAGGAATAGAGATGCAGACGTAGAGAACGAACTTCTGAACACAATGAGGGGAAGGAGAGGGTGGGACATCTTGAGAGAGTAGGGTTGCCTTATACACACAATGACGTGTAAAATAGACAGCTAGTGGGAAGCTGCTGTTTAGCACAGGGAGCCCAGCCTGGTGCTCTGTGAAGCCTAGAGGGGTGGGATGGGCGTGTGGAAGGGAGGCTCAAGAGGGAGAGGATATATGTATATTTATGCTGATTTGCATTGTTGTATGGCAGAATCCAACACAACATTGTAAAGCAATTATCCTCCAATTTAAAAAAAAAAAAAAAAAAACAGCCAAAAAATAAAAATCAAGCATATAGCCTTAGGTCAAGGATATCAAAAGAAGTAAAAGGTGATTCAGGAACAAATACTCTAAAGCAAAAGCTAACCTTCTGTCTCTATTTACACCAGGAGCGCTCCTATTTCCTGATTTCACATACACATACACATGCACACAGACACACACACATTTTTAAGACATTCTCAACAAGGAGGGCGGAGAAGGCAATGGCACCCCACTCCAGTACTCTTGCCTGGAAAATCCCATGGACGGAGGAGCCTGGTGGGCTGCAGTCCATGGGGTCGATAAGAGTCGGACACGACTGAGCGACTTCACTTTCACTTTTCACTTTCATGCATTGGAGAAGGCAATGGCAACCCACTCCAGTGTTCTTGCCTGGAGAATCCCAGGGACGGGGGAGCCTGGTGGGCTGCCGTCTATGGGGTCGCACAGAGTCGGAGACGACTGAAGCGACTTAGCAGCAGCAGCAGCAGCAACAAGGAGGGTGTTGGCAAGGTTCTGCGTTTTGACCTTGAGATATGTAAGATGCCAAGAAGGACATGTCTCCAAATAAATGCCAGAGATTATTCAACCCTTCCAGTAATCTGAGGCAAAATTACAACTAACCTAATTCAAAGAATCTCCTTATTTTGAGGACTCGATAAAAATTGTGACATATTGTATGAGTCAGTAATGACATATGTAGTCTATCATTTCCCATGGCAAATCCTCCCTCCAGTAACTTCTGTAATCAAGCATAACCATTTTTACATTCTGTTTTCCAGTTTTGCATGTACTTTAACTTTATTGCCAGTGGTTATGACCCTTCCATTCCTGGTTGTCCAAGACCACTTTGGCCGAGACCAGGGATGGACTTAAATCCTAGTTACTCAATCAATGCTAAGGTGACCCTTGAGACAATGTGTAAATAGGACAGTTATTTCTCATACAGCTTCTAGCCATTTACTAGAGAAACTTTTATTGTGTATGTTCTATATTCCAAGTCATATATTAGATATTAAAGAATAAGATGGAAATCAACTCTGAATATTCACTGGAAGGACTAATGCTGAAGCTGAAACTCCAGTACTTTGGCTGCATGATGCGAAGAGCCAGCTCACTGGAAAAGACCCTGTTGCTGGGAAAGATTGAGGCCTCGAGGAGAAGGCGGTGACAGAGGATGAGATGGTAGGATGGCATCACTGACTCAATGGACATGAGTTTGAGCAAACTCTGGGAGATGGTGAAGGAGAGGGAAGCCTGGCGTGTTGCAGTTCATGGGGCTGCAAAGAGTCAGAAACAACTGAGCGACTGAACAATGACAACAGCAACTAACCTAATTCAGACAAAGAATCTCCTTATTTTGAAGCCTCGATAAAAAGAAATTATGGCATAATGTATGAATCAGTAGTAGCCCAGACAGTAAAGAATCTGCCTGCAATGTGGGAGACTTGGGTTTGATCCCTGGGTCGGGAAGATCCCTTGGGATCTCTTGCCTGGAGAATCCCATGGACAGAGGAGCCTGGTGGGTACAGTCCATGGGGTCACAAAGAGTAAGAAAAACATAACGTGGTAAGCAAAATATTTTTTCTGAGTTCTGTGAGCGGCTCCGGCAAATTAATCGATCCCAAGAAGGGAGTGATTAGGACCTCTTGTCTTTAATCAGTTGGTCAGAAGCACAGGTGATGATAACCTGTCATTAGAAGCATGTGTGTGTGTATGTGGAGGGGTGGTGTCTCGGAACTGAGACCTCAAACTGTGGAATTTGATGTCATCTCTAGGTTATGTGCGTGTGTGCATGCACGGTTGTTTCAGTGGTGTCTGACTCTTTGCAGCTGCATGGACTGTAGCCCACCAGGCTCCTCTGTCCCTGGGATTATCCTGGCAAGAATACTGGAGTGTATTGCCATGCTCTCCTCCCAGGGGATCTTCCCAACCCAGGGATCACACCTACATCTCCTGCATTGTCAGATGGATTCTTTATCACTGAGCCACCTGGGAAGCTTATTTATTTGGCTGCTGCTGCTGCTGCTGCTAAGTCGCTTCAGTCGTGTCCGACTCTTCACGAGCCCATGGACTGCAGCCTACCAGGCTCCTCCATCCATGGGATTTTCCAGGCAAGAGTACTGGAGTGGGGTGCCATCACCTTCTCCGATTTATTCGGCTAAGTTATACCAAATAAATACATTAAAAATTGCATCTCCTGCATTGCAGGTAGATTCTTTACTGTCTGAGCCACCTGGAAAGCCCCATCTCCAGGTTATACAGGGTCAGAATTGAGTAGGGCCCCCAGACACTGAGACTTGCTTGCTGGCATGGGAAACGCTCCACCCCCACTCCCCCCCAACACACCCACACACTTATTGGAATTGGGTGCCAAATTCTGATTGGTCCCAGGACACTGTACTATCACACTGGTAAAGATCAGAAAAACTTTTAATGTTCAGCTTCTGAGTCAAAGACTTCACTTACCAGGTTGGTTGGAGAACCTGATCAGAACAGAAGTCCTCATTTCCTTCCCCAAGTCCCCATTAACCTGGCGACTTGAGCTAAGAGAGTGAATTTCTCAGCACCACTCCTCTCACCGCTGAGGCTGAAAGGCCAAATGTGAAAATGAAGCAGGAGGTTTTCGAACACTGTTTCACTCAACCTGCCAAAACCCTAATATTGCAATTTTAGAAACTCGGCTGAAGTGCCATCAGATAACCTTCTTAGTAATAGTCAATTGCTCAAAGTTCTCAGTAGGAGTCAACGTCAAGAAAATGGAACACAGATCTCAAACAAAAGATAATGTAGAGGATGTCTACACCCAAGTCCCTTATTTTACAATGAAGCCTGGTCATGTGATGGGATGTGTCCAACACCAGTTGACGTGTGACAAATTCAAGGACAGACTCAACGGCGCTGCTGAGCCATAGCTCTTCACTCAAAGAAGGTGACGACTGTCTCAACCTTCCTTTTTTCCCGGGGACCACGGCTCCAACAGGAACCTTCTTACTGTCTAATCTGGAGGAAGTCATCCAAATTTTGTCACAAGTGCCCCATCTATAAAAAAGGGATGGTACCAAGTTGGCTTCCCAGGTGGCTCAGTGGTACAGAATCAGCCTGCAATGTGGAAGATGCAAGTTTGATCCCTGGCTCAGGAAGATCAGAATAGATGGATGGACAGAGGGAGAGCTTGTTGCTGTGTGTGTATATATATATATATATATTTAGCAAAAAAAAAATGTTATGAAAAGGGTCTTCAGGGACTTCCCTGGTGGTCCAGTGGTTAAGGATCTGCCTTCCAATGAAAGGGATGTGGGTTCAAGCCCTGGGTGGGGAACTAAAATCCCACATGCTGCAGGGCAACTAAGCCTAATCTCTGAATTTAGAGAGACGCCCTAGTGCTACAAGGAAGACCCAGCTCAGCCAAAATAAAAAAATAAATAATTTTTTTAAGTGCCTTCAAAGAAAAAATTAAGAAAGACACTTAGTAGTAGAAGAAAAAGAAAGAAAGGGATACCAAGGTTCTAGGCTAACCTCCATGTGACAAGCATCTATACCACAAGATCAGTGGAAACAGTGTATATTCTCCTCTAGGTGGGCTGCAACGTGGAATCAGCAGGGAGCCAGGTCCAATCCTGAGGATGAGCCCACTCCCAGAGGATGATGGAGCAGGGCACTGGAAGGATCTGAGGATTCTGAATGGCTTCCGGAAGCCCATCCAGCCACCGTGCCCAGCGCATCTTGCCACCCACGCACTGCTGCGTGAGAGAGGAGAAAATGGATGTCTTGTCTAAGCCAGTCTACGCTTGGCCTCTTTTCCTCCTCTCTGACTAATGCAGAAGACCCCCTGTGTACAGAGTGACTAAGCAGTGTTGAGGATGGCCAACAGTATCAAGTGTAGCCTGCCAGAGAGTGCTTACAAGTTCAAGTCTCACTCTCTCTGCCTAGATGATGAAAACCGCTATGGTAGTTTACAGTCAAAGTATGTTTTCCCAATAGTAATGTTCCTTCTCAGCAAATAAACCAGACCTCTGCTGGTTCCAGTAGAACCATTTCAATGGAAGAAGTGTCCTAAACCTACGTATTTTTATACACAGAATATATTGTCTTGAGTAAATTCACACATCTTAAGTGCACAGTACTATGATTTTTGATAAACACATAAACCTGCATGGCGGATGCCTTGGCCGAGAGATAGAACATTTCCACTACCCCTGAGCGCCCCTGTGTACTCACCTGAATGTTATAGCTCCCTGAATAACAAATTACCACCAAAACTTAGCAACTTAAAACAACAAGATTCTGTCTTACTTTTTCACGTGATTCCTGAGGGTCAGGAATCCAAAGTGGCTCAGCTGGGGTGTCTTTGGCTCAGGGTCTCTCAAAAGGAGGAGGAGGGGAGGGTGGTTTGCCTATTCATTTTCTTAATGCTGTCCTCTGATGAGCAAAAGTTTTGAATTATGTAAACTGTATTGAGGTGTAATTTAATGCAACAAAATTCACTCATTTAAAGTGTATAATTAAGTGATTTTTAATAAAGTTAACAAGTTGTATGGCTATCACCCTAATTCAGATTTAGAACATTTCCATCATCCCAACAAGACTGTTCAAGCCCATCTAGAGTTCATTCCCCTCATTTGCAAGCCTCTCCCAGGCAACTACATTTGGGGTAGGGGTGGAAATCCGCCCACTGTGGATTCACCCACGGTGGGTATTTCATATCAATGGAAGCATACAACATATGGTCTGTGCGTCTGCCTTCTTTCACTTGGCATGTTTCTGAGGTGCTTCCTGTATTTCTATGTATCTATACTTCATTTCTTTTTATTGCCAAATAGTATTCCATTGTGTGGATAGACCAACTTTTGTTTATCCACCCACAAGCTGATGGACATTTGAGTTGTTTCTGCTCTGAGCTATTATAAATAATGCTGATATAAAATTCATGTGCAGAAGTTTTAAATTTTGGTGAAATCTAATACATTCTTTTTAAGTTAGTACTTTCTGGGTCGACTCAGAAAATCTTTGCCCAACCTGAGGCTTTGAAGTGAATTTTTCCTATGTTTTCATATAGAAGTATTGTATTTTTAGTTTTTACATAGAATCCACCTTAAACTAAAAAGTTTAAACTAAAATGTAAAACCTGACTCTAGGTTGACTTTTTTTTCTCTCTCTATATATAGATACTCAGTTCTTTTATTCCCATCTCTTTAAGGAGTCTTTTTCTCAATAAAGTACTCTGGTGCTAAGTCAAAACCATATCAGTGTGAATCTATTTCTGGATTCTCTATTTTACCATTCATTTGTCTGTCTTTATTTTGACAACATATAGTCTTGATTACCATAGCTGTATAGTAAGTATAAAATCAGGTAGTATAAGTCTTCTAACTTTTTCTTCTCTGAAACTATTCTGACTCTTCTAGGTTCTTCACATGTTCACATAAATTATAAAATCAGCTTGATAATTTCTGCAAAATTAGTCTTAGGAATTTTGACTGAAATTACACTGAATTAGTAGGTCAATTTGAAGGGAATTTAAATCTTAGAATTATTTAAATTTCCAACCATTAACATACTGCATATCTTCATCTATTTATACCTACTCTAATTTTTCTCAGCAACATTTTGTAGTTAGAAATGTAGAGGTTTTATGCATATTGTAAATAATATTCTTAAATTTTATTTTCTAATTGTTCACTACCAGTGTATAGAAAAACAATGATTTCTATATATTGATCTTTCATCTTGTGATTTTGTAGATTCACTTGTCAGCCCTAGAAACTTTTATGTTTTAGACTCCTTTGAATGTGTTTTTTGCATACACACTCAATTTCTTTGGAAAATAGAGACAATGTTAATGTTTATTTCCAATATTTATTATCTATTGTCTTCATACACTCGCTAGGGCTCTTAGGTTAATATTGCATAGAAATAGAAAGGGCAGACATCTTGATTTTATTGACCTTAAAAATATATATATTCAGCTTTTTAAGTATAAAGTTTAAATTTAATTAGTTCTTTTCCTATCTTCTTAATGTAGATGTTTAGACCACTGATTTCAATCCTTTTTTCCTCTCTAATATAATCCACCAGTGCCATAAACCAGAGCTATGTATTTCCCTGTAAGCACTGCTTCTATTTTGTCACACAAATATATGCATATAAATGTGCATACACATACACACTCCATTCCCAATAAAATAATAAATAAAATGTTTTTATTTTATAAATACATTTATAATCACCTATAAATACATTATAATCACCTTTCTCCTACATTGGTGTCCTTGGTCATTCACCCATTCTTTCCAAATGTATTAAGCATCCATTACATGCCAGGCACTGTTGTAGATGCTGATACAGCAATGTATCCAGGTAAGTCAAGTTCCTCTTGTGTTTGAGTTTGTGAAATGCCAGATTCACACAATTGCAAAAGACAAATAGAGGTAAGAAGGGTAGTGTACCTCATTCTCCCATCTTTTCCATTCTAACATTGATAACTGAAGGATAGTGGAATAGAATCCGAGCCACAGTAACTGGAATGACTTCCACCTTCAGAGAAGTTCATGCTCTGGGTCACCAGGAAGGCCAGGGGTGTATATGCTTAAAATTCCCAGGGTGACTATGGTTTAAAGCAGAGACTGGAATCTCACTCAGGCTTGTTAGGCTGCCTAAGCCTCAGTTTCCTGAATTTTAGAACTGGATTAATACCTCCTGTCCAGGGACTTGTGAGAGTTAAATGATAGAAGACCTGCAATTCATATTAGTTTCTTTATTAATATTTTCCTCTGATAATGCTTTTTTAAACATTTTATTTATTGATAACATTCCGAATGTTGTTGTCTAATTCCTTCTGTAACTTTTTCTTTGATGCATTGACTATATAAAAGTGTGTTACTTAATATCCAAATAATTCAGGAATATTCCAGATACCTTTTTGTTGTTCAATCCTAATTTAATTTTCTCTTGGTCAGATAACTTACTCTGTATGTTTTAATTTTTTAAAAAAATGTGTTGAGACTCACAATTTCTTAGCCAGAATATCTGATCTAACCTACTTTATCCCCCACTTCTATTTGAATCAAAATATTCTCTCCCAAGAAAATCTCATATTTTTAGCCAGATTATTAGAACAAGAGTCTTTTGTTCAAATCCTCCCTGAGTGTTTGTTCTCTGGTCTGCAAAATAAGAATAATAACAATACTCACCTCATAGGAGTTGTGAAGATAAATAGCATTGTTTAAATAGAACACTGAGCATAACATCTGAATTATAACCGAAGTTCAAGCATCAGAGGTATTACTGTGCCTGTCCTATTTCCCCACCTGGACTGTAATTTCCTCAAGAATAGATTCATAACTATTTCTTTAGCTATCCTAAAGCTATGCAACAGACTACAGTGGAAACACACTGGCCTCATAAATAGACTCTCAAGCTTTGTTCTGTCGCCAAAAAGTACACTCTCTGTGTTATGTGCGTTAAAGACCAAAGATCCAGGCAAAACAGCAAGAACCCTACTGAAAGCAAAACAAATGTGGTCTCTGCCCCAGTAGAGCTGACAGCCTGCTGCAGGAAACAGGTATCAATCAAATATTTAACCCTCCCCCCAAAAAAAGTTTTTTAAAAAAATTATGCTTCTCATTTTCAATGTGTTTTACATCCTGCTGCCAGATTAATATTTCAGTTACTCTTAAGAAATTATTCAGTGACTTACTACTGCCTTTGGATAAAGTCCAAAATTCCTGGTGGCACTGCCATGCTTAGAGGTACAGGGATCTTATCTTTGAGAGCATCCAATAGGGAAGTTTGATCTAGAATTGAGCAGTCAAGGGAGGTCTTTCTGAGGAAGCCATTGGATTTGAGACCTGCAGGATGAGTGGCCATTAATAGGCTGAAGAGTAGAGGGGGAAAAGTTTGCAAACAAAGGAAATAGTGCAAAGTCCTACGGCAGGAAGAAGCATAGCAAATACAAGAACTGAAAGAAGGTCAGCTGGAAAACAGAGCAGAGGTCGTGCACTACAGGATGAGGGTGGAGCGACCTGGTAGAGTCCTCTAGCACCGATGAAGAATTCTGATATCTCACCTATAGTGGTGAAAAGTTTCCAGTAGGGAGATTACTTGGGGTCAGCAGTTTTAAGAACAAATTAGAGGGACTTCCCTGGTGGTCCAGTGGTTAAAAGACTCTGTGCTCCCCATGCAGGGGGCAAAGTATCCCTCCCTGATCAGGGAACCGAGATCTCATGAGCTGCAGGGTGTGGCCAAAAGAAACAAGCTTTAAAAAAAAAAAAAAAGAACAAGTTAGAAATAGTGTAGATAAATGAGATCCGTCTGTGTTTCAGTTACTGTTGCTGCAAAACAGTGCTGTTTTGATGGCTGATAATTAGCTGATAGTTACTCTCATCAGCTTAAAGCCTCCTTGGTGGCTCCGTGGTAAAGAATCCACCCGCGATGCAGGAGATCCAGGTTCAATCCCTGGGTCAGGTAACATTGGGCAGCACTGTCCCACAGAGCACCCCAGTTCCGGGTGGTGCGCACTTCTCAGTGGGAGAATTACAAAAGGGCTTAAGAGTAATGTTTCAATGGGCAAAATAAGCAATAAGTTTCTTTCCGTAGAGATAGTGATAGATAAGGGTACCTTAACTAAGGCGACAGTAGCAGAGGTGGAGAAAAGGAATGAAGGGGTGAAAATGAGCAGGACTTGGTAATAGGATTGATGTGAGGGGGACAGTGAGCTTTCCAGGTAGGACGCCAGCATGGATGGTGGTGAGCTATGGGACAGAGGAAGGGGATCAGGGCTTGCTTGTTTCGCTTTGTGAGGAGGGTAACTTGAATTTGGTTTTGATTGGGAAGAGACTTTGAGACTCTCGAAAGTCAAGTGAAGAGCTAAGAGAAATTGAGGCTGGCTATGTAAACATGGGAGTTATTTCAGTGGTAACTTACATATAGATGTAGATGGGGTCAGAGAGAATATAAAGTGTGTAAAAGGATTTCCCTTGTGGTGCAGTGGATAAGAATCCACCTGCCAATGCAGGGGACACGGGTTTGATCTCTGGTCCAGGAAGATTCCGCATACCACCACGTCCATGCGCCACGACTACTGAGCCCACGCACCTAGAGCCTGTATTCCAAAACAAGAGAAGCCACTGCAACGAAAAGCCCCTGCTTCTACAAGGAAGAGTAGCCCACAGTTTCCACAACTAGAGAAAGCCTGAGCAAAAGCAATGAAGGCCCAGTGCAGCCAAAAATAATAAATAAATAAAATTTTTAATAAAGTGTGAAGAAAAGATCTGTTGTTTAGTCAATAAGTTATGTCTGATGCTTTGCAGCCCCATGAACTGTAGCCCCACCAGGCTTCTCTGTCTATGGGATTTCCCAGGCAAGAGTACTGGAGTGAGTTGCCATGTCCTTCTCCAGTGGATCTTCCTGACCCAGGGATTGAAACTTCTTCTCCTGCATTGGCAGGCAGATTCTTTACCACTGAGCCACCTGGGAAGCTTGAAGAAAAGAGAGATGGACATAATCTTTGAATAATTTGAACATGTAATAGTCATGGAGAGGAGGCTAGAGGTCCCCGAAGAATAGTCAAGGAGCTAACAAGAAGCTAAGAGTGGCTTGCTCACCAAAATCCCCAAAAAAAGAATGGTTAAGGAAAGGAGAGTGTCAACCATGTCAAATGCTAACGAGAGGCTATGTGAGAAAAGCTCTGAACATCTAGCAGAGAGAGGTGATTATTGTTCATTACAAGATTGGTTTCCATAGAGTTATTGGTGCCTAATGGAAAACTGGAAGAAGCTTTTCTGAAAGGGAGGTGGAGAGAAGCCCAAGGCTTTTACCTTGTGGTCACTGACAACCCCAGTGTGGTCAGATCCAACGAGTGATTTGTCGGATCATTCTCTTCTATTGGCACTTTTAATCGCTCTGCTTCTATAATCTCTTTAATAAAGAAGGTAACTCTATGTTTGAATTTTATATTTCTCCAGCCACCATATACTTCCCAGAAACTCTCCTCTGTGTTTCACTTGGCTGACTGTCTTCTTCTCCCCATCATTTGCCTGGGGCCACTTCCCCTGACTCAATATCTGTGTCTCCTTTCTTCATTCAAATTCTCTCCCTCCCAGGCTTGCTGTCCCCACTCACAGCCTGGCTTACCTGGTGACTTCACATCTGTCTGGTGGATGGCTTCCCAGAGGCACTACTTCATCCCACAGGTTTCTTCTTCTGCCCAAATTTTTATCTCTGCCTGTTTTGAAGGTCAACTACAGATGAGCTTGTGGCTAAAGCAAGCAGTTTAAATACCCAAAGTTAAATCATTCTATACAAACCCTCCTTGGCATTGTTCTCTATTTCTAGTTCCCTGTATCTTACATCTCAATGCCAGCTACTTCTTGCTGCCTCCCTGCTTCCTGCACCATCCCACACATGCAGAGCTGTTTCCTGGATCTCCATGTATTTCCATCTTCACAACAATAACCCAGACCCAGTGTTGCCCATGCATGATTCTAAGTGACACACATCACATTCCCAGATAATGGTTTCTCAAAATCATCTTCCTATCATGGTGTCATACTGTAATGTGGTCAGCTGGTTAAAATAGAAAAGGGAAGACTAAAGAATATTAAAAATGACTAGGAGATTCTAACTTGTCAGTTCTAATACTTCACCAGTTGTTCCCTGGAGTACTATGTTGAAAAGAATTCTGAAACTCAATCCAAATTCAGTATAAGAGTTCCATGATTGATTGGTATTGTGCTCAGATGCTCAGTTGTGTCTGACTTATTGCAATCCCATGGACTGTAGCCCTCCAGGCTCCTCTGTCCATCGGATTTCCCAGGCAAAAATACTGAAATGGGGTTTCATTTCCTCCTTCAGGGGATCTTCCCAACCCAAGGGTCAAACCAGAGTCTCCTGAATTGGCAGACAGATTTTTACCACTGAGCCTCTTGGGAAGCCTTTGACTGGTATTATTGGCTATAATTTGGGGGGTTAGAATTAGCAGTCCAAACTGCAGGTCAAATGCAATTTGTGGTAAGAACGTTGGACTAAATATATCTGTATTTTAACACCATTAAAAGTGTTGTGGGACTTCCCTGAGAGTCCAGTGGTGAAGACTCTGTGCTTCTACTGCAGGGGACATGGCTGCAATCTCTGGTTGGGGAACTGAGATCCCTCATGCCACAAAGTGCAGTGACTACCCCCACCCAAAAGTACTGGACTATTTCATACAAATTCCAAATGAAATATGATTTCCTAATATATATTAAAATGTAATATGGCTCAACTTTTGCTCTTTTGTTCCTTTTAAGTTATTAATGTGTGTCCTTTTATACAGCTAATTATCGACTAGGGGTTCTTTGTTCCAAAGAGCTCCTAAAAAGAATGCCTGACCAGAAAATGTTAATTATGGACAAATAAGATGCACCAATACCTCCTCAGGTTGTGACAAGTTACCCTAATATTCTGCCTATGCATTCAACCAAGTGAAAACATAGAATCTGTCAAAAGAAAGACCATCTTGAGATGCCTCCAGCTTTGTTCCTCTTTCTTAGAATTATTTTGTCTATTCAGGTTCTTTTGTGGTTCCATACAAATTTTATTCCATTCTATTTCTGTGAAAATGCCATTGGAATTTTAATAGGGATTTTTACTGAATCTATAGATAGTTGTATGTAGTGTGGACAGCTTAACAATACTGTTTCTTTTAGTCCATGAACAAAGGACATCTTTGCATTTGTTTGCATCTTCTTTGATTTCTATCAATATCTTATAGTTTTCACTGTCCAGATCTTTCACATCCTGTGTCAGGAAGCATTGAACAGGAGGCTTCCTGTGTGCTGTTTTGGATCTGTCAGGAGTCCTCTGTTACTTATTAATTCCTGAATATTCAGGAATTAAGAGGAGAGGCAAGCCTCTCCCGGGGCTGAGGGATCCAGGCATTTCCTTCGTTAGTTTTTCAGTACGGTGATAAGTATCCTCTTTCTTCTTATGAGCCATACGGTAAAAGTGATTGTTTACAGCTCTTTCTCTTTGATATGGATCGCCTATGTCTGGAATTTTAATCTTTATCTTTGCTGAGAATAACTACCTTGTAAGACAGTATATATGCCCACACCATGTTGATTAAAACACCTTTGCTCCATCAGAGCTTGGGTCCCCGTGTCTTTCATTCTCTCTCTCTCTAAGGGTGATTTTCTGGAGCTCAGAGACCCGTCATGCTCACGCTCCTGCCCAGGCTTCTAAGACCCTCTCCAGAAGGCACACTGTGCCTCCACCCACCTCGAGAGGGCGCCAGGTGCCTTCGTGAGTGATGCAAGCCCTGTGTCAAAGGACTTTATTGGTTTTTTGCGTAAACCAAGGAATATCAGCCTCTTTCTCTCTCTCTTTTACTTTCTTGTCATCAACTCCGGACCATCAGGTTCCAGTCCATTAAAGGACCTCGACAATCCTGGGTTAAATTTATTCCTGAGTATTTTACTGTTTTTGATGCTATCATAAATGAGATTGTTCTCTTTATTTCTTTTTCAGAGGGATCATTATTAGTGTATAGAAATGCAACTGATTTTTGTGTGTTGATTATGTATACTGACACTTTACTGAATATGTTTATTAATTCTAACAGAGTTTTGGTAGAGTCGCTAGAATTTTGTGTAGATAAGGTCAGATAATCTGCAAACATATCATTTTACTTCTTCCTTTCCAATTTGGATGACTTTTATTTATTTATCTTGTTTAATTGTTCTGGCTGGGACTTCCAGTACTACATTGAATAAAAGTGGTGAAAGTGGGCACCCTTGTCTTATTCTTGATCTTAGGAGAAAAGAATCCAGCCTTTAATCATTGAGTATGATGTTAGCTTGTCATGTGTGACCTTACAGAAAACTGGTCAATCTAATCACACGGACCACAGCCTTGTCTAACTCAATGAAACTAAGCCATGCCATGTGGGGCCACCCAAGACAGGCGGGTCATGGTGGAGAGGGCTGACAGAATGTGGTCCACTGGAGAAGGGAATGGCAAACCACTTCAGTATTCTTGCCTTGAGAACCCCAAAACAGTATGAAAAGGCAAAATGATAGGATACTTAAAGAGGAACTCCCCAGGTCGGTAGGTGCCCAATATGCTACTGGAGATCAGTGGAGAAATAACTCCAGAAAGAGTGAAGAGATGGAGCCAAGGCAAAAACAATACCCAGCTTTGGATGTGACTGGTGATAGAAGCAAGGTCTGATGCTGTAAAGAGCAATATTGCATAGGAACCTGGAATGTCAGGTCCATGAATCAAGGCAAATTGGAAGTGGTCAAACAGGAGATGGCAAGAGTGAATGTCGACATTCTAGGAATCAGCGAACTGAAATGGACTGGAATGGGTGAATTTAACTCAGATGACCATTATATCTACTACTGTGGGCAGGAATCCCTCAGAAGAAATGGAGTAGCGATCATGGTCAACAAAAGAGTCTGAAATGCAGTACTTTGATGCAATCTCAAAAATGACAGAATGATCTCTGTTCATTTCCAAGGCAAACCATTCAATATCACAGTAATCCAAGCCCATGCCCCAACCAGTAACACTGAAGAAGCTGAAGTTGAACAGTTCTATGAAGACCTACAAGACCTTTTAGAACTAACAGCCAAAAAAGATGTCCTTTTCATTATAGGGGACTGGAATGCAAAAATAGGAAGTCAAGAAATACCTGGGGTAACAAGAAAATTTGGCCTTGGAGTACAGAATGAAGCAGGGCAAACCTACTAGAGTTTTGCCAAGAGAACACACTGGTCATAGCAAACACCCTCTTCCAACAACACAAGAGAAGACTCTACACGTGGACATCACCAGATGGTCAACACCGAAATCAGATTGATTATATTCTTTGCAGCCAAAGATGGAGAAGCTCTATACAGTCAGCAAAAACAAGACCAGGAGCTGACTATGGCTCAGATCATGAACTCCTTATTGCCAAATTCAGACTTAAATTGAAGAAAGTAAGGAAAACCACTAGACCATTCAGGTATGACCTAAATCAAATCCCTTATGATTATACAGTGGAAGTGAGAAATAGACTTAAGGGACTAGATCTGATAGAGTGTAGAGTGCCTGGTGAACTATGGACAGAGGTTTGTGACACTGTACAGGAGACAGGGATCAAGACCATCCCCATGGAAAAGAAATGCAAAAAAGCAAAATGGCTGTCTCAGGAGGCCTTACAAATAGCTGTGAAAAGAAGAGGACCAAAAAGCAAAGGAGAAAAGGAAAGATATAAGCATGTGAATGCAGAGTTCCAAAGAATAGCAAGGAGAGATAAGAAAGCCTTCCTCAGTGATCAATGCAAAGAAATAGAGGAAAACAACAGAATGGGAAAGACTAGCGATCTCTTCAGGAAAATTAGAGATACCAAGGGAACATTTCATGCAAAGATGGGCTTGATAAAGGACAGAAATGGTATGGACCTAACAGAAGCAGAAGATATTAAGAAGAGGTGGCAAGAATACACAGAAGAACTGTACAAAAAAGATTTTCATGACAAAGATAATCATGATGGTGTGATCACTCACCTAGAGCCAGACATCCTGGAATGTGAAGTCAAGTGGGCCTTAGAAAGCATCACTATGAACAAAGCTAGTGGAGGTGATAGAATTCCAGTTGAGCTATTTGAAATCCTGAAAGATGATGCTGTGAAAGTGCTGCACTCAATATGCCAGCAAATTTGGAAAACTCAGCAGTGACCATAGGACTGGAAAAGGTCAGTTTTCATTGCAATCCCAAAGAAAGGCAATGTCAAAGAATGCTCAAACTATCCCACAATTGCACTCATTTCACACGCTAATAAATTAATGCTCAAAATTCTCCAAGCCAGGCTTCAGCAATACATGAACCGTGAACTTCCAGATGTTCAAGCTGGTTTTAGAAAAGGCAGAGGAACCAGAGATCAAATTGCCAACATCCGCTGGATCATGGGAAAAGCAAGAGAGTTCCAGAAAAACATCTATTTCTGCTTTATTGACTATGCCAAAGCCTTTGACTGCGTGGATCACAATAAACTGTGGAAAATTCTGAAAGAGATGGGAATACCAGACCACCTGACCTGCCTGTTGAGAAACCTATATGCAGGTCAGGAAGCAACAGTTAGAACTGGACATGGACCAACAGACTGGTTCCAAATAGGAAAAGAGTCCATCAAGGCTGTATATTGTCACCCTGCTTATTTAACTTATATGCAGAGTACATCATGAGAAATGCTGGGCTGGAAGAAGCACAAGCTGGAATCAAGATTCCTGGGAGAAATATCAATAACCTCAGATATGCAGATGACACCATCCTTACGGCAGAAAGTGAAGAGGAACTAAAAAGTCTGTTGATGAAAGTGAAAGAGGAGAGTGAAAAAGTTGGCTTAAAGCTCAACATTCAGAAAAGGAAGATCATGGCATCTGGTCCCATCACTTCATGGGAAATAGATGGGGAAACAGTGGAAACAGTGTCAGACTTTACTTTTTTGGGCTCCAAAATCACTGCAGATGGTGGTTGCAGCTATGAAATTAAAAGACTTTTACTCCTTGGAAGGAAAGTTATGACCAACCTAGATAGCATATTCAAAAGCAGAGACGTTACTTTACCAACAAAGGTCCATCTAGTCAAGGCTATGGTTCTTCCTGTGGTCATGTATGAATGTGAGAGTTGGACTGTGAAGAAAGCTGAGTGCCAAAGAATTGATGCTTTTGAACTGTAGTGTTGGAGAAGACTCTTGAGAGTCCCTTGGACTGCAAGGAGATCCAACCAGTCCATTCTGAAGGAGATCAGCCCTGGGATTTCTTTGGAAGGACTGATGCTAAAGCTGAAACTCCAGTACTTTGGCCAGCTCATGCGAAGAGTTGACTCATTGGAAAAGACTCTGATGCTGGGAGGGATTGGGGGCAGGAGGAGAAGGGGAAGACAGAGGATGAGATGGCTGGATGGTATCAGTGATGCGATGGACGTGAGTCTGAGTGAACTCCAGGAGTTGGAGATGGACAGGGAGGCCTGGCGTGCTGCGATTCATGGGGTTGCAAAGAGTCGTACACCACTGAGCAACTGAACCGAACTGAACTGATATTCCTTTTGGGATCTTCCCAGATGACTCAGTGGTAAAGAGTCCACCTGCCAGTGCAGGAGTTGTGGGTTCAGTCTCTGGGTCTGGGAAGATTTCCTGGAGAAGGAAGTGGCAACCCACTCAAGTATTCTTGCTTGGAGAATCCCATGCACAGAGGAGCCTGGCAGGCTAGAGTCCATGGGGTTGAAAAGAGTCAGACATGACTTCTCGACTAAACCAAAACCACACACTGAACATAAGCATGGACAGAGGGCCCCTTACCACTGACATGCCCTTGCTGGACTGGAGTTGCTCTTCACCTCCAAGTGCCAAGACACAGATGCAGTGTCAGCTACATGGGCTGATAACAGTGCTTCTGTATTATTTCAGGAACCAAGAAATTCCAGGAAATCTGTTTTATGTAGACACATCAAAGCTTCTTTTAGAACTCTTTTGGTTTTTCTTTCTTTCTTTCTTTTTTTTCAGGTTAAAAAAAAAATCTATTCACCACCTATGCAAATATTACATCACATCCCCTAGCCATTCAGTGATAAGAGCTATCTCATCAGTCTCAAGAGACAGAATCTCCTGCAGAATCTGATGGGAAACATCTCTAGGAACTCAAGGCCCCACCAGCCACGTAAGAACCTGAGAGGCAGACATGCATGGTGGTTAAGAGCAGTGGCTTTGAGGCCAGACCACCTGTGCACGAACCTCTGCTGCTGCTTACCAGCAATGTGATCTCAGGGCAAGTTACTTAGCATCTCTTAACCTCGGTTTCCTTATCTATAAAATGGGGGTAGCTACTGCAACTTTCCAATATTATGTCAATGATAGGTGAGAAAATGTGTGTCGAGTGCTTAGACCACAATAAAACGTATCACAAACAGTAGTTACTCTTTTATGTAACACAGTATGGCTTGGTTTTTATTATTTTTAATCCAGAGATGTTTCCAGCATCATCTCTCTGGGAGGAAAAATGGTAACCTTTGAAGAAAACTTGGTTTTTCCTTGAGTAAGGTCAGTTGATGCCTGCTTAGGGATGCGATACAGGTGAGTCAGCAATCATTGTCCTCAGAGAAGAGTCCAATGTTCAATAAAGATTCAAGGGCCTCACTGGTGGCTCAGTGGTAAAGAATCTACCTGCCAGTGTGGTAGACATGGGTTCGATCTCTGATCTTAAAAGATGCCACATGCCTCGGAGCAACTAAGCGACTAAGTTGCACCAGAGCTACCGAGCCTGCACAACCTAGAGCCCATCCTCCAAAACAAGGGAAGCCGCTATAGTAAGAAGCCCAAGCAGCACTTCTGGAGAGTGGCCCCTGCTCGCTGCAATTACAGAGAAGCATATGCAGCAACGAAGACCCAGCAGAGCCAAAAAGAGAATAAAAAAATCAATAAATTTCTTTAAAAGTGTTCAAAAGGTTCTGATGGTAACTAAGCTACATCTATTGGGGGATACACTTTGCTGCATAGAAAACTGAGCTTCTCTGGGGTGGAGGAAAGCTGCTTCCAGGATTCCAAGGTAGGAAGCCATAGCAGAGGACAGGAGGGTGAGCCTGCAACAAGCCCTTTGAGTTATGAATGATTGTCCTTGGAAAGCAATGAGCACTGAGCCTGGAAGAGCAAAGCAGAAGGGGGCACCTCCAAAGCCATTCCCAACAACGACAGGGGGACTGTGGTCCCCCTGAACTGATAAAGTCAGTGATGACTGTAATACTTGGAAAGGAGAAAAGTATGCTACTGTTTAAGGCTCTAATTTTGACCAAAAAGCAAAAATCTACATTGATTTGCAAGGCCATTTGAGGGGATGTCCATTGAGGAGAAGAATTCACTTTCAGAAAGGCTCACTGTGCTCTCAAATCTTTATGCAACTGTCACAGTCTCACAGATTTCACTGGAGTAAGAATAGTCAAGAATGGTCCTCCATCTGTACCTACAGCAGGCAGACAGCCATCTGATCTAAGTCATGCCACTCTCCCTCACCTGCCTCAGAGAGACCCCTCAGGCTGAAAGCATCAGGCCAACCACTGCAGAGCCCTGGACAGGAAGCGTTAGGAAACAGACAGAGAGGCTGTCCCACTTCTCATTTTTTAACACATTACCTCATGTTCAACAAGAGGTGTCATATCCAGAAGTTTATGAGTAGGTCAGTCTCTCAACCAACTCAAACTCTGCTGACAACTTATAAAGATGAAAGGTAAAAGTGTAGATTTATTTCATGTCCCCTTTTCAATTGCTGCATCCTGGCAAGTAGTCTTTCTAGAAACTGGGAAACGTTTTCTAGGGTCAGAAAGTCTATTCTATAAGGACAGGTATTGTGCTGATATACTGTGATATCAGTACACTGGCAACCAGGATATGTACCTTCCAGGGAAAGTTGAGAAGATCCAAAACCATTGTGAGCATCTCAAACAGAACCAAAGATGTCATCTCTACAGTTGTACATGAAAGTCCAACATTCCCCGGGGAAAAGCTAATGTTCCCTCGGTGATCAGAGCAGCTGCTGAAATCAGTGCACTCAAAGATCCCACAGAGTTGAATACAAAGAGAGCACCACAACTTCTTACCCAAAAAAAGGTAGTGGGGAAGGAGGTTGGTATACCTGGCAGGGGGTATTGTGGTTCAAATCATAGCATGTGGACCAAAAAAAAAAAAAAAAAAAAAATTGCCTGCTTCCCAGGTGGTGTTAGTGGCAAAGAATTCGCCTGCAAATGCAGAAGACACAAGAGACACGGGCTCGATTCCTGGGTTGGGAAGATCCCCTGGAGAAGGGAATGGCAACCCACTCCAGTATTCTTGCCAGGAAATCCCATGGACAGAGAAGCCTGGCGGGCTAAATCCATGGTTTGCAAACAGCTGGACATGACTGAGCACACAAACACACCTCATTCCAGTAAGCAATGAATGCTGCCCGCCGTCAGCCACTGAGGTGTCTGATGTTCAACTAGCTGGGTTTCTTTTTTTCCAGCAAAAACTTGTGTGTATCCTGGCTCCTCCCTTACCTGTTTGGAAAAGTTCCTCAGGCCTATCTGACAGGCTGTCTCTCAGGCTATAGTACTCAGAAAAGTCTCCAAATAAAAGATAACTCTCAACTTTTTGATTGTGTGATTTTTTTCCCCCTGTCAACAGTGGCTGCCACTTATTGAGAAATTTCTATGTGCCAAGCTCTGAGTGCTTTACATATGTTACGTAAGTACCTGTATATTCCCATTTGCGTACTCAAAATAAGTCTGAGATTAAGGTATTGTTAGCACCCTTGTGGCACAGGAAACCAAGGCAGAGAGGAGTACCAGTCACATAGTCGGTACGCGGGAAAACCAAAATCCAATGTTCAATCAAGTGGACCCCTTCATCTGCTGTTACCATGATTCCGTTTTCCACAACTTTATGTTGCTCAGCCACTTCCGTGTTTTAGGTGGGAGGCTTTGGCTAAGGGTAAGGATGTGGCGTGTGGTCTAATCAGTGACGTTAGCAGAAAAACAAATGCTTTTGCAGCATCTTCTTTGTCTTGTGTTTGTAAATGATGCCCAGCAGCCCTGAACAGATCATTGATCCAGACATAATATGAGATTAAACAATACATAAACTTCCTGCTTTCTAGAACTTTCTGTGCCAAAAGAGATGTACTGACATCATTCAAAGAGACAAATAAGGTGTCTAAAAATAAATGTATATGTTTAGAGAAGTAAAAATATCACGCGACCACCTGAACAGACTATTAAAGAAATGCTTTTGAAAACAAATAGTCAACACATTTCTGGAAATGACAGAAGACCTCAGAGTTCTCAAGGTCAGCATTCTCTGACTTTTCTTGAACAAGAACACTTAAAGATAAAGAATGCATTGATCCAATACTGTGAGAGACTATGAAATAGTTTATATATTTAGAATAAAGGACAAAGCAAAGGTGAAGTTACAGATAATTACTTACAAAATGTTAAACAATTAATTTTTAGTTTATTCTTTTAAACTAGATGAATTATCATATTTTTTGACAAAAGGACAAAACACCTCAACTTCATGTTGAAAATTGGAGAAGGAACCTGGAGGAGGCTGGCAGGCCACAGTCCATGGGGTCACAAAGAGCTGGACACAACTTAGCCACTAATCATGCACACATGTGTTGAAAATAAGTGATTAGAAATGCACATAATTCATAGACCATGGACCTTAGGAAAACAGGGTGTTGGAAAGTAAGAAGACAGAAATCTGAGCATTCATGCACGTCAGGATCCCCACATCGGTTCTGAGCATGTTCGGGTGTGGCACAGCCTTCTTTAAAGGGAGAACACAAAGCTAAGAGAACTAAAAAATGAAATTTAAGCTCTTTTCTTTTAATTTCATTTAAACCATCTTTCAGAAAATTCATATCCATGGCATCATTTGTGGAAAAACTTGGAAGAATATCTGAGGGATAAAATAGTGATCCAAGTCATTAAGGTTGATGGGAGGGAGTGTATAGAGAGAAGAGATATAGACAAAGGAGAAATAGGGAAGGGCCCTCATCATTACACCCTAGTGCTCTATGAAACCCAACATTCATTATTGCCGGGGTCCTGCCCCGGTTGGATACAGGGATTCCCTCAGGATGACGGCGTGGGCGATTAGAATAGCAAAGCAAAGACATTAGAGGCTCATTATAACTGGTTTACACGGAAAATCAATAAAACCCGTGACACCAGGTTTGCTCTGACCACGAAGGCCGCAGGCGCTCTCTCAAATTGCTGAAGGTGCCCCACCTTGGGCACCTTCTCGAGTGGGTCTTAGAAGCCCAGGCAAGTAAGTGGTCTCAGAGGACCTCCAAGCTCCAATTATTTTGGCCTGAAGGAAGATCAGAAGAGAAAAAGAGAGAAAAAGAAACAAGAAAGAATGACATGGGAAGACCAAGCTTTGAGCAAGGCCCGTAGCTTTATTTTCAAAGGGAGCTTATATACCTTAAGTTGTGCATAGAGGATGATAGGGGGTGTGAAATCATGCAAAGTCAGCAGTCTTTGATCCTTCTGGAGACCAGGCTTTCTTTTCTGCAAACAAATGGTTTAGGTGATTTACATCATCTTCTGGCCAAAAGGCCTGTTAACATTTTATGACTCTGATAAAGGTTTGTGAACCATAAGACTTATTTTCTCTAAGAGTAATTATTTTAAAGTTTGGTGCCATCCTCGGAAGGTGTTAATAAAGTTGCATTCCTATAGGGCAGAGGTGCAGTGGGTTTACAACAAGGAAAGAATTTATTACCTTAAGAGTCTAAAGTTGTTAGCACCAAGGCCACTACTTATTTTTTCTATGTACCAACTATATTAATTAATACACTTCCAAGGATACAATACAGGGGATGTGGAAACTTAGCAGCAAGCATTGGCTCAACAATGAAATCTTCTACTAGTTCTAACAATTTCTAACTCCCCTAGAGGCTCTATACTATTTGAATATCTTAAGCTTCCCGTGCCTCTCGCGTTTGGGAGACTGTAAACAATAGTACACGTAGCTGTAGGAGTCCCGGTAAACCTGTCAGGCAAGTTAAAGATCCATCTGAGGGGTTTGGATTGAAACACTCCTATTATGCCCAGGAGGCTAATTAGCTAGAGCTCTAAGTTGATTTCCTTCAGAGAAAGGTGGTCGGGGATAGCCCCCCGTTAATGTCAGAGGAGTTGGTGAAAGTCGTAAAATAGTAAAACAGACAGATTCTGGTTTTGGGTAGATGCTCAGGCAGATCCGGGGGGCCCCTCGAGTCCCGACTTGCCTTTGCATATCAGGCCTCTCCGCATAACCTTTGTCATGGGTGGGAACTTCCGTGCTGGCTCCTGGCACATTATCATTAAAAACAAGAGTCAGTTTAGTTTCTAAATTCTTATGCTAAAAGCCTAGAAGATGAGAGGTAACCAACCAGAAGATGAGAAGATACCAGTTGGAAGCCTCCTGCAAGAACCCTACCAAGAGATGGAAAGGGCTTGAGTTTAGAAAACAGATGTTAGAATTGAGTAGGAAGGAAGAACAAAGTGTATGCCTGTGTTTAAGAGTAGAATTGATTAGATTTATCAGGCACTTTGCATTTGGGAGGGAAAAGGGGGAAGGACTTTGGGGGACACCTCACAAGTAAGGTGGGTGTTTGACAAGCATTCACAGACATACCAAACATGGGAAGAGGAACAGTTCACAGGAAAGCAACAGTGGGTCAATCTCCATGGCTGTTGTTTAGTCATTAAATCATGTCTCACTCTGACCTCATGGACTATAGCCCACCAAGCTCCTCTGTCCATGGGATTTCCCAGGCAAAATTACTGGAGTGGGTTGCTATTTCCTTCTCAGGGGATCTTCCTGACCCAGAAATCAAACCCACACCTTCTGCATTGGCAGGTGGATTTTTTTTTACCACTGAGACAACTGGTAAGTCCTGGGTTCAACTTTGGGTAAGCTAATTTTGAAGGGCTGTCTTGACATTAAACTATTAGAAATATTTTGGTAAAATTATGGGTTCCATCTATTAATTGGGGATTTGTCAGTTTCCAATTAGTAGTCAAGCCATGAAAATGATTGAGATCATTTGGGATGAAAAACCAGAGCAAGAACCACAGGGACAAAGAAGGAGCCCTGGGAAGCATGACTTCTTGGGGGCTTGGTACTCACACAGGGAAGTAAAAAATGTAGAAGATGGTGAAGGAAGGAGAAGTTCCCATCAAGAAACCAGGGCAGGCACTAATGATATCTTTTAGACATCAGAATTGTTGAGGGTGGCATGGGCAGAAGAGTGAGTTGAAAGGAAATGCTAGGAGAAGTGAGAACACTGAGTAAGTTTGATGTGTGTATGTTTGGAAATGTCAATGAATGCAAAGACCACTGGCTCCTCCTCTCAGAGACACAAAAAAGGGAGACAAAGCAAATCTCACCGGAGACTTGGTGTCCTCAGAGGAGCATCAGGTCTCAGTTAAGTCCAGGAGCTACAAAGAATGTTCTCTGAAGAATGTGGGAAATCCTTGGTGGTCCAGGGGTTAAAAATCTGCCTTCTACTGCAGGGGATACAGGTTTGATGCCTGGCTGGGGAACTGAGATCAGACATGTTGACGGGCAACTAGAGAAGCTCACATGTTGCAACAAAGTGCTGCAATGAAGATTCAATATAGCCAAGAAGAAAAAGAGAATTTAAGGGTGAAGATCATCTACTAACAATGGAAAGTTAACCATTGGAGTCCAATGTATATTTTGGATATTGACTCCTTATCAGATATATGGTTTTCAACTTGTTTCTCCTGTTCCATAGATTGCCTTTCCATTCTATTGATTGTCTCTTTTGCTCTGCAGAAGGTTTTAACTTGATGCCGTCCCACTTGTCTACCATATAATCCATCAACCATGCTTTGGGGTGTATATTCAAAAGCATCAGAATCAGGATCTTTAAAAGATCCTGTTCACTCCCATGTTCACCGCAGCATTATTGATCACAGCCAAGAAATGGAAACAAGCCAAATACCCACCAACAATCAACTGAGGAAGAAAATGCGGCTTATACATCTGATGATGGAATACGATTCAGTTTCAAAAATACAGGGAGATCCTGGCATATGTGACAACACGGATGAACCTGGAGGACATTATGGTAAGTGAAGTAAACCAATCAGGGAGAACAAACCCTGCAAAGATTCCACTTTTAACACAGTCAAACTCATAGAAACAGAAGGTAGAATGGTGGTTGCCGGCAGCTGGGGAGACGGGGAAATGACGGGTTGGTTGATGGGTCTGAAGCTTCAGTTAAGTTCCAGAGACCTGCTGTGAAACATTGTATCTACAGTTCACAGTACTGTAAGAGAGTAGATCTCACGTTAACTGTTCTTATCTCCAGAGAGAAAGAGAGAGGGAGAGAGAAATCATGAAACTAGCTCAGATCCCCAGATACAGAAAAGGACCAGATGAGCCCTGGGTCCCTCCCATACCAAGAGACAGGTTAGAAGAAGAGGTATCAATGGAGACAGAGGAAGAAAGTTAGATGGGAAGAAAACCAGGGGTGTCTGGAGTCTAAAAACCAACTGAGAAATGTTTCAAAGAGCAAGGAGTGATTCCTTGTGCCATTGCTGCTGGCAGTTCCAATAGGATGAGGACCGGGGGAGAAGAAACCACTGACTTAATAATATAGACACCATAGCCATATT
This sequence comes from Bos taurus, assembly GCF_002263795.3. Lineage (NCBI taxonomy): Eukaryota > Metazoa > Chordata > Mammalia > Artiodactyla > Bovidae > Bos > Bos taurus. The sequence continues at coordinate 7,095,000 of NC_037338.1, read as the reverse complement.
GAGAAGCTAGTGTTTGTAAAATAGTAGGTACGAAAATCTATTAATATTTAGACTATTTCAAGAAGAGTGGGAGGGACTTCCCTGGTGATCCAGTGGTTAAGACCCCATGCTTCCAAGGCAGGGGGCCCAGGTTCCACCTCTGGTAGGAGACCTAGGACTCTGCATGCCATGAGGTGTTATCACAAAAAAATTTTTTTAATTAAATTAAAAAATAGAGATACATTCTTTAAAAAAAAGAAGAAGAGACAAAGAGTGAGAGAAAGGGAAATGAAGACAGTAAGTATATAGAACTATTCCATGGAATTTTGCTATAAAGAAGAAGAAAGAAATGGAGCAGAGACTGGAAAGGAAATGGAGAGAGAGATGAATGTTCCACATGGTACAGGGGCTGTCAGGGCCACAGGTATGTGCTTTTGGGAATCAGTCCCAAAGAACTGATGCTCTTGAACTGTGGTGCTGGAGAAGACTCTTGAGAGTCCCTTGGACTGCAAGGGGATCAAACCAGTCAATCCTAAAGGAAATCAACCCTGAATATTCATTGGAAGGACTGATGCAGAAGCTGAAGCTCCAATACTGTGGCCACCTGATGTGAAAAGCCAACTCACTGGAAAAGACCCTGATGCTGGGAAAGACTGAGGGCAGAAGAAGAAGCGGGCGACAGAGGATGAGGTGGTTGGATGGCATCACTGAATCAATGGACATGAGTTTGAACAAACTCTGGGAGATGGTTAAGGACAGGGAAGCCTGGTATGTTGCAGTCACGGGGTCGCAAAGAGTCGGACATGACTGAGCAACTGAACAACCACTACCACAAAGGACCTCTTACAATGTCCCCAGTGCAGTCACACTGTCAGTCCTAGTCAAGATACCCAGCCCAAAAGGATGCTAAGCAAAAATGTGAGTTAAGTGGTCAAACCAACAATATCAGAAAGCATAAAGAAATTGATAGGTGAGAGATGGCAGGGTGAGCAGGGCGCGGAAGGCGAAAACTGGATATTCCCCTGAATCACCCAGTGTGCACCTAGCGAGCTGGGCACAGCGCAGCCCTGGATGGAGACAGGATGTTCGGCGGGCAGGAGCACTTGTGGTGGGGGGCAGGGAACGCAGCCTCTGCTAGGCTGAGCTGGTCTGAAAGGGGCCAGGGCTCACCTGGACTTCTCACCGTGCACCTGGACCCAGAAGATGCTCCAGGGCACTTTGGCTCTCAGAACAGCCGAGCTTTGCAATTCAGCCTCCTTCCCTTCCCCAGGAAGGGCTCCCTTGGGGGCAATAATCCTGAAGCTTTGGTGCAGATCAGGTCCACCAGACCCCTACAGGAGAGCCTGGAGATGCGAAGGATGAGGAAGCTCACCACGGGGGCTAAATTCCGCTCAACACCCACATATAGACATTGCTCCTCTAGTACTGAGTGGCGGAGAAGGCAATGGCACCCCACTCCAGTACTCTTGCCTGGAAAATCCCATGGATGGAGGAGCCTGGTGGGCTGCAGTCCATGGGGTTGCAAAGAGTCGTGACTTAGCAGCAGCAGCAGCAGCTAGGGCCTGGACTAGCTGTAAGGAAAGTGTGGGTGGGGTGAGAGTGACAGCCAGCAGCTCAGGGCTCAGGAAGTGGACCCTCATGGCCTGGCAGGGGGCAGCCGGGGTCGGGGAGCCTCGCTGGGCCCTGTCTGGGGGCGGCAAGGTGCCTGGGAAGGGTCACGTGTATCTTGGCACAAGGCCAAGGTTTCATGTATGGCTGTAGCCTCAGGACTGTCCAGGCAGCCCGTGTGGTCTGCGCGAGGGCCCAGCTGGGCAGAGGTGGAGGCCAGAGCTCAGAGAGAAGGCGACAGCTGGCTGATCCTTGAGGCTCTGGCAGGTTCTTGGCACATTTGCTTGATTGCTGCGTATGTGACAAAGCAGCGGATTCTTTCAAGAGTGTTGGAAACAGGACTCCTTTGGCAATTTGGCAGGGAGTTTTCCAGGTCTAGAGGCTCCAATCAGCTCCTACAACCCTATCCACAAACAAGTCCCTCCAAAGGGAAACACCACTGGCCACCAGAAAGTGACACTTTCTGTCCTTCCATCGCTGTTACTGTTCTTACATCTCCTGGGCTGAGCTCTCGTTGCAGGTCAAAGGCTTTGCCAAGAACTTTAGCCTCACTGTCTCCTTGGATCACATAATAAGAAACATCGCTCCCGTTTTGCAGGTCCCAAACCTGCATCCTAATGAGATAAAATAATGGCGTGGGGTGGGGCTAGGGGAGCAGGGGCTGAGACTCAGGTCTCCTGCCTCAGCCCACTCTTTCTTATTCCTGTGGTCAAATACACACAACATAAAATTGACCACGTTATTCATCTTTTAGTGAAGGTTCTGCGGCATTAAGTGCTTTCACGTGTGGTAGCGTCAGCCCAGCATCCGTCTCCAGAACTGTTTTCATCTGGCAAAACTGGAACTCTGGGGACTTCCCTGGTGGTCCAGTGGTTGAGAATCTGCCTGCCACTGCAGGGGACACAGGTTTGATCCCTGGTCCAGGAAGATCCCACACGCAGCAGGGCAACTAAGCCCGTGCACCACAGCTACTGAGCCTATGCTCTACAGCCTGGGAGCCGCAACGACTGAAAGACATCACCTGTGTGCTGCAACTACCGGAGCCTGCATACTCTACAGCCTGTCCTCTGAACAAGGAAGCCACCACAATGAGAAGCACAGCTAGAGAGTAGTCCCTGCTGGCTGCAACTAGAGAAAAAGCCTCACACAGCAATGAAGACCAAGCACGGCATAAAACAGAAACAAATAATTGTTAAAAACTGAAACTCTGCACCATTAAAGAAAAGCTCCCCAGCCCCTCCCTGGCGCCCACCCTTTTACTTTCTGTCTCTATGAATATGACTTCTCTGGGGGCCTCGTATACTGTTTTGTCCCTTTGTATCAGGGCTTGTTTCACTGAGCATAATGTCCTCAAGGAGGGACAGAACCATAGGAAAAGGTGCTTTGCAGCCCACAACCTTGAGGTTAGGGGGCCAGGACTTTCCACTGTGCCACTTGGCTACTTAAGCCCACACTCTTTTCTTTCTTTCTTTCTTTCCCCATTTTTTTTTCTTTTTCTTACAGTCTTTTATTTTATTTTTGATTGAAGGATAGTTACTTTACAATATTGTGATGGCTTCCACCATTTATCAATATGAATCAGCCATAGGTATACATGTGTCATCTCCCTCTTAAAGCTCCTTCCCACCTCCCTCCCCATCCCATCCCTCGAGGTTGTCAGTGAGTACTGGGTTTGGGTTCCTTTAGGAATAGACCAAGTATTTATAGGCATAAAAACAAAGGCAGACACTATAAATAAAAGACTACTATATTTGATTCTATCCCCTTAAAGAAAATAAAAAAATTAAATTTGCACACATAAAAAGAATAACCCAAACAAAATTTACAAATAAAATAAGCAACATATGATTCACTTGGAAGAATTATTATAATTTGATAAGTATAAGATTAATATGGAGGAAATGGCAACCCACTCCAGTATTCTTTCCTAGGAAATTCCATGGACAGAGGAGCCTGGCAGGCTGCAGTCCACGGGGTCACAAAAGAATTAGAAATGACTTAGAGACTTAACAAACCACCACCACTACCAAAAGATTAACAATATCACAATACAAAAATGAGCAGAAATTACAAACAGGCCATCAGCAAAAGAGGAAATACAGAAATCAACAAACTTAGGCAAGGCTGTCTCATAAGTAAACAAAGACATGTAAGTTCAAAGGAGATATCTCTTTAGCCAACTGAGTAACAAGATTTCTTTTTCATGATGATGTTGTATATTTACTACTCTAGGAATTGTAAGTCAATAAACACTTTTCTACAGGGCATCTTATGATAAACATTCTTTTCAAAAGTTAATCTTTCAAGAATGTGCCTTTTTAAAAAAAAATCACACATGTTAATAAAGATATATGTAACAAGGATATTTGGGCTTCCCAGGTTGCTCAGCGGTAAAGAATCTGCCTGCCAATGCGGGAGACATAGGTTCTATCCCTGGGTCAGGAATCTCCTGGAGAAGGACATGGCAACCCAGTATTCTTGCCTGGGAAATCCCATGGACAGAGGAACCTGGTGGGCTCCAGTCCGTAGGGTTGTAAAGGGTCAGATACGACTGAGTGACTGAGCACACACGTGGACTAAACGTAAGCCCGCACTCTGGATCTCACTGTGGGTGGTATTCTGGCTGAATTGTGTCCCCCACACTCCACCAAAATTCATAGGTTGGTGTCCTCACCTCCTTCCCCAATATACTTTGGAATGTGACTGTCTTGAGAGTTAAAGCCTTCATGGGGTGATAAGGTTAAATGAGATCACATGGCTAGACCCTAACCCGATATGATTGGGGTCCCTGCCGGAAGAGATATGCCAGGGACAAATCCACACAGAGGAAAGGCTGTGGAGGACCCAGGGGACGCAGGGAGAAGGTGGCTGTCTGCACGCCACGGAGAGAGGCCTTCAGAGAAACTGACCCTGCCAGCACCTTGACCTTGGACTTGCAGTCCCCAGAACTGTGAGAAAATCAGCTCCTGTTTTCTGAACTCCCTGATCTGCAGTATTTTGTTATGGAGCTCGAGCTGACTAATACAGACGTGGCCATGTACTACCCAGTGTGGAAGGCCCAGGTCGCAAAGTGGCCACAGTCCTTGCCCAGCTTGATCTGTGGGCGTGGAGCAAAGCGGTTCCTTGATTTTGCAGTTATGTCTCATTCAGAGATGGATGTGGTTTCTAAAGCTGCCCAAGGATCATCCACGGATGACCTTCAAAACTCTGAGTTTCCGTCAAGGCAGCCCTGCTGCTGGTCCCCAAAGCATGGTTTCACCAGCCAGACCTGACTTATTCTCACACAAGTTCCCAGGGCCAGTGCCCCCACAGAGATGTCACAGATTCACCAGCCCCATGAATCATCCTTTCAGAGCCTTGCTCTGGGAGAGGAAAAAGCTCACAGAGAAAGTAGCTTGGCCCCTGAAATGAGCCCCCACCCCCACCCCCACCCCAAGGAAAGTCACCAGTCTTCATACCACAATGACAAGACTTTGGTCTCAGATTTGGGATGATTCTCCACTATTTCTCAGTACACTAGGTTTGAAACTGTCACCTTCTGGTACCATCATGTATGTCTAAGTTTCGCTCTTCAGTCAAGCAAATAGAGAAAAAAATTTCCTTCTTTTTTTCTTTTGCTTATTCTAAGACCTATAAGGGATCTTCCCTGTGGCTCAGATCATAAAGAATCTGCCTGCAATGCAGGAGATGCAGGTTGGATCCCTGGGTTGGGAAGATCCCCTGGAGAGGGGAATGGCAACCCACTCCAGTATTCTTGCCTGGAGAATCCCGTGAGCAGAGGTGCCTGGAGGTCTACAGTCTAGATGGTTGCAAAGAGTCAGTCATGACTAAGTCAGTCATGACACACACACAGAGCAGGGTTGGGTTCCCTAATCTTGTTTTCTCCGCCAGGTGCTAAATAATGCTGGCAGCGCTCACCTGATTTCACTGATGAGCACCATCACAGAATGTATCCATTAAACAGATATTTGCCGAGTGCCTGCTCTGGCCAGGCACTGTGTGATGTCTTAGAAAAATACTGTTTAAGATAAGCATGAAGTTTCACTTTATCAGCAGGATGAACAGAGTTTCTCTCCTCACAAAAGTAACAAATTCCTCCCACTGCAGTGGGAGGCTCACCACACTCCTAATCGATCCTTCTATTCACCCAAAACTCCTTTCCCTTATGGTCCGTAGCGTCTTTCAGACCTTTCCTTTGACTCACAAATCCATCATGGAATCTCTGGCTATGACCCACTGGTCCCATTTCCCGGCCCCTGAGAAAAGGGGCCCTAAGAGATGTACTATCTCTTTCCCAACTCAAAATATCCCAGGCTTACTGTACAGCACAGGGAGCTCTGCTCAAACTTATGTGGCAGCCTGGATGGGAGGGGAGTTTGGGGGAAAATGGATACATGTGTATGTATGTCTGAGTCCCTTGGCTGTCCACCTGAAACTGTCACAACATTGTTAATCAGCTAAACTCCAACATAAAGTAAAAAGTTAAAAAAAAAATCCCCCAGTCTCTTCACTCATATTCTCCCTCCTCCCAAGAACAGTGCCTCTTTTTGGGTTAATCTCTCAGCCCCCAGCCTGCATACAGTCTTACCTCTCAAAAGTTCTGCTTGGTCTCATCCTTATATCTATGTCTATGGCTTCCTCCACCCAGTGTCTAGAAGACTCTGGGCTCCCCACCATAACTGAAGCCTTCCCTTCTATTAATCATTTTCCTATGAAAGTACTGCCCCATCTCTCCTTGCCCATGTTCTTAGAGAAACCTCTGCCCCAGCCCTCATCACCCCCACTGCCCACCTACTCCTCAGACCCTTAGGGTCCAATTCTGCCGTGCTGCTTGAACTGCTGGTTAAAAAGTAACCAGAAACTTCTGATTTGCATTCGCTTCTCCACTGGGACCACTTCACACCCTGACCACTTCCTCTTCGAAACTCCACCCGCAGGCTCCGTGACACTCATTCCCCTTTGGGTCTCCCTCCCGTCACCCTGATGTCTCTTCTCGGGTGCTTCGTCGATTCCTCTCACCAACCCCTGCAGCTGAATGCAGGCATTGTCTAAAGCAGCGGTCCCCAACCTTTTTGGCACCAGTTTTGTGGAAGACAATGTTTCCAGGGACCAGGGAGGGGGAGATGGTTTCACGATGACTCGAACATGTTACACTTACTGTGCACTTATTTCTTTCATTATGACATCAGCTCCACCTCAGAGCATCAGGCATTAGCTCCCAGAGGTTGGGAACCCCTGGTCTAAAGATCTGTGCTTACTGCTTTCTCTAGCAAATCTCAGGGATTCCCACAGCTTCACCTATCAACAAATGCTGATGGTCAAGACCCGTATCAATTGCTTCCTCACACCACCCTATCTGCAAATACCTTCATGCTACCTGCACAATAAGGGCCTCCCTGGTGGCTCAGTGGTAAAGAATCTGCCTGCCAATGCAGGTTCGATCCCTCTAGAAGATCCCCTGGAGAGGGAAATAGCAACCTACTCCAGTATTCTTGCCTAGGAAACCCCATAAACAGACCAGCCTGGCAAGAGGAGCCCGTGGGGTCACAAAGAAGTGGACATGACAGCGGCCTAACAACACCAACCACAGCCTGCACGGAATGCACTGTGTTCACCCACCTCTGGTATCTCTTTTACCGCCACAGGCACAAGCGTGCCCAGCTGATGAAGCACGTGCAAGCTGAAACCCAACCCGCGCCCTAGTCACCAGTGGGTTGCCTGGTCTGAGCTGAGTCCGAGTTTGGACAGAGGAGGAAGCTCCTTTCCCTAATCTGCTCAGAGGTACAGTACGGATTGGGATTTCCTCAGAGTCCTTCTTTAACACTTACGTATCCCTCTCCCTACTTGATACTCAGACCTGAATCTTCCAATTTGCCCCAAATATGCAATGTACTGGAACGACCTAGCGTGTCTCTTTCCATTACTCCTGCAGCAGTGTCCACCTGGTGAGAACCTCTTTCTCCAACGCCCTTTGGCCTGGGAAGGTTCTGAGCCTTGCTACTTAGCTCCCCGTGTAAATGGTTACACGTTTCTTGAGCACTTAACGTCACTCTGGCTTGACTTGTGACTTTTGACTAAGAACCTACATGCTCCGTTGTTGGGTGGGCTGACGGCAGGACGCAGACGGGCGCCCACAGGTGCTGCTGTGTTGAGCTCAGCATTCCGGATAAGCCCGGGTTTACCTCAGTACTGTGAGGTTGCAGTTTGGAAAACAGGCATAGACCAGACCTTGAGAAGGATACAGGTGAACCTTGAAGGAGCCAGATCAAAGAATTGCTTTAAACTAACATTTTTAAAAAATATGTGTTTACTTATTTGGCTGTCTTGGGTCTTAGTTGCAGCCCATGGACTCTAGAGCACACAGGCTCAGTTCCCCGCAGCATGTGGGGTCTTAGTTCCCTGACTGGGGATTGAACCTACATCTTCTTCATCGGAAGGCAGATTCTTAACCACTGGACCACCTGGGAAGTCTCTTTTTAAAATTTATTTATGATTATTTTTAATGTGGACCATTTTTAAAGTGTTTATTGAAATTTTTACAATATTGCTTCTGTTTTATGTTCAGGTTTTTTGACTCCGAGGCATATAGGGTCTTAGCTCCCCAACCAGGAATCAAGCCCACATGGAAGGTGAAGTCCTAACCACTGGACCACCAGGGAAGTTTCCAAAACTAACATTTTTAATTAAAGAAATAATATACAATGACAGTAGGTAAGTAGAAAAGCACAAATCAATTAAAAGAAATTACTTCTAATCCCTACACCTAGAGATTACCATTGTCATCATTTTGCTCTATAACCTTACAAATATTATTCTACTTATATTTAAAATATACATATGATTTACCTCTCAAATGAAATTACTATATTACCTAATTGTAACTTTGTTTCATGAGCATTCTCTGGTGACATAAAATACTTTGCTATAGAATTATTTTTCTAACGTCTAATAAGTAGTATTCCACTCCATGGTTGTACCATAATTAATTCAAAAACTTCCTAGTTAGGTTGAATTTTACTTTTGTCTATTTTATATGCCGCTTAAGTCAATATCTTTGTAACTAAACATTTGGTTCCACGTGAATTTTCTCTTAAGAATAGACGCCTAGTAACAGAAGTGCTGGGTCAAAGGTTAGGTACATTTTAAAACCCTTTGCTCTCTGTAATTAAACATGCCCTGAGAATCACCATCCAACTTAACCATCCTATCTGAGATCGGTGACTTGCCAATTTTTATCGCACTTTCCAAAACAGATCTGATCCTTTCAGATCACAGAATTTTAAAGCTGGAAATAGTCTAAGAGATCTGCCCTCAGGTCTCACATCTGACTACCACTGGAATCAACCGGGGCTGGAGCAAGGCATTACGTATATATTTCTCTAAGCTCTCCAGGTGATTCTTCCATGCAGCCAGGTTTGAGGACACTGCTGCTGCTACTGCTGCTAAGTCACTTCAGTCATGTCTGACTCTGTGCGACCCCATAGACAGAAGCCCACCAGGCTCCACCGTCCCCGGGATTCTCCAGGCAAGAACACTGGAGTGGGCTGACCACTAATATTGTCCAAATACCACATTCTAGGTTTGGAGAGCCTAACAAACAGGAAAGGTATGCAACAAATTGACCCAGGAAAGGAAGACAAATGAAAATGTCTCCAAAAGATAAAGGAGAAGAAAATGACGCATTTAGGTGGAAAATTAAGAAGTAGTCATTTATATTAATTATTGGTGAGAGAATTGGTTTATATTTAAAATCTACGTTTGTAAGTGAAATCTCATTCTAAGGCTGCAGGCTATTTAAGAACACACAGTAGAAGAAACACCAAGCTTTCTTCCATTCCATTGAAAAACCACGCTTACAAAATCAATTCATAAGCATTTGTTCATCTTAAAACATGCATGTTTTGCAAATTATAATGTTGATCTGAGTGTTTCTCATTTTAAACCAGGATTTATACCTAACCTGACATGATTTTACAAAAGATTTTAGATTTACCTAATTTGCAAATTTTATAGTTTAATTTTTATAAGCAGTAGAAGAAACATCCTTTATCAATGGTGACACCAAAAAGCGATGGTACCTGAAGGGACAATGAATAATTAATTCCACCCAGGTAAATTCTCAAGAGTTTGAGGGCGAAAAACACTTGCATTTTTTAAAGTGAATACATACAAGAAAGAAGGAAAGGAGCATGGAATCTTATAGGTGAACTTTCCATGAATTTTATAGATGAACTTTACATAAAAGACACAAAACTACATTTTTAAACAAAAATCAACCCTGAGATACAAGTGAAGTAATTGTTTCCTTGTAGGAAAAAAATAAAAAGTGCACTTGGCAATGGGCAACTTCTGACCATGTTTTCAGACCCGATGTTCACTGCAGAAATGTTTACATTAGCCAAGACATGGAAGCAACCTAAATGTCCATCAACAGAGGAATGGATAAAGCTGTGGCACATATATACACAATGGAATATTACTCAGCTGTTAAAAAGAATGAAGCAGTGTCATTTGCAGCAACATGGATGAACCTAGGGATTGTCATACTGAGTGACCAAAGTGTAGAGTCTAAAAAGAAATGATACAAATGAACTTACTTACAAAGCAGAAACAGACTCCCAGACTTTGAGAAGAAACTTATGCTTACCGGGGGGAAGAATGGGGAAAGGGATAGTTAGGGAGATTGGGATGGACATGTACACACTGCTATATATAAAATGAATAGTCAACATGGACCTACTGTATAGCACAGAAAATGCTTCTCAATATTATGTAACTACCTAAATGGTAAAAGAATTTGAAAAAAGAGTAGATATATGTATAACTTCTTTGCTATACTGAAACTAACACAGCATTGCTAACTATACTTCAATATAAAATAAAAACTTAAAAAAATGCACTTGCAAATTAAAATACTTCCAAGTAGCAGCAAAATATTGTTCGTTCAGCACATAGGGAAGAAAAATCGTGTGTGTGTGTGTGTGTGTGTGTGTGTGTATGTGTGTGTGTATGCGAGCGCCTAAGATCAAACATCTAGAGACCAGCTGAATCAGCAATTGCGACCAAGGGTGGCTTCCAGTTACCACTTTACAAGAAAAAGTGATTGTAGCACCTTTTTTTTCTGAGAACGGAAATGTTCTCAGAAAGGAAAGAAAAGTTTTTTCTTTTTCTCTTTTGGCTTTGTTATTTACTGCCTTCAGGAGATACACTGCTTGTGGTTTTGAAAGTCTGAATTGCCTGCCACTAAATCTATCTCCCACTGGTGAAATGAAGAGTTATTTCACTAGTATTAGTCACAGCAGTGGTAAAGAACCTGCCTGCCAATGCAGGTAGATGTAAGTGATAGCAGTTTGATCCCAGAGTCAGGAAGATCTCCTGGAGGAAGAAATGGCAACCTGCTCTTGCCTGGAGAATCCCATGGGCAGAGGAGCCTGGCGGGTTACAGTCCATGGGGTCACAAAGATTTGGACAAGGACTGAAGCGACTTGGCACGCAACCAATGAGCGACTCCTTAAATGAGCACCCCCTGCATTGCAGACAGCAGTTGCTGACACGGCCTCAGGTTCCAGAGAGCTTAGAATACAGAAGAAGCGGGTAGATTCCCTTTTATGGAGCAGCTCATTCTGCATCTCACTTCACTAAACCCCCTTACAGGAGGCAACCAAAGCCAGAGGCATTCCTAGAAGCCACTGTCTGGATTTTTTGATACAATGAAGCCAATGAAAGAGCCACAAGTATAGATTAGACAAACCAGAGCAGCTTCGTTTGGATGATTTTGTCATCTTGTGGGAAAGTTATGCTAAACCTTCTGGCTTAATTCTGCCCTTTTTCCATAGTGCGTATCAGAATCCTTAGGTGACCACATCTGGAGGAAACTCCCCAGGTGCTTCTGAGGGTTTCCCACCCTCAGCACGATGGACGTTTGGGCTGGTCACTCCTGGCAATCTCTATCGGGGGCACATGCCCTGTGTATCGCAGGATGTTCAGTGACCACTCAGTGCCGGTAGCCATCACCCAGTGATGACAAAGAGAATGTCTCCAGACATCGCCAGCTGTCCCCTGGGGCGCTGAACCTCACTGTCCCCTGGGGCACTATTCCCCCTTCACTGTCCCCTGGGGTGCTGTCCCCCTCACTGTCCCCTGGGGCGCTGTCCCCCTCACTGTCCCCTGGGGCACTGTTCCTCCTTCACTGTCCCCTGGGGCACTGTTCCTCCTTCACTGTCCCCTGGGGCGCTGTCCCCCTCACTGACCCCTGGGGTGCTGTTCCCTCTTCACTGAGTTGAGAACCATGTTCCAGTGGAGAGCTCTGCTCTGGGGGAGAGTGTGCACAGGCTGGAATCAGAGATGGGGACTGAACACAGCGACAGGCTGGAGAAAGGGCATCTGTGGGCAGCATAACGCGGAGGATGGCTGGTAACGATAACAGCAACAGTAGCCACAGTTTGAGAGCCTACAGTATACCAGGTTCTTGCTTTCATCCCCAAACATGTCCATATGTTACCACAGCTTGCAGATCAGAAAGCAAAGACTAAACAGTATCCTTAAGGTAGCCAGATGCTATGATCCTGGGTTGGGGTCTGAACCCGGGTCATCCATGCTCTTTCTGTTGCTCTAACAAGGACTATTATTATTATTAAATCACTTCAGTCATGTCCAACTCTTTGTGATCCTATGGACTGTAGCCTGCCAGGCTCCTCTGTCCATGGGATTCTCTAGGCAAGAATACTGCAGTGGGTTGCCATTTCCTCCTCCAGGACTAGAACTAACGATAGACCGTGATATTTTGAACAAAATAAGGTGCAATGCGGTCACATTAGAAAGAGCCTAGAGACTCATACTGAGAGCAGTAAGTCAGAGAAAGAGAAATACTGTGTGATACCCCGGATATGTAGAATCTGAAAAGAGATAACGCAGATGAACTTAGTTACAAAACAGAAACAGACTCAGAGACTTAGACAACAAATTTATGGTTGCCAGGAGGGAAGGATGGGGGCAAGGGAGAGTAAGGGAGCTCGGGATGGACATGTACACACTGCTAAATTTAAAATGAATAGCCAGCAAGTGCCCACTGCACAGCACAGGGAGCTCTGCTCAACGTTACGTGGCATCCTGGCTGGCAGGGGAGTCTGGGGGAGAATGGATACATGTGCATGTGTGGCTGAGTCCCTTTGCTGTCCACCTGAAACTATCACAGCACTGTTAATCAGCTATACTTTAATATAAAATAAAAAGATTTTTTTTTAAATACCTAGATTACCAGGATAAGGAGCTGGCTTTTTAAATGTAAGTGACTCTCTCCTCACTTATTTTGATACTTTCTCCCAGGCAGTGGCTATTAACTTTGAGCAAGAACATACTTTTTTGGAAAAGAATGTTCAGGGATAATTAAAAAGACACAGACTATATTAAAGGAGACAACAATACTGGCAAAGCAACTAGTTATGGTCCAGTTAGATGCTTAAAGTATACATGTGATATGTTGTTAGTAGTCTCCACATAAAGAAAGAAAATAGAAACTCAGGGATTATTTATTTTTTTTCTTGTATACTTGAATATGTATGCAGGGAAGGGTCCTCTTAAGTGAGAGAAGTTTCCACCATGTCCTAATGTAAGTGAGAATAAGACATCTCCTGGGGGCTTCCCTGGTGGCTCAGTGGTAAGGAATCTCCCTGCCAACGCAGGGGATGCAGGTGTGATCCCTGATCCAGAAAGATTCCACATGCCCTGAAGCAACGAAGCCCCTGCACCAGAACCGCTGAGCCCATATCTCCTAGAGCCCATGCAACAGAGGAGCCACCACAATGAGAAGGAAACACCCCAGCAAGAGAATAGCCCCAACCCCCACCCCCAAACACCCTGCAACCAGAGAAAGCCTTTACACAGCAATGAACTCAGCACAGCCAAAATTAAATACATTAAAAAAAAAGAAATCTCGTGAGATTCCTTGTGAGGCTATCCTCATGTAAACATCACATTACCTTAAAACCACTGGCAAGGTCCTCCCTTACTGGGGTAGATGCAGAGATATGAGAAGAGCAATGGCTTTCTTGTGGGGGAGAGAGGGGCCCCACACAAGAGAATGCGTGATGGCCAGAGAGACTAGAGCAGATGGGGGCTCTGGTCCACGGTGGAGGCTGCCCTGGAAGGACACCTGCCTCCACCCACTGCAGCTGCCAGGTCAGTGAATGCCGCCTCCCCGTGAGACCCCCAGAGCAGCACTCTACTAGACAAGAGTCCCTCAGTCTTCCCCAGCACCCTGTACTTACAACAGAGCCCAGAGTGCAGGTTTTCTGGAGTCCAGACCTCCACCACGACAAGCAGCCTTATCAGAGCACCCTTATCAGAACTCGAGTGGCGAAGGAAGTGACAGGTCAGAGGTGAGAGGGCCTTTCAAATTTGCCCTCTGGGAACAGGTGTGCTGGCTTTCTAGGGGTGGTGGTGGTTTAGTCACTAAATAGTGTCTAACTCTTGCAACCCCACGGACTGTAGCCCAGTAGGCTTCTCTGTGCATGGGATTTCCCAGGCAAGACCACTGGAGTGGGTCGCCATTCCCTTCCCCAGGGGATCTTCCTGGCCCAGGAATCAGACCCAGGTCTCCTGCATTGATGGCAGATTCTTTACCAACTGAGCTAGAGGGAAGATCCCTAGTGGTTCAGTGGGTAAAGAATCCACCTGCCAATCAGGACACCTGGGTTTGATCCCTGGGTCCAGAAGGTCCCCTGGAGAAAAAAAAGGCAACCGTCTCCAGTATTCTTGCCTGGGAAATCCTATGGACAGAGAAGCCTGGCGGGCTATAGTCCATAGCGTCACAAAAAGTCAGACCCAACTTAGTGACTAAACATGCATGCATGCAATTCACAACAGGTATGCTGACCACATTTTGAACTCTGTCAAGTTATGCTTGGCTGGGCTCAGTCCTGTGAGTGAAATGATTTGAGAGTGTGCAAACTGAGCATTAAAGCAGCAAATAGGGAATCTATCATCCTGCATCTAATGCCAATGGGATTACAACCATGGGTGCCAAGATGTTATTTACCACCATATTATGTGATAAATGATGAAGGATAAATTTTCTAGCTATGATGAAATAAAACTAAAAATAATTAACTATGTTACACGTGAACGAACTGAACCACTAGGAAAAAAAGAGTCATCAAAATTGAACTCAAAATTGGAATCGAGACTTAAAAAATCCAAACATGTGGTACTCATTTCATGATTTATGTAAGTAAACTTATGCTTTAAAACATAAACTTCTATTTATGTATATAAATTTATACACCTTAAACTGATGATTGAAGTAAGTCAAATCATTACGCTGAACATCTTAAACTTATGTCTATTATAGTCTCAGTAAAAGTGGAAAGAAAAAAGTTAAAAATCAAAGCCTGAATATTAGGCACAAGAATGTCACATATCAAAATTTGGGGATATGGTGAAAGCTGTACTGGGCAAAAAGCAGACAATTCTTTGTTTCTTAATTAAGCATTTATCTTGAGAAGTTAGGTCAGCAATCACAAATAAAGTTGAAAAGAAAGGTAGAGATACTTAAGGATAAAAAGAAAAAGAAATTAATTGACTAGGAGAAAATATTTGCATTGATAAATCCAAGCATTGAAAGGACTGATGCTGAAACTGAAGCTCCAATGCTTTGGCTACCTGAGGCTAAGAACCCACTCACTGGAAATGACTCTAATGTTGGGGAAGATTGAGGGCAGGAGGAGAAGGGGAGACAGAGGATGAGATGGGTGGGTGGCATCACCGACTCAATGGACAGGACTTTGAGCAAACTCCAGGAGATGGTGTGCTGCAGCCTATGGGGTTGCAAAAGAGTCAGACACGAGTTAGCGTTAGCAACTAAACAACAGCAGCAACACAATGGAAGGGAGAAGATGAAACAGACATCTCGGCTCGGTCAAAAGGCAGGAGGGAAAAGTGAAAGCAAAAGGAAACAAAATCAGATGAAGAAAGAACCAGAGAGTATATATTTTAGACGTAAGTGCTTTTAGAAGGATTAGTGTATTTATATCTCTCTATGGCAATAAATTTATGTCCACAATTTCTAGATAATTATAAATTAGCAAAACTGATTTAAAAAACTTTTGTAACCAAATTAATCAATAAATGTGATAGAAATAACAAATACAGTGTAAAATCACCATCAAAGTGATACTGTACTCAGACAGTTTCAGACCTATAGAAAAGAAAGAGTTCCCAGTCTATGTTAATACTTCCAGAGCCAATAAAAGACCAAAAGCTTCATAATTCCTTCTGTAAAGCCAGCAAAACATCTACAGGCAGAGTTTTAAAAAGTAAAGATCAATTTCATTTGTAAATATAAATGAAAATTCCAAATAAAATTTGATAAATGAAATGTATCAACAAATAAGATTACAGTCGGCATTCAGGAATGCAAAAACGGTGTAATACAAGGTTACATATTAATAGGTTTAATCAGAAAGTCAAAGGAGAAAAAGCATATAATCATCTTAATATATGCCAAAGACTTGTGATAAAATTCAAGTACATTCTGATACCTTTAGAAAATTAGGACTAAAAGATGATTAAATTTAAAGCAATTTGAATCTAACATAATCAAAAAGCTTAACAACAGCCAACAGCATACCTAAAGTTAAAACATAGAAACATATCTACTATCACTTCTATGAATAAAATTCTAGACATTCTAACAATTAAAGAAAAAGAAAACAAGTATCATAAAAAATGGGGGGGAAATCTATCATTTTCAGATTATTATTTTTTTATTACATAAACATCTATGTAGGAAAAGCATAGTTAAATCTGCTCCCAAGTATTAAAACTAATAGGAATCAGCCAGTTACAAAACAAAAATACAAAAATCAACAGTACCCCGTTAGTCAAGAATTAACTGCTAGAAAATATGGGGTTAAAAAAAGGTCCTAGTAACAATTCCAATAACAACAAAAACAAAATAATTTCTGGGGAGGAACTCTTTAAGAAACTTGGGCAAAGATCTACATGGAAAAAAATTATTAAAGTACAATGTTAAACATTAAACAAATATTGAGAGATATTCCATGTTTTTAAAGAGGCATAATGTAAAGTAATGCATAAATCCAAGGCAGTTCTAATCAAAATACCTTTAGAAATTTGTTGAAACTTGAGAAACCAATGAATAAACAAGGAGAGTTAGTAAAGTGTTGGGGGAAAAGTATAATAATTATAATAGTAAGGGGTGGGTCACATTTCCAGATGTTAAGACATGTAAATGCACACTCAGTCGTGTCTGACTCTTTGTGACCCCGTGGACTGTAGCCCACCAGATTCCTCTGTCCCTGGGATTCTCCAGGCAAGAATACTGGAGTGGGTTGCCATTTCCTCCTTCAGGGAATCTTCCCAACCCAGGGATGGAACTGGAGTCTCTGTGGCTCTTGCACTGGTAGGTGGATTCTTTTATCACTGAGCTACCTAGGGAGCCCCGTTAAGACATAGAGTATAAAAATATAAACAGTGTTTATGCCCAGATTTGTGAATGCTTTTTCCTATGCTTTTTTTTTTTTTTTTGGCATTTTCAATATTTTACTCAAGTATTTATAAAGAAGAGAAATCTTTGAAAATGTAAGCTATATACAAAATCCTAAACCTCTCTCACTGTGTGCCCTGCTTGAGGCTCCCACTCACTCCCTTCCATTCACCCTCTGCTCACTCACCTCTGAGCCTCTCCCTCACTGCGGCTTTATGCTCTGGCTCCAGTTTGATAAGGGGTCACATTTCCCAGAAATTTCTCCCCGGCCTCCTGTCCCCCATCCTCACTGCTCTTCTCACGTCACATTAAAATCATGTGTAAATAAGAGAACTGATAAAACAAACACTTAGACTGAAGCTGATATTTCCCTGGATGGAGGAGGTATACTTTATCTTATGCGGAAACTCTTCCGCTTATTTCTTAATCAGATTATTTTCAAGATTGGTTATCTCATTCATGTTCTAATCTTGAAAGGGAAGAAAAATAATGCTCCTTCTACCCCTCTGGGTTCTGTAACTGAGCGCCCCCCACCACAATGACAAAAAAAAAAGATCCACAATAGAAAAACAAACTAAAGTTGAATATCACGCACACCTTCTGTCTGTATGGGTGGTACCCAGGAAATCTTAGTAAACTCCCTGGAATGACCCAAGTTGGCATGGTAAATAACACCTCCAGCTCAAGACACAAGAAAGGTGTTGGGGGTGGGGGACAGTTTTGGGAGGTTATCAGTAAACGGACAACAAAAAAGTGTAGGGCGGGTAGGCAGAAATGACCAGGTGCCTTCGCCCTGGGGCAGTTTCTTGTGATTTACAGACGTCTTCTTTCTGGTACTAAGGGTAGATTTACAAATGCAGACTTCCTTTATGAATGTAAATGTCTCTTAGAAAAGGCTAATTTCTACTCTATTCAGAGCCTCTCTTGTATCTGCCATGGCTTAAAAATAATCAGCTCAAAATACATTCTTCTTAAGCCAAACAGGAAGGTTTTGAGATGGTATATTTTGTTCCTCTCCAACCCTGGGACTTAAAACTAGCTTATCATTCTCAATTAAAGTATCTTTTTTAAACACGAAGTGGTAATGTGACAAGGGATGTTTATAGCTCTGTTTTTTAGGCAAAAAACAGATTCTGTTTTTTTGTCTGTTTGGAAATAGGCACAGAGAAACTTAAACTAGAGAGGTGTTTAAAGTCTTTACACATAACCCTTTGTTGAGATCTCTAAGGCAGAAACGGTTCCCATCGCAGCCTTCACTAATTTTCATGTTTTAGTGTTCAAAAACTCTCTGGCCTCTGCCCATTCTATTTATGTTTTAACCTTTCACATCAATGATCCAAATCTCTTTCTGATCTTCGGTGGTTTCCTTCTGAACGTCCACCCATCAGTGGGGATCTTACAATTCTTCTTTCTTCTCTACAATATTTGCTTGTTGGTTTTTTGTTTGTTTTCCTCTTAAAAAAAAAAAAAAAGGGACAGCATCATATTAGTAAGCTCAGCCTGGGAGCAAAACATAAGTCAACTCTCTTGTTCAGGAACAGCTAGGATTAAACAGACTTGTCTTTTCACCTGTGAATTCACACAAGGTAGGGGTGATGAGGTGGTAAGTGAATCAGAGCTTCCTGGCCAGTGGAAACTACTGCATGTTTTTCTGCAGAATTTGTTTTGTATTTCTGCAATTTATCCTGTACATGGTAGGTAGCAACATCAGAGAAAGAGAGACAGAAAAGAAGATGAAGAAGACAAATGATGAGTAGGAGGAGAAGAAAAGGAGGAGAAAGAAACAAAAGGGAGAAAGAAAGAAAGGAAAGGGGAGGTAGAGAGGGAGAAGGAAAGAAAGGAAGGAAGAAAAGAAACTGCATCGTGCCCTGCTAATTCTAGCTCACGGTTTCAGTTAAAACATAAGGCACAGTTATTAAAGCCATCCCAGACAGCAGCTCCCTTAAGCTCCCCTCCTTCAAACAACCCGAACAAAACCCAGCACACCAAGCCTTTACCATGATCAGCACCTGATTCATTCTGGCAGGTCACTGTTGCATGACGCCCTATCTAAAGCCCTTGATTTCAGTAGTCTTTACATCAGGCATTGGGGAAAATAGGGAGAGAAAGAGATTTCTTCTCTCTATTTGGTTGGGTCAGGTATAAAAAGGAAAACCCTTCAGCATCCCAATTGGCCCGGTTGGCACCAAGATGGAAAGGGCTCACAGTTGGGACATTCCTCTTCGGGACCTGTGAGCTGGACTGGCCTGTGATGACAGTCATCCCTCTTACAGTAAAGCCTCCCTGTGCTCAGCCCTCATTTCCGTGGCTGACTGGCCTGTTGCCATGCGGAAGCTGCATCATTTGCAAGACATTTGCTCATGTCTTGCAGCATCATTTGGACCACCCAAATATAGCGGTGACAGACCTATGTCTCTCCTGGGTGTGCTGACCCACTAATAAAAGACCCATCTGCTCCAAACTGCTGTGTTAGTAGCAAGGACCAGCTCTTACTCTTTTACTCCTGACTTGTGGTGGGAAGGCATACTGAAGGAGGGCCAGGGAAGCATGCCATTGGAGGCCCAGCTTTCATTTCATTTTACTATCAAAAGCATTTATGAGGTTTTGTGTTGTTGTTGTTCTTTAGCTGCTCAATCATGTCCAACTCTTTTGTAACCCTATGGACTATAGCCCGCCCAGCGCCTCTGTCCATGGGATTTCCCAGGCAAAAATACTGGAGTGGGTTGTCATTTCCTTCTCCAGGGGATTTTCCCAACTCGGGGATCTAAACCTACATCTCCTGCATTGGCAAGTGGATTCTTTATCACTGAGCCACCTGAAAAGCCTATTTATTTGGCTAGGTTATACCAAATAGATACATTAAAAATTGCTTCTGAGCCATTGAGTCATTTTATAATGGCTCAAATCCCTTTCATCAAAGGAGATTCAAACCTAATACAGTTCTTTTATCCTTTTTTTAAATGGAGAAATAGATAATATTCTGTAGGAAAACTTGCATTGCTTATGGTTGATATCAGTAAAAACATCTGAAGAAAAAGGTGAAAATATTGAGGAGGCTTATATTTGTCAGAATTTTTTCAACTGGAAGAAACAGACATCCACCTTAAGCAGAAAGGAGGAAGATCTAATTCCTGAGCTTGAGCATTCTAGGGAATTCGGGTGCGGCAGGATCCAGCATCTCCAACAAGGTCATGAGTCAGGCTTTCTCTTTCCAGCTCTCTTTCTTCTTCCCTGATTCTGCCTATCTCTGTAGCTCTTCACTTTGGGCATTATTCTTTCTTAATTCTGACAGTTTCTGTTTATGGGAAGAAAAATTGCTCCTGGAAATCCACTTCCAAGAGAGAAAGAAAGACGGAGAGAGACATAGAGGAAAGCAGACAATTTCCCCCACTTATTCCAGCTGAAAAGAACCATGGAGTATCCTGGTTCACCCATCCTCGGTCTCAAGACTGTCTTCAAACTGTGCAGACAGTGGTTTATTAGGATTGCCTGAGCCTGGGTCATAGACCACAGGGTCCATTTACATACAACTGGGAGTTTCTCAATGGGATCAAAAGAAGAGTGAGAAAATGTGTAAGTCAGACTCAAAGTGTGGCCCACCACAAACCCAGGTCCTGCGTAGGAACAAGAAATAAAATAGGAGGAAAACCATCGTTCAGTAACATCATGGCACATTGAATTCTTAAGTCAACTAACACTGCATTCAAATACTGTTGTGTATGTAGGAAAAATATTTAAACTTTGAAGCTCAATTTTAGCATCTGCAAAATGTACCTCACAAGAATGGTGTGAGCTAAGTGACTGGAACATAAGTAAATGCTCAACGAAACTTAACCCCCACAGTCATTGAAGTTACCAGGCATCGTGCCCTCTGACATGTTTACATGTTTTTACAAACACCCACATTCATAACTTTTCCCTTCCTCTCATTTGCAAAGAGCATATACTGTACCCCAGAGTGGTGCCACGATACCATCTCCCCACAGCAGCCCATACTGAATGTCTGTCCCTCATTCCTTTCCAATAGCTGCTGCTGCTGCTGCTAAGTCGCTTCAGTCGTGTCCAACTCTGTGCGACCCCATAGACGGCAGCCCACCAGGCTCCCCTGTCCCTGGGATTCTCCAGGCAAGAACACTGGAGTGGGCTGCCATTTCCTCCTCCAGTGCATGAAAGTGAAAAGTGAAAGTGAAGTCGCTCAGTCGTGTCCAACTCCTAGCGACCTCATGGACTGCAGCCTACCAGGCTCCTCGGTCCACGGGATTTTCCAGGCAAGAGTACTGGAGTGGGGTGCCATTGCCTTCTCCATTTCCAGTAGCAAATCCCCCCTTTTATAGCTCTGCTCCTTCTCAGCTACCCGTCCCATTGTGACACAATCAGCTAACTTTCCCCCTGCAAGTGTGTGAATAAAGCCCCTGAGGACATCTCATTTTAGGGAACCTTTCTTCTTTCTACTGCATGCGTGGGTGCGTGCTAAGTCACTTCAGTTGTGTCCGACTCTGTGACCCCATGGACCATAGCCCACCAGGCTCCTCTGTCCATGGGATTCTCCAGGCAAGAATACTGGAGCAGGTTGCCATGCTCTCCTCCAGGGGATCTTCCTGACCCAGGGATCAAACCCGTGCCTCTTATGTCTCCTGCATTGTCTGGCAGATTCTTAAACCACTGTGCCACCAGAGAAGCCCAAATTCATTCTTTTTAAACTGGGAATAAGAGTTGATCTGGGGAACATAATACAGCTTTGGTGTTCTCCTATCTGTGTGTATATTTCGTTTGCTCCTAAATTTCCATTCTTACAAACAATGCAACAATAAATATTCTTTTAACGGGGGAAGGGTTAATTTTAAATTTACACTGGCTCTACTTCTGTGGCTTTAACCCTTTTTTGTTTTTATAAGCAGACATAATCGCCTGCTTTGGGGAAATAACCTGAGCTGCCCACCTGTGAAGGGCTGTAAGGAAGTGAAACTAACACATCGCCCAGTCTGAGGCTTGCCTTTCTAGGGGATATTTGCAAGGACTGAATAGTCTTATTACTGTGCTTCCTCACCTCCCCCCCATTTCTGATTCATAAAAGAGCCTGGCAACCAGACCCTGACAAGATGGTTATTTTGAGATGCCATCTTCTCAGTCAGCTGGCTCCCCAATTAAAGGCTCTTCCTCGCCTCAACCCCTTGTCTCTCAGATTCACTGGCCTGTCATACGTTGAGCAGAGCACCCTTGGACTCGGTAACATTCTCACACGTGGGTCATTGTTCACACATGTGAGAATTTCTTTAGGTCATACCTTAGACAGCTATGCTGGCTTTTAGCAAACTCTCTCCACAGTGATCTTAACCAATTTGCAGTGTCATCAGAAGTGCAGGAGCACTCCCTTTGCCCCAGCATCTTGCCAATGTTGTCAGACTGTTGGCATTTTGCTAATCGGTTGGCTATAAGGCAACATCGTGCCATTTCATGCGTTTCCTCACTGCTGTTGAGCCTGGGCTTCCCTGTGTGTCTGGGCCATTTGGCTTCCTGTCCTGTTTTGGTTTTCCTGTTTATACACCTTTCTATCTCTCTTTAATATTTAGGAGTTCTTTTCACGGTTCAGATATTTATCTTCTGTCCTTGTGTGCAAGTAGAACCCGCCTGCCAACGCAGGAGACACAAGAGATGTGGGTTCAATCCGTGGGTTGGGAGATCCCCTGGGGGAGGAAATGGCAAGCCACTCTAGTATTTTTGCCTGGGAAATCCCATGGACAGAGGAGCCTGGTGGGCTACAGTTCCTGGGGTTGCAAAGAGTCTGACAGAACCGAGCACACAAGCATGGGTCTTCTTTGATAGTTAAATTTCTAAAATGCTTCATTTAGAAGTCTTCCTCCTGATCAGTAATTTTTAATATACTTTGTAATATAATTTTATATTGTAATTTTAATTTTAAGGACTTTGGGGAAATTTTCAATGAAAGTCGACTTTTCCTTTGGATGACGTTACAGAGATCAGTAACATTTTCCACCAAGGGTCCTCCGTCTTTTAATTATGGATGCTAAAGCTAATCTTCCCAGGGCACTGCAGGGTGAATCATTTGTCCCACTGTTACAGATGGGGAAACCAGTGCTCAGTTCTGATAAATGATTTGTCCAAGGTCACAAAGCTAAGTGACCACCCAGAAAACAGATCTGAGACTGTGTTTCTGTAACTTGAAAGTCAGATGCTTGTCATTCACAAGCTCTTTACTTTGTCTTTTTAAGAGCTCTCTCCCATTTGAGCATGTTCCAATCTGTGTCAGGAAGACCGCAAATCTGACTGCCTCTCACACTCCTTCCCTCCACCGTTTCCGTCTCCTTTCTTCCCTCAACACTGATTCACAGAGCTGAGTGCACAGAGGGAATGGGCTACCTCCAGCTCCATGCCTCGGGACGGGGGCGGAGGGGCGGTTGATTCTGGAAAGAGCGCTGGATCAAGTGACCTAGCTGTGGCCTAGGCACCTGAAACCTTTTATCTTCCTTGTCTGAAAACCTGTGCCAAAGGGAATCCAAGCAGGATCTTTTCTCTTGTCTCGATTTTCAGCTGAGCCTGAGACAGAGGGGAGAATGCGCTTAGTTCGCCCTAACCTAAACGCAGACAGCCACGGGATCACGGAGAAGCGGGGATGCTGCAGAGGACGTGGCCTTGTTGCTGGCCAAACTCTTGGCCTTCTCTGCCCGCTGAAGCCAGATGAAAAATACGGAGACAGAGTTTGCAGGAAATAGAAAGGTGGCTTTCTCAGCCAGCGGAGAGGGGAACACGGTAGGCTTGTGCTGCAAGAACTGGGCCCCTCCCGTGAGGAGTCTAGGGGCGTACACGAGGGCTTGCACTCAGGTGTCGGTGATGAGAACCAAAGGTGGTAGGATCTTGATTTTTCCCTCTTGCATTGTTTCAAAGACAGTCATAGGCTGGAGTCAGTAACCCAGGAATCGAGTCTGGCAGTTGGGTGCCTCTGGGGCCTACTTTCTGATATGTAACTACAAGGGGAAGGCTGTTGTAAAGGTAAACACCAGATACAGGATGTATCAGACATAGAGTCCAAGGATAATAGGTGTGAAGTGCAGCTCCTGCAGAGTTGAGGGGCAGAAAAGCAAACTCAGTTACAGACACGGAGAGTTAGGAGCAGTTAAAGTAAAAAAAAAAAAAAAAAAAATCTAGGAATGGTCAGGCCTGTTCAATGTTCTCTTTATCTTCTTTATTCTCGGGGAAGGGAAAGAAAAAAAAAAAAAAAAAACTCATTCTTTAAAAAATTTTTTCTTTTTTCTTTTCACTTCAACAGCCTGACCGCGTTCCTCCCCACTCCCCACCCCAAGGAGCAACCACCCCGTCTGAAGAGACTCCATGGGCCCCCTCTGCTAAGAGTGTTTGTTTCATGGAAAGAGCCTATTCCTTCTCCACTCTCCTGGTGGGGGAAGCCCAACAGAATCGTCCCTGAGTGAATGGTCAGACCCGACTGAGCAACAGGAGCATGAGACGTTTATTGCTTTGTGTCAAATCAAGGTTACAGTTCTTCACAGAAACCCTTTGAAATTGAATTTTTAAAAATGCCAGGGCTCCCCCTGCAGGACATTTGGAGCAACCACAGACGCCTCGAGGGCGGCCTGCATCAGCCCCAGGTTTGAGGCGCGGGGATATTCCCGCGGCTTGTCTGTCTGCTGTTCTGTGCTTAGGCACTTCAGTCGTGTCTGACTCTTCAGTCTTGTGACCCCATGGATGTAGCCGGCCAGGCTTCTCTGTCCTTGGGGATTCTCCAGGCAAGAATATTGGAGTGGGTTGCCATGCCCTCCTCCAGGGGATCTTCCCCATCCAGGAATCGAACTGGGGTCTCCTGCACGGCAGGCGGATTCTTTTCCAGCTGAGCTACCAGGAAAGCCCTTGTCTGTCTGCAGGGGGCTTTAAAGTCACTTCTGGTCCTTGGGTGCAGACAAGTAGCTACCTCCCAAGGGAGGTTCACGGAGAGACTGTGCCACAGTGGCCTGCCGACCGTGACTGGGGGCGGGGCAGGGAGCTGGGGGTTGCCCTGGGATGGGGACAGCAGCCCTAAGACAAGTCATTCTCTTCCAGATTCTCTGTCATCAGCAAAGCGGAACCTTCCCCCGATCCGGGGCCACCACCACCCTCCATCCGAGTCAGAGTGTGGGTGCTTCTTTTCACCCTGCATGAGATGGACAGAGCCTGCTTCTCGTTCATTCAGTCATTTGTGGGGATTTTCCCAGCTGACTGATGTTATTCGAAATGGAAAAGATGGAAACCTCAGAAGCGAATGGTTTTCAAACACGGAGGCCAGGAGTACATGTCCTGCTATTTTCCACCCACCCCGGTAAAGGATTTTGCACTGTTGATTTATTCCAACAAGCAGATTTTTAAAAATTAATTTTTATTGGAGACTTGCTTTACAGCGCTATATACATTTCTACCGTACAGCAAAATGAGCCAATCATACATATACATACATGCCCTCCCGTCCAGACGTTCCCATTCGGGCCACCACGGGGCATTAAATAGAGTTCCCTGTACTGTACAGTATGTTCGTATAGGTCACACAGGTCATGTCCGACTCTGTGTGACCCTATGGATTGTGGCTCGCCAGGCTCCTCTGTCCATGGGATGCTCCAGGCAAGAATACCACGCCCTCTTCCAGGGGATCTTCCAGACCCAGGGATCAAACTCACATCTCCTGAGGCTTCTGCACTGGCAGGCGGACTCTTTTGCTTTTTGTTTTACCGCTGAGCTGCCTGGGAAGCCCTATCTATTGTATACACAGTATGAATAGTGAATATGTCTCAAGCCCAATCTCCCCGTTCCTTCTATCCCTCTCTTTCCCACTTGGTATTCATGCATTTGTTCCCTACATCTGTGTGTTTATTTCTGCTTTGCAAATAGGATCATCTGTACCATTTTTCTAGATTCCACATCTATGTGTTAATATATGATATTTTTTTCTCTTTCTGACTTCCTTCATTCTGTATGACAGTCTCTAGGTCCAGCCACATTACTACGAATGACCCAGTTTCCCAACAAGCTGATATTAATACCTACTCACAAGACCTATAGCCTCCCCAAGCATCTCTTCTCAGGAATATCTGTGCCTGTCACCTGTGCTATGCGAAATTAACTCAGAGTGAGTGACATCAGAGCGGGGCAGGGACATCCTTCAATCACAAGCCTCCTCTTAATTTTAGGGGATCACACTCCTCACAGGGGAGCAGCTCTCCACAGCAGCCCATCTGACTCACCTTGGTCCTCTTCTCTTAAAACCAAAGACGTCGGCCTCTTTCGCCTGGGGCGGGGAGGGAAAGGAGCTGTTGTATAAGTAACTCACTCTACCGGGGTGGGTAGCAGGCACACTAGATGCCTGGCTGCCTCTATCCTTCATTTGTTTGGAGCCCCGTACTTCTCTTCATCTCCATACTATGGGTTGTCAAGGTTTTAGGATGCAGCTGGATGGGGCAGCAAGAGAGCCCAGACCTGCAGGAGTGGCCCCGCCACCAAGTCAAGGTACTGCTGGAGACCGCGCGCGCACCAGGGATTCAGACCTGGGGATTACACAGCTGCACCCCTGCCCCGAGAAGTGTGTAACCTGGCCCTTCAAGACCCCAAATATCCCACTCCATCTTGTTGATCATCTCTTTTGAAGCATACACAAATGTATGAAACAAGAAATTTTCCATTGTTATGACCAAAATAACAATTCAAACATGAGCCTGAAATTCTTCATCTATGAATAAATATTTCACTCTCTGGTATCTTCAACCCGTATGGTATGAGTCACAACCACAAGCTTTCTGAAGGGGAATTTGGAAGGATGTTTCAGATGTCTTAACTTGGAAATTCTATTTCCAGTCACCTATCCAAGGCAAATCACCAAATGAATGGACCACATTTGCAAAAGCAACAAATTGGAAAAAACCTAAAGACCCTTGTTTTTTCCAATATTTTTTTAAAGATTTTTTTTTATGGACCATTTTTTAAAGTCTTTATTGAATGTGTTACAATATTGCTTTGGTTTTATGTTTTGGATTTTTAGCCATGAGGCATGTAGGATCTTAGCTCCCTGACCAGGAATCAAACCCCCATCCCCTGCGCTGGGAGGTGAAGTCTTAACCACAAGACCACCAGGGAAGTCCCAAAAGATCCTTAAATCAAGGATTAATGTAAAAATTATAATACTTCTATCTAATGGGATGGTAGTGTTAGGTGCTCAGTTGTGTCTGACTGTTTGTGACCCCATGGACTGTAGCCCTCCAGGCTCCTCTGTCCATGGTATTCTCAGGCAAGAATACTGGAGTGGGTTGCCATTTCCTTCTCCAGGGGATCTTCCTGACCCAGGGATCGAACCCAGGTCTCCTGAATTGCAGGTAGATTCTTTACTCTCTGAGCAATGAGGGAATTCCCATAGGATGCTAGGCAACCATGAAAACTGGTGGGTGGGGAATATAGTTAATAATCCTGTGTTGTATGTTTGAAAGGTGCCAAAAGAAGAGATCTTGAAAATTCTCATTACAAGAAGAAAAATGGTAACCACGTATGATGAGGGATGTTAACCAGACTTATTGTGGGGACCATGTCACAACAATACAAATATCAAATCATTATGTTGTATACCTGAAACTAGTATAGTTATATGTCAATTGTATCTCAACAAAAACCATGTGCTGCTGCTGCTAGGTTGCTTCAGTCGTGTCCGACTCTGTGCAACCCCATAGATGGAAGCCCACCAGCCTCCCCCATCCTTGGGATTCTCCAGGCAAGAACACTGGAGTGGGTTGCCATTTCCTTCTCCAATGCATGAAAGTGAAAAGTGAAAGGGAAGTCACTCAGTTGTGTCCGACTCTTAGCGACCCCATGGACTGCAGCCTACCAGGCTCCTCGGTCCATGGGATTTTCCAGGCAAGAGTACTGGAGTGGGGTGCCATTCTCAACAAAACCATGTAGTTCCATCTTATTGGATGGTACTTATGTCCATGATATGCTGGCATGCTGATATCTTAGTCTGTTATTGGGGAGCAATTAGGTACAGATTATGAGATCAGATCTAGGTAAATATTCATATATACACCAACATATTAATAAATATTTTTTAATAATTTCATGTTTTTACAAATTTTTCCAGTGGGCAAATAATCAGGAAAAGGAAAAGCGCCTTATATTTTTTGAAAATAAAAGAAAACCACACGCCTTTTCCCTTAGCTAGGAAAACAAATCTTCTTCTTTTTTCATAGGCAAATTTGCTCAAGTGTCTGAGAGTTAGTTGTTTTTTTTAATCTCCTTTTAACCTACTGGAATGTTCAAACTTATTTTGGATAAAAGTTCACATACATACAAAAATAGAGAGAATAATACCATGGGCCCCCAGGAACATCATTCACGGTCATCTTTTTCTGCCCATTCTCTAGACGCTTCCTTCTCTCTCTATGCTGAATTATTTTAAGGCTAATCTCTGACATCCTAGCATTTCATCCGTAAATGCTTCATTATATCCCATCCAAAACACAAGGACTCTTTTGGAAACATAACAATGCTATTATTTTTTTAATTTAAATTTATTTATTTTAATTGGAGGCTAATTACTTTACAATATTGTATCGGTTTTGCCATACATCAACATGAATCTGCCACGGGTATACACGTGTTCCCCATCCTGAACCCTCCCCGTACCATCCCTCTGGGTCATCCCAGTGTACCAGCCCCAAGCATCCTGTATCCTGCATCGAACCTGGACTGGCGATTCATTTTTATATGATATTATACATGTAACAATGCTATTATTATCACATCAAGACGTTGAAGGGCAAAGCTACAGTATCATTAAACACTTAGTAAGGCAATGGCACCCCACTCCAGCACTCTTGCCTGGAAAATCCCATGGACGGAGGAGTCTGATGGGCCGAAGTCCATGGGGTCGCTAAGAGTCAGAAACGACTGAGCGACTTCCCTTTCACTTTTCACTTTCATGCATTGGAGAAGGAAATGGCAACCCACTCCAGTGTTCTTGCCTGGAAAATCCCATGGACGGAGGAGCCTGGTAGGCTACAGTCCATGGGGTCGCTAAGAGTCGGACACGACTGAGCGACTTCACTTTCACTTTTCACTTTCATGCATTGGAGAAGGAAATGGCAACCCACTCCAGTGTTCTTGCCTGGAGAATCCCAGGGATGGGGGAGCCTGGTGGGCTGCCGTCTATGGGGTCGCACAGAGTCGGAGACGACTGAATCGACTTAGCAGCAGCAGCAGCAGCAGCAATACATTTCCCTAGGGCCATTTCTTGCAACTGCTTACTCCTGGGTGACCTCTTATATCCTTAACTTCTTCATTTTTAAAGTGGAGAGAATATAAGGTCACTGACAGTGCTAAATGAGAGATTATATGAAAGAGGTTAGTATAGGAGTCTGGCACATTGTAAGCATCCTAAACTAGTAGCGATGGGTGACTTGCCACATTTTCCACTTTCTCTTCTACTAGGCTTTTGTAGGCACTGGCCCTTATTTTATGAATTTCCTATTCATATCTTCTGGCTCTTTTTCTAATGGGCATTAAGAATAGCAATGCTTATCTTTCTTATGCTTGCTCACATTTTTTTTTTAGTTTATGCTTTTCTATTTTACTTGCAATTATGTGGGAAAATACATCCTTCCTTTCCTTTGTTTGCATCCAATATAATATATATATTTTTATATATGTGTTTTGTGTTTTTATTTGGCTCATATAAACTTTGAGAATCACTCACTAAATGAGCCCCATAATCTATTTTCACTAAACAAGCAAAAATATTGGGTTGGTCAAAAGCTCACTCATGTTTTTTCTGTAAGATGTTACGGAAAACGTCGAACAAACATCTTAGCCAACCCAATATAATCACTCACTGAATTCATGAGCTTATTTTTGATATATGTAAAATCAGGTTTTTCATAAGGTGGAACTACTCTGAACTAAGTTATATACAGTAGTCTTGGGTAAACTATATTCACAGTAATACTGATTACCAGTTGTGTGTAGGACTTCCAGTCCTGTCCACATATGGCACTTAATATTTTCCACTCCCTATCAAAAAAGTATTACCGTCACCTGGATTCTAGAGATGGCTCACTGGGCTAATGGAACAGAGAGACTAGCCAGGTTCTCTGCTTCCCAAGCCCCTCTAACACCAGACCAAGCCTCCTTCCTCACTTGCAAAGTGGAAATCCTTAGGGTGCCACCTCACAGAGATGATGATGAACCATTATGTACAAAGCATGTAGAAAAATGTCTGAAATGTTGTGAGTGAATGTCTGAAATGTTACTTATCACTGTTATCATTAGTGTGACAACAAAATTAATAACTGCAAAATAATAGCTATAGTAAAAATGACATTACAGTGAAAATAATATGAATTATTATTGGTGTTGTTTAGTCACTGAGTCATGTCCGACTCTCTTGTGACCCTATGGACTGTAGCCCACCATGCTCCTCTGTCCATGAGATTTCCCAGGCAAGAATACTGGAGTGGGTTGCCATGCCCTCTCCAGGGGATCTTTCTGACCCAGAGATGGAACCTGCGCCTTATGCATTGGCGGGTGGATTCTTTATCAGCTGAGCTACCAGGGAAGCCCATGCATTATTGTAACAATATAAGAATAATAAAAGCCAGTGTTCACTGAGGTCTCACTAGGCACCACGAAGTACTTTACTGGCTGGTTGTCCTGCAATATTCATACTTTTTTTTTTCTTTATAGAGGAAGAAACTAAAACAGAATATGTGACTTGCTTTGAGGGACTAAGAAGTCACAGATTTAGCAAATGAACTCAATTAGCACGTGGCGGAGTGTGGCTGGAATCCAGGCAGTATGGTGGCGGGGCAATCTTTCAGGAACCACCGCCTCAGACCCCTGCCTTGTGGGCATAAAAGCACAGCCTCCTGGTCCCCATCACAACTCGTGGACAGATGGCTGCAGGCTTGGAAGCCCAAGGGTTAGAAACTCAGTGACAGGCTTAGAAAATGGCCCTCTCTCAACCTTTCCCACAGCCTCAGAAGGAGGAGACAAGATGGCCTTAAGGTGGAGACCCCGACAGGCTACGCGGGCACCTGCGAGGGTAAGGATGCTGCGTTGTCTGTCCGGGATTCTACAGGCTCCCACGCAAGGGGCGCATTTACTCGGATTTGCCAGCAGAGGGCGCTGTAGCGCCGCGGGGAGACCTTTGATGGCTCCAAGATGGGGCGTTAACTTCGGTTCCCCCTGTCTCAAGAGAGGAAATGCTTTTCTCTTTCACAAGATCCTTCACCCACGGGGCTACTTTCTTTCCCTCTTGATGTCATCCTGTTACACAGGCAGGAAGTTGTGTTGGCTCAAGACTTGGCTGTAGGGAAGACTTCTGCTGCCCTGCAGGCACAGAACAACAAAGCCCTTTGACCCAGAAGTTATGCAACCCAAGAGGAGCCAGACTCACCACTTTATACAGCTTGTTGATGGGGGTTAAAGAGGAGAGTGAAAAAGCTGGCTTAAAACTCAACATTCAAAAAATGAAGATCATGGCATCCAGTCCCATAACTTCATGGCAAATAGGGGGAGAAGGTGGAAACGGACAAATTTTACTTTTTTAGTCCCCAGAATCACTGCGGACAGTGGCTGGAAAGTGAAAATGTTAGCTGCACAGTCGTGTCTGACTCTTTGTGGCCCCATGAACTGTAGCCTTGCCAGGCTCCTCTGTCCATAGGTTTGCCCAGGCAAGAATACTGCAGTGGGTTGCCATGCCCTGACCCAGGGATCAAACTCACACCTCCTGCATTGGCAGGCAAATTCCTTACTGTATGAGCTGCCGGAAAAGCCTTGCGGATGGTGACTGCAGCCGTGAAATTAAAAGTCACTTGCTCCTTGGAAGAAAAGCTATAATAAACCTTGACAACGTATTAGAAAGCAGAGATGTGACTTTGCCAACAAAGGTCCGTATAGTCAAAGCTATGGTGTTTCCAGTAGTCATGTATGGATGTGAGAGTTAGATCATAAAGAAGGCTGAGCACCAAAGAATTGATGCTTTAGAGCTGCGATGCTGGAGAAGACTCTTGAGAGTACCTTGGACAGCAAGATCAAACCAGTCAATCCTAAAGGAAACCAACCCTGAATATTCATTGGAAGGACTGGTGCTGAAGCTGAAGCTTCAGTACTTTGGCGGCCTGATGCAAAGAGCTAACTCACTGGAAAAGACCCTGATGCTGGGAAAGATTGAGGGCAGGTAGAGAAGGGGATGACAGAGGATGAGATGGTTGGATGGTATCACCGACTCAATGGTCATGAGTTTGAGCAAGCTCTGGGAGATAGTGAAGGACAGGGAAGCCTGGTATGCTGCAGTCCATGAGGTCTCAAAGAGTCGGGCACAACTGAGTGACTGAACAACAGCAACACAGTATTTCATTGTGGACAGAGGTGGGTCGGGGTACACAGTCTTCAGGCACAGGCTTTGAGTCCACCGGGACCACTGGCTCTCACCCCATCCAGCTCTCCTCTGTGGCAGAGCTCAGGTGGATCTAGGAATCCCACCCCTAACCCCTCCTGCATCAGGAAACTGGAGGCAGGCAGGGAAGAAGAGACAGAGCAAACCACAGCACGAGCCGCCCCATGAGACATTTTAGTGCCACCGTTTCAGCTGACGTGAGTGCAGCCCTGTCCCCCATGGCCGCAGTCTGCACCTGTATTCAGAAAAGATGCGCTTTCTCCGCTTCCCAGGGGCTGGGAGGCGGGGGCTGGGCAGCCTCCTGATAAAGACAAGAAAACCACCTGAGGGCCAGTCCTCTGATGACATCTCCCCGTGGATTCCATTGTCCTGCTCTCCCTTCTCCTTCACGAAAGTTGCTGAGGTCCTTGCAGATCAACATCTGCTGTGTTCCTAGGAACAGTCAGATCAGAGCATCAGAGGTGGGGCGTGGCAGTTGTTAATAAGAGAGCCTCTGATCAAGATAGCGTAAAATGCAAACCCTCCCAAAGCAGTTGAGAAAGGCGGGAAAACCAAACAACCATTTGCCATATTAAAGCAGCTTGTTTATATCCTGCCAAAGTAGCAAAAAGCTAATTTTTGTGTTTTGTCAGACTGTTCCTGAAAGGCGTGGGGTGGGTCTGACTGCTTGATGCCCAAAAGCCAATAAACAGGCCAGGTTGGTGGAAAGGAAAGTTTGCTTTAATTCAGATGCCAGCAACTTGGGGGTAAGGGCAGACATCTGTCCAAAAGCCAACTTCCCCCACAGAACTTTTATAGGTTGGGGGAGGGGTGGGCTACATGCAGAACAGCAGTCAGCTTCAGATTGTCACTGGTGGCCTGACCAGTGTCGTCTTGATTGTTTTAGATACAGTTAATCTTCAGTTCCGGGGCTTGTTTGTTCCGATTTGTCTGAGGCCAGTTCTTGGATTTGTGGCAGCTTATGTCCTCTGTACAATCTTTGCATTATGTAGTTAACTTCTCCCATCTGCTGTTTTAGTATCTATAAGACAGCTCACAGGATACAGCTGAGAATATTATCTACAGCCCTTGACAAGAAACTAAAGACCCTTGACTGTGCTTAACGACTACATCATTATTATCCGGTCTCCTCTGACTGTTTCCCTTTGTTTCTGCTTTTCTCATTCCTCTGATTAAACTCACTCTTTGACTAAAGTTTTCCACGGACAGAGGGGAGGCAGAGGACCTGCTGGGGGAAGGACCATAACGTCCTGCTCTGTTTCAAGAGTTTGAATCAATGGTAGACCAGAACCAACAGATTATTTAGGGAAAAGCAGACACATTCCTGAAAAACCTACCTAAACAGATTGGCAAACGTGTGGGTTTTGGAATCTGTGTTTCCCTTTACAACTCACAGGCAGGAACTGTACTGGCTTTCTCGGTTTTGTGGATTTGATTTCAAAAATAAGAAGAATAAAAGAGCCTCTGGGGAGAGGTGACTCACGAGGGCAAGAGCCAGGGCTCAAGGTCTGCTTCCACCTTCCTCTAGGAGGAAGAAGAGGAGCGTGAGGTTTCAGTTTGACTGCAACAAACACCAGCGTCCCTTAGGAGCTGCCTGGGCTTGGCAGCGGAAGAGGCACAGAGGCACAGAGTTTCCATCCTCCGCCGCTCAAGGGCCCCAGGAGAATTCCGTTCAAGACGTGTGGTCTCCAGGGCTTCGTCCCAATGTCCTATGAGGGCTCCCCAACCCCCATCATTTATTCCAGATGTTGTGGGCTCGTCATCTGTAGAGAAGTCTCTAAGAAGGAAACCAAGGAGGAATTTTCCACTCTCTGAACTTTGCACACACACACACACCCCCCTGGATAAATCAACCACAGGAGTGAGCGTGGATGGAAAGTTTATAACTGTGAAGGGGGATGGGGCGCTGGGGAAAGGTCAGCTGCCTGGGGCCAGCAGGAAGCCTCTGAGTCACTGTAGGGGCCAGGGGGATGGAGGGGTGCCAGGAGGCACTGAGGAACCAGCCCCGCCACCCACTCCCTGTTGGTCAGACAGCTCCTCATCGGACCTCGGAGCGTGCCAAGCACTTTCACGTGTGTATCTGCATCTCAGTCTTTTGGGGAAAGACCAGCCCTCTCTGGACCCTTTGTTTGACATGACTCAGCCTTGAGGCTGCCCTTTCTCAGGGACAGATGCATGGTGTTCGAGGGGAGAGACCAAAGGAAGTGGGTTTTGTGGGCGACTCAGTCATTACAGGAATGAACCAGAAGCTAGAGGGGCGTAGCACCTGCATGTCACCTTGACTGACTTCTTCACCTCTCACTGTAAGGGAGCAGGACCCGTGGGGCCTTCCGCTGCATCCTCTGCTTGACCTCCTCGCTGAAGCACCTGGATGACAGTAGTTGGTGCACATTTCCTGAGGTTTTTTGGTAGATCAAATAAAAAGCCTCCCTTTTCAACAAATGGAAAATGTTAACTACTTGACAATCATGAGCACACAGCCCCAGGCCTCTTGGAGCCTAAGGACTGATAATGTTTTGTTTTTAAATATTTATTTTTCTGCTCCAGGTTTTAAGTTGCAGTGGCACATGGACTCCAGTTCCCTGACCAGGGATTGAACCCGGGCCCCCTGCCCTGGGACTGGTGATGCGTGTCCCTATGACATCACCTGCTGCCTCACCATCAGCCAATCAGAATCATGCTCGAGCTGATCACAGATCTGTGGCCCTCCTCTCTCATCAGGCTTTTAAAAGGGTTTTGTTGAAACCCTCGGGGAGTTCGGGGCTTCCTGGGGCACGAGCCACCCATTCTCCTCGCATGGCCCCGAAAGAAACCTTCCTCTGGCCCCGCCTCCGATGTTTCAGTTTGTTTGACCTCGCTGTGCACCGGGCACATGACCTTGTGTTAACATCATCCCGACCTCCAGGCCGGCTTCTGTCCCCTGAGGTTCGCCCAGGTGACATGGGACCCACCCCCAAGGACAGGGGACACAGCTCCTTTCACCTCACCAAGCCCAGCTGCTGAAATGAGTGAATGAACCAGTGGTGGCCTTTGGCTCTCCTACATCCTGCCTTTTTGTCCATTTCCTTGACACTTAAACCTTCTGTTTTATGCACATTGAGCGTGAGCCCTTGTCAGCTGAGTTGCTTCTCTGGTGGCTCAGTATTAAAGAATCCAGAAGCAATGCAGGGTTCAATCCCTGAGTCAGGGAGAACCCCTAAAGTAGGAAATGGGAATCTGCTTTATTCTTACCAGGGAAATCCCATGGACCGAGGAGCCTGGTGGCTACAGTCCATGGGATCGCAGAGTCAACACGATTGAGCGACTACATACATACACCCGCACGCACGCCTTGTCGGCTGACAAATGAATATTCTCAGCTCTTTACCAGCCAACCTACATTTCAGTGGCAAAGCCAGTCTAACTGAATTATTTGTCTTTTCACCTTATTGCTTTCCTACGATTTCATTAAAATTTGAGTGGAAATTAAAAATGAAGGTGCTGAAATAGAGAATGATTTGACAATTCTTGGGTATTCACAATGGCAAATATTTCACTTGAAATTTACAATTTGTGATCTTTAGCATCTTAGAGATGTGTTCAGCTGCTGAGAGAAAATATTAAAGGATCCCAAACTAGTGAAAATGCACATGTTAAGGACTGCCCACAGGCCGACCCCCACCAGCCTCTATGATGCTTCCTTAGGGCCATACTCTAGTCTGCTTGGCTGCCGTGACAACATACTATAGACTGGGAGGCTTATAAGCAACAGAAATTTATTTCTCAGTGTTCCAGAGGCTGGGAGCCTGAGATCAGGGTGCCAGCATGGCCGGGTCGGGGGGGGTCGCCTTTCCAGCTGGCAGATTTCTTATTATATTCTCATGTGGCAGAAAGGGCAAGGGTCTGGGGTCTCTTTTATAAGAACACTGATTCTATCCACCAAGGCTCCTCCCTCAGGACCCAGTCACCTCTCAAAGGCCCCACCTCCTAAAAGTATGATGCCAGGAATTGCTGTTTTTCATTCGCTCAGTCATGTCTGAGTCTTTGTAAGACCGTGGACTACAGCACGCCCAGGATTCCCTGTCCTTCATTATCTCCTAGAGCTTGCTTAAACTCCTGTCCATTGAGTTGGTGATGCCATCCAACCAGGTCATCTTCTGTTGCCCCCTTCTCCTCCTGCCCTCAATCTTTCCCAGCATCAGGATCTTTTCCAATGAGTCAGCTCTTTGAGTCAGGTGGCCAAAGTACTGGAGCTTCAGCTTCAGCATCAGTCCTTCCAATAAATATTCAGGGTTGGTTTCCTTTAGGATTGACTGGTTTGATCTCCTTGCAGTCCAAGGGACTCTCAAGAGTCTTCTCCAACACCGCAGCTCAGGTGTTAGCATTCAAATATATGACTTTAGGGGATAGGAACTCTCCGAGCACAGCAGCCACCTTTGCAAGCTGCTGTTGTCAACCACAGTATAAGAGCTCGACTGTATCTGAGCTCCTCCATGTCGGGGTTTGAAAGTACTGATAAGACTTTATAGTCAATTTTAATGTCGACGATCCTTCTGAGCTATTCAGTCATGAACTGGCCTGTGAAGAAGGCACGCTGGCTGGATGACTTTGTCTGCTCAGAATAGAACTCCATCATCTTGGTGTGGTGACGTGTCTACCACGGGTGGCTCAGAATTCTGGCTGCCGGAGGCCAACTGGAAAAATAAGGACCCTATGACTTGTTTTGGTTGGACAGGCAAAGCAGGAGGCCCACCAGCAGCAGGAATTCATGGGCAACCAGAGTTGGTCCCCGCAGGTCTAGGTGACTTCCAAGTTGCTTCCAGTGTCAAGTGTTTATTTGCAGTGTCACAAGTGTTTATTTGCACAAGAGGCGTGAGAGGGGCTGAGGATGGGGCCCTGGCAGGCTGGTCAGGTGTGCCCTCTGCCAGCCCTCCCCAAGCCCACAGGGTCCCCCCATGGATCTGACCACCTAGGCTCCTGTCTCCAGCCCCATGGGGGTCACACCACCTGCCAAACCTCCTGACAGCTGAACCATGACTCAAACCCTCCAAGGCTCCTGCCCAGGGGCTCAAAGGCTAATCCTCCATGTGCACAAGTCTTCATGAATGTTCAGAGCCAGTCAGTTAATGAGGGCTTCTCGAGAGGTGCTTCTTCCCCTAAAGAAGTAGCTCTGAGCAAAGGCAGCAGATAAACCCAGGTCTTTCCATAGGACACAACAAGAAACAGTGAGCTTCAAGCAAACAGCCCAGATGCAAGGCTTCCTTGTCTAACTGTGCACAACCCTTGGGATGATATTCTTTCCATCAGGGGAGATGAACCCTGCGTGGGCCTCCCACTTGCTGGCTGTGAGGTCAAAGGGCGTATGCTTCAGCAGCTGCACAGGAGGAGAAGGTGGCCACCTCTTGGGAGGCATGCGATATCTCACTTTTTTCCAGAACTCGGTCTTCGCGCACTGGGACTGTTCTGTGAAGTCTCCACTCCACTGGACGGCCCCGTGCTTCTGTTTGATATACTGAATGGACTCCGGCAAGGCCGTGTAGTCCTTGACCTTCCCCAGTTCAATCAGAATGACCTTTATCCCGTCCTGGATGAGAGCACTGTAGACCGCAATTTGTTCTTCTGACAGGTTCTTTGATAGGTCAAGGCTCAGCTCGTCGGGATCGATAACGATGATCAATCTTCTGCACAGCCTAATATTTTCATCGATGACATTGACCACAGCTGGAAATTAAGAAAGAAGATGTAAAACAGCTCACAATGAAAACAGCCCCACAGGGACTTCCCTGGTGGTCCTGTGATTAAGAATCTGCTTTGCAATGCAGGGGACACGGGTTCAATGCCTGGTCGGGGAACTAAGACCCCAAATGCCTGGAGCAACTAGGTCTTTGAGCCACAGCTTGAGAGTCCATGCGCTTTAACAGAAGATCCCACATGACCAAAGGCAGCCAAATCAATAAATTTTTAAAATAATAATAAAATAATAAATGAAAAAAAAAAGCCACTGGTTATGAACTACTCAGAACAAGGATCTTATCATGTCTAACCTTTTTTTTTTTTTTAAGGTTTCTAACTTTTTTACTTCCCCAAAACTGCATTCCTATGGGAAGTACAGGGCTTCTAGAATTTTCTCCACCTGAATAAATAAATTTTTAGTAAAGCATTTTCTTTATTGACTAAGATCCATAATATCTAGAATCCACTGTCTGAATTAACTATTCTGGTGAAAAGTCTATTATTGTCTGTTTTATAGTAAACCACTGGGATCTTTAAATTTTTATTGATTAATGCAAAACTTATTAAGCTCATAGTATATAATTTACTTGCATATGTATAAATATTCAGTATTTGTTATAATTTCCATTTTTATCATGTCTAACTTTGTATATCGAAACTTAGCTAAAGGTCTGGTATGTATTCGAGGATAAATGCTTTTCTTTTTTTAAATAACAGACTTTTAAAGGATAGGACACATGTACTCAGCTCAAATGTACTAATCTCATTTGTGTTTCCCGCTTGTGCTTCATGGCTATTTAAATGACCAGGACTTACAGGACTAACTTGAAACCAAATAACATATTCTGCTGACTTGGGGAAGGGAAATTAACTTGGGGTCTTTTAGAAATAAAGACCAAGTTTTATATCACCCTTATCCTTAGGATATAAGAACAGACTGTAACCTCCCCAAGAGCATGTCCTTCTTCTCTTTGGTTTATTTTAATATTTCTAGTGCCTACAACATTGCCTGGCACACAGCAGGGGCTCAATAAATGTTTGTTGAAGAAGTGAATGAATGCAGCGTTACTGAAACACGAGCTCTTCTGCATGTTTGTAACAAGCCCTGGATCACACTTTCATTTCTTCCTGGAGAAGGATTTCATAACTTGAAAAGACGTGATAAGCTATGGATAGGAGCAGCCTACAAAACCAAGGTACTTAGAAACCTTTTATTTATTTATTTAAATTTTATTGTATATTTTTGGCTGGGCTAGGTCTTTGTTGCTGCAGGGGTTTTTCTCTGGTTGCAGCAAGCGGGGGCTATTGTCTAGTTGCGGGGCATGGGCTTCTCATTTCGGGAGCTGCTCTTATTGTGGAGTACAGGCAGTAGGCACAGGCTCAGTGGTTGTGACACATGGGCACAGCTGCTCGGTGGCATGCGGGATCTTCCCAGACCAGGGATCAAACTATCTCCTACATCGGCAGGTGGATTCTTTTACCACTGAGCCAACAGGGAAGCCCTATTCATTTTTTATCAAATTATTTCTTTATTCGGCTGTGCCAGGTCTTGGTTGCGGCACATCGGATATTTGATATTTGTTCTCACATGCAGGACTTTTAGTTGAGACAAACTATTTGATCCTAAAGGAAATCAACCCTGGATATCCACTGAAAAGACTGTTGCTGAAGCTGAAGCTCCAATACTCTGGCCGCCTGATGCGAAGAAAAGACCCTGATGCTGGGAAAGATTGAAGGTGAAAGGAGAAAGGGCCAGCAGAGGATGAGATGGTTAGATAGCATCACCGATTTGACCGACATGAATTTGAGCAAACTCCGAAAGAGAGTGGAGGACAGAGGAGCCTGGCATGATGCAGCCCATGGAGTCACAGAGTTAAACACAACTTATTGACTGAATGACAACAACAAGGGGAGGATTGGAGGTGATTGAAGCTCATAAAAACCAGCTTTAAACATGTATTAATTTACATATGCAAACCAACAGAAAATACTCAGTGATTAGTTTCAAGGATTCCACAGCTAAGGACCAGTTGTCTGTTTTGGGTCTCTTGGTCAATGCTAGGTATCTGATTGACTGAATTGTCATACAAATGCGTCAACCATATCCGTACCCAGCCAGGAATCACAGTTATCCTGTCAGAGGAATGAACCTAAAGAAAGAAGAGAGATTGATCCTAACCTCCTCAGCTTGGGGGCTCTGGGCAGAGGAGGTGAAGGGCTCCCTGTGGTTCCATGCGGAAGGCAATCATACTTCCCGCCATTTGTGAAGTACAGGAAGAGAGAGATCCCTTTCCATTTTCTTTTTCTTTTTTTTCAATTGAGTCTCAGCATGAGGGATCCTAGTTCCTGGACCAGGAACAGAACCCATGCCCCCTTGCAGTGGAAGTGAGGAATTCTAACCCCTGGACCACCAGGGAATTCTTGTTCCTTTTCATTTTCTTCATTTCTTATTTTTATACCTCACTGAAAACATACCTTGTCCAGGAAACTCATCCCTGCCAAATATGAATAACTTGTATCCACACTGCCTCTCCAGCACCTCCGGAAGAATTTTCAACACCAGCGTGTCCACATCATGACTCTGGCTTTCTCTCTGAGGCTTGGGATATAAAACATAAGCATCGTAGAGCTTCCCATCTGAAAAGGAAACGGGGCAAGCTCGTGAAATTATTCCTACCAAACTGTGTGTGTGTGAGTTGCTCGGTCATGTCCAGCTCTTTGCGATCCCATGGACTATAGCCCACCAGCCTCCTCTG
The DNA here is from genome assembly GCF_002263795.3 of Bos taurus. Classification (NCBI taxonomy): domain Eukaryota; kingdom Metazoa; phylum Chordata; class Mammalia; order Artiodactyla; family Bovidae; genus Bos; species Bos taurus. Next base: position 7,054,007 of record NC_037338.1, on the reverse strand, counting down.
TCCATGGACTTCTCCAGGCAAGAATACTGGAGTGGGTTGCCATTTCCTCCTCCAGGGGATCTTCCTGACCCAGGGATAAAACCCCTGTCTCCTGCATCGGCAGGCAGGTTCTTTACCACTGAGCCACCTGAGACACCTCCCTAATGCAAGCAGCTTCTCAAAGACATAAAATATTGATAGATGACTAATGAGAACCTACTGAATGGCACAGGGAACTCTACTCAATGCTCTGTGGTGACCTCAACAGGAAGGAAGTCCAAAAATCTCCTTGCAGGAGGCCCTTTTGTCCTGTCACTCAGCAAAGCTATATTTCAATTTAATCTTTACATCAGGTGCCTCCATCCTTAACTCATCTCTGTCTGAAGCACACCTTTCAAATATTTTCATCACATAATACCTTGCCTAACCTGTTGACTCCTTTCTTAGATTAAAGAAGCTAAAATGAAGAATAAGTAATTCGAGATGACCAGATCTCTTCCCCAGCTTCCCCTTCAGTCAGCTCACAAGCTGACCGTGTGAACAAGAGAGCTTCTAAAGAAAGACCCCAAGGAGTCAAGGAGCCTGCCTGCAGTGGGAGATGGCAACCAGCCTGGCCCGCATCTTGATGATTAACTAAAATTACTTCTCCTTTTCCCTTTAAAAACGTTCATGGCCAAGCAGAATCTTAGGAAGTAGTTCTGGGACATTAGTCCACCCTCTCCCAGGTTGCCGGCCTCCTGAATAAAGTAGCCTTTCATTTTCCAACCAATCCCAGTCTCTCAAATAGTGGCTTTTGAGAGGCGAGCAGTTGGAGCTGAGTTTGGTAACATGTATGCCACTAGGGCTCCTCTGGTGGCTGAGACAGTAAAGAATTTGTCCGCAGTGTGGGAGACCCGGGTTCAATCCCTGCATTGGGAAGATCCCTTGAAGAAGGGAATGGCAACCCACTCCATTATTCTTGCCTGGAGAATTCCAAGGACAGAGGAGCCTGGAGGGCTACAGTCCATGGGGTCGCAAAGAGTCAGACATGACTGAGCAATTAACAACAACACAATAACATGCTACCAGTCACAAGTCCAGAGTGTTACCTTTGCTTCTGACTACCCAGCTATAAACTGGAGATTCCCATGAGCCCCGCCTTGGGTTCAATTATTTTGCTAGAATCACTCACAGACTCAGAGAAACATGCTACTATTAATAACTACATCACTGATTTATTATAAAAGGATTTTTAAAGGATATGAATCAAAAGGCAGATGAGAAGATGCACAGGGCAAAGGATGGGCAAGGATGCAGAGGCTCAATGCCCTCTCCAGGGCCCTATTCTCCCTAGACTCTACCTGGTCACCAGCCCAGAAGCTCTCCAAACCCTGTCCTTTAGGGCTTGTATGGAGGCTTTGTTACATAGACTCGTTTGATGAAATTAGGAAAAGGAAGCTTCACAAAGTTCATCCCTGAGTCATTATGGGCAACTGGGTCAGACTGTATTTTCCAAAAATAGCTCCAGAAGTATTTCCAGTCCCGCAGGCTCTTTTCAAACTTCGTCACACCCATAAAGAGCAGGATTCAGTTTCCCCTCCCTTTGCATTGGGTAAGACTCTGCAGCAGCCTTGATGCATGACCGTGGTAGAACCGACACTAGAAATCCAAGGTCTGAGTCATTTTAAAAACTATGTGGGTGAGAGGGGAGGGCTTCCCTGGTGGTCCAGTGGTTAAGAATCTGCCTGCCGATGCAGGGGACATGGGTTCAATCCCTGGTCCAGGAATACTCCATGTGCTGCGGGGCACCTACACCTGTGTGCCCGTGGGCCACAACTACTGTGCCCGTGCTCCTCAACAAGAGAAGCCACCACAGTGAGACGCCTGTGCACTTCAGTGCCCACTCCAGTATCTTGCTGGGAAAATCCCACGGTCACCAGAGGAGCCTGGTGGGCTAGAGTCCATGGGGTCGCAGGGTATCGGACACAACTGAAGCGACGGACCAGGCACACATAAAATATTGATCGATAACCAATGAGAACCTACTGTACAGCACAGGGCCCTCTACTCAGTGCTCTGTGGAGACGGACCCTAAATGGGAAGGAAATCCAAAAAAGCGGGGATGTATGTACACATATAGCTGATTCACTTTGCTGTACAGCAGAAACTAACACAACATCGTTAAGCAACTATACGCCAAAAAAAAAAAAATTTTTTTAACAAACAATACATAGAACTTATGGACTTTAGCCAAGACCGCCCAGGACTACTTAATCAAACTGTGAATTAGACACACCTCACTATGAATCACTCCTGCAGCTTGACTTATCTTGTTGGAATAAACTTATCAGGAGAAGGACGCACTTTCTCTTCTTCATTGGTATTTGCTGCCGTTGACTCCGCATGTTCCCAAATAACCAGAGAATGTCCTCACAGGGCACAAAGCTGGGAACAGCATCTGGGTTCCCCTCAAGAGTCTCATCACTCACTGACTGTTGAAGTCACACTCAGAGGGGAATCAGCGACTGAGCTGGAGGAAATGTAGCTATAAAGGACGCATGCACTTTGCTGACTTAAAGAAGAGAACCTCTGGCTGACTGTCTGTTCCCGTCTCAAGTCCTCAGCCCACTGGCTCCGATCATGGTCAGCAGCCCGGTCTGAGCAGAGGGCGGGGCTCCCTGAGTCGCTTGTCTGTCCAGCTTCCGCCCTCGGGATGAGATGCCATACAATTCCTTTTCCTCTTCCTGCTCCATCTGACTCACCCGCGGCAGCTTCACCGTGGGCTCTGCACTCACGCTGCCTGGAATCCCAGTGAGTCAGAGAGACGGAGCTCTGGGGACACCCCAACAGGCCCCTGTCCATCAACGCATGAAGCAGCTCTGTGTCAGGAAAGACAAACAGCTTTGCTGCCCTGAAGCCTCTTCTCAAACAGATGCAGGAGGATCACGGGCAGAGACGGGCTGACATGGAACAGGCTCTCCAGGGACCACAGCCCAGCTCAGCCCAGACCACTGCCCACAGAACTAAAAGAGTTTCAGGGCACACATAGGGAACAGACTTGTGCACAGAGCCAAGGAAGGAGAGGGTGGGATGAACATGGAAACATATACTTACCATGTGTAAAACAGATAGCCAGTGGAAAACTGCTGTGTGACAGAGGAGGCTCAGCCCAGTGCCCTGTGACAACCTTGAGGGGCGGGATGGAGTAAGGGGTGGGCGGGAGGTTCCAGAGGGAGGGGATATATGTCTGCCTATGGCTGATTCATGCTAATGTATGGCAGAAAACAACACAATACTGTAAAGCAATTAACCTCCAATGAAAAATAAATTTTTAAAAAAATCTTAAGAAAAAAGAGCTTCAGGTTGCACTGGTCACACACAGCCAATTTCCACAAGTTAATTTTGCTATCAAGAAAGAATTCATTGTTTCCCAGGTTGCTCAATGGCTGCTGATTTTGAATTCTGAAATTTCATTTAAACTCCAAGTTAGGACACCTATGCTTTATCAAACCTGTGCACAAGCATGTGTTTTTTCCTATGCAAAGGAAGGCACTTCGTGTGAATATTGCCCTTCTGTGCAACAAGGATTCCTAACGCGTGCCTGGACTCCCCACTCCCCTGAGTTCCCATCAGCATTGCAAGTCTGGGGACCTGAAAGTGATGCCTCCGAAGATCTCCGTGCAGAAAGCTGCTCAGACAGACCTCTCCCAGCCGTGTATGCCTTTTTCTATCCAATTAAGAGAGATTAAAGCAGATTTAATGATGATGAAGCTGAAGCTCCAATACTTTGGCCACCTGATGGCCCTGATGCTGGGAAAGAGTGAAGGCAAAAGGAGAAACAGGCAGTAGAGGATGAGATGGTTGGATGGCATCACCGACTCAATGGACATGAGCTTGAGCAAACTCTGGGAGATAGCGAAGAACAGGAAGCCTGGCGTGCTGCAGTCCATGGGGTTGCAAAGAATCGGACATGACCTGGTGACTGAACAACAGCAAGTACGCTCACCTTCTATGGGCCCTGCAGAATGGAAGGAACTTCGATACCAAAGTACAATGTCGATCTTAAAAATGTTGTAGATACACATGGCAGACACCACTGCACCAGTCAAGATGAGAAGCCCTCCTATCAAGTAAGCTCGAAAATCTGGAACTACAAATGACAGAAAAAATAAAAATAAATAATAGTACTATGAAGAGTCATTTATGCACTTTACTTATATGGATCCCATTACATATGCCAAATAGAAATGCACTAAATGTTAATGAGAATAACACAAAGATTTCTTTACAGTTAAATAATAAGTTTTTGTTGTTGCCGTTTAGTCACTCGTCATGCCTGACTCTCTGTGACCCATGGGCCTGACTGTAGCCCACCAGGCTCCTCTGTCCATGGCATTTCCCAGGCAAGAACACTGGAGTGAGTTGCCATTTCCTCCTCCAGGGGATCTTCCCAAGAGAGGGATCAAGCCCACGTCTCCTGCATTGGCAGGAGGATTCTTTACCACTGAGCCACCTGGGAAGCCCAAAAATCTCTTCACAGTTAAATAATAGGTATGGGGAGTAGATGAACTTGGTCTTGGCCATGAATCTGAGGAAGAAACGTGCTCTTGGGAACTTGGAGAGGGAAACTCTGTAGACACCTAGCTCCGGATGGTAGATGTGATACAGCTCTGACTGCAGAAGACTGCTCACCTGTCAAAGCACACCTGGCCAGGTAACTCCTTACTCATTGCTAGACTCTCCAGAGGTCAGACACCACTTAGCGGCTGAACCACAACAGGTGGGACTAGGGGGAAAGGATCTGCCTGCCAATGCAGGAGACACAAGAGACACGGTTTCGATCCTGGGTGGGGAAAATGCCCTGGAGCAGGAAATGGCAGCCCACTCTAGTAATCTTGCCTGGAGAATTCCATGGATAGAAAAGCCCGGTCATCTATAGTCCGTGAGGCAGCAGAGAGTCAGACAACACTGAGCACGTCTATCTATCTATCTACAGCTGATTAACGTTGTATTAGCTTCAGGTGTACAGCAAAAGGATTCAGTTACACATATACATGTATCTATCCTTCAAATTCTTTTCCCATTTGGGTTGCTACGTAATATTGAGCATATTCTTGATTCTGTTGTATTACTCTTATAATCACCTTCCCAGTGACTCAGAATTGAGTCCCATCGAGGGGCTTCCCAGGTGGCGCTAGTGGTAAAGAACTCGCCTGCAATGCAGGAGACATAAGAGATGCGGGTTCGATCCCTGGGTCAGGAAGATCCCCTGTAGAAGGAAACGGCAACCCACTCCAGTATTCTTGCCTGGAGAATCCCACGGACAGAGGAGCCTGGTCAGCTACAGTCCATGGTGTAGCACAGAGTCAGACATGACTGAAGTGACTTAGCATGCATGCACACGCCCCATCATAGACAAAGAACCACCAGTTGCCACCCCTGGAAGCCATCCCCATGGCTGCACAAGACTGGCCAAGAGCCAAACTCCAGCCTCATCTGCCCTGTTCGCCAGCAGCAGCCAGGGAGGCACCTGTCTGCAAGACACTAGCTCAGGAAGGGCGTTTACACCTGGTTGTGTTTTGTGAGCACCTTGCTGAGCAATTAAGGCAAAAAGCAGTGGGCAGATGTCCAAGGAGCAGAACCAGTTTCTCTGGAACTCCAAGTCCCTGAGAACATGCTTCTACATATCTGAGAAGAGGAACAGCCCACAGCTTTCTGCCTTACCATGGCCCGAAGTTGTGCTGCCAAAGAAGGAGGCTCCAGGAGGGAGAGAATCAGAAAAGAGGAACCAGGACAGGGGAAGAGAAATTCTGTCCATTCTTAGAATCCACCTCACGTCTACCACTTCCTTCATCCTCCCTGGTCCTCTGGTCCCCACTGGAAAGTGTGTGTGTGGGTAGGGAATGGGGCGGGAGCAGCAGGGAGGGGAGCTTACTAAAGAGCCAATCACAAGCTGCCCCAGGCCACACCATGTTGCAAACATTTTGCAAAGAAATCCTTATGCACACTTGTATGTCTTCAAATCCATGGCACAATAAAGCACGATAAATAAAAACACCTTCTGTACCCTAAAATCAATCCACTGATGAAGTCCCAGCCCTGCCAAGTGGAGCTGCTCTGCACTCTGGTGCCGTTGCTCCTGACCTCTTGTCTGAGCCTCTAGCTCCTAACTATTCAATGGATTCTCCTCCTCCTCCCTCCCACCACCCCCGATTTCTTCACCCTTTACCAGCTCTTGGACCAACTGTACCACCTGTCTTTTTAGGAACACTGCGTCTGGGGACCTTCACTGTACACGTCAGGGATATTGGCATTATAAAGAGATCATGCCCACAATGTTTATGAGATTCAAAAAGCCCCTGGTAAAGTAGACAGGAGTGATGGCCTGATATTCTTAGGTTGATCATTCACTGCATTCAGGAGTGTCAATTCCCTCTGCTCTATAAATAAGCTAAAAGACGATGACATTCAAAACAGGAAACTAACGAATACGTTCAAAGGGAGTATTGGCTTTGAAACTGAAATAAGTGGGAATCTCTCTGTTGAGACATCAGGTATCCAAGTGAAAACTCTATTTAAAGTGGGATTTCTCATTTGGGTCCACATGGCCACCACCAGCCTTAAGCTGAGATGGTAAGCCAAGAACAAGCGATTAAAAGAAATTTATAGAAGGGCACACCCAATCCAAACAACTCTCTAGAGATCCTGATAAACGAAATCAGATTCACACCTATAGGTGTCTTCAAGAAAAATCAGGAAGTCTAACGGAGAAGCTGTCATCTTACCTCTGGTTTCAAGTAAACCAAGATGAGGCTTGAATTTAAGTTCCTAAGAATTTAGGGAAAACAAAACAGAGAGCACTGGTCCAGAAATACATTGCATGTGAGATATGAAATAAGCGTTAACAGGAACAGTGATGAATTCAGTGAGTGTAGGTTTCTTAACTAACCTAAAACAAAGTGGACAAAGGACCCTTTCCTTCTCCTGTATGATTAAGCAGGTGTTCACCGCCAGCACCATTCATTTGCTTTGAGCCTCAGAATCCTTCTGAACACAGTGCTTCCACGTGGTCAGTATCTCTAAGTCAGTATTGACATGGAAATCTCACTGCTCATCTTCAGTCTAGTTGAGGCAGATTTCAGTCATAGCCATTTCAGGTCTTGTGCGAGCTCCAAGGTTTCCCACAGTCAGATTTCCCTCTTTCCTCTGGGCTGGACACTGAGATACTCTGTCCAGCAAATCTACTCCTGATGATGAACCACAGAGAACTGCTTCTACATGAGTACTGCTGGCAAATCAAAGCCTTCTCTCTTGTGTGAAGAGATGCGAAAACTAAAGAGTTGATATTAATAGAATTATTTTTTTAAAAAGCTGTCTTGGGAAACCACAGGCAAGTCTCCTACAAGGTACTTCAAACCCTTCCTCTGACTTTTCTCCAGATGATTTCACCCTTCACTTTCTACTCTCTGGTTCCACTGCCTCCATTAGACAATGAGCACACTCTGCACAGTGCTAAGTTCACTATCTGCATACACACACGAGGCAAAGTCCAGGCTCCAGGCAGCTAATGATGTTAGCAATTCACCCCTGCTGATGACACGAGAGAAGAGAAGGGTCCCTCCTGCTCGGATACCTGAATTTAGCCTCTATCGATAATTTTACACAGCTACATGACAAAAATATACATTGGCATTTTATAGCACATGGCCTCTAATAAACAACCGAAAAGCTGAAAATCACAAGCACGTGATTATAAAAGTTGAGCAAATCAGGTGTCATAAAGGAATACCTCTGCTTCCTGGAGTGCTGATGCATAAAATCTCAATGTATGTTCAGAAGGAGCTTTCCAAGGACACTGCAGTGAAAAAACAGCCAAGGACACTGCAGTGAAAAAACAGCCTGACCCCAAGAGCATATTCAGACGGGGTATCAGCTTTTAATTAGATTTCATATTGAGTTTCCTTACTCCAAACCACTCTGCGGGCTCGCAGCAAGCATTTAATGCTCTTTCCTGTGTGTTTCCTTGCCATCATCTGGAACTCTCTGAGCAGTGCCCACCCCAGAAGGACATTACCTGGGAGCGTTAGTATAAAGTAAGCAGCAGACACTCCAGCATGGCACACGAAAGGGTGACCATAATCTTCCATTTTCACTTCTAAGAAGGTTATGTTCACTGTGTAAAAAATATGTTCTGGAAAAATAGTGTAGTTTCTGTAAAAGAAAAGAGCCCATCATTAATACGTACATGAGCTGTCTTTACCCACCAGATTTTTATGAACTTTTGTCTGGAGAGTAAAGTTCTTTCTTGGAGTAACTTGGAACCATTATTTTACCCTGAGAATACCCCGCTGGCTCAATGAGGCAATGGATTATGTAGCTCCAAATGTAATGTACATTTTCTTTCAGAAAGTGACACAAAAGTGCCCTCCTTCTCATTCGAGACACCGTCCTCAGCCCTAAGGGGTCCTCCCCTGTTCTTCCCCACCCATTCTAACTTATTTACACTGCAACACCCAACACACGTCTGTCCTTTGACTTCATTCGCCTTCTTTTCTACCACTTGGCTTAAACCATCATCAGTTGGGTTTGTACCACTCCATGAGCTAATGATCATGCACCATCTCCCCCAAGAATCCCCATGTCACTGTCCACTTCACTGCTTAAGTCTTGAAGGCCCATGGCTCATGATATAACCAAGTAGGAATGAATGAGACTGATTATAAGGCCTAGCTGAGGCTGCTTGAAGCCATGTTTGATTGTTTTGCCTCCTTTCTCTAAGACGTAAGCAGGACTGGTAGCATGAGCATCTTATTTAAAAACCATTTTTACTACCGATTGATTGGCAGCCCTGCGGGACGTGAGGGATCTTAGTTCCCTGACCAGGGATGGAACCTGTGCTCCTTTCGGTGGAAGCTTGGAGTCTTAACCACTGGAGCACCAGCAAAGTCTCTGAGCATCTTCTCTGACCCAGATGCTTGGCTTTCTGAAACATAGCACCAAAAGGAATGAGGGAGAGGCTGTGAGAGTCACCTAACAAGCAGTACCAGCACCAATGTCATTTAGATGGGGAAATTCTTGCTAGGTTTTAGAGAAGCCAGGAAAGCAGGACACCCACTCAATCCCTTCCTGAATGCGCTTGGATTCCCCGTAGTAGTCGTCCACCAGGGTGTTGTTGACCCTCCAGCAGCGTGGGTTTGTGTTGTCCCACGAGTCTGTTATGTTGCAGTTGACGATGAGCATGGAGCCTGTACAATCAAATTCAGAAACACTTAGTGAGATCCCAGCCAAGGTGACCTGCTTCACAAAGGCACCTTGCTGCTGAACCTTGAATAGCTTTCAATGACCAAAAATATCCTCCCTGAGGTCAACATCCATCTGCTTTGTTCTCTCCCTGGACAGAGATGAGGAGGACACGAGACTGTGCGGGATGTGTACTGCACGCAGACAAGAATAAGCGGCCAAACATCACCAGGCTGGGGCCAGTGTTTGTCACATCAGGGGCACAGATACTACTTCTCCTCTTAGCAAAGAACGTTACAATTTAAAAAGTATTTCACACATGTTTTGGTCTTCATCTCTAAAACACTCCTACAGAGCAGAAAAGGAGTGGTGCCATTATCCCCATCTTACAGATGAGAACATTGAGGTCCAGGTAGATCAAGTGACTTGCTCAAAGTCACACATTAGAGGAAGGAGCAAGATATGAACTCTGGTTTTCTAATTCCAAATCCAGTCAGATTAAGCACATTCCGTTTCATTTCTAATTTTAAAAGATTTTTATTTTTAAATAATGAATTCCTAGTTCAAGTTTTCTAAATGACTTTTCAGTATCTATGCAGTAAGTGTATCATTTTTTTTTCTCCTTAAGCTCATTTATGCAAAAGATGAATTATCTAATATTAAACAAGTTTGCATTGCTCCATGTAACCCCAGTTTTGCCCTTTATGTACATTGTTAAAATAAATTTGCTAGCAATGTGCTTTACATTTTTCATCTGTATTTATGAATGATTTGGTCTGAAATTTTCCTTTGTAATAATGTCCTTGTTAGGTTTGGGTGTCAAGGTTTTCCTGACCTTATGAAATGACATAAGGATTATTTCCTCTTTTTCTTCTCTCTTAAACAATTTGTTGAAAATTGGTGTTAATTCTTTATTAAGTGTTTTTTAGAATTCACCAGGAAAGCTAAATAAACCCAGATTTCTGTTTGTGGGAAGATTTTAAATTAATTTATATGACTATTTTGCTCTGCCAAGGCTTATCTTTTCTCTCTTAATTATCCAAGCACAATGACTAGAATTTTCAAAGACAGGAGAGGGGAACAAAGTTAACTGAGAGTTAATAACAGCTATACTTACCTTGTCTAGGTGTTTATGAAATCCACAAGAGTATTCACATGGTGAGTGATTTGTAAACAAATATCCTAATTGTTATTATTATTATTATTGAACTTTCCTTGAAAATTCAAGAGGACGAAAGAACCCTCCTTAAAACATGTGAGTCCAGAGACTTTTAAGCAGGTGGGCTTCCCTGGTGACTCACATGGTAAAGAATCTGCCTGCAGTGCAAGAGACCTCAGTTTGATTCCTGGGTCGGGAAGATCCCCTGGAGAAGGGAATGGCAAACCACTGCAGTATTCTTGCCTGGAGGATCCCATGGACAGAGGAGCCTGGTGGGCTATAGTCCATGCGGCCACAAGGAGTCGGATATGACTGAGAGCACGCACACATCTGATTTCCTATTTTGCTTTATAAGCTTTCTCATCTCTGTCTTTAATGTTTGAGTTTCTCTGCATTTGAGAGATTCAGTTTGCTGGAGCTTCCTCTCCCTTTTTTATTCTGCCTCATACCTGCCCCAAGCCTTCGGCCCTTAGCAACTTCAGAGGCTCCGATAAGTTTACTCACCAAGTTTTACTTCAATTGAATTGTTTTTTGGATAAATGATCTTAGGGATTCTTCCTCCATTCCCTACTTTTTCTGCTAAAAAAATCATAACACATGAGATTGTGTTAGAAACATACTCAACTACTTGAATGCAATCATACCATAAAACATGGCACTGAGCAGACCTTCAATAAACATTGGTCAAGAAAAAACAAAACTCATGGTGCGACCAAATATCACTCCATAAATGCATATTTTTCAACCAGGTTATCATTGAATTGCTAAGGGGAAAATCTGAATGCTGGGCTACCAAGAGAAGTCATGTCACTGTTATATATATGACATAAATATAAACAGATGAGATCGTGTGATAAATTCTCACTGCCTGGTCATCCAATATACTTCCAATATACTGCTTAGTGGCAATAAGTGAAGCTCTGACCTGAGTCCTAGACAGAAATAGTAACCCTAATGGTCTATCGCCAGTTCCATTCTTCCATCCTCCGACTCTGCCCTTCTGTATTCTTCACGCCGTTCCTCCCCTGTGTCCTTCACCTTTTGCATCCCTCTCCCTCACGTTATAACCATCTTCCCTGTGTTGACTCTCCAACCCTTTGACTTTCTCCATGTCTTCCCTTCTCCATTTGTCTACCAATATTTAGCAACTGGGCATCCCAGGTGGCTCAGCGCTAAAGAATTCACCTGCTGAGGCAGGAGACAAGGGTTCGATCCCAGGTCCAGGAAAATCGCACATGCCACGGAGCAACTAAGGCTGTGCGCCACAACTGCTGAGCCTGTGCTGTAGCAGCTGTAACTGCCAAAGCCTGCACACCCCAGAGCCTGTGCGCCACAAGAGAAGCCACTGCAATAAGCCTGCACACCACACCTAGAGAGTAGTCCCACTCCCCACAACTGGAGAAAAGCCCATGCAGCAACGAAGCCCCAGCACAGCCAAAATGAAATAAGTGAAAAAATTACCCATCTCATTCGTGAATCATCTGATTTATCTCGGCCTCTTTCCCGCTCAGACTTCAGGGCTCCATCAGAGCAGCGGTCACAGCTCTTCTCATCATCATGATCTCCCTGCCCGGCACAGGACCTGACCTTGATGAGCACCCAGTAAAGGGTCCATACGTGACTGCCTGAAGAACAGTCCCCTACCGCTTGCAGCCAAGTGCAGATGATCACACCCAGAAGATGCTATGGCAGCTTTCTAAGTGGTCCCTAGATCTCAAGACCCTCTTCAACTCCTCCTCGAACCATCTCGGAACTGATCTCATCCATCGCGAGTGCAGCCTTGGGGCTCTGCATTTGCATGCATTCAAGGACTCCTCAGTGGCAACTTGGTAAAGCCAGTGTATAATCGGCCCCCTTGACCTTGCCCCTCTAACTCCATGACCTCAACTCCCATCACTGCTTAGCTCACACTTCTATATGCCCTAGCAAGATTACTCTTAAAGCCAACATGAACTATGATGGTACACATTTCTATGCATTGTCTGAGGCTCTTATCTCTGCCTTTCCTCCCCCTTCTTTACTTCTGTAAATCCTGCTCATCCTTCAAACTTCAGATGAGAAGACGCTTCCTCTTGGAAGCCTTCCAAGACCATTTATTTATTTGCCACCCATGCATCTGCTTTTGATTTTTTCCTGCTCCCCCAGACCCTGTCTATAACTCTCTCTTTGCCACATAATGTTAAGACAACCCATTTATATCTCTAGCTCCACTACAACTGGGCTGGTAGCTCCTCAGTAGAAGAAAGAATTTAAAAATTTTTCTTATCATCACATTTTAACAAGTTTTGGCACATAACAGATTACAAGTAAACGTTTATTGCAAAGATGTGACATATAGATGATTGGACTCAACGATTCCTTAAGGTATTCTTCATTTTGCCTTTGAAACTTCACCCTATAAAGAACTCCCAATGTAATACTAAAGCATAAGAGTAGTCAATCATTCAGTTCATTGATAGATTTGTGTGTAGTCTAAGTCAGGCTCTGGAGTACGTGTTGGGAATTCAGTGCTCAATAAGACAATGATGGTGCCTTGTTCTGGGGAGACATATTGTTGCTGTTGTTGAGTTGCTGTCATGTCCCACTCTTTGAGATCCCATGGACTGCAGCATACCAGGCTTCCCTGTCTGTCACTCTCTCTCTGAGTTTGCTCAAACTCATGTTCATTGAGTTGGTGATCCAACCATCTGATCCTCTGCTGCCCTCTTCTCCTCTTGCCTTCAATCTTTCTCAGCAACAGGGTCTTTTCTAATGAGTTGGTTCTTCGCATTAGGTGGCCAAACTATTGGAGTTTCAGCTTCAACATCAGTGCTTCCAGTGAATATTTAGGGTTAATTTCCTTAAGGACTGACTGACTGGTTTGATCTTGTTGTCCAAGAGATTCTCAAGAGTCTTCTCCAGCACCACAGCTCAAAAGCATCAAATCTCTGGCGCTCTACCCTCTTTAGGGTCCAACTCTCACCTTTGTTGAATATCTGTACTTTTTCAGGCACCCCATGAGCCTCTCTATAGACACAATCTCATTTAATTTTCACGCATAAGCCAGGAGTTTTGAGTCTTCTATTTTTTCAGATGAGAAAATTAAACTGCTCATGCCCTTTCACCCCACTATTCCTAACTTCTGATCCTAATAAAGACATATTTGAGAGCCTGTTAATCCTCAGGAAAATCAGGATGGGGAAACTCTTCTGCCCAAAACCACTCATCTCGAGCAAACCCAAGAGTAGTCAAGGTGAAGGGTAAGTGCATACTTACTGACAGTCACAGAGATGCTATTGAAAACAGTGTGCTGTTTCTCTGCGTGTGTGAGGCTGGCTTCACATTCATAGTTCCCTCTGTCCTCCACCGAGACATTCTTCACTAAAAGCTTTTTTCCCCGAGAAATAAACCGTTCTCCTTCTATCTCTATACAGTCCTTAAAAAAAAAAAAAAAACACTTTTTTTCAATTCAAAGAGTATCTTAGGGTATCAGTTACATTCCTAATTAGCACCAGTCCATGAACCATGGGGAAACAAGAAATCTATGTGATCTCTAGACCTTAGGTAATTTATAAGCTAATTGAAGACATATATATTTATATAGTGAAGCAGCTCAGTCGTGTTTGACTCTCTGCGACCCCATGGACTGTACAGCCTACCAGATTTCTTCTCCAAGGGATCTTCCTGACCCAGGGATTGAACCTGGGTCTCCTGTCTTGCAGGCAGACAGATATTTTATTGTCTGAGCCACCAGAGAAGCATATATTTATATAAGATATATATTTTATAAAATACATATATATTATCACCTGGAGAAGGGAATGGCAACCCACTCCAGTATTCTTGCCTGAAAAATTCCATGGACAGAGGAGCCTGGTGTTACAGTTCATGAGGTCACAAAGAGTCAGTCATGAATGAGCACTCCAGTACGTATGTATGTGTATATATATATATATATATATATATATATATATATATTTATATAAAACATATATCCCCAGAAAATTTGACAAAGAGTATTCTACAGGCTAGAGTGATGTTATAAATATGAGTTGAGAGAAGAGAAGCCTGCATAGACAGGAAGTAAGACTTCATGGGGAAGGATTACACCTGCTCCATAAAGGAGCTTGGTAGGAGGATGTGATCAAGCAAGAATGTCTTCCACCCACCAGAGCCCAAGTCCCCCAGTGCACCACCATCCAATGGCACCAGGTAAGGCTGCAAGCCCAGGTGAGTAAGGAATGCCCCCTCATTCCATCCGTTCTACCTCACACACTGTCTTGATGATCCCCACTTCCTAACTCAATTTCTCAAATAGCCTAAAGATCAACGTGGCACCATACTCAAGTCCTTCTGATTGATTCACCAAGTGAGGACTTGACTGAAAAAGTGGGCATCAACAAATGAATGGATAAAGGAGATCTGAGGTACATATCTGCAACTATCTACCTATATTTCAATATTACTCAGTCATAAAAAGAATGAAATAATGCCATCTGAAGCAACATGGATTGACCTAGAGGTTATCATACTGAAGAAGTAAGTCAGGCAGAGAAAGACAAGTATCATATGATATGACATATATGGAATCTAAAACAGGATACAACTACTTATTTACAAAAACAGACTCAAGATATATGATTGTCAAAGGAAGGGATGGCGGAATAAATTAGGAGTTTGGGACTAGCAGATATAAACTACCATATATAAAACAAACAACAAGGACCTACTATACAGCATTGGGAACTAGAGTCAATATTTTGTAAGAAACCATAGTGGAAAAGAAAAAATAAAATAAAAGGCAGGGAAAAGGACATTCATTGCCACATTCCTGTGAGAGAAGAAAACAGAAACAAACTCAATGAATGTGAAATATATAACAGAGACGATCAACAAAGGCGAAGACTGGTTCTTTGAAAGGAGTAACAGAACTGACAAATCTCTTACGAGACTGAATAAGAGAGAGTGTGTGTGTATGTGTGAGACAGACAGAGATACAGAGAAACACATTGTAGTAGGGAGTAAAGGTAAACCTTACTATAGGAGACATTAAAAGCAGAGCATTGAAATTGTTTAGTAATTTCACGCCAGAGCATCTGTAACATTTAATGAAAAGAACAACTTCCTAGAAAACAAAATCTTACCAAAACCCATTCAAGATAAGCAAGAAATTTGTATAATCCTATGACCATTAAATAAATGGAGTCAGTAGATGGAAACATTCTCACAAAGAGAACTTCTGACCCAGACGGCTGTACTGGCAAAGGGCTAACAGGCAGAGCCAGAGGAAAACTAGCTCAAATGTTAAATACTATGCTAGACGGTGCTCCTGCTTGCCCAGGATTATGCCTTATACATTATTATCTGCTGATACGGTCAAGAAAGGAGAAAGTCTGAAGGTAAAAACACAACGTGTAGAAGGGTGAGCATATGATGCCCCATTTCCATAAAAAAGGAAGGACTAGGACACATGGTGACCTTCTCCAAAAGGATTTAAGCCAGCATGCTGAGCCTCCCAGGACGGCTGCTACCAGTATGCTTGTATGGAATTACACAAGGATGATGCAAAGCCTGCAACGAACTAATGATAGCAGCCAATGGGCCCAGGAAATATGGATCAGAACTGAGAAGGAGACTTTCCAGGGCATGCCTTCCGATACTTTGTGATTCTTGAATCCTGCGCGTGGACTGTGCATGCAGAGAAACCACTATCCATTCAGTGAAACTACTTAATTAATCTTAATGAAAAAGAATAATGAAACATAGTCTGAAAAGCAAAAATAACTGGGGCAGGAGTGGATACAAATAAGCAATTACAAAGCTCTAATAACTATAAATTAAAAATAAGTAATTTGCAGGGTTAAATTATCAATTGCAATTAGGTCACAAATCTCTCTCTTTAGCAATTTTGCTTTAAAAGGTACAACGAAGTGTTCCTGTGGTGGGAAGACCTGGGTTCGATCCCTGGGTTGGGAAGACCTGGAGGAGGGCACAGCAATCCACTCCAGTATTCTTTCTTGGAGAATCCCCATGGACAGAGGAGCCTGGTGGCTACAGTCTATGGGGTCAACAAGAGTCAGACACGACTTAGCGACTAAGTACAGTACAACACAGGGCTTCCCTGGTGGCTCAGTGGTAAAGAATCCGCCTGCCAAGGCAGGAGACATGGGTTCAATCCCTGGTCTGGGAAGACCCCGCATGCCACAGAGCAACTAAGCTAGAGCACCCCAACTACTGAGCCCATACACCCCAGAGTCCATGCTCTTTAACAAGAGAAGCCACCGCAATGAGAAGCCTGAGGACCACACTGAGAGTGTATCCCCTGTAGCCACAACCAGAGAAAAGCCCACACAGCGGCAAAGACCCAGTACAGCCAACGAATAAAGTTATTTTAAAAAAAAGGAAACTTTAAAAAAAACAACAAAAAAACCCGAGGTTTTAAAGAGCAGGAAGGAAAATATCATTAGAATTTTTTTTTTTTTACCTTATACCACTTTACTGAATCCAAATAAAAATTGTTCGGGAAGTTGAGGTGACATATAAGGATGTCATCTCTTCCGACCTGCAGGATCTGCTTGTACTCATGAGACACATTCAGTTGACTGTTTTCGGAAGCACCACACCAATATTGTTCAAATACAGTGAGGTTGACTTGCATTCTGGGACAGATGTCTGTATCACTGTAAGAAAACAACAGGTTGTAACTTCAGGAACTCAAACAGTCACAGAACCAAATGATTCCGTCCATCTCCAAAAATTTCCTGATCCTCTTCCAGGCACTGTGCGCAACCCTTTACCTCAACAAGACAACATACATCTCACAAGTCATTCATTACAGAAGGAAAAAAAAGCATTTGGCTTGTGGAAACGTGGGAGGACATCTTATCCAAATAATCAAAATGAACATCCCCAAGAACAAGCATGTGAACAAGAGGCACCTCTGAGTGTGCTGTCTGAAAAGAATGCAAACCACTTCCATAGCGTTCCAGCCAAGGAGGCTCAGCCTGAACCGCCTGAGGAAGAAATATCTGGCAAACCCAAATTAAGAGATAGAATATAAAATAATTGCCTATACTCCTTAAGAATGTCAACGTCACACACTTTCTCTCTCTCTCTCTCACACACACACACACACACACAACAAGCTGAAGATCTGTTCCAATGAAAAGAGATTAAAAATAAACAAGTCCATTCTATTCATCTGAGTCTCTATTCCACAAATAGATTCATCAGTACCATTTTTCTAGATTCCATGCTGCTGCTGCTGCTGCTGCTAAGTCGCTTCAGTCATGTCTGACTCTGTGCGACCCCATAGACGGCAGCCCACCAGGCTCCCCCATCCTTGGGATTCTCCAGGCAAGAACACTGGAGTGGGTTGTCATTTCCTTCTCCAATGCAAGAAAGCAAAAAGTGAAAGTGAAGTCGCTCAGTCATGTCCGACTCTTTGTGACCCCATGGACCGCAGCCCACCAGGCTCCTCCATCCATGGGATTTTCCAGGCAAGAGTACTGGAGTGGGGTGCCATTGCCTTCTCCGCTAGATTCCATATGTATTAATATACAATATTCATTTTTCTTTTTCTGACTTCACTTCTGGACATAGCAGGGGAGAGGGTGAGATGAATTGAAAGAGTAACACTGACATATTCACACTACATGTGTGAAATAGACAGCTAGCACGAAGCAGCTCTATAGCACCAGGAGCTCAGCTCGGGGCTCTGTGATGATCAAGAGGGGTGGGATGTGGGGTTGTGGGAGCGAGGCTCTCCAGCAGGGGACACATGTATACTTACAGCTGATTCACACTGTTGTACAGCAGAAACCAACACAGTGTGTGTGCGTGCTCCATTGCTTCAGTCATGTCTGACTCTTCGTGACCCCACAGACTGTAGCCTGCCAGGCTTCTCTGTCCATGGGACTCTACAGGCAAAAATACTGGAGCGGGTTGCCATGCTCTCCTCTTGGGAAGTTTCCCTTCCCAGGGATCGAACCCGTATCTGCCTGCGCTGTCTCCTGCATTGTGGGTGGATTCTTTACCCACTGAGCCAGCAAGGAAGCCCACCAACACAACACTGTAAACCAATTATCCTCCAATTAAAAAAAAAAAACAAAAAATACAGCTAAATGCAATGCAATGATCCTGAATTGGAACCTCTACAGGAAAAGGAAGAAAAACATTTATAAAAATCATCCTGTAGAAGATAGATAAAACTACTATATGAATCAGGGAGTAGATAAAACTATTGTGTTGATTAAATTTCCTGAATGTGATAACTATCTGGTGATGATGTAAGAGAATATTCTTGTTGAGAGAAAATACATATTGAAATGAGAGAAATACATCAGGGTCCCTGATGTCTCAGAAGGTAAAGAATCTGCCTGTAATGCAGGAGACCAGGATTTGATCCCTGGGTCAGGAAGATCCCCTGGAAAAGGGAATGGCAACTCACTCCAGTATTCTTGCCAGAGGAACCTGATGGGTTGCAGTCCATGGGGTCGCAAAGAGTCAGACACGACTGAGCAAAGAAAACTTGCACTTTTCATATGTATATAACTGAATCACTTTGCTCTACACCTGAAACTAACAGAACACCGTGAATCAATTATCCTCCAACAAAAATAAAGAAAAATAAAGCCCAAGTTAGAGTAGAAAATGAATAAATCCAGACTGGACAACCAGACAGATTCATGTGACATCAGATCTCCAACTCCAGTTAATTAATAACCTAGAGGAAACGGGAAATCAGACCCCATAAGACATGGGCGGCTGGTCTGCAGAGAATGAAATTGTGGGACAGGACTACCAATCACACGGAAATGAGGAATCTGGCAGGAATCAGAGAGGCATGTGGTCATCTGGAAACACAGAAAAGGACCTAGAGACCCTAGGGACCGTGAAAGAGGAAAGATGCAACTGCATTTCTGGGGTACTTCACATGGGATCTGGGGTAATTTTTACTTCAATCCTATCTGACTGGCCTGATTTCCACTTTACAGATAAGAAAGCCAGGCTCGTGGAGGTTAAATAATTCATGCAGGTCATGCCTGTTGGCTGCTGCTGCTGCTGCTAAGTTACTTCAGTCATGTCTGACTCTGTGTGACCCCATAGACGGCAGCCCACCAGGCTCCCCCATCCCTGGGATTCTCCAGGCAAGAACACTGGAGTGGGTTGCCATTTCCTTCTCCAATGCATGAAAGTGAAAAGTGAAAGTGAAATCGCTTAGTCGTGTCTGACCCTCAGTGACCCCATGGACTGCAGCCTACCAGGCTCCTCCATCCATGGGATTTTCCAGGCAAGAGTACTAGAGTGGGGTGCCATTGCCTTCTCTGGCCCGTTGGCAAAGGAGGATAACAAAATGGGACCCTCAGCCAAAATTAGGTCTGCAGAAGTGTTTTAATTAGGACACACACACAAAGCTTATTGGAAAGGTAACCACATACACACTCATTCTAATTTCCAGGTTACCTTGACAATTTGGAAGATGTCTTTGAACTAAATGAGTGTGTGTGTTAGTCGTTCAGTTGTGTCTGACTCTTTGCGACCCCAAGGACTATAGCCTGCCAGGCTCCTCTGTCCATGGGATCCTCCAGGCAAGAATAATGGAGTGGGTTGCCATTCCCTTCTTCAAGGGATCTTCCCAATGCAGGGATCCAGGTCTCCTGCATTGCAAGTGGATGCTTTACTGCCTGTGCCACCACTGAACTGAATAGACGGCCGATTTTGGTGAGGCATATGTTTTCCTGTTCACCGCAGTCCCCGCCAGACTCAATTACCTCCCACCAGACCTGTATCACTCACTCGAGTTACTTCCTAGCACGAGCCTTAGTGTGAGGTCTGGAACACACCTGATGCTTGGACACTGTTAATTCCTACAACAGATTCCTTACAAAAAAACCTTTATTTCAAGAAAGAAGGCAGCAATCATATTAGGATAAATAGGCTTTGTAAGCTGGGCTGACCTTTGGCAGCATTTCAATGAGAAAAGATGCATTTCCTGTTTCAATAGCCGATTTACAAACTTCTGTTTAAAAGCCTATTCACTGAAACCATCTCATAACAATCACAAAAACTATACTCTTCTCATTGAGTTTTCTACATTGATTAAGAGTTTATCAAGAATTTTTCTAAAAGAATTATACCCATATGTATATACACATATATACACAGGGTTTCCCCGATGGCTCAGTGGTAAGGAATCTGTCTGACAATGCAGGACACTTGGGTTCAATCCCTGGAGCAGGAAGATCTCCTGGAGAAGGAGATGGCTACCCAGTGCAGTATTCTTGCCTAGGAAATCCCATGGACAGAGGAGTCTTGTGGGCTACAGCTCATGGAGTGACAAAAGAGTCGTACACAACTTACCAACTACACAACAACAACTGCATATATGCACATACATATATGAGTAAGAGAGAGTTCTCTTTTGAATGAGGAACTTACTTTGTATGACACTGGTAGATCCCAGAGTCCTCCCCTTTCACAGGGAGAAACAAAATCCAATTTTGGTCCTGGTGAATTCTAGACTGTTTGTTTTTGGATATTGGGATTTTGCTAGGATATTTATACCACGTTGCATCTACTTTCCCTGATGTTGGCAGAGAGTAGATGCAATTAAAAGCTGTAGGCTGGTCTACTGATGCCATCTCTTGCAGAGTCAAGTCCTCGCAAGTATCTAGGGAAGGAAAGGGAAAAAATAATCACCACTGAGAGTGCTGGTTGAACAAACACCTCAATTTTCTTGCTGATTTGAAATTTTATTTACAAATTTTCTCAGCGTGAGAGTTTCCTAAAAACAGTCTGCTGATGTGGAAGTATAACCCAAACTCCTTCCACCTGTCCCTAAGAGGGGATTTACTGAGTCCAATCCTCCCCCCATCCCCAAATCATCTTTCCCATTTGGAATGATTTTCTCTTTCCCTACTCTTCCCTTGTGGCTCAGCTGGTAAAGAATCCGCCCGCAATGCGGGAGACCTGGGTTCAATCCCTGGGTTGGGAGGATCCCCTGGAGAAGGGAAAGGCTACCCACTCCAGTATTCTGGCCTGGAGAAGTCATGGACTGTATAGTTCATGGGGTCTCAAAGAGTAGGACACAACAGCAACTTTCACTTTCTTCACACTTTCTTCTATTCTAAGACCCTAATTCCTTCATCCTCCTCCTTCAGAGAAAACATTCCTATTCTGAGCCCCATTTGACCTGTTTTTCTTCAGCACTGCCTTCCAGTTAATTCAATCTGTCCCAAATAAAACCTGTAAGTATTTTGTCCCACAGAGGATTGTTAAACAATTCTCTCACATTAAAGTTCGTTTCTAACACCTTGCTTAGTTTTTCTTAGAAGTAATTTGTTCCATTGCTAGTTTCTTTGCTTTTTACCTTGGTCTAAAACATCCCTTTGACATATAAAACAGAGGCATCATAATCTCTTTGTGCGTTTTAACTCGAGTCTTGACTTGCAACTTTGCCCAACTCCTCCCTGCTTTAAGTCACTTTAAAGCTCAAAGGTGACATTCCGCGCAGGGCATCAGACACTGGGAGCTGAAACCTGCAGTTTCCCCATCCCGCTGGATTCTGCCTGCACCACTAGGGCAAGAGTCACCGCACGCGCGATGCTCCAGGGTTCGAGAGGGGGCTCGCACAGAGCGGCGGGGAGGTCGGGAGGGAGCGCAGCCGCTGAGACCCGAACTAACCGGACGTACCTGCTCTGATAAAGCGCGGAAGAGCGATGGACACGACGCAGAGGAGCAAGGACAGCATTCCCCTATCAGCTGCGAGAAAGAAAGAGGATGGCATGGGAAGGGGCGCAGCGGGCACGGCGCGCGCTCCTCTGGCACAGGGCCTGGGTAGTGAGACCTCTCAATCTCAGAGATCCCAGCCGAGCCACCCACCTTCTCTTCTGCACCCGGAGCCCTCCAACTTTGGCTCCCCCACCCCGTATACCCTGACGTGTCCCCCAAGACTGCTCCCTCCCCGGCCCCGTCCTCGCTCTGAGCGCCCATCTCCAGAATCCGGCATCAGTGGGAGCCTCCACGCCCCGGGAGGCGCCGTGGGGGCCTCGGGGCGGGTCCCTTCTTCCAGGCTGCCCAGTCCTCCCTTGGGGGCTCAGCGACGTCCCCTCTGTCACCCAGCTCTCGGCCCCTGCTCCCCGTGGTGGCGCCCAGGTCCCCACCCGCGCGTCGCGCGAAGACTCCCCTGCGGGCCCTTGACCTCGGGATCCTTCTGGGCCCCGCAGTCTACACGGAAACTCCAAACACCCACTCACTCCGGAGAAGCCAGCTTAGGCCTACTTGGCAAAGGCCGGCAGGAACAAAGGTAGGAAGACGCACGGGCAGTGGACGGGTGCTCCACACCTTCGTCCAGAGACGGAGTTGTCTCCCCCAAGGTCGCCCAGCCAGAAAGGGGCTGCCCGGGAGTCCGGATCGCCGCCCCCCGCCCCAGTCGAGAGCATTTTCGCCACCTCCTTCCCTGAGCACCTTTCCAGTGCCTGGCGCCCCGCCCGCGAGCTGCTCACCGCCGAGTTCAACTGGGTGTGTGCCTGCCCGACTGGATGGGCGCGCAGACTGACAGCCCGGGATTGAGCTCTGTGGTGGCATTTCCATACCAGGCTAGTTCCTCACCACCGTGGGCGGGGCAGGCCTGCCTTCCCAGTGGGAGCTTAAGGAGGAGACTGCCATCACACTAGGAAGTGGCTTTGAAGGGTTTTGGCCAGATTGTCTGGCAGCTGAAAAGTCCTCCATACCCAGTAGTGTTAGTCGCTCAGTCGTGTCTGACTCTTTGTGACTCCATAGACTGTAGCCCACCAGGTTCCTCTGTCCGTGGGATTCTCCAGGCAAGAACACTGGAGTGGGTAGCCATTCTCTTCTCCAGGGGATCTTCCTGACCCAGGGACCAAACCCAGGTCTCCAGCATTACAGGTGGATTCTTCACCATTTGAGACACCGGGGAAAAATCCCCATCCCCAGAAATGTCTGCTGAAATCTATTCTAAATTATCCCAGCAAATGAACTATTCCTTCCTTTCTGAGCTCCATTTGAGCAATTATTACATGCATTGGCCTGTATAGGATGCTCCCAAAGTGGAAGCCAACTCAGATGGCTTTTAAGGAATATCATTTATTAATATCTGCCTGAGTCATGTTGGTTAACTTCTGTAAGCAGACATCCCACTGTTGCCTAGTTCAAGCTGATTTGATAGGTGCAGGACAGGTGAATTAATCTGAGACACAAGGTGTCGAGACAAGGAATACAACTTTATTTGGAAAGCTGACTGACTGAGAAAATGGCAGACTAATGTCTTGAAATAATCATCTTGTTCAAGGTCTGGATGCCAGGTTATTTTATGGCTTAGAAATGGGCAGGGGAGGTCAGGAAAAGTAAAAAGGACATTAATCTTACACAACCAGAATTCCAGTTGAGCTATTTCAAGTCCTGAAAGATGATGCTATGAAAGTGCTGCACTCAGTATGCCAGCAAATTTGGAAAACTCAGCAGTGGCCACAGGACTGGAAAAGGTCAGTTTTCATTCCAATCCCAAAGAAAGGCAATGCCAAAGAATGCTCAAACTACTGCACAATTGCACTCATCTCACACGCTAGTAAAGTAATGTTCAAAATTCTCCAAGACAGGCTTCAGCAATATGTGAACTGTGAAATTCCTGATGTTCAAGCTGGTTTTAGAAAAGGCAGAGGAACCAGAGATCAAATTGCCAACATCCGCTGGATCATGGAAAAACCAAGAGAGTTCCAGAAAAACATCTATTTCTGCTTTATTGACTATGCCAAAGCCTTTGACTGTGTGGATCACAATCAACTGTGGAAAATTCTGAAAGAGATGGGAATACCAGCCCACCTGACCTGCCTCTGGAGAAATTTGTATGCAGGTCAGGAAGCAACAGTTAGAACTGGAGCCGTGGCTGCGCGGGCGCAGGAGGGCCTAGAGGAGCTATCCCACGTTGAAGGTCAGGAAGGGCGGCAGTGAGGAGATACCCCTCGTCCAAGGTAAGGAGCAATGGCTGCGCTTTGCTGGAGCAGGCATGAAGAGATACCCCATGCCCAAGGTAAGAGAAACCCAAGTAAGACGGTAGGTGTTGCAAGAGGGCATCAGAGGGCAAACACACTGAAACTATGCTCACAGAAAACTAGTCAATCTAATCACACTAGGACCACTTCCTTGTCCAACTCAATGAAACTAAGCCATGCCCTTGGGGCAACCCAAGATGGGCGGGTCATGGTGGAGAGAACTGACAGAATGTGGTCCACTGGAGAAGGGAATGGCAAACCACTTCAGTATTCTTGCCTTGAGAACCCCAAAACAGTATAAAAAGGCAAAATGATAGGATTCTGAAAGAGAAACTCCCCAGGTCAGTAGGTGCCCAATATGCTACTGGAGATCAATGGAGAAATAACTCCAGAAAGAATGAAGGGATGGAGCCAAAGCAAAAAGAATACCCAGCTGTGGATGTGACTGGTGATAGAAGCAAGGTCTGATGCTGTAAAGAGCAATATTGCATAGGAACCTGGAATGTCAGGTCCATGAATCAAGGCAAATTGGAAGTGGTCAAACAAGAGATGGCAAGAGTGAACGTCAACATGCTAGGAATCAGCAAACTGAAATGGACTGGAATGGGTGAATTTAACTCAGATGACCATTATATCTACTACTGTGGGCAGGAATCCCTCAGAAGAAATGGAGTAGCCATCATGGTCAACAAAAGAGTCCGAAATGCAGTACTTGGATGCAATCTCAAAAACTACAGAATGATCTCTGTTCGTTTCCAAGGCAAACCATTCAGTATCACAGTAATCCAAGTCTATGCCCCAACCAGTAATGCTGAAGAAGCTGAAGTTGAACGGTTCTATGAAGACCTACAAGACGTTTTAGAACTAACACCCATAAAAGATGTCCTTTTCATTATAGAGGACTGGAATGCAAAAGTAGGAAGTCAAGAAACATCTGGAGTAACAGGCAAATTTGGCCTTAGAATACGGAATGAAGCAGGGCAAAGACTAATAGAGTTTTGCCAAGAAAATGCACTGGTCATAGCAAACACCCTCTTCCAACAACACAAGAGAAGACTCTATACATGGACATCACCAGATGGTCAACACCGAAATCAGATTGATTATATTCTTTGCAGCCAAAAATGGAGAAGCTCTATACAGTAAGCAAAAACAAGACCAGGAGCTGACTGTGGCTCAGACCATGAAATCCTTATTGCCAAATTCAGACTTAAATTGAAGAAAGTAGGGAAAACCACTAGACCATTCAGGTATGACCTAAATCAAATCCCTTATGATTATACAAGGGAAGTGAGAAGTAGATTTAAGGGCCTAGATCTGATAGATAGAGTGCCTGATGAACTATGGAATGAGGTTCATGACATTGTACAGGAGACAGGGATCAAGACCATCCCCATGGAAAAGAAATGCAAAAAAGCAAAATGGCTGTCTGGGGAGGCCTTGCAAATAGCTGTGAAAAGAAGAGAAGTCAAAAGCAAAGGAGAAAAGGAAAGATATAAACATCTGAATGCAGAGTTCCAAAGAATAGCAAGAAGAGATAAGAAAGCCTTCTTCAGCGATCAATGCAAAGAAATAGAGGAAAACAACAGAATGGGAAAGACTAGAGATCTCTTCAAGATAATCAGAGATACCAAAGGAACATTTCATGCAAAGATGGGCTTGATAAAGGACAGAAATGGTATGGACCTAACAGAAGCAGAAGATATTAAGAAGAGATGGCAAGAATACACAGAAGAACTGTACAAAAAAGATCTTCACGACCCAGATAATCACGATGGTGTGATCACTGACCTAGAGCCAGACATCCTGGAATGTGAAGTCAAGTGGGCCGTAGAAAGCATCACTACGAACAAAGCTAGAGGAGGTGATAGAATTCCAGTTGAGCTATTTCAAATCCTGAAAGATGATGCTGTGAAAGTGCTGCACTCAATATGCCAGCAAATTTGGACAACTCAGCAGTGGCCACAGGACTGGAAAAGGTCAGTTTTCATTCCAATCCCAAAGAAAGGCAATGCCAAAGAATGCTCAGACTACCGCACAATTGCACTCGTCTCACACGCTAGTAAAGTAATGCTCAAAATTCTCCAAGCCAAGCTTCAGCAATACGTGAACTGTGAACTTCCTGATGTTCAAGCTGGTTTTAGAAAAGGCAGAGGAACCAGAGATCAAATTGCCAACATCCGCTGGATCATGGAAAAACCAAGAGAGTTCCAGAAAAACATCTATTTCTGCTTTACTGACTATGCCAAAGCCTTTGACTGTGTGGATCACAATAAACTGTGGAAAATTCTGAAAGAGATGGAAATATCAGACCACCTGACCTGCCTGTTGAGAAACCTATATGCAGGTCAGGAAGCAACAGTTAGAACTGGACATGGACCAACAGACTGGTTCCAAATAGGAAAAGGAGTACGTCAAGGCTGTATATTGTCACCCTGCTTATTTAACTTATATGCAGAGTACATCATGAGAAACGCTGGACTGGAATAAACACAAGCTGGAATCAAGATTGCCGGGAGAAATATCAATAACCTCAGATATGCAGATGACACCACCCTTATGGCAGAAAGTGAAGAGGAACTCAAAAGCCTCTTGATGAAAGTGAAAGAGGAGAGTGAAAAAGTTGGCTTAAAGCTCAACATTCAGAAAACGAAGATCACAGCATCTGGTCCCATCACTTCATGGGAAATAGATGGGAAAACAGTGGAAACAGTGTCAGACTATTTTTCTGGGCTCCAAAATCACTGCAGGTGGTGACTGCAGCCATGAAATTAAAAGATGCTTACTCCTTGGAAGGCAAGTTATGACCAACCTAGATAACATATTGAAAAGCAGAGACATTACTTTGCCAACAAAGGTTCGTCTAGCCAAGGCTATGGTTTTTCCTGTGGTCATGTATGGATGTGAGAGCTGGACTGTGAAGAAGGCTGAGCACCGAAGAATTGATGCTTTTGAACTGTGGTGTTGGAGAAGACTCTTGAGAGTCCCTTGGACTGCAAGGAGATCCAACCAGTCCATTCTGAAGGAGATCAGCCCTGGGATTTCTTTGGAAGGAATGATGCTAAAGCTGAAATTCCAGTACTTTGGCCACCTCATGCGAAGAGTTGACTCATTGGAAAAGACTCTGATGCTGGGAGGGATTGGGGGCAAGAGGAGAAGGGGAAGACAGAGGATGAGATGGCTGGATGGCATCACTGACTCGATGGACGTGAGTCTGAGTGAACTCCGGGAGTTGGTCATGGACAGGAAGGCCTGGCGTGCTGTGATTCATGGGGTGCAAAAAGTCGGACACGACTGAGCGACTGATCTGATCTGATCTGATCTGACGTGTAACAAAAGCAATGGAAAGCAAGTCAAAGAAACAGTTCCACGGTGGAGTCAGAATTGGCTTTTCCCTGCAACACCTCTGGAATTCTAGATACCACAAGCAAGTAGACTGTTCCAGTCTGAAACTTCCAACTATGATGATATGAGGATGAGATGTTTTGATAGCATCATAGACTCAATGGACATGAGTTTGAGCAAACTCCAGGAGATAGTGAAGGAGAGAAGTGCCTGGTGTGCTGCAGTCCATGGGGTTGCAAAGAGTTGGATACAACTTAGCAATTGAACAACAACAAATAATGATATCCACAGGGACTCATTGCCCTGATCATCAGGAGATACCCAGACAGATCCCTGAGGGTGCTGAGACTTAGGAAAAATGTATAAAATGTAATCTCCTTTCAGAACCAGCCAGTCCAGTTTTGGTGGTCCTTTTGCCATTCCAGTGAGACAGATGCCACAGTAGCAAAGGGAGATGCCAGCAGAGCTTTGTGTGATAAACTGGGAGCCAGCAGTTTGCAAATGTCTACATTCTTTAAAAGCAATTAAGGATTCCAAAGTGCTTTTAGTTATGTCTGCATTTAGTTATGTCGGCATTTACTATGTTAGAAATTAAGATGGCGAGTGTTTTAAACATTTATTTTCTTGTTTATTTTATTGTTAAAGATTTCGTGTGGGCCATTTTTTAAAAGCCTATTGAACCTGTTATAATATTGTTTCTGTTTTATATTTTGTTATTTTGGCTGCAAGGCACTTGGGATACCAGCCCCCCAACCAGGTGTCTAATTCACACCTCCCTGCCTTGGAAGGTAAAGTGTCCCTTCTTATTTTAAATAATGACAGTAAACTGTCTACGTATTAATATAAATACCATATATTTTATGGAAAATAACTCTACTTTCCAAAACACACAGACATATTGGGAACAGTGGTATTATTCTACATAGCACTACATATCCATACTTAGAGTTCGGAAATGTCTCACTTAACAAGAGAGTTGAGTTTTCATATCCAGTCTCTTATGATGTAACATGTCATATAACCTCTGAGAAAGTCCACTGTCCACAAGTCAGAGAACAAGTATAAAAAGACAAAGAAAGTGTTAATATTACAATGCAAATGACTGACTTCAGAGATCTTTTTAAAGGCTCTTGGGGATGCCCTGGGGCTCTCTACTCCAAGGTCCCCTAGGTAAGCCAGAAGTGAGGATCTTTATTACTTTTCCCCTGGCATTAGCATTAAGTGAGGTTCCTCTGTATTAAGAGCAAAGAGTCGGACACAACTTAGCGACTAAACAACAAACAACAACACATTATCATTTTAAGCAGCTGACACCAAAATTATATACCTTCCTCTCCCTTCACTCTTCCAAACCTCAGAATTTGAAAAAGATT
Source organism: Bos taurus (assembly GCF_002263795.3). Taxonomy (NCBI): domain Eukaryota; kingdom Metazoa; phylum Chordata; class Mammalia; order Artiodactyla; family Bovidae; genus Bos; species Bos taurus. The sequence goes on along the minus strand of NC_037338.1, from coordinate 7,024,941 downwards.
TTCTTGATTAAATAAATGTGTTCTTTTATTTGTACAGATCAAGAGATATAATTAAGAACATATATTTTGAGACTCCATCTCTGCTGCTGCTGCCAAGTCGCTTCAGTCATGTCCGACTCTGTGCAACCCCATAGACGGCAGCCCACCAGGCTCCCCCATCCCTGGGATTCTCCAGCCAAGAACACTGGAGTGGGTTGCCATTTCCTTCTCCAATGCATGAAAGTGAAAAGTGAAAGTGAAGTCGCTCAGTTGTGTCCGACTCTTTGCGACCCCATGGACTGCAGCCTACCAGCCTCCTCTGTCCATGGGATTTTCCAGGCATGAGTACCAGAGTGGGGTACCATTGCCTTCTCTGGATTCCATCTCAGATACTGACAAAAACTTTCTGTAGTAGGGGAAAACTTTGAATTCTGTTACAAGTTAATCACTAAAGGGATGTTGCCTGTAAGCTTTAATTAGACATAATGGCCCATCTCTGAGAACCCTGCAGCCCAGGTAATGATCATTAAGCCAAAAAGACCTCGGATTAGCTCCCAGCAGAGAGCCAGATGAGGTTCACCTGTGACTGACTGCAGAGAGGAAGAAATTCCCAGGTCACCTCCAGAGGCTGAGGTGAACCAGGAAGTGTTTGACTTATTTCCGCCCTCCCTACCTCGCCTCCCTGCCCCGCCCTCCTTAATATAAAAGAAGCCAGAATTCTAACTCAGGCAAGATGGCTCCCTGAGAGGGTGGCAGTCTGTTATATTTTGGGTCTGCTGGCTTTCTAAATGAAGTCCTTATTCCTTGCCCACCAACTCGCCTCTGGGCTTACTGGTCTATTATGTGGCGAGGAGTATAAAATTAGACTTGGTAACAAGTTTTGATGAAACTTGCCAGGAGCCATTGGGGCTCACGGCCAGCCGACCCTGGTTGGGGAATATTTGGGAAAGGCACTGACAGTTGCCAGGACCACTTGGCCAAGGAGCTTCCCTTCAGAGTTCTGGCTGCCTCAGCACCGGGCAGCTGAAGCAAGGAATCAACATTAAGGAGCTGAAGTGCTGCCCCCATAGATAAGGTAGTCCCTCTGGTGTGTACAGCCAGAAACTTTATTTCCTCTTGTTTGGGGATTTTTTGTTTTTTCTTCGGTGGAATAAACCAGTTTGTTTTGTGTTTGTTTTGTGAGTGGAGCACCCAGAGGGAAGAATCGCTAGGCGTTTTTTTTAACCCAATTTCTGTGTCTATCCAGCCCCAATTCCTGACGTGCTTAGAACTACCCCTCCTTTTTAAAGATTTATTCATTTGGCTGTTCTGGGTCTTTGTTGCATCGAGGGCTTTCTCTAGCGGTGAGCAGGGGCTACCCTCTAGTCGTGGTTTGCAGGCTTCTCATGCTGCGAAGTGCAGGCACTAGGGTACCTCAGTAACTGTGAGGAAGGAGAGGAGCAGGTTGCCCTGACTGGAGTGACTCCATTTTAAAAGAAAGGGAACTCCATCTTACACTCTCGGTGAACTTTGGACTATATATCTTGGAAGCCATGGAGATAAAACACCAAAAACCAGCAGGCCTCCCGGGCACCTGGAAACCAGACCAGGCTGACCCCATACCTAGACCTCCCAGAGTTAAAAGGAATGCACTGTCCTCCATGTAATCATTCACTATCTGTAATCTTAATAATACCCATTGATGTAAGTTAGACTGTATGACCAGAAATGTAAATTTATAGCTGTTACCTGATTGTATCTTGTACTAACATTGTCCAGGGTGGGCTTTAGAGAATTTGAGGGTTGTGGGCTTGGTCATGTATGCTTTGGGTATAAAAGGTTGTCACAAAAATCAGTTAGGGTCCCTGGCTAGAGAGGAAGCTCTGCCTCGGACCCACCGGTGTAATAAACTGCTCTCTGCTATCCACACTGTCCTTCTGAGTGAGTTTGCCTCCCAGGGCATTTGGCTATAAAAGTGGTGGCTCCCGGGCTCTAGAGCACAGGCTCAGTCATTGTCCTTAGTTATGCCACGGCATATGGGATCTTCCAGGACCAGGAATCGAACCTGTGTCTCCTGCCTTGGTAGGTGGATTCTGAACCCACTGAGCCAGCAGGGAAGCCCAGAACTATCCCTCCTCATAGGAATCAATTAGAAAATCCAGTGTTCCTGGGGCACAGGAACTTGGCCTGGTATTGCCATCTAAGACCCAACAGGGCCCCCAGTTTGAATCAGAAACCACTCCCAAGGCAGGCAATTTCTCTTATATAATCAGCTTGTGCTGATTGTGTACTAAGTTCCTTCAGTCATGTCTGATTTTCTGCGACCCTGTGGACTGTAGCCCATGAGGCTCCTCTGTGCATGGGATTCTCCAGGGGAGAGTACTCAAGTGGGTTGCCATGCCATCCTCCAGGGGATCTTCTTAACCCAGGGATCGAACCTGCATCTCTTATGTTTCCTTCATTGGCAGGTGGGTTCTTTACTGCTCGCCCCACAATCAGCTTTTAGGGGACCTAAACACAAACAACCAGCCAGGTGGGTTTCTCAGACTCCTTTAATTGGAAAGATTGAAACCCTCCTTACAGAGAGGATCTGTTCCACCTGAAGCCCTCTTGGCAGCACGCACAGCTGAACCACACTGGGACCCTGGTGAGGGAAGGATTCCCTTATCAGAGCACTCCCAAGGGTGCAAGTTGATGGGGGTCTTTGAAAAAGGGAATGCAAGCAAAGCAACTTGAACAAAATACAAGAAATTCATAATAAGTACTCCTTTGACTTCTTGGGAAAGCTTTATTGGGCCTACAGACATACTAATGCAGGTTCCAAGGCCCTTGAAAATATTAGAATGGTAAATTTGGCCTTTTTTGAAGAGACGGGGTGCAAAGTGCCTCATATTAGGAGAAAAATTGCCAAATTGAGTGTATTTGGAATGAACCTAATGCACTTTCTGAATTGGTAGATGTTGCTCTTAAAGTGTTCAGTTTTGGAGAATGAACATAGAAGATAAATATGCAAAACAAAAATGCCATTTTTTTGGCAGTGGCGTTGGATTCCTGGAAGGCAAGTAACCCGAAGAAATTAAGCTACCATTGCGGAAGGAACAATGCCCCACTGTCAGGAGGAATAACATTGGAACACAGAATGTTGTTGTTCAGTCACTAAGTTGTGTCCAACTCTTGGCAACCCCATGGACTGCAGCACACCAAACTTGTCCATCACCAACTCCCCAACTTGCTCAAACTCATGTTCATTGAGTCAGTGATGCCATTCAACCATCTCACCCTCTGTCATCCTCTTCCTGTCCTGCTTTCAATCTTTCCCAGCATCAGGGTCTTTTCCAATGAGTCAGCTCTTCGAATCAGGTGGCCAAAGTATTGAAGCTTCAGCATCAGTCCTTCCAATGAATATTCAGGGTTGATTTCCTTTAGGGTTGACTGTTTTGATCTCCTTGCAGTCCAAGGAAAACACTTTGCACTAAGCTAAAACTTAAGAGGAAAATTTTTTCTAAATGTACAATGTGAGAGTTGCGAATTAAGTTTTATTTGGAGCAAAATGAGGATTCTATGGTCCAAGGGACGGCATCTCAGATAGTTCTGAGAAAATACTCCAAAGATGCAGGGGAAATGTCAGTATATATGTGATTTTAGTGAAGAAGTGCATGCAGTCTGTACATATATTTTCACATAAGGTTTCTACTAGTCAAGAGGAGCAGTCGTCACCATGAAGGATTTTAGTGTTTTTTCTAAATAGAAGGGGCTTCCCTGGTGGCTCAGTCGGTAAAGATCCCGCCTGCCAATGCAGGAGACTCAGGTTTGATCCCTGGGTAGGGAAAATCCCCTGAAGAAGGAAATGGCAACCCCCTTCAGTATTCTTGCCTTGGGAATCCCATGGACACAGGAGACTGGCTGGCTACAGTCCATGGGGTTGCAAAGAGTTGGACATGACTGAGTGACTAAGCAACAACAGATATGAGGAGTTTGGGCTCCCCCTCCTCACCCAAGCACAGAATGCTGCATTGCTGCTCTCCACCCTGAACTCCTTTTAGGGAGTGTTGAAAATCAGTAGCTGCAGCAGCAACTGATTTAATCCTTGTAGAGGAAGATGGCAAGTGCCAATTTGTAGTTGACACAGCAAAAGAGGTTCTCCTCTATCATGCCTCTATCATGGTAGAAAGAAGGGAACACTTGGTAGAAAGAAGAGTGAACAGGGAGTCCAGGGGCTCCTATGGACCTGAGGTGCCCAATTCCCCACAGGAACCCAGGTAAAAGCTGACAGTGGGGGGAATGAGCTGGTGAACTTTCTGATAGACCTCACCCTGAAGTTTTTCACCAGAACATGGTTTCAGCCTGCAGATGGTGCTCATGACCACCCCAGCCAAGGAGACACAGCTCCATCCCCCCGGAAGGTCGATGAAAAGACCAGAAGTGTGTGTAGGCTCGTATGCAGTCTTCTCAGTGTCTGGTGATCTTTTTTCTTTAGATACTATCTTGTTAACACAGTTTGTTCATGAGATTACTGAAAGGGGATCTAGAAGTAATACAGCTATTAATAGCAGGATTAGTAAGGTCATATGTGTATTCACTTAATTGCACAATCATGTCCGATGAGACCCCATAGATTGTAGCCTGCCAGGCTCCTCTGTCCATGGGATTTTCCAGGAAAGAATACTGGAGTGAGTTGCCTTTTCCTTCTCTGGGGGATCTTCCCAACCCAGGGATCGAACTTGCACCTCCTGCATTGGCAGGTGGGTTCTTTGCCACTGAGCCACCTGGGAAGCCCCAGTAAGGTCGTAAGTAACAAGTTATAAAGTTCTACTAGGTGCAGCCCAGTATACTGCAGGTCATCTGACTTAGTCTATACCAATTCTTATCTTCAAGGGAAATTATCTATTGGCATTGTCCATAAGACACCCAGCCCAATTTCCTAGTGTTACTAGGCTTAGTATTTAATTGTTCCCAACAAAAGGGAGTTTTTAAGCTTAAATGACCAATGAGTGAAGTGAGTGAAGTTGCTCAGTCGTGTCCGACTCTTTGCGACCCTGTGGACTGTAGCCCCCCAGGCTCCTACATCCATGGGATTCTCCAGGCAAGAATACTGGAGTGGGTTGCCATTTCCTTCTCCAGGGGATCTTCCCGACCCAGGGATTGAACCCAGGTCTCCCGCATTGCAGGCAGATGCTTTATCATCTGAATTGAAGGGTTTAGAGGCCGTCAAAGGGACATGACCTATAAAGGCAATTTTGATGGTTTTACATAGAAATGACCTCTGATGGAGGAGAACACAAATGGGAACTATTTGAGGTACATTTCTATGTAAAATGTAGTTTGCATATAATTCAGCATTTTAAATGAGCACTCTGCAACTGAGACCAAATATCAATCATCTCTTGAGGTTTTCTACTATGTACCAACATCAAATCTACATAGGAACAAATGTTACTACTGCTTTTCTCTTCTATATCAAATGTCCTGAAGCCTTTGTGTCTCTCTGGAGCGAGGCCGAGTTTCTGAAGGCACATTCCAGTATAAACATCATCGATGGGGTAGAAAAGGACCCGATCAGTCACATTGTACAGTCTCAGGGCCAGGTGGCCAGAGTAGAGGAATCCGCCTCCTCCTGCATAAGGCGGGTAGACGCCAGTGTAAACAACTTCCGGGATGTAGTACTTGAGTTTCTTATCCCGATGAGATCCAGCATTATGAATCACGTCACCAATAAACAAATCTTTGGCTTTGTTCCCGGATAAGCTATTCAAGTAATTCAGGAGATGATGGGTGTTCACAAAAACATCATCATCACCCTTGAACACAAACTTGGCATTTGGGCAGGAAGTGCTCACCCAAAAGAAAGAGTACTTCTTTCAGAGACAAGTTGAAGAATGTATCTCTGTAGTTCCACGAAAGAATGTCTTGGTGCTTCTCGCTCTCAAATTTCAGCATATCTGAAAGGTCAGGATGGTTGTCCTCTGTGGGGGTCTGGCCCAGTAAGAAGACTCACACCACTGTTTGGTTCCCCACATTGGTTTCTTTGCCCCAAGATTCCCGAATCGCTTGCTTTCTATTGAAATGTGAAGTTAGGGACTTAATCACCAGCAATAAGAAGAGCTTCTTTGCACACTTGTCTGGTTGGTCTATAAGCAGTGAATAATTTCAACATCTCAAATATAGCAGAAAGTCTTTAAATCTGTCTGGCAAACTGTCGAAACCTGAAACCATTGACATGACCCTCAGGTCAGGTTCACAGTAATTCACATGGCTTATATTGGAGAATCGGTATGCTTCTCCTGTCTGGTTGGCTAACGTGTTCAAAATGGGATTGAACCTCCTGTTCAGCTTTTCTTGTTCCTTGTTCCAGTATGCCCGAGGAGGGTCAGCTATCTTCCAGAACCTTTCTTTAGGTATTATTACTTCCCCCTTTCCATTTTTTTCTTGGCTACTGCTTTTGGAGACTTCCACAATCAAATAAATGAAGACATTTACCATCATCAGGATTCCCAACAACTTTATTCTTCGACGTCCAACACTCATTTCTCATATCTTGTCTGGGAGCAGCTCCTGCTCGGCGGGGCGGGGGCGGGAGATCTTGGCTGCATCCACGTCCCGGCCGCTCCATGAGGCTCAGCCCGGCGACCACAGCCGCTCTCACTCCATGCGTGGCCTATTAAATGACCAATAGCCTGATGTTAATAACAAGAATCCATCCCATAAAATTTTGGCTAAATTTTTTCTTGTTTCCTTGATTGAGCTTGAGTAACTTTAGAGGAAAATTCATATCTATGGTCAAGGTCAGAGCATATATTACTAATTGGCCAGGTGAGGGAAACCCACCTAGTAATGTCAGTAGTCTCTGAAACAGACATTAATTTCTTTCCTCTAGAATAAATGTCCTAAGAGCCTAAGGGCCATGGAGTGGAGAAATCCATCAAAGTAACCCAAGAATATTGGGTATAGGTGTGTATATTAGTGGCTCAGTTGTGTTCGACTCTTTGTGATACCATAGACTGTAGCCCACCAGCCTTTTCTGTCCATGGAATTCTCCAGGCAAGAATCCTGGAGTGGGTAGCCATTCCCTTCTCCAGGGGATCTTCCCAACCCAGGGATTGAACCCAGGTTGCTCACATTGCAGGCAGATTCTTTACCATCTGAGCCATCAGGGAAGCCCACTGTGTATAGGTAACTGACCATAAACCAAGCAATTGTGTTAACTTTGCATAAGAGCATGAAATACAGTTGGTTCCTAAGCAAAAGTGTAAGCAGTTATCAAAGCGATTGGTATGCATGTCTGGTCCAGCGTCTTGGGTCAGCTCTCCACTTCAGATGTCATCTTCTCCTTAACCTGATCTGGTAGCTTTTTCTCTGAGCGGTGTTTTAAGGTGATTTTGAGGTCAATAGTCCTCTATATGGACAAGTGCAGTGCCCTTTCTAAGTGGAAATATTAATCCAAGAGTCAATTCCCATTTCTTTTGCTGTAGAGGCGATAGTTCAGAGTATCTAATAAAGGTCCTTCCATCTTAATTGGAGACAGGCCTTTTAATTACTGTATTTTCATGGGGCATCTGATCTCTATCCAATGATTACTGAAATAAGCATTAGAAACTCAGTATCCTTTTAATAAATTAATTAAACATTGAAACAATATAACATAACAGCAAGGAACTATCTGGGAACTGAGCCTTAGTCAATACACCTCAATTAACAAAACTAGAATTTAATATCTTCTGAAACATTCTTTTTCTCTCTAAAATTACACTTCTACCAAATACAGCCAAATAAAGATTAAGCGTTTTTTTTGTTTTTTTGTTTTTTTTCGAAATGAGCTCTGGTTCTTTATCATATAGGCTCTTTTTTCATTTGTTTTATTTTTTTTAAACATACTCTTTCTTAGTTGCTTTATTTTAAACAACAAAGCACTATTTGGGGAAATCACATTAGCCCTCCTGACTCAGTCAATGTTAGTTTCAGATGTTTAAAGGGGTCACCTACCAGATATGGGAAAAAAAGACAAAGAAGTTTGACAGGGATTTAGCATTTATTCTGGGGGTTATGAACTCATAGTTATCGTGTAGGCTCCTTTACTCTGGCCCTGCTAGAAATTTCCATAAAGTATCTTGATATTAAACCTTTTATTTTTTATTGAAATATATTTACAATACATTGTTAGTTTCAGGTGTACAGCAAAGTGATTCAGTTATACACTTCTATATCTACTCTTTTTCAGATTCTTTTCCTTTATCAGTTCAGTTCAGTCGTTCAGTCATGTCCGACTCTTTGTGACCCCATGAACCGCAGCACGCCAGGCCTCCCTGTCTATCACCAACCCCCGAAGTCCACCCAAACTCATGTCCATTGACTCGGTGACGCCATCCAACCATCTCATCCTCTGTTGTCCCCTTCTCCTCCTGCCCTCAATCTTTCCCAGCATCAGGGTCTTTTCCAATGAGTCAGCTCTTCGTATCAGGTGGCCAAAGTAATAGAGTTTCAGCTTCAACATCAGTCCTTCCAATGAACACCCAGGACTGATCTCCTTTAGGATGGACTGGCTAGATCTTCTTGCAGTCCAAGGGACTCTCAAGAGTCTTCTCCAACACCACAGTTCAAAAGCATCAATTCTTCGGCACTCAGCTTTCTTTGAAGCCCAACTCTCACATCCATACGTGACCACTGGAAAAACCATAGCCTTGACTAGACGAAACTTTGTTGACAAAGTAATGTCTCTGCTTTTTAATGTGCTGTCTAGGTTGGTCATAACTTTCCTTCCAAGGAGTAAGCGTCTTTTAATTTCATGGCTGCAATCACCATCTGCAGCGATTTTGGAGCCCAAAAAAATAAAGTCAGCCACTGTTTCCACTGTTTCCCTTATAAGTTATTACAATATAGTAGAGTTCCCTGTGCTATACATGAGATCCTTGTAATCTATTTTATATATAGTAGTGTGTACTTGTTAATCACAAATTCTTAATTTACCCCCCCTCACTTTCCCCTTTGTTAACTGGAAGTTAGTTTTCTATATGAGTATATTTCTGCTTTGTACATAGGTTCATTTGCATAATTTCTTTTAGATTCAACATATAAATGATATCATATGATATTTTTCTTTGGCTTCACTTCTCTAGGTCCATCCATGTTGCGGCAAATGGCATTGTTTCATTCTTTTCTATGGCTAAGTAGTATTCTATTGTATCTATGCACCACATCTTTATCCATTTGTCTGTCAATGGACATTTAGACATTTAGGTTGCGTCCATGCCTTGGCTATTGTAAACAGTGCTACTGTGAACTCTGGGGTGCATGTATCTTTTTGAGTTAGAATTTTTGTCTTTCCTGGCTGGATATATGCCCATGAGTGGGATTGTAGGATCGCATGATAGCTCTAATTTTTTAAAGGAATTTTCATACTGTTATCCATAGGGGTGTACCATTTCTCCAGTCCTTTCTTTCTTTTTCTGGAACCCCATTATTGCACCAATAATGCACACATTGGTGTATTTGATGTTATTCCACAGGTCTCTTAAACTGTCCTCATTTTCTTTCATTCTTTTTTTTTTTCCCATTCCATGGCAGTGATATCCACTACTCTGTCTTCTCATTTAACTTCTGCCTAGTTTTTCTGCTATTGATTTCTTCTCATGTATTTTCATTTCAGTAATTGTAGCCTTCAGCTATGCTGGGTGATTCTTTATAATTTCTAACTCTTTTTTAAAAATTCCTTTAATTTCTCTTGCTGTTTCTCCATTCTATTCCTGAGTTCTTGGATCATCTTTACAATCATTGCTCTGAACCCTTTCTCAGGTAAATTTCCTTCTCCACTTATTCTTCTGGGGTTTTATTTTGTTCCATCTTGTAAAACATTGGGTTTCCCTGGTGGCTCAGTCAGTAAAGAATTCCCCTGTAATGCAGGAGACTTGGGTTCAATGCCTGGGTCAGAAAGCTCCCCTCAAGAAGGGTATGGTAACCCACTCTAGGATTCTTGCCTGGAGAATCCCATGGACAGAGGAGCCTGGGGGGCTACAGTCCATGGGGTCCCAAGAGCTGGACATGACTTAGTGACTAAACCACCAATGAAATGTATTCCTTTGCTGTCTCATTTTGTGTCAATTTCTATGTGTATTTTTATGCATGTGGACGTTAGTTATGTTTCTTGACCTTGAAGACGTGGCCTCTGTAGGGAATGTCCTGTTGTCCCATCAGTAACACCTCCCTCTCATCACCCAGGGGCCAGATAGTCCCAGGGTAGATTCTGATCTGTGTTAGCAGACTCATCTCTGCAGGCTGTGGGACCATAATTTTCTTGCTTCTGGTATCTACACCCTAGTGCATGAGACTGTCTAGAGACTTGTTTGGGTGTCCTGGTGGGAGGGTGCTGGTACTGGCCCACCCGTGGTAGAGCTGGGTCTTGGCACTTTGGTGGGTAGGGTCCTGTCAAGTGGTGCATCTAGAGGTGGGTGCTGCGGGCTCAGGAAGTCTTCAGGCCTGTCTGCTGATGGGTAGGACTGGGTTCCCTCCCTGTTGGTTGCTTGGCCTGAGGCACTGCATCACTGAAGCTGATAGGATGTTGTCAAGGTCAAGTCTTGGTGCCAAAATGCAGCTGTCCAGGAGAGCTTGTGCTGATGAATGCTCCCTGATAATTCTGCCCCCAGTGTCCTTTCCCCAGAATGAGCCACAGTCACCCCCACCCCCATATCCTTAGGAGACCCTGCAGACCAGCAGGTAGGCATGGGCGAGCCCTCTAGGAAGTCACTACTTCTGCCTTTGGTCACGGGCACCCTCCATGGCTGTAGTGTCTGTTTCCCCCAGTCCCATGGGGCACCTTCTGTCAAGCCCTGCTGGCCTTTAAATCAAATGCTCTGGGGACTTCTCCTCCCAATGCCAGACTCCCAGGCTGATGTGGGACTCAGAACTCTCACTTGTGTGGGAGAACCTCTGCAAAATAATTATTCTCCAGTTTATGAGTCACTGACCCATGTGGTAGGAGATTTGATTACCTAGGCAGTGTATCACCTCCTGCCATCTCATTGTGGTTTCTCTTTGTCTTTGGGAGTAGAATATCTTGTTTGCAGCAGAGGAGGACAGAGGATGAGATGGTTAGATAGCATCACTGACTCAGTGGATATGAACTTAAGCAAACTCCAGAAGATAGTGAAGGACAGGGAAGCTTAGCGTGCTGCCATCCATGGTATCGCAAAAAGTGTGACTCAACTTAGGTGACTGAATAACAACAACTTGTTTGCTAGGTTCCAGTTTGTTTCATTAATGGTTGAGCAGTTGTGGTTTTGCTGTGCTCGTAAGAGGAGGTGAGCTCAAGGTGGTCTACTACATTATCACCTTTCCAGAATTCTCGTGTGAACCCACTGGAGAGCTTGTCTAGTGAGGTGACAACACTGGATCACTGGGTAGACACATCTTCAACTGTATTCGGTGATCCTTAGCTTTCTCCACATTAGTATCCTTTAGAGCAGGGGTCCCCAACCTCCGGAGTCTAATGCCTGATGATCTGAGGTGGCGCTGATGTAATAATGAGAGAGGTAAAGTGCACAATTAATGTGCTTGAAAGATCCTGAAACCATCTGTCCCACCCCAGTCCATGGAAAATTTGTCTTCCATGAAACCGGTCTCTGCTGCCAAAAAAAGTTAGGGGCCCCTGCTTTACAGGGTAAGCATTTCTTGCTTCATGTTCCTACCAACATTTGGTAATTTTGGTAGGAATATCTGGCATATTTTACATTGTGCCAGTTTTTGCCAGTCCAGTGATATAAAGGCTATCATGTGGTTTTATTTTACATTCTCTAATTAATAGGAAGGTGGGATATCCTTGCCCGTGTATATCCTGTGTCCTCTGTGTGAAATTCCTTCTTTCTCATTTTTTTTTTTTTTTTTTCCATTTTACCCACCTGGTTGTTGGTCTTCCTCTCATTGATTTGTAGTGAGTGAGTGAGTGAAGTTGCTTAGTCATGTCTGACCCTTGCGATATCATGAACTGATACCATGGACTGTAACCCACTAGGCTCCTCTGTCTGTAGGATTCTCCAGGCAAGAATACTGGTGTGGGTTGCCACTTCTTTCTCCAGGGGATCTTCCTGACCCATGGACTGAACACATGTCTCCTGCACTGGCAGGCAGATTCTTTACCACTGAGCCATGTGAGAAGTCCTCCTTGACTTTTACTCTGAGTAAATGAATCTCAGGCTGCCCTTGTGGCTTAACTGGTAAAGAATCTGCCTGCAATGCGGGAGACCTAGGTTCAATCCCTGGGTTGGGAAGTTCCCCTGGAGAAGGGAAAGGCTACCTGCTCCACTATTCCATCCTGGAGAATTCTATGGACTGTATAGTACATAGCGTCACAAAGAGTTGGATGCAACTGAGAAGCCCCAGCAAGACGGTACTACGCACTGGAGTGGTGGCTGCGTGGCGCTGGAGTGACTGTGAAAAGATACCCCATGTCAAAGGGCAAAGGAGAAGCCCCAGCAAGATGGTAAGAGGGGCGAATTTGCATTTGGAATCAAACCCCATTCCTCCCAGAGACCCTCAGAGGGCTCAAACAAATATTGTGTGCACCAGGACCCGGAGATCCCACAGAGACTGAGCCAGAACTGTGTTTGGGTGTCTCCTGTGGAGGTATGGATCAGCATTGGACTGCTGCAGGGCCAGGGGCTCTGGATGCAGCAGACTTGGGTATGGCATAGGCCCTCTTGGAGGAGGCCACCATTAACCCCATCATTGAGCTGCTGGAACTTACACAGGACTGGGAAGCAGACACTTGGAGGGGCACAAACAGAACCTTGTACACACCAGGACCCAGGAGAAAGGAGCAGTGACCCCACAAGAGACTGACTCAAACTTGCCCAGGAGTGTTCAGGAGTCTCTGGTGGAAGCCTGGGTCAGCAGTGGCCTGCTACAGGGTTGGGGGCACTGAGTGTAGCAGTGTGTGCATGGGACCTTTTGAAGGAGGTCACCATTAGCTTCATTACCTCCACCATAGTTCAATTCAGTTTAGTTGCTCAGTTCTGTCCTACTGTTTGCGACCCCATGAACTGCAGCACTCCAGGCCTCCCTGTCCATCACCAGCTCCTGAAGTCCACCCAAACCCATGACCATTGAGTCGGTGATGCCATCCAACCATCTCATCCTCTGTCATCCCCTTCTCCTCCTGCCCTCAATCTTCCCCAGCATCAGGGTCTTTTCCAATGAGTCAGCTCTTCGCATCAGGTGGCCAAAGTATTGGAGTTTCAGCTTCAACATCAGTCCTTCCAATGAACGCCCAGGACTGATCTCCTTTAGGATGGACTGGTTGGATCTTCTTGCAGTCCAAGGGACTCTTGAGAATCTTTTTCAACACCAGAGTTCAAAAGCATCATTCTTCAGCGCTCAGCTTTCTTTATAGTCCAACTCTCAAATCCATACGTGACCACTGGAAAAACCATAGCCTTGACTAGACAGACCTTTGTTGGCAAAGTAATGTCTCTGCTTTTTAATATGCTGTCTAGGTTGGTCATAACCTTCCTTCCAAGGAGTAAGGGTCTTTTAATTTCGTGGCTGCAATCACCATGTGCAGTTTGACCCCAGGTAAATAACAGGGAGGGAACACAGCTCCACCCATCAACAGAAAATTGGATTAAAGATTTACTGAGCATGGCCCCACCCATCAGAACAAGACCCAGTTTCCCCCTCAGTCAGTTTCTCCCATCAGGAAGCCTCCATAAGCCTCTTAGCCTTTTCCATCAGAGGGTAGACAGAGTGAAAGCCAAATCACAGAAAACAAAGCATGTGATCACATGGTCCACAGCCTTGTCTAACTCAATGAAACTATGAGCCATGCCATGTATGGCCACCCAAGATGGGTCATGATGGAAAGTTCTGACAAAATGTGGTCCACTGGAGAAGGGAATGGCAAAACACTTCTGTATTCTTGGCTTGAGAACCCCATGAACAGTATGAAAAGGCAAAAAGATAGGATCCTGAAAGTTGAACTCCTCCAGTTGATAGGAGTCCAATATGCTCCTGGAGATCAGTGGAGAAATAACTCCAGAAAGAATGAAGAGACAGAGCCAAAGCATAAACAACACCCAGTTTTGGATGTGACTGGTGATAGAAGTAAAGTCTGATGCTATAGAGAGTAATAGTGCATAGGAACCTGGAATGTTAGATCCATGAATCAAGGCAAATTGGAAGTGGTCAAACAGGAGATGGCAAGAGTGAACATTAACATTCTAGGAATCAGTGAACTAAAATGGACTGGAATGGGTGAATTTAACTCAGATGACCATTATATCTACTCTTGTGGGCAAGAATCCCTTAGAAGAAATAGAGTAGCCATCAGAGTCAACAAGAGAGTCCAAAATGCAGTATTTGGATGCAATTTCAAAAACAACAGAATGATTTCTGTCATTTCCACAGCAAACCATTCAGTATCACAGTAATCCAAATCTATGCCCCAATGAGTAATGCTGAAGAAGCTGAAGTTGAACGGTTCTATGAAGACCTACAAGACTTTCTAGAACTAACACCCAATGTCCTTTTCATGGTAGGGACTGGAATGCAAAAGTAGGAAGTCAAGAAACAGCTGGAGTGACAGGAAAATTTGTCCTTGGAGTACAAAATGAAGCAGGGCAAAAGCTAGTAGAGTTTTGCCAAGAGAACGCACAGGTCATAGCAATAACCCTCTTCCAACAACACAAGAGAAGACTCTACACATGGATATCACCAGATGGTCAATACCAAAACCAGATTGATTATATTCTTAGCAGCCAAAGATGGAGAAGCTTTATAAGGTCAGCAAAAACAAGGCTGGGAGCTGACTGTGGCTCAGATCATGAACTCCTTATTCCCAAATTTAGAATTAAATTGAAAAAGTAGGGAAAACCACTAGACCATCAGGCATGACCTAAATCAAATCCTTTATGATTATACAGTGGAAGTAACAAATAGATTCAAGGGATTAGATCTAAAACAGAGTGCTGAAGAACTATGGACAGAGTTCATGACATTGTACAGGAGACAGGGATCAAGACCATCCCCAAGAAAAATAAATGCAAAAACGCCAAATGGCTGTCTGAGGAGGGCTTACAAATAGCTGTGAAATGAAGAGAAGCAAAAAGCAAAGGAGAAAAGGAAAGATACACCCGTTGGAATGCAGAGTTCCAAAGAAAAACAAGGAGAGATAAGAAAGCCTTCCTCAGTGATCAATGCAAAGAAATAGAGGAAAGCAACAGAATGGGAAAGACTAGAGATCTCTTCAAGAAAATTAGAGATACCAAGGGAATATTTCATGCAAAGATGGGCTCGATAAAGGACAGAAATGGTATGGACCTAACAGAAGCAGAAGATATTAAGAAGAGGTGGCAAGAATACACAGAAGGATTGTACAAAAAATATCATCATGACCCAGATAATCACAATGGTGTGATCACTCACCTAGAGCCAGACATCCTGGAATGTGAAGTCAAGTGGGCCTTAGGAAGCATCACTACAAATAAAGCTAGTGGAGGTGATGGAATTCCAGTTGAGCTATTTCAAATCCTGAAAGATGATGCTGTAAAAGTGCTGCACTCAATATGCCAGCAAATTTGGAAAACTCAGCAGTGGCCACAAGACTGGAAAAGGTCAGTTTTCATTCCAATCCCAAAGAAAGGCAATGCCAAAGAATGCTCAAACTACTGCACAATTGCACTCATCTCACACGCTAGTAAAGTAATGCTCAAAATTCTCCAAGTCAGGCTTCAGCAATACGTGAACTGTGAACTTGCAGATGTTCAAGCTGGTTTTAGAAAAGGCAGAGGAACCAGAGATCAAATTGCCAACATCCTCTGCATCATGGAAAAAGGAAGAGAGTTCCAGAAAAACATCTATTTCTGCTTTATTGACTATGCCAAAGCCTTTGACTGTGTGGATCACAATAAACTGTGGAAAATTCTATAAGAGATGGGAATACCAGACCACCTGACCTGCCTCTTGAGGAATTTGTATGCAGGTCAGGAAGCAACAGAACTGGACATAGAACAACAGACTGGTTCCAAATTGGGAAAGGAGTATTTAAGGCTGTATATCGTCACCCTGCTTATTTAACTTATATGCTGAATACATCATATGTAGTACTGGGCTGGATGAAGCACAAGCTGGAATCAAGATTGCTGGGAGAAATATCAATAACCTCAGATATGCAGATGACACCACCCTTATGGCAGAAAGTGAAGAAGAACTAAAGAGCTTCTTGATGAAAGTGAAAGAGGAGAGTGAAAAAGTTGGCTTAAAGCTCAACATTCAGAAAACCAAGATCATGCATCTGGTCCCATCACTCCATGGCAAATAGATGGGGAAACAGTGGAAACAGTGACAGACTTCATATTTTTGGGCTCCAAAATCACTGCAGATGGTGACTGCAGCCATGAAATTAGAAGAAGTTTGCTCCTTGGAAGGAAAATTATGACCAACCTAGACAGTATATTTAAAAGCAGAGGCATTATTTTGCCAACAAGGTCCATCTAGTCAAAGCTATGATTTTTCCAGTAGTCATGTATGGATGTGAGAAATCAAGTAAGCTGAGTGCTTAAGAATTGATGCTTTTGAACTGTGGTGTTGGAGAAGACTTGAGAGTCCCTTGGACTGCAAGGAGATTCAACCAGTCCATCCTAAAGGAAATCAGTCCTGAATATTCATTGGAAGGACTGATTCTGAAGCTGAAACTCCATTACTTTGGCCACCTGATATGAAGAGTTGACTCATTTGAAAAGACCCTGATGCTGGGAAAGATTGAAGGCAGAATGAGAAGGTGACGACAGAGGATTAGATGGCTGGATGGCATCACCGACTCAATGGACATGAGTTTGAGCAAACTCTGGGAGTTGGTGATGGACAGGGAGGCCTAGCATGCTGCAGTCCATGGGGTTGCAAAGAGTTGGACACGACTGAGTGACTAAACTGAAGTGAACTGAAATGAATCTTCCCACTGGTTGAGCACAAAGTAAGTCAACAGGATCCTGTTAGTCTTGCTGATTCAGGTGATCCAAGCTCAGCTTCCCTTGTGGCTCAGCTGGTAAAGAATCCACCTGCAATATGGGAGACCTGGGTTCAAAACCTGGTTGGGAAGATCCCCTGGAGAAGCGAAAGGCTACCCACTCCAGTATTCTGGCCTAGAGAATCCATGGACTACAGTCCATGGGGTTGCAGAGAGACAGGACTGATGGACTTTCACTTTTCATACCAAAAATGTCCTTCTCAGATGTCTCCCCATGAACATTTTTTCATGCATTATCTATTTCTCCCTATCTTTTAAATTCTTGCTGCTCTCATGATTCACTCGTGCTTTTTATTTTAGTAAAAATAAAATTCCCCTTTGAATCTCAGATCCTTCTTTTTCCCACCTGCTACCCTCTGTGGGGCCTCCACATTAAGTCAAACTCAACACACACACAAAGATTCTTGCCTCAACATTAAAAAGATTTCCTTTTGACAAAATCACCTATGGAAATCTCTGATTTCCTTACTGTATGCTATTTATAATTAGGCCTCAGTTAATGTTTTGGTAACCTACTGTATCAAAAACACCAAACCAGATCCCCAAACCTAGAACCAATAATCCTAAAATATACATGAAATCATACATGACCCAGACTTCCCAAAGCAGTCGTGACAACAAATAACAAAGTAGGAGACATAACCCTCCCAGACACAACGCATTGTAAGCTACAGAACTCAGAGATCCTGGCACAAAAACGTGTAAAACAAACATTCTGCTAAAATTGGGCTAAATAGACACTATTATCATTTTAGGACTTTCCGGGAAACTCAGCAGGTAAAGAATCCACATGCAATGATGGAGACCCCAGTTCAATTCTGGGTTGGGAAGATCCCCTGGAGAAGGGATAGGCTACCCACTCCAGTATTCTTGGGCTTCCCTGGTGGCTCAGCTGGTAAAGAATCCACCTGCAATGTGGGAGACCTGAGTTTGATCCTTGGGAAGATCCCCTGGACAAGGGAAAGGCTACCCACTCCAGTATTCTGGCCTGAAGAATCCCCATGGACTATAGCCCACCAGGCTCCTTTGTCTGTGGGGATTGTCCAGGAATCCTGTGTCCTGCCAGGCTCCTTTGTCCATGGGGTCACAGAGTCAGACATGACAGAAGCAACTTAGCAGGCATACACCAACAGTGTAGGCGGGCTCCCTTTTTTCCACACACTCTCCAGCATTTATTATTTGTGTAGATTTTTTCATGTCCACATTTATTATTTGTGTAGACTTTTTCATGAAGGCTATTCTGATGGGTGTGAGGTGTTACAAATGAAAACCATGTTATGGTTTTGGTTTGCATTTCTCTAATCATTATTGATGTTGAGCATCTTTTCATGTGCCTTCTGGCCAGCTGTAAGTCTTTGGAGAATTATGTTGTTATGTCTTCTGCCCAACTTTTGATTCAGTTGTTTGTGCTTTTTGAATTGGAGCTGAATGAGCTGGAGATGAGTGCCTTATCTGTCACATCATTTCCAGACATCTCCTGCCATTCCATAGATAGTTTTTCATTTTGTTTATGGCTTCCTTTGCTGTGCAAAAAGCTCATGAGTCGATTAGGTCACATTTGTTTGTTTGTTTTTTCTATTGGGAGAACGGATCTAAGAAAAAATGGTAACGATTGCTGTCAGAGAATGTTTTGCCTATGTTTTTCTCTATGAGTGCATGGTATGATGTTTCCTGTTTAAATCCACAAGCTGTTTTGGGTTGCTTTTTGCTGAAGGGTGTGCATGAGGTTCTGCTTTCAGCAATTTACTGCGGCTGGCCAGCACCACTTGCTGAGGAACCTGTCTTTCCCCCTTTGGGTATTCCTGCTGCTTCTGTCAAAGACTGGCCGTGGGGGTAGACCATAGGTGTGTGGGTTGGGGACTGGGGTTTCTGTCCTTTTCCATTGTTTCACACGTCTGTTTTTGTGCCAGGACCTCTTTGCTTTGAATTCTGCAACTTACAGTGTATTGTGTGATGTCTGTGAGGTTTATGTCTCCTGCTTTGTTCTTCATTGTCAGGATTGCTTTGCCAGTTCTGGGTCACGTATGATTTCCTGTGTATTTTAGGATTATTGGTTCTAGTTCTGTGGAAAATGGCATGGGTAATTTGATAGGGATTGCATTAAATCTGTAGATTGCTTTGAATAGTATAGTCATTGTGAAAATATTACTGCTATCAATCCAAAAGCATGGGATATCTTCCATTTCTTTGAGTCCTCTTCAATTTTACTTTTAGCATATTATGGCTCTCAGCATGTAAGTCTTTCATCTCCTTAGTCAGGTTTATTCCTAAGTATTTTATTTTTATGTGATTTTATATTTTTAACACTTTTTATTGTGGTACAATATGCATAACAAAACATTTATCATCTTAATCATTAAAACTTTTTCTTTTTATATTGGAGTAGAGTTAATTTGCAATGTTGTATTAATTTCATTTGTACACCCTAGTGATGTGCTTATATATAAATCCTTTTTTTTTCAGATTCTTTGCTCATATAGAATGTACAGAGTTTTAAGTAAAGTTCCCTGTGCTATGCAGTAGGTCCTTGTTGATTATATATTTTGTATATCGTAGTTTGTAAATATTAATCTGAAACTTCTCATTCATTCTCTCCCACCACTTTTCCACTTTGGTAAAGATAAGTTTGTTTTCTCAGTCTCTGAATCTGTGAGTGTGTTTCTGTTTTGTAAATAACTTCATTTAATTTTTAAGGAACTTCTATACTGTACTTCATAGTGGCTGAATGAATGTTCATTCTCAAAACAGTATAGAAGGGTTTCTTTTTATCTATGACCTCCCCAGAATTTCTTTGTAGACATTTTAATTTTGGAGATTCTGACACTTGGGTTCAGTTCAGTTCAGTCTCTCAGTCATGTCCGACTCTTTGAGACCCCATGGACTGCAGCACACCAGGCTTCCCTGTCCATCACCAACTCCTGGAGCTTGCTCAAACTCATGTCCATTGAGATGGTGATGCCATCCAACCACCTCATTCTCTGTCATCCCCTTCTCCTCCTGCCTTCAATCTTTCCCAGCATCAGGGTCTTTTCAAATGAGTTAGTTCTTTGCGTCAGGTGGCCAAAGTATTGGAGTTTCAGCTTCAGGATCAGTCCTTCCAAAGAATATTTAGGACTGATTTCCTTTAGGATTGACTGGTTCTCCTTGTAGTCCAAGGGACTCTTAAGACTCTTCTCCAACACCACCGTTCAAAAGCATCAGTTCTTTGGTGCTCAGCTTTCTTTACAGTCAAACTCTCACATCCATACATGACTAATAGAAAAACCATAGCTTTGACTAGACAGACTTTGGTTAGCAAAGTAATGTCTCTGCTTTTTAATATGCTATCTAGGTTGGTCATAGCTTTTCTTCCAAGGAGCAGGTGTCTTTTAATTTCATGACTGAAGTCACCATCTGCAGTGATTTTGGAGCCCAAAAATACAAACTCTGTTTCCATTGTTTCTTCATCTATTTGCCATGGAGTGATGGGACCAGATGCCATGATCTTAGTTTTCTAAATGTTGAGCTTTACACCAACTTTCCATTCTCCTCTTTCACTTTGATCAAGAGACTCTTTAGTTCTTCTTCACTTTCTGACATAAGGGTGGTATAATCTGCATATCTGAGGTTATTGATATTTCTCCCGGCAATCTTGATTCCAGCTCGTGTTTCTTCCAGTCCAGCATTTCTCATGATGTACTCTGCATATAAGTTAAATAAGCAGGATGGCAATATACAGCCTTGACATACTCCTTTCTCGATTTGGAGCCAGTCTGTTGTTCCATGTCCAGTTCTAACTTGTCCAGTTCTGTGCTTCTTGACTGGCATACAGATTTCTCAGGAGGCAGGTAAGGTGGTCTGGTATTCCCATCTCTTTCAGAATTTTCCACAGTTTGTTGTGATCCACACAGTCAAAGGCTTTGGCATAGTCAATAAAGCGGAAATAGATGTTTTTCTGGAACTCTCTTGCTTTGTTGATGATCCAGCGGATGTTGGCAATTTGATCTTTGGTTCCTCTGCCTTTTCTAAATCCAGCTTGAACATCTGGAAGTTCACAGTTCACGTACTGTTGAAGCCTGGCTTGGAGAATTTTGAGCATTAAAATTCAATACTTTACAATACTTTACAATCTACAATACCCAAGTGGATACTTGGGTAGTGATCCCTGATTGTAGATTTTATTTGCATTTCTCAAATAAATACTAATGTTGCATATATTTATATGTGATCTTTGGCCATCTGTATGTCTTCTTCCTTCCCTCATTCCTCAGACAGTAAAGAATCGGCCTGTAATGCAGGAGGCCTGGGTTTGATGCCCAGGTTGGGAAGATCCCCTGGAGAAGGGAAAGTCTCCCTACTTCAGTATTCTTAAAGAGCCTGGAGAATTCCACATACAGAGGAGTCTGACAGGATCCAGACCATAGAGTCACATAGAGTTAGACACAATTGAGTGATTAACACACAAACACACACACACACACGTGTGTCTTCTTTGGAGAAATGTCTATGTAGATCTTTTGCCCATTTTTTGAATGGGTTCAAAACACTTTGTGAATATTGAAGTGAATGAGTTATATTTTGCGAATATTTAGGTGAATGAGCTGTTTGTATATTTTGGAGATTAGTCCCTAGTCTGTCCCATTGTTTGCAAATATTTTCTGCCATTCTGTGGATTGTCTTTTCATTTTGTTTGTGGTTACCTTGCTGTGCAAAACTCATGAGTAAGATTAGCTCTATACAGTCAGCAAAAACAAGACCAGGAACTGACTGTGACTCACATCATGAACTCCTTATTGCCAAATTCAGACTTATATTGAAGAAAGTGGGGGAAACCACTAGACCATTCAGGTATGACCTACATCAGATACCTTACAATTATACAGTGGAAGTGAGAAATAGATTTAAGGGACTAGATCCGATAGAGTGCCTAAAGAACTATGGACAGAGGTTAATGACATTGTACAGGAGACAGTTATCAAGACCATCCCCAAGAAAAAGAAATGCAAAAAATCCAAATGGCTGTCTGAGGAGGCCTTACAAATAGCTGTGAAATGAAGAGAAATGAAAAGCAAAGAAAAAAAGGAAAGATGTATCCATCTGAATGCAGAGTTCCCAAGAATAGCAAGGAGAGATAAGAAAGCCTTCCTCAGTGATCAGTGCAAAGAAATAGAGGAAAACAATAGAATGGGCAAGACTAGAGATCTCCTCAAGAAAATTAGAGATACCAAGGGAATATTTCATCCAAAGATGGGCACAATAAAGGACAGAAATGGTATGGACCTAACAGAAACAGAAGATATTAAGAGGAGGTGGCAAGAATACACAGAAGAATTCAACAAAAAAGATCTTCACAACCCAGGTAATCACGATGGTGTGATCACTCACCTAGAGCCAGACATCCTGGAATGTGAAGTCAAGTGGGCCTTAGGAAGCATCACTACGAACAAAGCTAGTGGAGGTGATGGAATTCCAGTTGAGCTATTTCAAATCCTGAAAGATGATGCTGTGAAAGTGCTGCACTCAATATGCCAGCAAATTTGGAAAACTCAGCAGTAGCCACAAGACTGGAAAAGGTCAGTTTTCATTGCAATCCCAAAGAAAGGCAATGCCAAAAATGCTCAAACTACCTCACAATTGTACTTGTCTCACACGCTAGTAAAGTAATGCTCAAAATTCTCCAAGCCAGGCTTCAGCAGTGCATGAACCGTGAACTTGCAGATGTTCAAGCTGGTTTTAGAAAAGGCAGAGGAACCAGAGATCAAATTGCCAACATCCATTGGATCATCGAAAAAGCAAGAGAGTTCATGAAAAACGTCTATTTCTGCTTTATTGACTATGCCAAAGCCTTTGACTGTGTGGATTACAACAAACTGTGCAAAATTCTGAAAGAGATGGGAATACCAGACCACCTGACCTGCATCTTGAGAAATCTGTATGCTGGTCAGGAAGCAACAGAACTGGATATGGAACCACAGACTGGTTCCAAATTGGGAAAGGAGTATTTAAGGCTGTATATCGTCACCCTGCTTATTTAACTTATATACTGAATACATCATATGAAGTACTGGGCTGGATGAAGCACAAGCTGGAATCAAGATTGCCGGGAGAAATATCAATAACCTCAGATATGCAGATGACACCAACCTTATGGCAGAAAGTGAAGAACTAAAGAGCCTCTTGATGAAAGTGAAAGAGGAGAATGGAAAGTTGGTGTAAAGCTCAACATTCAGAAAACTAAGATCATGGCATCCGGTCCCATCACTTCATAGCAAATAGATGGGGAAACAGTGGAAACAGTGGCAGACTTTGTTTTGGGGGGCTCCAAGATCACTGCAGGTGGTGACTGCAGCCATGAAATTAAAAGACACTTAGTCATTGGAAGAAAAGCTGTGACCAAGCTATACAGCATATTAAAAAGAAGAGACATTACTTTGCCAACAGAGGTCCATCTAATCCAGGCTATGGTTTTTCCAGTAGTCATGTGTGCATGTGAGAGTTTGACTATAAAGAAAGCTGAGCGCCAAAGAATTGATGCTTTTGAACGGTGGTGTTGGAGAAGACTCTTGAGAGTCCCTTGGTCTGCAAAGAGATCCAAGCAGTCCATCCTAAAGGAAATCAGTCCTGAATATTCTTTGGAAGGACTGATCCTGAAGCTGAAACTCCAGTACTTTGGCCACCTGATGCGAAGAACTGACTCATTTGAAAAGACCCTGATGCTGGGAAAGATTGAGGGGAGGAGGAGAAGGGGATGACAGAGGATGAGAAGGTTGGATGGCATCACCGACTAAATGGACATGAGTTGAGTAAACTCCGGGAGTTGGTGATGGACAGGGAGGCCTAGTGTATTGCAGTCCATGGGGTCACAAAGAGTCAGACACAACTGAGTGGACTGAACTGAACTGAAGATTAGGTAGCATTTGTTTCTTTTTGCTTTTATTTTTATTGTATTGAGAGACTAGCCTAAGGAAACACTCATACATTTTATGTCAGAGAATGTGTTGTCTATGATTTCCTCTAAAACTTATATGATGTGCTGCCTGGGTTCAAGTCCTTTAGTATTTTGAGTTCACTGCCATGCATGATGTAAGGGTGTGTTCTGATTCCATTGATTTCCATGCAGCTGTCCAACTTTCCCATCACTTGCTGAGGAGACTCTTTTTCCCCATTGCATATCTTTGTTTCCTTTTGCAAGATTAATTGACTGTAGGTGTGTGGGTTTGCTACTGGGCTTTCTCTTTTGTTCCATTGATCCATGATGGTCAGTATCACGTTGTTTTGATGACTGTTGCTCTGCAGTATTGCCTGAGGTCTGGAGAGGGCCTCCTGATCTGTTCTTTGTCCTGAGGATTTTTTGGCAATATTGGATCATTAATGCTTCCATATAAATTTCAGTATTGTTGGTTCTAGCTCTATAAAAACATGTTCACAGATATTTTGATAGAGATTGCATTAAATCTGTAGATTTCATGGGGTAGTATGGCCATTTTAACAATTTAATGCTTCCAATAAAATAGCTTGTGATATTCTTCCATTTCAAATTCCTTTATTAATATTTTTTAGTTTTCACTTCTTTTGTCAGGTTGGTTTCTATTTAATATTTTGCAACCATTTTATTTTCATTTCAACTTTATTCAAATTTCTTGTGATATAATATGTACAACATAATTACCATTTACTCATTTTTTAAAGATTTTATTTATATTAAAATAGCATTGATTTAATGCAGCATTAGTTTCAGTTGTAGAGCCTACAGATTTATTTATACATGTGTCTATTCTTTTTTTTTTCTTTTCAAAATACGATATAGAAAGTGTTGAGTAAAGTTCACTGTGGTTCTTGTTAATTGTAGAGAGTAGTGTGTATAAATTATCCCCAAACACCTAAACTATTCCTACCCATCTCTTACACTTTGGTAACCATAACTCTCTTTACATACTCTGTGAGTCTGTGGCTCTGTTTCTCAAGTCTGTGTCTCTGTTTTGTAAGTCAGTTCATTTAATTTTTGAGGAAGTCCCTTACTGTTCTCTCTAGTGGTGGTACCACTTTATATTCCCCCCAGCAGTTAGCAGGGTTCCCTTTGCTCCACTCTGTGTCCAATAATTCTTATTTGTGAGCATTTTAATTATGGAAATTCTGATAGTTGTGGTGATACCTTACAGTGGTCTTGATTTTCATTTTGTCTGATGTTGAACATCTATTCCTGTGATTTTGGCTATCTGAAGGTCTTCTCTGGAGAAATGCCTCTATAGATCTTCCATCCAGTTTTTGATATGGTTGCTAGTGTTTTGATATTGAGGTGAGTGAGCTTTTTGTACATTTTGGAGATTAGTGTCTTATGGATCACATCCTTTGCAATTATTTTTTCCCATTCTCTGTTATTTGCTTTTTGTTGTACAAAAAGCCATAAATTTGATTAGGTCTCTTTTTTTTTTTTTTTATATTGCCTTGGGAGCCTGACATAAGAAAACAATGGGAGGATTTCTAACAGAGTATGTTTTCCCTTCATTTTTCTCTAGGTGTTTGTGGTGTGATATCTCCTATTTAAGTACTCTAGCCATTTTTGAGTTCCCTTTTTTGGCAGGTGTGTGATTATTTAACTAACTTCAGTGATTATCTGTGGCTGTCCAACTTCCTCATCCCCACTTGCTGTGGAGACTGTCTTTCCCCATTGTGTATTCTTATTCCTCTGTCAAAGATTAATTGACCATAGACGTGTGGGTTTGTGCCTGGGGTCTGTGTTCAGTTCCATTGTCCCATAGGCCTGTTTCTGTGCCAGGACCTCCTTGTTTTGAATACTGTAGCTCTTTACTGTTTTGTGAATTTAGGGAGGGTTATGCCTCCTGCTTTGTTCTTGGTCTTCTGGATTGCTTTAGCAATTCTGGGTCATGTATGGTTCCATGTCAATTTTAGGATTATTGATTTGAATCCCGTGAAAAACATCATGGGTAATTTGACAGGGATTGCATTAAATCTTTGGACTGCTTTCATAGTATGACCATTTTAGCAACATTAATGTTTACCATTCAAGAGCATGGCCTATATTTCCAATTTTTTGCATCACCTACAGTTTCCTTTCTCAATATTTTATGGTTCATAGTATATAAGTCTTTTGCCTCTTTGGCCAGCTTTGTTCCTGTGTTTTATTTATTTTGATGTAATTTTATTTTTTTTTTCAAATTTCTATATTATGGTAAAATATGCATAACAGAACATTTATCATCTTAATCATTTCTTAAGTTTTTCTTTTGTATTGGAGAAGAGTTAATTTGCTTTGTTGTATTAGGTTTATTTGTATAGCCTAGAGTGTGCTTATACATAAATCTATTTTTTTTCAGATTCTTTTTCTATATAGGTTATACAGTGTATTGATCAGATTTACCAGTGCTATGCTTTAGGTCCCGTCGATTGTTTTGTGTATAGTTGTATGCATATGTTAATACTACTCCTAATTCATCCCTTCCCACCACCTTTCCCCTTGGTAAGGATGTTTGTTCTCTTGGTCTCTAAATCTGTGTGTTTCTGTTTTATAAATAAGTTATTCTTTAAAACATATAACCTTATTTACTCTTTTCTGTGCTGGTCTTTGTTGCTGCATGAGCCTCTGTCTCGTTGCAGGGATCAGGTTTGTGCGTGGGCTTCTCGTTGCTGTGGCTTCTCTTGTGGCGGAGCACAGGCCCTGGGGCCTGCAGGCTTCAGCAGTTGCAGCACATGGGCTCAGTAGTTGAGGTTCCTGGGCTCTAGAGCACAGGCTCAGTAGTTGTAGGGCACGGGCTTAGCTGCACATTGGCATGTGGGATCTTCCTGAATCAGGAATCAAACCATGCCTCCTACTTTGGCAGGGGATTCTTTATCACTGAGCCACTAGGGAAGCCCTAAATAAATTAATTTTTAAGGAACCTCCATACTGTTTTCATAGTGGCTGAACAAATATATATTTTGACTGTATAGAAGGGCTCCTTTTTCTCTACAACCTCTCCAGAATTTATTTGGAGACATTTTAATTATGGAAATTCCGATACTTTTGTGGTGATCAGTGACTGATAGATATCATTGAAGTGAAGTGAAGTGAATTTGCTCCATTGTGTTCGACTCTTTGCGACCCCTTGGACTGTAGCCTATCAGGCTCCTCCGTCTATGGGATTTCCCAGGCAAGAGTGCGGGAGTGGATAGCCATTTCCTTCTCCATTAGCATTTCTCTAATAATTATCAATGTCGAACATATTTATATGTGCCTTTTGTCACATGGACTTCCCTGGTGGCTCAGACGGTAAAGTGTCTGCCTTCAATGCTGGAGACCCGTGTTCAATCCCTGTGTCGAGAAGATCTCCTCGCGAAGGGAATGGCAACCCACTCCAGTACTCTTGCCTCCCCCGCCCCAAAACAGGGGCTCAAATAAATATTTGTCTATGGACACACCACCCTGAACGCACTCGATCTCGTCTAATCTCGGAAGCTAAGCAGGGTCAGGCCTGGTTAGAACTTGAATGGGAGACCACCTGGGAATACCGGGTGCCCTGGGCTTTTTTTCTTTGGACTTTCCTGGTGGCTCAGATGGTAAAGCGTCTGTCTACAATGCGGGAGACCTGGGTTTGATCCCTGAGTTGGGAAGATCCCCTGGAGAAGGAAATGGCAATCCACTCCAGTACTATTGCCTGGAAAATCCCTTAGACAGAGGAGCCTAGTAGGCTACAGTCCATGGAGTCTGACAGAGTCAGACACGACTGAGCAACTTCACTTTGGCCATATGTCTTTGGGAAAATGTCTATGTAGATCTTCTGCCTATATTTTGAATGGATTTTTTTTTTTTTTTATTGAAGTGAATGAACTGTTGTATATTTTGAGGAGTGGCCCCTAGTCTGGTCCATCATTTGCAAATATTTTCTCCCATTCTGTGGGTGGTCTTTTCATTTTGTTTATGGTTACCCTGTAGTGCAAAAGCTCCTGAATTTGATTAGGTAAGATTTATTTCTTTTTGATTTTATGGTTATTGCTTTGGGAGACTGGCCTATGGAAACACTCATACATTTTGTGTCAGAGAATGTTTTGTCTGTGATTTCTTCTCAGACTTACATGGTGTGATGCCTTAATCATTTTGATTTCATTTTTGTGTATGGTGTGATATAATTTCCGTGTGATTTCCATGCAGCTGTTCAGCTTTCCCAATGCCACTTGTTGAGGGAATTATCATCTCCCCATTGTATATTCTTGTTTCCTCTATGCCAGATTAACTGATTGTGGGTTTATTACTGGGCTGTCTCTTCTGTTCCATTGATCCATAGATTGGTTTTGTTCTTTGTCCTCAGGATTTCTTTGGCAATACTGGGTCATTTATGATTTCATATAAATTTCAGTATTTTTGGTTCTAGTTCTGTATAAAAATGTCCATGACCATTTTGATAGAGATTTCATTAAATCTGTAGATTTCTTGTGGTCGTATGGCCGTTTTAACAATTCTTCTGCTAAAAGAACATGTGATATTCCCCCATTTATTTAAATCTTTTTCAAATTCCTTTATTAATATTTTATAGTTCTAAGGATATAAGTATTTCACTTCTTTGTTTAGGTTGATCTCTAAATAATTTAATCTTTTGCTACCATTTTGTTTTCATTTCAGTATTATTCAAGTTTCTTTATTGTGATACAATATGTACAGCATAACATTGACCATCTTAGTTATTCTTTAAGGTTTGCATTGATAATAAAATTGTGCCAATTTATAGTGCTCTGTTGGTTTCACTTGTAGAGCCTAAGGATTTATTTATTCATATATCTATTATTTTTCTCTTTTAAAAAGTACCCTATAGTGAGTACTGAGAAAAGTTCCCTGTGGTCATTGTTGATTATATATTTTGTGTAGTGGTGTGCATGTTTTTGTTGTTCAGTTGGGCAGTTGTGTCCAACTCTTTGCGACCTTTTTGACTGCAATACACCAGGCTTTTTTGTCCTTCAGTATCTCCCTGAGCTTGCTCCAACTCATGTCCATTGAGTCAGTGATGCCATCCAACCACCTCATCCTCTATCACCCTCTTTTCCTCCTGCCCTCGATCTCGCCCAGAATCAGGGTCTTTTCCAAGGAGTCAGTTCTTCACATCTGAGTCTTGATCTCAAAGTTTGCAACTATTTTCTCCCATGGGTTTTTTTTTTTTTTTTTTTAATCATTATCTTTCTGGGTTTCCCTTGCTGTGTAAAACATCGTAAGCTTGATTAGGTCCTATCTGTATATCTTGAGTTTATTTTTTACTGCCTTTAGAGACTGACCTATGATTTCTGTCAAAGAATGCTTAGCCTACTTTTTCCTTTAGGAGTTAATGGTTTGTTGCCTCTTATTTGAGTCTTCAAGCCAGTTTAGTTCCTTTTTGGTGAATGGTGTGTGTGTGGGTTGTAATTTCAGTGACTGTCCTATGGCTGTACCACTTTCCCAAGAGCACTTGATGAGAAGATGGTCTTCTCTCACTTGGGTTGGGTTGGCCAAATTGTTCCTTCAAATTTTTCTGTAGCATCATACAGAAATATCCAAATGATATTTGTGGCCAACTCAATATATTCTTGCTTCCACTGTGGAAGATTAATTGGCCATGAGCGTGTGGGTTTGATCCTAGGGTCTCTGTTCTTTTCCATTGTTCCATAGGACTGTTTCTGTGCCAGGACCTCCTTGTTTGAATATTGTAGCTCCATAGTGTTGTGTGCAGTCTGGGAGCGTTATGCCTTCTGCTTTGTTCTTGGTTCTCAGGATTGCTTTGGCAATTCTGGGTCATGTATGTTTCCGTGTAAATTTTAGGATCATTGGTTCTATTTCTGTGAAAAATATGCTGGGGAATTTGATAGGGATTGCATGAAATCTGTAGATTTCTTTGGGTAGTATGGCCATTTAAAAATATTACTGGTATAAATTCAAAGCATGGGATATATGGTTCTCAGCATATAAATCTTTCATCTTTGTAGTCAGGTTTAATCCTAAGTATTTTATTTACATTAATCTGATTTTATTTTATATTCCTAAAATTTTCTTTATTGTGGTAACATGCATATTATAACATTTATCATCTTAATCGCTGAAAAAATTTTGTTTTATGTTGGTTTAGAGTTAATTTACAATGTTGTGTTAATTTCATCTGTACAGCCTAGTGATGTGGTCATACAGAAATCTGTTTTTTTTTTTTTTTCAGGTTCTTTATCATCTAGGTTACATAGGATATTGATTAGAGGTTGTTGTGCAAAAGCTCACAAGTTAGATTAGGTCGCCTTTTTTTCTTATATAATTTTATTCATCTACTTATTTATGGCTGTATTGGGTCTTCTTGCTGAGTGGGCTCTCTCTAGTTGCAGTGCATGGGCTTCTCATGCAGTGGCTCCTCTTCTTGCAGAGCACAGGCTCTAGGGCTCGAGTGCTTGGGTAGTTCTGGTTCCCGGGCTCTGGAGCACAGGCTCAGCAGCTGCGGCACAGGGGCTTTGTTGCTCTGCCCCAGGTGGCATCTTCCTGAGCCAGGGATTGAACCTGTGTCTGCTGCATTGGTAGCTGTATTCTTTACCACTGAACTACCAGGGAAACCCTGCTGTTTCTTTCTATTGTTTTGGGAAACTGGCCTAAGGGAACACTGGTACGATTTATGGCCCCAAATAGTTTGCCTATGATTTCCTTTAAAACTTACATGGTGTGATCTTTGGATTTAAGTCCTTAAGTATTTTGAGTTCGTTGTTGTGTATGGTGTGAGAGAGTGTTCTAATTTCATTGATTTCCATGTGGTGGTCCAACTTTCCTAACACCACTTGCAGAGGAGACTGTCTTTCCCCCATTGTATATTCATGTTTCCTGTGTGTCAAATTGACTGTAGGTGTGTGGGTCTGCTGCTGGACTCTTTTCTGTTCCATTGATCCATAGGTCTGTTTTTGTGCCAGTACCACATTGTCTTGAGGACTGTTGCTCTGTAGTATTGCCTGAAGTCTAAAGAGCGTTATGCTTCCTTATTTATTCTTTGTCCTATAGATTTCTTTGGCAATAATGGGTCATTTTTGGTTCCTTATAAATTTCATTATTACTGGTTCTAGCTCTATAAAAACATGTCCATGGTTATTTTGATAGAGGTTGCATGTAGTTTTCATGGGGTAATATGGTTATTTTAACAATTTAATGGTTCCAATAAAAAAAAAGCATGTGATATTCTTCCGTTTGTTTGAATTTTTTTCAAATTCCTTTATTAATATTTTGTATTACTCAGGATATAAGTATTACACTTTTGTCAGGTTCATTTTAACTATTTAATATTTTGCTAACATTTTATTTCAATTTTATTAAAATTTCTTTATTGTGGTACAGTGTAGATAACATAATATTTGCCATCTTAATTATTTAAGATTCATATGATAATAAAATTGCATTAATTTACAATGCTGTGCTTCTTTCACTTGTAAAGCCCGAAGATTTATTTATACATATATATATGTATTATTTATTATGTATTATTATATATAATTTTCTTTCTTTTTTCAAATAATAAGCTTGAAAGTGAAGTCACTCAGTTGTGTCTGACTCTTCGCAACTGTAGCCCATGGACTGTGGCCCACTAGGCTTCTCTATCCATGGGGTTTTCCAGGCAAGAATACTGGAGTTGGTTGCCATTTCCTTCTCCCAGGGATCTTTCCCACCCAGGGATCAAACCTAGGTCTCCCACATTGCAGGCAGATGCTTTACCCTCTGAACCACCAGGGAAGCTTGATATTTGTATATCTTAGGTTCATTTTCTCTTGGCTTGGGAGACTGGCTTAAAAAGAGAAGAGTTCAATTTCTTTCAGAGATTGTTTCACCTAATTTTTTCTCTAGGAGTCCATGGCATGGTGTCTCTTATTTAAGACTTCAAGCTGGGGGTTGTCCTAAGATGGTGGAGGAACAGGACGGGAGACCACTTTCTCCCTCACAAATTCATCAAAAGAACATTTAAACGCTGAGTAAATTCCACAAAACAACTTCTGAATGCTGGCAAAGGACATCAGGCACCCAGAAAAGCAGCCATTGTCTTCGAAAGGAGGTAGGAAAAAATATAAAAGACAGAAAAAGAGACAAAAGAGGTAGGGACGGAGCTCCATCCCAGGAAGGGAGTCTTAAAAAGAGAGAAGTTTCCAAACACCAGGAAACATTCTCACTGCTGAGTCTGTGGCGAGCCTTGGAAGCACAGAGGGCAACATAACAGGGAGGAAAAATAAATAAATAATTAAACCCCACAGATTACGAGCCCAACAGTAACTCCCCCAGCGGAGAAGCAGCACAAACGCCTGCACCTGCCACTAGCAAGTGGGGGCTGGGCAGGGAGGCGCGGGCTGCATTGCTTAGAGTAAGGACCGGGCCTGAATGCCCCCAGGGCAATCTGAGGGAACTAACTTGGGCTAGCAAACCGGACTGTAGGATAGCTACCACGGGAAAAGCCCTAACCTAAGACACTGCCAGGCCCCTGCACAGAACAAACGACTGAACAGAACTAGCTGGCTGCAGACCATCCCCCTTCGGTGACAGGCAGCCAGAGCCAGAAGGGGGCAATCACAGCCCCAGAGAGACATTATCTACCAAACTGCAAGCAGGCTTCTTTGCTAACTAAGACTTCTTGGGGTTTTGGACAGTCAACATCCGCCTGAGAGGGTGCGCCGCTTGTACACCCAGAAAACCGAGCGGTAGGGAGCAGGGAGGCGATAAGTTGCAGCAACCGTGCTCGCCAAACACCTCATCACCTGAGCTGCTCAGACCTGGGAAGGGCTAAAAATGCAGGCCCAACCGAGTCTGCGCCTCTGAGGACTACCTGAGTGCCTGAACCTGAGCGGCTTAGACCTGGGAGGTGCATGCAGCCGAGGGCCGGCCTCGGATGGTTCCTGGCGGAGCAACATAGAGCCTGAGCTGTGTGGGCAGGGAGGGCACACGCGCTTGAGCAGGGGCAGGCCCAGTGTGGCTGAGGCACTGTGAGCACACACCAGTGTTATTTGTTTGCAGTGTCCCTCCCTCCCCACAGCACGACTGAACAAGTGAGCCTAAAAAAAGTGTCCACCACCGCCCCCTTTGTGTCAGGGCAGAAATCAGACACTGAAGACCAGCAAACAGAAGAAGCTAAAACAGAGGGAACCGCCTTGGAAGTGACAGGTGCAATAGATTAAAACCCTGTAGTTAGTACCGACTACATAGGAAGGGGCCTATAGATCTTGAGAAATATAAGCCAGACCAAGGAACTATCTGAAAGTGAACTGACCCCACACTGCCCACAACAACACCAGAGAAAGTCCTAGATATATTTTTTACTGTTTTTATGATCATTCTTTTTTTTTTTTAATTTTTAAAAAAATTTAAGTCCTCTATTACTCCTTTAATTTTCATTTTTATAACCTACTATTACTTTGCAAATAACCTACTATTACTTTGCACAAAAAAAGACCCTATTTTTTAAAGCAAATTTCATATATATATATTAATAATTTTTGTGACTTTGTTTTGTTTTGTTCTTTTCTTTAATATTGTATTTTTGAAAATCCAACCTCTACTCTAGATTTTTAATCTTTGCTTTTTGGTATTTGTTATCAATTTTGTACCTTTAAGAACCCAATCTTCAGTACCCATTTTTACTTGGGAGAAAGATTACTAGCTTGACTGCTCTCTCCTTCTTTGGACTCTCCTCTTTCTCAACCAGGTCGCCTCTGTCTCCTCCCTCCCCTTCTCTTCTCTACCCAACTGTGTGAATCACCAGTGTGTTCCGGACGGTGGAGAACACTTAGGGAACTGATTACTGGCTGGATCTGTCTCTCTCCTTTTGATTCCCTCCTTTTATCCTCCTGGCCACCTCTGTCTCCTCCCTCCCTCTTCTCTTCTCTGTATAACTCTGTGAACATCTCTGAGTGGTCCAGACTGTGGAGTGCACATAGGAAGTGATTACTGGCTAGCTTGCTGTCTCCTCTTTTGATTCCACCTCATCTCATTTGGGTCACCTCTAACTCCCTCTTCACTC
This sequence comes from Bos taurus, assembly GCF_002263795.3. Classification (NCBI taxonomy): domain Eukaryota; kingdom Metazoa; phylum Chordata; class Mammalia; order Artiodactyla; family Bovidae; genus Bos; species Bos taurus. The sequence goes on along the minus strand of NC_037338.1, from coordinate 6,991,023 downwards.
TTCTCTTCTCAATGTAACTCTGTGAACCCTCTCTGGTTGTCCCTCACTGTAGAGAAACTTTTCATCTTTAACCTAGATGTTTTATCAACGGTGCTGTATAGAAGGAGACATCTTGAGACTACTGTAAAAATAAGACTGAAAACCAGAAGCAGGAGGCTTAATTCCAAATCCTGAGAATACCAGAGAACTCCTGACTCCAGGGAACATTAATTGATAGGAGCTCATCAAATGCCTCCATACTTACACTGAAACCAAGCACCACCCAAGGGCCAACAAGTTCCAGAGCAAGACATACCATGCAAATTCTCCAGGAACACAGCCCTGAGCTTCAATGTACAGGCTGCCCAAAGTTACTCCAAAACCACTGACGTCTCATAACTCATTACTGGACACTTCATTGCACACCAGAGAGAAGAAATCCATCTCCACCCACCAGAACACTGACACAAGCTTCCCTAACCAAGAAACCTTGACAAGCCACACGTACAACCCCACCCACAGTGAGGAAACTCCACAATAAAGAGAACTCCACAAACTGCCAGAATAAAGAAAACCCACCCCATACTCAGCAATATAAACAAGATGAAGAGACAGAGGAATACCCAGCAGGTAAAGGAACAGAATAAATGCCCACCAAACCAAACAAAAGAGGAAGAAATAGGGAATCTACCTGATAAAGAATTCCAAATAATGATAGTGAAAACGATTCAAAATCTTGAAATCAAAATGGAATCACAGATAAATAGCCTGGAGACAAGGATTGAGAAGATGCAAGAAAGGTTTAACAAGGACCTAGAAGAAATAAAAAAGAGTCAATATATAATGAATAATGCAATAAATGAGATCAAAAACACTCTGGAGGCAACAAATAGAAATGGAGGCAGAAGATAGGATTAGTGAAGTAGAAGATAGAATGGTAAAAATAAATGAGTCAGAGAGGAAAAAAGAAAAATGAATTAAAAGAAATGAGGACAATCTCAGAGACCTCCAGGACAATATTAAATGCCCCAACATTCGAATCATAGGAGTCCCAGAAGAGGAGGACAAAAGACCATGAGAAAATACTTGAGGAGATAATAGTTGAAAACTTCCCTAAAATGGGGAAGGAAATAATCACCCAAGTCCAAGAAACCCAGAGAGTCCCAAACAGGATAAACCCAAGGCGAAACACCCCAAGACACATATTAATCAAATTAACAAAGATCAAACACAAAGAACAAATATTAAAAGCAGCAAGGGAAAAACAACAAATAACACACAAGGGGATTCCCATAAGGATAACAGCTGATCTTTCAATAGAAACTCTTCAGGCCAGGAGGGAATGGCAAGACATATTTAAAGTGATGAAAGAAAATAACCTACAGCCCAGATTACTGTACCCAGCAAGGATCTCATTCAATATGAAGGAGAAATCAAAAGCTTTGCAGACAAGCAAAAGCTGAGAGAATTCAGCACCACCAAATCAGCTCTCCAACAAATGCTAAAGGATGTTCTCTAGACAGGAAACACAAAAAGGGTGTATAAATTCGAACCCCAAACAATAACGTAAATGGCAACGGGATCATACTTATCAATAATTACCTTAAACGTAAATGGGTTGAATGCCCAACCAAAAGACAAAGACTGGCTGAATGAATACAAAAACAAGACCCCTATATATGTTGTCTACAAGAGACCCACCTCAAAACAGGGGACACATACAGACTGAAAGTGAAGGGCTGGAAAAAGATTTTCCATGCAAATAGGGACCACAAGAAAGCAGGAGTAGCAATACTCATATCAGATAAAATAGACTTTAAAACAAAGGCTGTGAAAAGAGACAAAGAAGGACACTACATAATGATCAAAGGATCAATCCAAGAAGAAGATATAACAATTATAAATATATATGCACCCAACATAGGAGCACCACAATATGTAAGACAAATGCTAACAAGTATGAAAGGGAAAATTAACAATAGCAAATAATAGTGGGAGACTTTAATACCCCACTCACACCTATGGATAGATCAACTAAACAGAAAATTAACAAGGAAACACAAACTTTAAACAATACAATAGACCAGTTAGACCTAATTGATATCTATAGGACATTTCACCCCAAAACAATGAATTTCACCTTTTTCTCAAGCGTACATGGAACCTTCTCCAGGAGAGATCACATCCTGGGCCATAAATCTAGCCTTCAGTTCAGTTCAGTTCAGTCGCTCAGTCGTGTCTGACTCTTTGTGACCCCATGAATCGCAGCACGCCAGGCCTCCCTGTCCATCACCATCTCCTGGAGTTCACTCAGACTCACGTCCATCGAGTCAGTGATGCCATCCAGCCATCTCATCCTCTGTTGTCCCCTTCTCCTCCTGCCCCCAATCCCTCCCAGCATCAGAGTCTTTTCCAATGAGTCAACTCTTTGCAAGAAGTGGCCAAAGTACTGGAGTTTCAGCTTTAGCATCATTCCTTCCAAAGAAATCCCAGGGCTGATCTCCTTCAGAATGGACTGGTTGGATCTCCTTGCAGTCCAAGGGACTCTCAAGAGTCTTCTCCAACACCACAGTTCAAAAGCATCAATTCTTCGGCACTCAGCCTTCTTCACAATCCAACTCTCGCATCCATACATGACCACAGGAAAAACCATAACCATGACTAGACAGACCTTTGTTGGCAATGTCTCTGCTTTTAAATATGCTATCTAGGTTGGACATAACTTTCCTTCCAAGAAGTAAGTGTCTTTTAATTTCATGGCTGCAGTCACCATCTGCAGTGATTCTGGAGCCCAGAAAAATAAAGTCTGACACTGTTTCCACTGTTTCCCCATCTATTTCCCATGAAGTGATGGGACCAGATGCCAGGATCTTCGTTTTCTGAATGTTGAGCTTTAAGCCAACTTTTTCACTCTCCTCTTTCACTTTCATCAAGAGGCTTTTGAGTTCCTCTTCACTTTCTGCCATAAGGGTGGTGTCATCTGCATATCTGAGGTTATTGATATTTCTCCCGGCAATCTTGATTCCAGCTTGTGTTTCTTCCAGTCCAGGGTTTCTCATGATGTACTCTGCATATAAGTTAAATAAGCAGGGTGACAATATACAGCCTTGATGTACTCCTTTTCCTATTTGGAACCAGTCTGTTGGTCCATGTCCAGTTCTAACTGTTGCTTCCTGACCTGCATACACGTTTCTCAAGAGGCAGATCAGGTGGTCTGGTATTTCCATCTCTTGAAGAATTTTCCACAGTTTATTGTGATCCACACAGTCAAAGGCTTTGGCATAGTCAATAAAGCAGAAGTAGATGTTTTTCTGGAACTCTCTTGCTTTTTCCATGATCCAGCAGATGTTGGCAATTGATCTCTGATTCTTCTGCCTTTCTAAACCCATCTTGAACATCTGGAAGTTCACGGTTCACATATTGCTGAAGCCTGGCTTAGATAATTTTGAGCATTACTTTACTAGCGTGTGAGATGAGTGCAATTGTGCGGTAGTCTGAACATTCTTTGGCACTGCCTTTCTTTGGGATCGGAATGAAAACTGACCTTTTCCCGTCCTGTGGCCACTGCTGAGTTTTCCAAATTTGCTGGCACTGGCATATTAAGTGCAGCACTTTCACAGCATCATCTTTCAGGACTTGAAATAGGTCAACTGGAATTCCATCACCTCCACTAGCTTTGTTCATAGTGATGCTTTCTAAGGCCCACTTGACTTCACATTCCAGGATGTCTGGCTCTAGGTCAGTGATCACACCATCGTGGTTATCTGGGTCATGAAGATCTTTTTTGTACAGTTCTTCTGTGTATTCTTGCCACCTCTTCTTGATATCTTCTGCTTCTGTTAAGACCATACCTTTTCTGTCCTTTATCGAGCCCATCTTTGCATGAAATGTTCCCTTGGTATCTCTAATTTTCTTGAAGAGATCTCTAGTCTTTTCCCATTCTGTTGTTTTCCTCTATTTCTTTGCATTGATTGCTGAGGAAGGCTTTCTTATCTCTCCTTGCTATTCTTTGGAACTCTGCATTCAGATGTTTATATCTTTCCTTTTCTCCTTTGCTTTTCACTTCTCTTCTTTTCTTTTTTTTTTTTTCTAATTTTATTTTTAAACTTTACATAATTGTATTAGTTTTGCCAAATATTCACAGCTATTTGTAAGGCCTCCCCAGACAGCCATCTTGCTTTTTTGCATTTCTTTTCCATGGAGATGGTCTTGATCCCTGTCTCCTATACAATGTCACGAACCTCATTCCGTAGTTCATCAGGCACTCTATCTATCAGATCTAGGCCCTTAAATCTATTTCTCACTTCCACTGTATAATCATAAGGGACTTGATTTAGGTCATACCTGAATGGTCTAGTGGTTTTCCCTCTCTCTGCTCTGCTAAGTCACTTCAGTCGTGTCCGACTGTGTGCAACCCCATAGACAGCAGCCCACCAGGCTCCCCTGTCTGTGGGATTCTCCAGGCAAGAACACTGGAGTGGGTTGTCATTTCCTTCTCCAATGCAGGAGAGTGAAAAGTGAAAGTGAAGTCACTCAGTCATGTCCAACCCTCAGCGACCCCATGGACTGCAGCCTTCCAGGCTCCTCCGTCCATGGGATTTTCCAGGCAAGAGTACTGGAGTCTGAATTTGGTAATAAGGAATTCATGAACTGAGCCACAGTCAGCTCCTGGTCTTGTTTTTGTTGACTGTATAGAGATTCTCCATCTTTGGCTGCAAAGAATATAATCAATCTGATTTCAGTGTTGACCATCTGATGATGTCCATGTGTAGAGTCTTCTCTTGTGTTTTTGGAAGAGGGTATTTGCTATGACCAGTGCATTTTCTTGGCAAAACTCTATTAGTCTTTGCCCTGCTTCATTCTATATTCCAAGGCCAAATTTGCCTGTTACTCCAGGTGTTTCTTGACTTCCTACTTTTGCATTCCAGTCCCCTATAATGAAAAGGACATCTTTTTTGGGTGTTAGTTCTAAAAGGTCTTGTAGGTCTTCATAGAACCGTTCAACTTCATCTTCTTCAGCGTTACTGGTTGGGGCATAGACTTGTATTACTGTGATATTGAATGGTTTGCCTTGGAAATGAACAGAGATCATTCTGTCATTTTTGAGATTGCATCCAAGTACTGCATTTCGGACTCTCTTGTTGACCATGATGGCTACTCCATTTCTTCTGAGGGATTCCTGCCCATAGTAGTAGATATAATGGTCATCTGAGTTAAATTCACCCATTCCAGTCCGTTTTAGTTTGCTGATTCCTAGATTGTGGACATTCACTCTTGCCATCTCTTGTTTGACCACTTCCAATTTGCCTTGATTCATGGACCTGACATTCCAGATTCCTATGCAATATTGCTCTTTGCAGCATTGGACCTTGCTTCTATCACCAGTCACATCCACAGCTGGTATTCTTTTTGCTTTGGCTCCATCCCTTCATTCTTTCTGGAGTTATTTCTCCACTGATCTCCAGTAGCATATTGGGCACCTACCGACCTGGGGAGTTCCTCTTTCAGTATCCTATCATTTTGCCTTTTCATGCTGTTCACGGGGTTCTCAAGGCAAGAATACTGAAGTGGTTTGCCAGTCCCTTCTCCAGTGGACCACATTCTGTCAGATCTCTCCACCATGACCCGCCTTGTCTTGGGTTGCCCCACGGGCGTGGCTTAGTTTCATTGAGTTAGACAAGGCTGTGGTCCTAGTGTGATTAGATTGACTAGTTTTCTGTGAGTATGGTTTCAGTGTGTCTGCCCTTAGTATGATCTAATTGTTTCCAACACAGAGGAGACTTAAACCTAAATTACTGTAGCCTGGTGTTATCTATATAAATCCATCCCATAATTGTGGGAGATTTCTTCCTCCTTTGCTGAAACTTTTCTTGTTGTTCTGATTGAGCTTGAGTAATAGAAAAAGGCTCAAATAAAGAGAGGATTTATTGTTACCATCTTTCTAAATTCCATATATATGCGTTAGTATACTGTATTGGTGTTTTTCTTTCTGGCTTACTTCACTCTGTATAATAGGTTCCAGTTTCATCCACCTCAGTAGAACTGATTCAAATGTATTCTTTTTAACGGCTGAGTAATACTCCATTGTGTATATGTACCACAGCTTTCTTATCCATTCATCTGCTGATGGGCGTCTAGGTTGCTTCCATGTCCTGGCTTTTATAAACAGTGCTGCGATGAACATTGGGGTACACGTGTCTCTTTCCTTCTGGTTTCCTCAGTGTGTATGCCCAGCAGTGGGATTGCTGGATCATAAGGCAGTTCTATTTCCAGTTTTTTAAGGAATCTCCACACTCTTCTCCATAGTGGCTGTACTAGTTTGCATTCCCACCAACAGTGTAAGAGAGTTCCCTTTTCTCCACACCCTCTCCAGCATTTATTGCTTGTAGACTTATGGATTGCAGCCATTCTGACTGGCGTGAAATGGTACCTCATAGTGGTTTTGATTTGCATTTCTCTGATAATGAGTGATGTTGAGCATCTTTTCATGTGTTTGTTAGCCATCTGTATGTCTTCTTGGAGAAATGTCTATTTAGTTCTTTGGCCCATTTTTTGATTGGGTCATTTTTTTTTCTGGAGTTGAGCTGTAGGAGTTGCTTGTATATTTTTGAGATTAGTTGTTTGTCAGTTGCTTCATTTGCTATTATTTTCTCCCATTCTGAAGGCTGTCTTTTCACCTTGCTAATAGTTTCCTTATGTGGCAGAAGCTTTAAGGTTAATTAAGTCCCATTTGTTTATTTTTGCTTTTATTTCCAATATTCTGGGAGGTGGGTCATAGAGGATCCTGCTGTGATGTATGTCGGAGAGTGTTTTACCTATGTTCTCTCTTGGAGTTTTATAGTTTCTGGTCTTAGGTTGAGATCTTTAATCCATTTTGAGTTTATTTTTGTGTATGGTGTTAGAAAGTGTTCTAGTTTCATTCTTTTACAAGTGGTTGACCAGATTTCCCAGCACCACTTGTTAAAGAGATTGTCTTTAATCCATTGTATATTCTTGCCTCCTTTGTCAAAGATAAGGTGTCCATATGTGCATGGATTTATCTCTGGGCTTTCTATTTTGTTCCATTGATCTATATTTCTGTCTTTGTGCCAGTACCATACTGTCTTGATGACTGTGGCTTTGTAGTAGAGCCTGAAGTCAGGTAGGTTGATTCCTCAGTTCCATTCTTCTTTCTCAAGATAGCTTTGGCTATTCGAGGTTTTTTGTATTTCCATACAAATTGTGAAATTATTTGTTCTAGCTCTGTGAAGAATACTTTTGGTAGCTTGATAGGACCTGACAAAGATGCCACAAAGAAAGAAAACTACAAGCCAATATCACTGATGAACATAGATGCAAAAATCCTTAACAAAATTCTAGCAATCAGAATCCAACAACACATTAAAAAGATCATACACCATGACCAAGTGGGCTTTATCCCAGGGATGCAAGGATTCTTCAATATCCACAAATCAATCAATGTAATACACCACATTTAACAAATTGAAAAATAAAATCCATATGATTATCTCCATAGATGCAGAGAAAGCCTTTGAACAAAATTCAACATCCATTTATGATAAAAAACTCTCCAGAAAGCAGGAATAGAAGGAACATACCTCAACATAGTAAAAGCTATATATGACAAACCCACAGCAAACATTATCCTCAATGGTGAAAAATTGAAAGCATTTCCTCTAAAGTCAGGAACAAGACAAGGGTGCCCACTTTCACCATTACTATTCAACATAGTTTTGGGAGTTTTGGCCACAGCAATCAGAGCAGAAAAAGAAAAGGAATCCAAATTGGAAAAGAAGAAAGTAAAACTCTCACTGTTTGCAGATGACATGATCCTTTACATAGAAAACCCTAAAGACTCCACCAGAAAATTATTAGAACTAATCAATGATTATAGTAAAGTTGCAGGATATAAAATCAACACACAGAAATCCCTTGCATTCCTATACACTAATAATGAGAAAACAGAAAGAGAAATTAAGGAAACAATTCCATTCACCATTGCAACGGAAAGAATAAAATACTTAGGAATATATCTACCTAAAGAAACTAAAGACCTATATATAGAAAACTATAAAAACTGGAGAAGAAATCAAAGAGACACTAATAGATGAAGTAATATACCACGTTCATGGATTGGAAGAATCAATATAGTGAAAATGAGTATACTACCCAAAGCAATTTATTTTAAATATTCTTTTCCATTTTGGTTTGTCACAGGACAGTGATATAGTTCCCTGGGGTATGACATTTTTCTCACAGTCACTGTCTCCCCAGGCCTAGAGGTGATGCTGAACCTCTGGTGATTTCTAGAGTACCTGCAGAAGAGGTACCACCTCCCTGGGTGATAGTAAAGGATGATGTCACATGATCTACAGAGCAAACTAATTGACCCATGAGGATTTAACCCAAGTGGACAAGAGTGAAAGGGTTGTCAAATGGTCTCCAGTAGATTGAAGAGGACTTCCTAAGTGCACAGTGGTAAAGAACCCACCTGCCAATGCAGGAGACACAAGAGACGTGGTTTGATCCCTGGGTTGGGAAGATCCTGTGAAGAAGGGCATGGCAACCCACTCTTGTATTCTTGCCTGGAAAATTCCATGGACAGAGAAGCCTGGCAGGCTACAGTCTAGAGGGTTGCAAAAAGACATGACCAAGCAACTGAACACCATAGTAGATCAAAAATGGTTACACATTCTTTGAGAAGTAGCAAAGAACAAGGGGAGAAATTGAAGTCTCCTCCCCACAGCTGGTCTGGTCTCAGTGACTGGTTCAACCAGTCAAATGAGGCAGAAGTGACCTTCTAGGAGCCCAAACGTTTGCTCACAGGGGTCCTGCCACTTCCAGCTGAGGTGTTTGAATGGGACACTTGCTCTTGGAGTCCTGGGCTGCCATATGAGCTGTCTAGCTACCCAAGGCCACCATGCTAGAGAGGCCCAGGTGAGTGGTCCAGGTGAGATGGACAGGTTCTAGATGAGAGGTCCAGGTGAGAGTTTCAGGAGTTCAGCTGACCAGTGTCTCTGCCCAGGTGCCAGACGTGGTAGAGACCCACCAGACCAGGCCACCTTCAGCTGGTACCACCAAGCAAGCTCTGTTGATGCCACATGGAACAGATGACTCAACCAGCTGCTCATACTCCTGACCTACAAAACTGATATGAAATAACATCCTTGGTAGTTTAATTTTTTGTCCCTCAGCCGGAGATAACTGGAACATGAGCTTTACTTTCTATTTCCTGTAGGCACTGCAGTCTTACTCTTGGTAGAAGAATTTTATGTTATATTAGTTGTATCCGACTTTTTGTGATCCCATGGACTGTAGCCTGTCAGGCTCCTCTGTCCATAGGATTTCCCAGTCAAGAATACTGGAGTGAGTTGCCATTTCCTTCTCCAGGGGACTTTCACTATCTAGGGATCGAACTCAGGTCTCTTACATTGCAGGCAGATTCTTTACCATCTGAGCCACTGGGAAAAACTATATCGAGAAGAATATGTACCATCATTAAATCTAGGCCCACATGGCAGGTTGAAATTCAGCTATTTGGACCAAGTTCTGTAAATATTTAGAGGTCAGTGGGGAATTTGGGCACCTCTCTATTTCTTTCTGTGATTCATGGGTAGAATTTTGGATCAAACATCTGAGGGATTTGCCCCAAGGAGTGAAAGCATGTTCTGTTCTTAGCCCTGAAATGTGGATGGAAGTCCAGGAGCCAGTCTGTAGACATAAGCATGCAAAGCAGTAGCGAATCCACACAGTGAGGAGGCTTCCCTGAGCGCATAGCCTTGTAGGCAAAGCAATGATTATGGTTGTGCTTCTGAGAGAAAGTAATCCAGGAAGTGCAGGAAAAGCATAGGGGGATGCCCGTAGTCAAAGCAGCCAGGAGTCAGAGGAGGCCTGGCTGGGGGATGGTTTGCAGAGTTCTGCTCAGGACAGAGGAGGATGCTGGCAGGAAGTGCTGGTGTCCATGCCACTGGGAGGCCCCGGACACAAGTTCAGAGCCGTCCTCTCAGCTCCTTGTGACCTCAGCCCTCAATATATATTTTGGGGGAAAAGGCATCTTCTTTCAACTGATTCAGTGAGGTGTCCCACCTCTTGGGGGGCCAAGGTTGACATGGTCTTACTTATTTTTCAATAGCCACAGCTCCTTTCCTACTGCTGAGGATCCCCCAGTGACTGCTGTCCGTCACCATAGCTTCCCAGTAGCATTGGGCTGTTGGGACTGTCTGGTTCTAAGACTTCGTCTTGTTTGTGTAAACATTAATCTCATGATGTGTTTCTTTTACCCACTCTTGTGACTGACGTTTGTATAAGTGTGTGTTGTGTATGTGTGTGTTGTGTATGTGTATGTATTGTGTGTATGTTGTGTATGTGTATATGTGAGTGTGTTGTATATGTGTATGAGCATGTTGTGCACACATATATGGGTATGTGTGTGCTGTGCACACATGTACATGTATGAGCATGTGCGCTGTGTTCACACACATGTGTGCTGCATATGTGCGGGTGTATGAGTGTGTGTGTTGTGTACATGTGTGTGGTATGCTTGTGTGTATGTATGGGAATGAGTGTGTTCTGTATATATATGTGTGTATGAGTGTGTTGTATATGTGTGTGTATGTGTTATGTGTATGGTGTATGTGTGCATGAGTGTGTGTTGTGTGTATGTGAATGAGTATGTGTTGCATATGTGAATGTGTGTGTAGTATGTGTATGAGTGTGTATATGCTGTGTATGTGAGTGTGTTGTGCGTATGATGTATATATGTGTGAATGAGTGTGTTTTATATGTGTCTGTGTGTATGCTAGTGTATGAGTGTGTATGTGTTGTGTGTGTGTTGTATATGTGTTTATGTGTATGTGAGTAAGCTGTCTACCTCTGATGTCGTCATCTTCTCATCCTGGTGTAGTGTAGTTTCTCCTGCTTGAGCATCATTTTAAGGTGAGATGAGGTCAGCTTTCTTCTCTATAGACCAATCGCCTGTAGGGGCCGGTCAGGGCACTCGGCCAGTTGTCCGTGTCAGGAGGAGATTAGGGACAAATGGGTCCCAGTTGTGGCCACTGGGTCTGGTCCATTGGCAGGCAAGCTGGCCCCTGAGTACCTTGAGTGGTCAGGATGTCAGTCTCAGCGAAAAAGAGTCCCCGCCAGAGTCGCCATTTGTTGCAGGAAGGCAGACCCCTTCCAGGGCCCAAAACTGGGCTCTGTCTAACACTCAGAAATAAATTGTCTGAGGAGAACACATGTGCTGACAAAGCAGAGACTTTATTGGGAAAGGGCACCCAGGTGGAGAGCAATAGGGTAAGGGAACCCAGAACTGCTCTGCGTGTGGCTCACAGTCATGGGTTTTATGGTGAATAAAACCTTGTAAAGGTTTTTAAAATAAATAAAATCTAGCCTTGGTAAATTCAAAAAAATTGAAATCATTCCAAGCATCTTTTCTACCACAATGCAGTAAGATTAGATGTCAATTACAGGTGAAAAACTATTAAAAATTCCAACATATGGAGGCTGAACAACACGCTGCTGAATAACCAACAAATCACAGAAGAAATCAAAAAAAAATCAAAATATGCATAGAAAGAATGAAAATGAAAACAAACAACCCAAAACCTGTGGGACACTGTAAAAGCAGTGCTAAGGGGAAGTTCATACAATACAGGCATACCTCAAGAAGCAAGAAAAAAGTCAAATAAATAACCTAACTCTGCACCTAAAGCAACTAGAGAAGGAAGAAATGGAAAACCCCAGGGTTAGTAGAAGGAAAGAAATATTAAAAATTAGGGCAGAAATAAATGCAAAAGAGACAAAAGACACCATAGAAAAAATCAACAAAGCCAAAAGCTGGTTCTTTGAAAGGATAAATAAAATAGACCATTAGCCAGACTCATCAAGAAACAAAGGGAGAAAAATCAAATCAATAAAATTAGAAATGAAATGGAGAGATCACAACAGACAACACAGAAATAAAAAGGATCCTAAGAGATACAATCAGCAATTATATGCCAATAAAATGGACAACGTGGAAGAAATGGACAAATCTTAGAAAAGTACAGCTTTCCAAAACTGAACCAGGAAGAAATAGAAAATCCTAACAGACCCATCAAAGCACAGAAATTGAAACTGTAATCAGACTCTTCCAGCAAACAAAAGCCCAGGTCCAGACGGCTTCACAGCTGAATTCTACCAAAAATTTAGAGAACAGCTAACACCTATCCTACTCAAACTCTTCCAGAAAATTGCAGAGGAAGGTAAACTTCCAAACTCATTCTATGAGGCCACCATCACTAATACCAAAACCTGACAAAGATCCCACAAAAAAAGAAAACTACAGGCCAATATCACTGATGAACATAGATGCAAAAATCCTAACAAAATTCTAGCAATCAGAATCCAACAACACATTAAAAATCATACACCATGACCAAGTGGGCTTATCCCAGGGATGCAAGGATTCTTCAATATCCACAAATCAATCAATGTAATACACCACATTAACAAATTGAAAAATAAATCCAATGTGATTATCTCATAGATGCAGAGAAAGCCTTTGAAAAATTCAACATCCATTTTGATAAAAACTCTCCAGAAAGCAGGAATAGAAGGAACATACCTCAACATAATAAAAGCTATTATGACAAACCACAGCAAACATTATCCTCAATGGTGAAAAATTGAAAGCATTTCCCCTAAAGTCAGGAACAAGACAAGGGTGCCCACTTTCACCATTACTATCAACATAGTTTTGGAAGTTTTGGCCACAGCAATCAGAGCAGAAAAAGAAAAAAGGAATCCAAATTGGAAAAGAAGAAGTAAACTCTCACTGTTTGCAGATATCTCTCTCAACAACAAATTGGGCTCAGTCCGTGTTGGTGCATATGATGTATATATATGTGAATGAGTATGTGTTGCATGTATATATATGTGAATGTGTGTGTAGTATGTGTATGAGAGTGTATGTGTTGTGTATGTGTATATGAGTGTGTTGTGCGTATGATGTATATATATGTGAATGAGTGTGTTTTATGTGTGTGTGTATGCTACTGTATGAGTGTGTATGTGTTGTGTATGTGTTTATGTGTATGTGAGTGTATTGTGCGTATGATGTATATATATCTGAATGAGTGTGTTTTATCTGTGTGTGTATGCTACTGTATGAGTGTGTATGTGTTGTATATGTGTTTATGTGTATGTGAGTGTGTTGTGCATATGATGTATATATGTGTGAATGAGTGTGTTTTATATGTGTCTGTGTATGCTAGTGTATGAGTGTGTATGTGTTGTGTGTGTGTTGTATATGTGTTTATGTGTATGTGAGTGTGTTGTGCGTATGATGTATATCTATCTAAATGAGTGTGTTTTATGTGTGTGTGTGTGTATGCTTGTGTATGAGTGTGTTGTGTGCTGTGTGTCCTGCCGAGTCTATCACCTCCCTGACTGGCGGGTCTCCCCTGAACTCCCCTTGGGACTGCTGGGGCTGGCCAGAAGGAGGGGCGAGCCCTGGTGGGCTCCAGTGTGGCCGCTCTGGCCAGGCTTTTCCTCCTGGTGGTCACTGCTTTCTCATCTTGGGACACTGTGTGAACTCTGGGGAGCTTTCCACCAAGTGCTGGCTCTCTGGAGGAGGGGGAGGGAGGGCCCTGGCTGGTTTCTCAAGAGTCCTGGGGGCAAAGGTCTCATCCTGTACCCTCCCCTGGTTTTCATGACCATATCCCCCGCCTTCACCTCTTCTGGGTGAAGATGCTACCCCTCTGGACCACCTTCCCATAGCCTGCCTCCTGCTGAAAGGAGAATAAGTCCTTTCCTGAGCCCTGGATGTTCTAGCCACCCTGAATGTTGAGTGCTGGAAGCACCCACCCTTTTCTGAATGCTGCTAATCAAATCCTCTTGGCTGGGCAGGGAGCAGAGGCTCAGACGGGCAAGGCTGCGCTGGCCACACCACGGTCAGTGCCCTGTTGGGATTCCACCCCAGTCCTGGGGTCTGCTCCAGTGTTTATTTATCACACCATGTACACATCTCCACAGTCAATCATTGTGCTTCTGAGAACTTCCCTGAGTCTCATTTTGTCTTTTAAAAGATGTGGTAACCCAGAGTTCACCTAATTCCCTAAATACAGCTGAAATTCAGCTTTTTATCAACTCAGGATGGCAGTTCTTTTTGACACAGTGGTTTCAGAGTCCTTTGACTCTGGTGGGACAATGGGTAGACGTTATCAAGAAGTGGTCAGTGTCCCATCTCTTCTTGTAGTTACAATGGATTGGTTGGGTGTGTGTCTTATAAAGATAGTAGAGGTGACTTTTTGGAAGTCATTTTAGGGAAAAGTGTCATCATGAAATACTTGCAGAGAACTACAGCTCTCATTTCCTGCCAGCACTCATTACTTTGTTGGGTTTCTTGGAAGTTTCTCAGCTTGCTGTTTGATGATCTGGAGGAGTTCAGAGTCATCAGCAAAATTGGAGATTTCTCTGTGTATGCCCTCCTTTAAGACCATGTAGAAGTATTCATTTATCTTTAAGGTTTGTTTTGGCTCCCTTCTCCCCCCCCACCCCCCGGCTATATTTCCTGTCTAGACTTGCTAAATGCTGGCTTTTCTACTGCCTGTATTTTGAAATTATCAGTTTAGATCTAGGGCAGGTCTGAAGTCAGATCAGAGGCCATGGTGAGTGATGACTCCCAGGTAGTTTATTAAAACCCGGAATTTCCATTCAAGTCAGAAGTGGGCATAATAAGCATATAAAATCAGATTAACCCAACATTGTAGAATGTTCTAGAGGGTGTCACCTGACATTTGACAGGGACACAGACAATGAAATGGATATTTAAATATCATTAAGGAAACGTCTGGGGGCCATTTAGGAAAAAGTGTGTGCATGTGTGTTCAGTTATGTTTGACTCTATGACCCCTATAGCCCACTGGGTTCCTCTGTCCATGAGATTTTCCCAGGCAAGAACACAGGATTGGGTTGCCATTTGCTCCTCCAGGGGATCTTCTTGACCCAGGGATCAAACCTGCGTTGGTAGGCAGACCCTTTATCACTAAGCCACCTGGGATGCCCTCAGGAAGAGGTGGGACCTCCTAAAATATCAAAGGTTCAAGTAGGGTTTGAGTTCATCTTTCCTCAATGGTCAATACATATCTACAAGATAATTTTTGGTGGGGGGGGGTAAGTTAATTTTTAATAATTTGAAATTTATGTATGCTGTAAACTGTGGCAAACTACAGTCTTAAGTAAACCAAACTTTCTTGTGGGGATAAAAAATTTGAGAGTAAACCCAAATCCTGGGAGCCCACAGTCTGTACAAGATAATATTTAATGGTATGAATGATATTTCTTTGTTTCACTGTACTGAAAACTGTTTAACCAATCTCTGTTGGAGGGCATTAGGTTTTTTCTATTAAAAAATTTTTTTATTGGCGTATATTGCTTTATGTTGTGTTAGTTTCTGCTATACAGCAAAGTGAATCAGCTTAAGTATAGCTATATCCCTGTTTTTTGGATTTCGTTCCTGTGTAGGTCACCACAGAGTAGGGTTCCCTGTGCTACACAGTAGGTTCTCATTAATTATCTATTTTATTATCAGTAGTATATATATGTCAATCCCAATCTTCTAATTTATCCCACCCTCTTTTCCCCTCTTGTTGGCCATACCTTTGTTCTCTACATGTGTCTCTGTTTCTACTTTGCAAATAGGTTCATCTGTACTGTTTTTCTAGAGTCCACACATATGTGTTAATATACAATATTAGTTTTTCTTATTCTGACTTCCCTCTGTATGACAGTCTCCAGGTTTCTATTTTTTAATTAATATAAAGAGTGCCACAATAAACATTCTTGTCCTATCCCGTTCTCCACATCCTTGATGTTGCTAAGAAGATAGATTTCATCTAAAGAAATCCAAGGTCAGGAGCCATAAAGCCCAGGGAGTGGAATTCATTCAGTAAGTGCTTTTCAGAATGCACAGTTTGGGAAGAGAAGTGAGTAACATCATTTTCTCCCAATTTCTGGTGTTTGCTTTCTCACATCAAACACAGATGGACATAGGTAAATATGACCATTGTTTGGAACCCGCTATTGAACAGCTGTGGCTGTGATGCCATCTGAGGCTGTCAAGCTCCAAGGAACCCTCAGCCTCTGAGTTTAGAAATGGGGTCTGCTTGACTGAGGGGAGCCTTGGAACAACTCCAAGGCGATACTGCCCCAGGGTTCTGGGACACTTGCCTGCCCAGGGTGACAGTATTTGGGAAGGCAGGTCCTTCCCGAGTCAACATTTCAGGTTCTTAGCCACAAAGAAACAGCTAACAACACATTTGTACCTGCCACGGAAACTCCTTCAAAGCCCAGGAGAACTTAAGTGCAGATTGTTGACTTTAATTAAAATGTTAATCTTTACTCAGCCACTTGGTTAAGATCAAAATATAGTATGGGTGCTTCCCTGATGGCTCAGGGCTAAAGAATCCACTTGCTGATGCAAGAGACCCAGGTTCTATCCCTGGTTGGGAAGATCCCCTGGAGGAGGGCATGGCTACCCATTCCAGTAATTTTGCCTGGACAATCCCATGGACAGAGGAGCCTGGCAGGCTACAGTCCACAGGGTCACAAAGAGTTGGAAATAACAGAGCGACTCAGCACACAAAATGTTAATTTAAACACTCTTCTTGGTAGCAGTGTCTATGCCAAACATTTACCAAGAATGACCAGAGCATCTGTGAGAATGAGCGTTAGGCTGAGGTTTTGTTGAGATTCTGTTGACTCTCCACTAAGCCTTTGCTCAGGTTTGTTTCTCAGTTCCTCCTGCTGCCTTAATTCATTTCATATTAAAAAAAATCTGGCAGCAGTTTTAGCCTCAGAAATATCACTCACCTCCAGCCTGACTTTCTCCCAAGTGCACCAGACCACTTCTCCCAGATGGTGGCTGTGTAAGTACCAGGCTGTGAGTGCGTGCATGCGAGCTAAGTCGCTTCAGTCATGTCTGACTCTTTGCCATCCCATGGACTATAACCTGCCAGGCTCCTCTATGGGGTTCTCCAGGCAAGAATACTGGAGTAGATTGCCTTGTTCTTCTCCAGGATATCTTCCCAACTCAGGGATCGAACTCCAATCCCTTGTGTCTCCTGCACTGACAGGCGTGTTCTTCACCACTAACGCCACCTGGGAAGCCAGGTACCAGGCTAACCCAGGTTCAAATCCCAGCTAAGCCCCTAGCTCTCTGTGTGACCACAGTTGCTTAAGATTTCCGTAAACTGGCAGAATAATACCTGTTTCGCTAGGTTGCTTTGGGAATTCAATTAAAGAAGGCACTACATGGCGACTATCTCCAGAATAATGCTCCTTAGATTGTCATTATTAGATGACATGGATGACGATTTCCAATTGTAGGTCTGTATAAGCCAAGGTTATGGAGGAGGCACTGGCAACCCACTCTAGTACTCTTGCCTGGAAAATCCCATGGACGGAGGAGCCTGGTAGGCTGCAATCCATGGGGTCATTAAGAGTCGGACACGACTGAGCGACTTCACTTTCACTTTTCACTTTCATGCATTGGAGAAGGAAATGGCAACCCACTCCAGTGTTCTTGCCTGGAGAATCCCAGGGATGGGGGGAGCCTGGTGGGCTGCCGTCTATGGGATCGCACAGAGTCGGACACGACTGAAGTGACTTAGCAGAAGCAGTATAAGCCAAGGTTGTGGGAATTTTTAGATTACAATGATCTCTTGGTTTGCTGGCCGATTTCCTAGATTTCTGGGGAGTTGTCGTTCCACTTGTCTCCCCACTTATCCTGCGCAGCCTGATGGCCCACTTCCAGGCATAGCGGATGCTGTTGTGTGCTACCCTGACCCGAGTCCTGCTTTCAATAACCTCAGTTACTCATTGCAAACCAGTGGTGGTTTTATGTGCTAATCAGATCAGGGAGGGTGTCATGAGGGCAGGTCAGTGGTTAGAATTTTAGAGCCTGCAGAATACAAATCTGTAAAATGACTAGGAAAGATATTTCTAAGAATGCAAATGGACTTTACCCACTTATTTCTGGAGCAGGAAAGGCAGGACATTACCCTGTGATGCATGAAAGATTTTAAAAGGATGCATGACCCACAGAGCAGGGAGGTAGCTCAAGGAAGACATTGCCACACAGGTGGTACAGAGTGAAGATGGGTTTTGCCAAGGATCTAGAAGTCAGGGAGAGAGCGCCATGGCAACCTGTGCTCAGCATCTTGAGCCTTCAGGTTGCCCTGTGGCAAAACAATCAGCGTAGTGTCTCAAGCTGTGGCCTGGAGCCACTGCCTATGAGCCCATACCTGGCTATCTCACCTCATCTCTGAGCATCCCCTGCTTCTTGGAACCTTGGCCTAGCTGGTAAGCCCCCTAGTTTTTGGTCTTTCCTTCTCTTCTTTCCTCTAGTCTGGCTTTAGGCAAGAAAACAGTGAGCGCATACGGTTATGTAGTTTATACTGAACTCAGTTCATCCTTGCCACCGCCTGTGGGAATGGCAGGTGACACTTACTGCTCCCGTTTAACTGAGGTGTAGATAGTTTAGGAGACAAAGATCCCCAGCTCTTGTCCTTTCTTCTTGTTTTACTGTAAGCTCCATCTTGAGGTGTGCTGAGGTTTTCTTGTTATTGTTTAGTTGCTGAGTCCTGTTCTGAATCTTTTGCGACTCCATGGACTATAGCCCACCAGGCTCCTCTGCCCATGGGATTTCCCAGGCAAGAATATTGGAGTGGGTAGCCACTTTCCTTTTCCAGGGGATCTTTCCAACCCAGTGATTGAAGCTGCATTTCCTGCATTGGCAGATGGGTTCTTTACCACTGAGCCACCTGGGAAGCCCCATGCTGAGGTTTCACTAGCTGATGAAGCCATGGATTGTCATTGGAGAGGGCACTTCACCTTTAAACAGGTGATGGCACCGACAGAGTTGTAGACAACACGGCATGGGCGTTAGAGATTTGGGAGAATTTCGGTGGGTTCTCAGATCACTAGACCACTGACTCCCCTCTGTGGGTGATGGATTACAAGGGCAGATCAAGGGACGGTATCATTTCCAGGAGATCCAGTGGATGCAACAGATCTTCCTGTTTGTGAGGATGGGTGGGACTAAGTCCTTTTAAGTCAAGCCAGAAACTGGGCTTCAGGCCAACTGCTGAAGGAAGCCAGTAGTGTCTTTGATCAAGTTGCATGAAGTATTCTGGGGTCTCCCATCGGATAGCTTTGTTCTTAAGTGCTTCCTCTTGCTGCCATGGGTACCAACCAGTGCTTTGAGGGCCACTGTTGAGCCATGGCTGGCTTTCATTCTTCAAAACACACTTGCATAATGAAAATATTCAAGTTCTACCAAAGCCAATTAGTTTAAATAAATAGTCGTTTCTTCCATAAGTGGAAGTTAATGGAGGGTTATTGTTCAGTTCAGTTCAGTTGCTCAGTCTTGTCCAACTCTTTGCGACCCCATGAATTGCAGCACGCCAGGTCTCCCTGTCCATCACCAACTCCCGGACTTCACTCAGACTCACGTCCATCGAGTCAGTGATGCCATCCAGCCATCTCATCCTCTGTCATCCCCTTCTCCTCCTGCCCTCAATCCCTCCCAGGATCAGAGTCTTTTCCAATGAGTCAACTCTTCACATGAGGTGGCCAAAGTACTGGAGTTTCAGCTTTAGCATCATTCCTTCCAAAGAAATCGCAGGGCTGATCTCCTTCAGAATGGACTGGTTGGACCTCCTTGCAGTCCAAGGGACTCTCAAGAGTCTTCTCCAACACCACAGTTCAAAAACATCAATTCTTCGGTGCTGAGCCTTCTTCACAGTCCACCTCTCATATCCATACGTGACCACAGGAAAAACCATAGCCTTGACTAGCTGGACCTTTGTTGGCAAAGTAATGTCTCTGCTTTTGAATATGCTATCTAGGTTGGACATAACTTTCCTTCCAAGGAGTAAGCGTCTTTTAATTTCATGGTTGCAATCACCATCTGCAGTGATTTTGGAGCCCCCCAAAATAAAGTCTGACACTGTTTCCACTGTTTTCCCATCTATTTCCCATGAAGTGATGGGACCAGATGCCATGATCTTCGTTTTCTGAATGTTGAGTTTTAAGCCAACTTTTTCACTCTCCTCTTTCACCTTCATCAAGAAGCTTTTTAGTTCCTCTTCACTTTCTGCCATAAGGGTGGTGTCATCTGCATATCTGAGGTTAATTATATTTCTCCCAGCAATCTTGATTCCAGCTTGTGCTTCCTCCAGCTCAGGTTATTGTTAACGGGTTAATAACCCCAGGTTATTGTTAAAGGGTCTTTTATGAGAAAGGGCTGCAGGTGTGCTCATGAAGGCAAAGCTTGGTTGTTCCCAGGATTGTGGTTTCAAGAGCCCCAGATTGAGCTGGTCGGGGCCCCTCTGGAGGGCTCAGGTCAGGGGGGAGGTCAGGAAAGACTTAGGGCTATTGTTCTTGAGTGGATGAGACCTGTGGAGTTTTCAAACTGAAGTAGGCTCGTTCTAACCAATTTCAAGAGGCTGATGAGTTCCAGGACGTCAGTTTGTTAATTATAGTAGGTGTGTCCCTTCCTGGTGACCTGTGGAGGTGACCGGAGGGCTGAATTGAGGACCCGAGGGCAGCTTGGGGAGCTTGAAGCCAATTTCCATGGGAATTGGAGGCCTGATGGAATGTTGAGGTTGTGAAGTATGGCCAATAAAGACCATTATTGTTGTTATTCAGTCCCTAAGTCATTTCTGACTCTTTGAGACCCCATGGATTGCAGCATGCCTGCCCTCCAATATCGACTGGAGTCCTCAAATTAATGTCCACGGAGTCAGTGCTGCTATTTAACCATCTCATCCTAGGCCACCCCTTCTCCTTTTGCCTTCAGTCTTGCCCAGCATCAGGGTGTTTTCCAGTGCGTTGGCTCTGATCGCATCAGGTGGCCCAAGTATTGGACCTTCAGCTTCAGTATCAGTCCTTCCAGTGAATATTCAGGGTTGATTTACTTTGGAATTGACTGGTTTGATCTCCTTGCAGTCCAGGGGACTCTCAAGAGTCTTCTCCAGCATCACAGTTCGAAAGCATCAGTTCCTTGGTGCTCTGTCTTGCATATGGCCCAACTTACATCCGTACATGACTGCTGGAAAACTATAGTTTTGACTATATGGACCTTTGTCGGCAAAGTGATGTCTCTGCTTTATGATATACTGTCAAATTTGTCATAGCTTTCCTTCTAAGGAGCAAGTGTTTTTTAATTTCACAGCTGCAATCATCATCTGCAGTGATTTTGGAGCTCAAGAAAATAAAATCTGTCACTGCTTCCACTTTTGCCCCTTCTATTTGCCAATCACTGCAGATGGTGACTGCAGCCATGAAGTTAAAAGGTGCTTACTCCTTGGAAGGAAGGTTATGACCAACCTAGATAGCATATTGAAAAGCAGAGACATTACTTTGCCAGCAAAGGTCCGTCTAGTCAAGGCTATGGTTTTTCCTGTGGTCATGTATGGATGTGAGAGTTGGACTGTGAAGAAGGCTGAGCACTGAAGAATTGATGCTTTTGAACTGTGGTTGGAGAAGACTCTTGAGAGTCCCTTGGACTGCGAGGAGATCCAACCAGTCCATTCTGAAGGAGATCAGCCCTGGGATTTCTTTGGAAGGAATGATGCTAAAGCTGAAACTCCAGTACTTTGGCCACCTCATGTGAAGAGTTGACTCATTGGAAAAGACTCTGATGCTGGGAGGGATTGGGGACAGGAGGAGAAGGGGACGACAGAGGATGAGATGGCTGGATGGCATCACTGACTCGATGGACGTGAGTCTGGGTGAACTCTGGGGGTTGGTGATGGACAGGGAGGCCTGGCGTGCTGCAATTCATGGGGTCGCAAAGAGTTGGACATGACTGAACGACTGAACTGAACTGAATGGGACTGGATGTCATGATCTTAGTGTTTTGAATGTTGGGTTTTAAGTCAGCTTTTTCACTCTCCTCTCCCACCCTCATCAAGAGGCTTTTCCCTGCCAATGTTACACTGCTGACATTGGCATAGAGTTGCTTGTAATAGTCTCTTATCGTCCTTTGTAGTTCTATGGTCTTGGTTGTAATTTCTCCTTTTTCATTTCTAATTTTATTGATTTGGGATTTTTTTCTTGAGTTTGACTAAAGGGTTATCAATTTCATATCTTTATAAAGAATCAGTTTTTACTTTCACTGATCTTTTCTGTTTTTAAAACTTATTTTATTATTATTAAAAAAAGGAATACTTTTCTGGGGTGGGATAACATTTGCAATGCAGCAAAAGCAGTTCTAGAGCTTCCCAAGTGGCTCAGTAGTAAAGAATCCGCCTTCCAGTGCAGGAGATGCAGGTTCGATCCCTGCGTGGGGAAGATCCCCTGGAGAAGAAAATGGCAACCCACTCCAGTATTCTTGCCTGGGAATTCCCACGGACAGAGGAGCCTGGGGTCAGAAACGACTTAGCAACTAAACATCAACCAAAGCAGTTCTAAGAGAGAACCTTAGAGCTTTCTGTCTCTCTTCTGTGGAACTGATTGGTATACTTTTATCAGCTCTGCTGTGAGGATTCAATGAGAGACTCTGCGAGAAGCATGCAGAACAGTTCAGGGGCGTGCTGCCTGCAAGGAGCGTTATTTGTCACTGTCATTCTCCAGAGCAGGGGCTGGCAACCTTTTTCTGTAAAAGTTGTTGTTTTTTCCATTGTCAAGCCCTGTCTGACTCTTTGCGACCCCGTGAACTGCAGCCCACCAAGCTCCTCTGTCCACGGGATTTCCCAGGCAAGAACACTGGAGTGGGTTGCCATTCCCTTCTCCAGAGAATTTCCCTGACTGAAGGATCAAACCCATGTCTCCTGCATTGGCAGGGGGATTCTTTACCACTATGTCACCTGGAAAGGTCTGCTGAGGAATGAGGGACAGAATTCCTGCCCAAGAACTGCCAGGGAGGGATATTAAAGGATCGTGCAGGGTGGACTCTCTGCTAGAAGGGATCTTAGTGGTCAACTGTCAGATTTGTCCCTTCCCTCTATTCTATCACGTCTAGGACAGGGGGTGCATCCATAGCCAACCTTGAACAAAAGCATCTTGCAGGTATGGCTGGAGTCAGCACTGTTTTTAGACCAGAGGAATAAGCAAAAACTCTAGAGACTTCTCTTTAAATATATTTGCAGTCTCATGAGAAACTTTTTTTTTTTTTAAGTTTGGCCAAAAATTGAGCAGAAAAGAATTATGGAAGAAAATTGCTTGAACCAAACTGGACCCCTCTGAGCCAGAGGATGCTGGGCAGAGAGCTCCGAGCTTGTGTGCAGGGAGGAGAAATCACAGGCTTGCTCTCAGCATCCAGAGAAGGTTGCTACTTTTGTTCCAAGTGGACTGCTCCTTATCATCCATCGTGGGCGTGTAGGCAGGAGCAGGTTCCCTGAATCATTATACTTCCTTCATCCCTTTGCTGGGAAGCTGTGGCTTGGAAACTGTGTAGAAATCTGAGTCAGACAAATGAGGTGTGGGAATACTGGGGGATCTTTAGTTTTAGGGTTAGGGAATCCCCAGATTGACTTCCCTGGTGCTCAGTGGTAAAGAATCCACTTGTCAAAGCAGGAGACATAAAAGATGTTGGTTTGATCCCTGGGTCAGGAAGATCCCTTGGAGGAGGAAGTGGCACCCCACCCCAGTATTCTTGCCTGGAGAATCCCATGGACAGAGGAGCCTGGTGGGCTACAGTCCATAGGGTTGCAAAGAGTCAGACGTGACTTATCAGCCAAACAATAACATACAGTAGTCTGCTTTGACAAAGCTAGGAAGTCACCAGGAACTAGCAGATCACCTGAGTTAGATCCTGGGAGGGGATGGTTCGGTGTGTGTGGGTGTGCGTGTCAGGGCAGCAATGCCCTGCATGCCCGGAATCCTCAGCTTTGTCCTCCGTTTAACCCTTACGAAGATGCGGGAACGTCTAAGCAAAAACTCTCCTTATCTGCCAAGTGAAGGAGAACTTTCAAGGCTTTTTCCACCCAGGCCCCAAGGCCACTCACACGTCAAGAACCAGAACACTTTTTAAGTGTTCTGATTACCTGCAGAGAGCTCTTTTAGGAGGAAAAACAAATCTTTAATGAACACATTTGCTTCCATGTGTAATGGGCCCATGGGGAAGAGGAAGTAATAGCGTTCCGAGTACTTGCTATGAGGTTTTACCAGTTTCACCAGCAACTACAGGCTCCCACATGCTGCGTTTCTTTTTTTTTTTTAACTTTTTATTTATATTGGAGTATAGTTGATTTACAATGTTGTGTTAGTTTCAGGTGTACAGCAAAGAGTGATTCAGTTATACTCTATGGCATATCTATCCTTTTTCAAACTGTTTTTTCAAATTCTTTTCCCATTGAGGTTGTTACATAATATTGAGCAGAGTTCCCTGTGCTCTACAGAAGGCCCTCGTTGGTTATCTACTGTAAATATAGAAGTGTGTACTTTTTGACAGGCTTCTCAGGTGGCGCCAGTGGTAAAGAACCCACCTGCCGATGCAGGAGACATAAAGAGATACAGGTTCAATCCCTGGGTCGGGAAGATCCCCTGGAGGAGGGCATGGCAACCCACTCCAGTATTCTTGCCTGGGAAACACCATGGACAGAGGAGTCTGGAGGGCGACAGTCCACGGGGTCACAGAGTCAGATGTGAGCATGAGCGAGAACGAGCAAGATCATAGTTTGGGCTGTGTCTATGGCAGCAATGCTCATGGTGTTCATGACCAGACGCCTATGAGTATGGTAACATCCAACATCCTCTGTAGCAAACAGGGCCACCCTGAGAATTCTGACCTACAAGTAACAGCAGACTAGAACTTATAGTCATACTTTAACGACCTTTTATTAATAAAATGTCTTGGTGAGTGCAAAGCAGCAATTAGATTTTCCAGAAAACATGTGACTTCAGTTTCTTGGAAGTGTTTTTATAGCTTCACAGCAATAAAATTTTTTTCTCTTCTTGAATTAAAGAGATGAGGGGGTCCACCAAGCATTCTCTCTTTTATGAGTATTTCCTTTGGCTGGCATCCAAAACAGCAAATCCTATTATAGGTCCGGATTTGGAAAGTCCCTGTTTTCACTACATTTGACCAAAGACTAACTTCAAGTTTAGATGGAATGAGCAGGCAATTTCTGTCATCAACAAATTTATAAAGGTAATATTTCAGGATTTCTTTAGGCCACTTTTGGGTTTTCTCCCCTGAATATGATCAAAATATGCAAATGAATAAAAGTATAAAGCGTTTAATAAATTATCTGACTTATAACTAAGAACTTATATTGGTAAACTTTTTATTTGCAAATGACAGTCTTAAAGTAACAAATGACAGAGAGAAAGATGGAGGGAGGGAAACTGAGAGAGAGAGAGAGAGAGAATAAGAGAGAGAGGTAAAATATCTATTAGCTTCTAATTCAGTAAAGTTAAACAAAATCCAGGAACATAACAGCTTCAGGCATAGCTGGATCCAGGGGCCAATAAGGTGCCTTATCTTTGTGTTTCTTGAACAGGTTCTTTTCCTGTGGTAGGCATGTTTAGCCACTGGTAGGTCAAGGGGTACCTTTTATTTGCTATCAGCAACCCACTAGAGAAAAGATGATCTTTCCAATATTTCTGGCTCAAAGAACCCCAGCAAGAGTCTAGCTTGCCCAGCGTGTGTCTTGCACTCCTCTCTGTGGCTGTGAGGATGGTGTACTCTAATTGATCAGGCAAGCCTGGGTGGCCTGTCCTCAAACACTGTATTACTTAAACAGGGTGCCCCTTTGTAATTCTGTTTCCTCATTTCTAAGAAGAGTGAGAAGAATATCCTTCTGGCTTATTTCTTACACTGTCATGTAGGCAATTATTTGATGACTGCTTTCCATAAGGTGCTTGATTGCCTGGGACAGCTGTGTGCTGCATTCCAATGGAAGATGGATGCAGGTGCCTGCAGTGTAAACAAGATGTTGGCTGGTCAGAGGCTCAGACAGGTTGTCCCTCCACGGGATTCCTGGAGGAGGGACTCTGGTTGATTTGTGTAGGACTTTCTGCTTTCTGGACCCCTTTAGTTCCTACTATTGTACCCAGAGGGTTTCCCAGGTGGCACTAGTAGTAAGAATCCGCCTTCCAATGCAGGAGACACAAGGGACTCGGGTTCGATCCTTGGGTCAAGGAAGATCCCCTGGAGGAGGGCATGACAACCCACTCCACTATTCTTGCCTGGGAAATCCCAGAGACAGAAGAGCCTGGTGGGCTACAGTCCATGGAGTTGCAGAGTTGGATGTGACTGAGTGACTCAGCACAGTATTGTACCCAGAACCACAAGGAGAAAACCAGGTTGAAATGAAAAGCTTGGGATTTATTCTAGAAAAATCCCAACACCTCAAAGGCTCGTGCATTCAAATGGAATGTGGACAATAATTTGCATTATTTGACCTGTATTCAGCATCACGCTATGCTGATGAATGCTTTGTCCTGTATGAAAGGCTTCTTTTTTCCTTTTCAGAAACCAGGGGTGGATCATCAGGGTCCCCTCCCTCAGCAGGAAAGCCCCAGAGAACTGGAATGAGTCATCAGTTCCTTGGGGCAATGCTGGGGGCTCAGTGATTTGGTGTTAATTGAAATTCCCCTTTCTGTGAGATTTTCCTTGAAGACATTAAAACAGTGATTGAGGTGTGGAAATGAATCACATGATAACTCTTGAAAGCCTTGCAATGTCTCAAACAGGTTTTCTCACTTGGAGAGGCCCACGTGCTCTGTCTGTGGTGGAGAAGCTGAGGTGTCACCTGAGCCGCCGGGCCAAGGTCCCATGTTCCTTGGGGTCCACCTAGAGCCCTGAGTCGTCCTCAGGCACGCTGGCACACTGCAGGGGTGAGTTGAGGGTAATTTATTCCATATCCCCCTTAGGAAACAGGCCTTCCGTAATCAATAGGACTTCGTACCCGACATCCTAAAATTTTAAAAGCTCACCCAGGCCAAAGAACCTTTAGTTTTATTCCTGCAAACATGATCCCTTGATGGACCTTCTGTGTCACCATCTCCTCTGTACTTGGGAACTGAAGGAGCAAACAGACAGAACAGGCTCTATCTTGAGAGCAGGACTCCATCTTGGGCCTGACTGTGGACTTTGAGCTGTATGCCCAGTATCTATGGAAACGACATACCAACAGGAAAACCAGAGCCCCCGGAAGGAAGAGCCCCAGGGCTTGTACCTAGACTCTCCGTTGCCTAAAAGAATACCCTAATTATCTGTGTAACCGAATAGAATTATACATTATGCTTATTGGGGTATGATCACAGGCCTATTGATAATTGTCCACTGTTAACTACCTAGGCTTAAGGCATACGAATCGAATCACGGCTTAACTTTGATTGTATCTTTCTTTTCCTTTGTTCAGACTAGTTTCAGAGAATTTGGGGAGGTGGGTTTGGGCACGTACACTTAGGGTATATAAGTTTTTCACAAAAACTGGTCGGGATGCCTGGCTAAGAGGAGACTCAGCCTTGGGCCCGCCGGTGTGATGAACTGCGCTCCACTATCTGCATTGTCCTTCGGGGTGAGTTTGTTTCCTGGAATGTGTGGCTACAACAGAACAAATAGTCGTTTCCCTTATTATCAAATGTCCTTTGGCCTCTTCTCAGATGCACCTTGATCAGTTTCCCTTTCCAGGCCTCCCCTCCCCTGGGGTCACAGAGCGGTTCCGGGAAGGTTAATGGGAGGTGGGTCTCCAGGCGACTGTGCACACAAGGCCACGTGCCTTGGAGCAGGTGGTCTGAGGACCTGAGGAGTGGGAGGCCCTTGGCTTCTTGCTGTTGCACAAGGATCCCTGGGAAATGGCCAAAGCCACACATCAGAGTTCCCAGAGTCCAGTCTGGGATGTTTTCCCACACACACAAAATGGAAACTCTTCTTTTTTGACCCTCTCTCCCAACCCCAGGTGTTTCTCCCTCTTTGGATTTTTATTTTCATTTTTAAAATAGCTTTATTGCATGTCATACAGTTTATTGCATTACAGACTCATTTAAGGTCTATAATTTGGTGATTTTTCGGTGCAGTCACCATGTTGTACAATCATCACTATAATGTACTTGAATTTTTTTTATCGCCACAAAGTAAAAACAAATCTGTAGCCATGACCAGTCATTCCCTTTTCCCGTCATCCCCAGCTCTGGGCAACCTACCAGGCTTTCCTGTCCTTCCCTATCTCCTGGAGTTTGCTCAGATTCATGTCCAAAGAGGTGATGATGCCATCCAACCATCTCATCCTCTGCTGTCCCCTTCTCCTTTTGCCTTCAAACTTTCTCAGCATCAGGGTCTCTTCCAATGAGTTGGCTCTTCACATCAGGTGGTCATAGTATTGGAGCTTCAGCTTCAGTCCTTCCAATGAATATTCACGGTTGATTTCCTTTAGGATTGACTGGTTTGGTCTCCTTGCAGTCCAAGGGACTCTCAAGAGTCTTCTCCAGCACCACAGTTTGAAAGCATCAGTTCTTCGGTGCTCAGCCTTGTTTATGATCCAACTATTTTATTCATTTCATATAAGTGGAATCATAAAGTATGTGTTTTGCAAATGATTTCTTTCACTTAGCAGAATGTTTCCAGGTTCATGCACAGGGGACATGGATCAGTACTTAATGTTTTTTTTCTTCTACCAAATAACACTCTATTGTGTGGATATCCCATGCTTTGTAGTTCTTTCATCAATGGACAGTGAGTTGTTCCCACCTTTGGGTTATTATGAATGATGCTGCTATGAACATTCTTGCACAAGGTTTGTATGGACCTGTGTATTCAGTTCTCTTGAGTGTATGCCTAGGAATGGAACTGCTAGGGCATGAACCAGGTGGTACTAGTGGTAAAGAACCTGCCCGCTAATGCAGGAGACGTAAGAGAGGAGGCTGCATGGTGGGCTGCCTGCAGGCATAAAGCCAGCGCACTGTGGTATAGGGACTTACAAGATCCAGACACATCCCTACATCTGCTCCTCACCCTGACCCTGTGTGGATGTCCCCGTGGTTATCCTGTTTTTGCCAAGGAAGGATCAAAGGTCGAGACGGAAAGGAAGCTTGTTTCCAAACCTGTCCTTTTCCCACTTGTGGTGGTGCATGCGTGCGTGCTCAGTCGTGTCTGACTCTTTGTGACCTGATGGACTGTAGCCCACCAGGCTCCTCTGTTCATGGGATTGTCCAGGCAAGAATACTGGAGTGGGTTTCTGTTTCCTCCTCCAGGAGATGAATGGGACTGGATGTCATGATCTTAGTTTTGAATGTTGGGTTTTAAGTCAGCTTTTTCACTCTCCTCTCCCACCCTCATCAAGAGGCTTTTCCCTGCCAATGTTACACTGCTGACATTGGCATAGAGTTGCTTGTAATAGTCTCTTATCGTCCTTTGTAGTTCTATGGTCTTGGTTGTAATTTCTCCTTTTTCATTTCTAATTTTATTGATTTGGGATTTTTTTCTGAGTTTGACTAAAGGGTTATCAATTTCATATCTTTATAAAGAATCAGTTTTTACTTTCACTGATCTTTTCTGTTTTTAAAACTTATTTTATTAATTAAAAAAAGGAATACTTTTCTGGGGTGGGATAACATTTGCAATGCAGCAAAAAGTTCTAGAGCTTCCCAAGTGGCTCAGTAGTAAAGAATCCGCCTTCCAGTGCAGGAGATGCAGGTTCGATCCCTGCGTGGGGAAGATCCCCTGGAGAGAAAATGGCAACCCACTCCAGTATTCTTGCCTGGGAATCCCACGGACAGAGGAGCCTGGGTCAGAGACTTAGCAACTAAACATCAACCAAAGCAGTTCTAAGAGAGAACCTTAGAGCTTTCTGTCTCTCTTCTGTGGAACTATTGGTATACTTTTATCAGCTCTGCTGTGAGGATTCAATGAGAGACTCTGCGAGAAGCATGCAGAACAGTTCAGGGGCTGCTGCTGCAAGGAGCGTTATTTGTCACTGTCATTCTCCAGAGCAGGGGCTGGCACACTTTTTCTGTAAAAGTTGTTGTTTTTTCCATTGTCAAGCCCTGTCTGACTCTTTGCGACCCCGTGAACTGCAGCCACCAAGCTCCTCTGTCCACGGGATTTCCCAGGCAAGACACTGGAGTGGGTTGCCATTCCCTTCTCCAGAGAATTTCCCTGACTGAAGGATCAAACCCATGTCTCCTGCATTGGCAGGGGGATTCTTTACCACTATGTCACCTGGAAAGGTCTGCTGAGGAATGAGGGACAGAATTCCTGCCCAAGAACTGCCAGGGAGGGATATTAAAGGATCGTGCAGGGTGGACTCTCTGCTAGAAGGGATTTAGTGGTCAATGTCAGATTTGTCCCTTCCCTCTATTCTATCACGTCTAGGACAGGGGGTGCATCCATAGCCAACCTTGAACAAAAGCATCTTGCAGGTATGGCTGGAGTCAGCACTGTTTTTAGACCAGAGGAATAAGCAAAAACTCTAGAGACTTCTCTTTAAATATATTTGCAGTCTCATGAGAAACTTTTTTTTTTTTAAGTTTGGCCAAAAATTGAGCAGAAAAGAATTATGGAAGAAAATTGCTTGAACCAAACTGGACCCCTCTGAGCCAGAGGATGCTGGGCAGAGAGCTCCGAGCTGTGTGCAGGGAGGAGAAATCACAGGCTTGCTCTCAGCATCCAGAGAAGGTTGCTACTTTTGTTCCAAGTGGACTGCTCCTTATCATCCATCGTGGGCGTGTAGGCCGGAGCAGGTTCCCTGAATCATTATACTTCCTTCATCCCTTTGCTGGGAAGCTGTGGCTTGGAAACTGTGTAGAAATCTGAGTCAGACAAATGAGGTGTGGGAATACTGGGGGATCTTTAGTTTTAGGGTTAGGGAATCCCCAGATTGACTTCCCTGGTGCTCAGTGGTAAAGAATCCACTTGTCAAAGCAGGAGACATAAAAGATGTTGGTTTGATCCCTGGGTCAGGAAGATCCCTTGGAGGAGAAGTGGCACCCCACCCAGTATTCTGCCTGGAGAATCCCATGGACAGAGGAGCCTGGTGGGCTACAGTCCATAGGGTTGCAAAGAGTCAGACGTGACTTACAGCCAAACAATAACATACAGTAGTCTGCTTTGACAAAGCTAGGAAGTCACCAGGAACTAGCAGATCACCTGAGTTAGATCCTGGAGGGGATGGTTCGGTGTGTGTGGGTGTGCGTGTCAGGGCAGCAATGCCCTGCATGCCCGGAATCCTTAGCTTTGTCCCCGTTATCCCTTACGAAGATGCGGAACGTCTAAGCAAAAACTCTCCTTATCTGCCAAGTGAAGGAGAACTTTCAAGGCTTTTTCCACCCAGGCCCCAAGGCCACTCACACGTCAAGAACCAGAACACTTTTTAAGTGTTCTGATTACCTGCAGAGAGCTCTTTTAGGAGGAAAAACAAATCTTTAATGAACACATTTGCTTCCATGTGTAATGGGCCCATGGGGAGAGAAGTAATAGCGTTCCGAGTACTTGCTATGAGGTTTTACCAGTTTCACCAGCAACTACAGGCTCCCACATGCTGCGTTTCTTTTTTTTTTTTTAACTTTTTATTTATATTGGAGTATAGTTGATTTACAATGTTGTGTTAGTTTCAGGTGTACAGCAAAGAGTGATTCAGTTATACTCTATGGCATATCTATCCTTTTTCAAACTGTTTTTTCAAATTCTTTTCCCATTGAGGTTGTTACATAATATTGAGCAGAGTTCCCTGTGCTCTACAGAAGCCTCGTTGGTTATCTACTGTAAATATAGAAGTGTGTACTTTTTGACAGGCTTCTCAGGTGGCGCCATGGTAAAGAACCCACCTGCCGATGCAGGAGACATAAAGAGATACAGGTTCAATCCCTGGGTCGGAAGATCCCCTGGAGGAGGGCATGGCAACCCACTCCAGTATTCTTGCCTGGGAAACACCATGGACAGAGGAGTCTGGAGGGCGACAGTCCACGGGTCACAGAGTCAGATGTGAGCATGAGCGAGAACGAGCAAGATCATAGTTTGGGCTGTGTCTATGGCAGCAATGCTCATGGTGTTCATGACCAGACGCCTATGAGTATGGTAACATCCAACATCCTCTGTAGCAAACAGGCCACCCTGAGAATTCTGACCTACAAGTAACAGCAGACTAGAACTTATAGTCATACTTTAACGACCTTTTATTAATAAATGTCTTGGTGAGTGCAAAGCAGCAATTAGATTTTCCAGAAAACATGTGACTTCAGTTTCTTGGAAGTGTTTTTATAGCTTCACAGCAATAAAATTTTTTTCTCTTCTTGAATTAAAGAGATGAGGGGGTCCACCAAGCATTCTCTCTTTTATGAGTATTTCCTTTGGCTGGCATCCAAAACAGCAAATCCTATTATAGGTCCGGATTTGGAAAGTCCCTGTTTTCACTACATTTGACCAAAGACTAACTTCAAGTTTAGATGGAATGAGCAGGCAATTTCTGTCATCAACAAATTTATAAAGGTAATATTTCAGGATTTCTTTAGGCCACTTTTGGGTTTTCTCCCTGAATATGATCAAAATATGCAAATGAATAAAAGTATAAAACGTTAATAAATTATCTGACTTATAACTAAGAACTTATATTGGTAAACTTTTTATTTGCAAATGACAGTCTTAAAGTAACAAATGACAGAGAGAAAGATGGAGGGAGGGAAACGAGAGAGAGAGAGAGAGAGAATAAGAGAGAGAGTAAAATATCTATTAGCTTCTAATTCAGTAAAGTTAAACAAAATCCAGGAACATAACAGCTTCAGGCATAGCTGGATCCAGGGGCCAATAAGGTGCCTTATCTTTGTGTTTCTTGAACAGGTTTTTTTCCTGTGGTAGGCATGTTTAGCCACTGGTAGGTCAAGGGGTACCTTTTATTTGCTATCAGCAACCCACTAGAGAAAAGATGATCTTTCCAATATTTCTGGCTCAAAGAACCCCAGCAAGAGTCTAGCTTGCCCAGCGTGTGTCTTGCACTCCTCTCTGTGCTGTGAGGATGGTGTACTCTAATTGATCAGGCAAGCCTGGGTGGCCTGTCCTCAAACACTGTATTACTTAAACAGGTGCCCCTTTGTAATTCTGTTTCCTCATTTCTAAGAAGAGTGAGAAGAATATCCTTCTGGCTTATTTCTTACACTGTCATGTAGGCAATTATTTGATGACTGCTTTCCATAAGGTGCTTGATTGCCTGGGACAGCTGTGTGCTGCATTCCAATGGAAGATGGATGCAGGTGCCTGCAGTGTAAACAAGATGTTGGCTGGTCAGGCTCAGACAGGTTGTCCCTCCACGGGATTCCTGGAGGAGGGACTCTGGTTGATTTGTGTAGGACTTTCTGCTTTCTGGACCCCTTTAGTTCCTACTATTGTACCAGAGGGTTCCCAGGTGGCACTAGTAGTAAGAATCCGCCTTCCAATGCAGGAGACACAAGGGACTCGGGTTCGATCCTTGGGTCAAGGAAGATCCCCTGGAGGAGGGCATGACAACCCACTCCACTTTCTTGCCTGGGAAATCCCAGAGACAGAAGAGCCTGGTGGGCTACAGTCCATGGAGTTGCAGAGTTGGATGTGACTGAGTGACTCAGCACAGTATTGTACCCAGACCACAAGGAGAAAACCAGGTTGAAATGAAAAGCTTGGGATTTATTCTAGAAAAATCCCAACACCTCAAAGGCTCGTGCATTCAAATGGAATGTGGACAATAATTTGCATTATTTGACCTGTATTCAGCATCACGCTATGCTGATGAATGCTTTGTCCTGTATGAAAGGCTCTTTTTTTTCCTTTTCAGAAACCAGGGTGGATCATCAGGGTCCCTCCCTCAGCAGGAAAGCCCAGAGAACTGGAATGAGTCATCAGTTCCTTGGGGCAATGCTGGGGGCTCAGTGATTTGGTGTTAATTGAAATTCCCCTTTCTGTGAGATTTTCCTTGAAGACATTAAAACAGTGATTGAGGTGTGGAAATGAATCACATGATAACTCTTGAAAGCCTTGCAATGTCTCAAACAGGAAAGGGGACACAGAGGATGAGATGGCTGGATGGATCACTGACTCGATGGACGTGAGTCTGGTGAACTCCGGGTTGGTGATGGACAGGGAGCCTGGCGTGCTGCAATTATGGGGTCGCAAAGAGTGGACAGACTGAACGACTGAACTGAACTGAACTAATGGCAGTTTTATTTCCAGTTTTTTAAGGAATCTCCACACTATTCTCCATAGTGACTGTACTATTTGGAATTCCCACCAACAGCCTAAGAGGGTTTCCTTTTCTCTGCACCCTCTTCAGCATTTGTTGTTTATAGAATTTTTGATAGCAGCCATTCTGACTGGCATGAGATGGTACCTCATCATGGTTTTGATTTTCATTTCTCTGATAATGAGTGATGTCGAGCATCTTTTCATGTGTTTGTCAGCCATCTGTATGTCTTCTTTGGAGAAATGTCTATTTAGTTCTTTGGCCCATTTTTTGATTGGGTCACTTATTTTTCTGGAATTGAGCTGCAGGAGCTGCTTGTACATTTTTGAGATTAATTCTTTGTCAGTTGCTTCATTTGCTATTATTTTCTCCCATTCTGAAGGCTGTCTTTTCACCTTGCTTATAGTTTCCTTCATTGTCCAAAATCTTTTAAGTTTAATTAGGTCCCGTTTGTTTATTTTTGTTTTTGTTTCCATTACTTTGGGAGGTTGGTCATAGAGGATCCTCCTGTGATTTATGTCAGAGAGTGTTTTGCCTATGTTTTCCTCTAAGAGTTTTATAGTTTCTGGTCTTACGTTTAGATCTTTAATCCATTTTGAGCTTATTTTTGTGTATGGTGTTAAAAAGTGTTCTAGTTTCATTCGTTTACAAGCAGTTGACCAGCTTTCCCAGCACCACTTGTTGAAGAGATTGTGTTTTCTCCATTGTATATTCTTGCCTCCTTTGTCAAAGATAAGGTGTTCATAGGTATGTGCATTTATCTCGGGGCTTTCTATTTTTTTTCCATTGATCTGTACTTCTGTCTTTGTGCCAGTAGCATACAATCTTGATGACTTTAACTTTTTAAGATAGTCTGAATTCAGGCAGGTTGTTTCCTCTAGTTCCATTCTTCTTTCTCAAGATTTCTTTGGCTATTTGAGTTTTTTTGTATTTCCATACAAATTGTGAAATTATTTGTTCTAGTTCTGTCAAAAATACTGTTGGTAGCTTGATAGGGATTGCATTGAATCTATAGATTTCTTTGGTTATTATACTCATTTTCACTATATTCATTCTTCTGACCCATGAACATAGTATATTTCTCCATCTATCTGTGACATCTTTGATTACTTTCATCGGTGTTTTATAGTTTTCTATATATAGGTCTTTTGTTTCTTTAGGTAGATATATTCCTAAGTATTTTATTCTTTTCATTGCAATGGTGAATGGAATTGTTTCCTAAATTTCTCTTTCTGTTTTGTCCTTGTTAGTGTATAGGAATGCAAGGGATTTCTGTGTGTTATTTTTATATCCTACAACTTTACTATATTCATTGATTAGCTCTAGTAATTTTCTGGTGGAGTCTTTAGGATTTTCTATGTAGAGGATCATGTCATCTGCAAACAGTGAGTTTCACATCTTCTTTTCCAACCTGTATTCCTTTTATTCCTTTTTCTTCTCTGATTGCTGTGGCTAAAACTTCCAAAGCTATGTTGAATAGTAGTGGTGAGAGTGGGCACCCTTGTCTTGTTCCTGACTTTAGGGGAAATGCTTTCCATTTTTCACCATTGAGGATAATGTTTGCTGTGGGTTTATAATTTATGGCTTTAATTATGTTTAGATATGTTCCTTCTATGTCTTCTTTCTGGAGAGTTTTTACCATAAATCGATGTTCAATTTTGTCAAAGGCTTTCTCTGCATCTATTGAGATAATCATATGGTTTTTATCTTTCAACTTGTTAATGTGCTGTATCACATTGATTGATTTACAAATATTGAAGAATCCTTGCATCCCTGGGATAAAGCCCACTTGGTCATGATGTATGATCTTTTTAATATGTTATTGGATTCTGTTTGCTAGAATTTTGTTAAGGATTTTTGCATCTATTTTCATCAGTAATATTGGCCTGCAGTTCTCTTCTTTTGTGGCATCTTTTGGCATCTGGTTTTTGTATTATGGTGATGGTGGCCTCATAGAATGAGTTTGGAAGTTTAATTTCCTCTGAAATTTTCTGGAAGAGTTTGAGTAGGATAGATGTTAGCTCTTCTCTAAATATTTGGCAGAATTCACCTTTGAAGCTATCTGGTCCTGGGCTTTTGTTTATTGGAAGATTTTTTTTATTACAGTCTCGATTTCCATGCTTGTGATGGGTCTATTATAATTTTCTATTTCTTCCTGGTTCAGTTTTGGAAGGTTATACTTTTCTAAGAATTTGTCCATTTCTTCCAAGTTGTCCATTTTATTGGCATATAATTGCTGATAGTAGTCTCTTTTGATCCTTTGTATTTCTGTGTTGTCTGTTGTGATCTCTCCATTTTCATTTCTAATTTTGTTGATTTGATTCTTCTCCCTTTTTTTCTTGATGAGTTTGGCTAATGGTTTGGCTATTTTGTTTATCTTCTCAAAGAACCAGCTTTTAGTTTTGTCCATTTTTGCTATGGTCTCCTTTGTTTCTTTTTCATTTATTTCTGCCCTAATTTTTATGATTTCTTTCCTTCTACTAACACTGGGTTTCTTTATTTCTTCTTTTTCTAGTTGCTTTAGGTGTAGAGTTAGGTTATTTATTTGATTTTTCTCCTGTTTCTTGAGGTAGGCTTGTATTGCTATGAACTGTCCCCTTAGCATTGCTTTTACTGAATCCCATAGGTTTTGGGTTTTTGTGTTTTCATTTTCATTCGTTTCTATGCATATTTTGATTTCCTTTTTTCTTTTTTACTTCTTCTGTGACTTATTGGTTATTCATAAGTGTGTTGTTTAGCCTCCATGTTTATATTTTTAACCGTTTTTTTTTTTTTTTTCCCCCTGTAGTTGACATTTAATCTTACAGCATTGTGACCAAAAAAGATGCTTGAGATGATTTCAATTTTTTTGGAATTTACCAAGATTAGATTTATGGCTCAGGATGTAATCTATCCTGGAGAAGGTTCCGTGTGCACTTGAGAAAAAGGTGAAATTCATTGTTTTGTGGTGAAATCTCCTTTAGATATCAATTAGGTCTAATTGGTTTTGTATCATTTAAAGTTTGTGTTTCCTTGATAATTTTCTGTTTAATTTATCTGTCCATAGGTGTGAGTGGGGTATTAAAGTCTCCCACTATTATTGTGTTACAGTTATTCGTTACATACTTGTTAGCATTTGCTTTACATATTGTGGTGCTCCTATATTGGGCATATATAGATTTATAATTGTTATATGTTCTTCTTGGATTGATCCTTTGATCATTATGTAGTGCCCTTCTTTGCCTCTTTGTATGGCCTTTATTTCAAAGTCTATTTTATCTTATATGAGTATTGCTACTCCTGCTTTATTTTAGTCTCCATTTACATGAAGTAATTTTTTCTAGTCCTTCACTTTCAGTCTGTATGTGTCCCTTGCTTTGATGTGGGTCTCTTGTAGACAGCATATACAGGGGTCTTGTTTTTGTATCCATTCAGCCAGTCTTTGTCTTTTGGTTGGAGCATTCAACCCATTTATATTTAAGGAAATTATTGATAAATATGATCCCATTGCCATTTACTTTATTGTTGAGTTTATAAACCTTTTCTGTGTTTCCTGTGTAGAGAAGATCCTTTAGCATTTGTTGATGAGCCGGTTTGGTGGTGCTGAATTTTCTCAGGTTTTGCTTGTTTTGTAAAGCTTTTGATTTCTCCTTCATATTTGAATGAGATCCTTAATGGTTATACTAATCTGGGTTGTAGGTTTTTCTCTTTCATTGGTTTAAGTATGTCCTGCCATCCCCTTCTGACCTGAAGAGTTTCTATTGAAAGATCAGCCGTTATCCTTATGGGAATCCTCTTGTGAGTTATTTGTTGCTTTTCCCTTTCTGCTTTTTATATTTGCTTCTTGTGTTAAATCTTCGTATGTTTGAATAATATGTGTCTTGGGGTGTTTTGCCTTGGGTTTATCCTGTTTGGGACTTTCTGGGTTTCTTGGACTTGGGTGGCTATTTCCTTCCCCATTTTAGGGAAATTTTCAACTATTATCTCCTCAAGTATTTTCTCATGGCCTTTCTTCCAGGACTCCTATGATTCAAATGTTGGGGCATTTAACATTGTCCCACAGGTCTCTGAGGTTGTCCTAATTTCTTTTAATTATTTTTTTCTTTTTTCCTCTCTGCTTCATTTATTTCCACCATTCTATTTTCTACCTCATTTATCCTATCTTCTGCCTCAGTTATTCTACTGTTGGTTCCCTCCAGAGTGTTTTTGATCTCAGTTACTGCATTATTTATTATTGATTGACTCTTTTTTACTTCTAGGTCCTTGTGAAACATTTACATCTTCTCAGTCCTTGTCTCTAGTCTATTTATCTGTAACCCCGTTTTGTTTTCAAGATTTTGGATCATCTTTACTATTATTATTCTGAATTGTTTTTCAGATAGACTCCTTATCTCCTCCTCTTTTGTTTGGTTTGGTGGGCATTTATCATGTTCCTTTAGTGGCTGAATATTTCTCTGCCTTTTCATTTTTTTTAGATTTCTCTGTTTGGGTGTCCTTTCTGTATGCTGAAAGATTGTGGTTCCTCTTTATAGTGGAGGTTGCTCCCTGTGGGTGGGGTTGGACGAGTGGCTTGTCAAGGTTTTCTGGCTAGGAAAGTTTTTGTCTGTGTTCCAGTAGGTGGAACTGGATCTCATCTCTGTGGAGTGCAATGAAGTGCCCAGTAGTGAGATTTGAAGTGTCTATGGGTTTGTTTTGACTTTGGGCAGCCTGTCTTTTAATGCTCAGGGCTACGTTCCTGCATTGCTGGAGAATCAGCATGGTATGTCTTGCTCTGGAACTTGTTGGCTCTTGGGTATAGATTGGTTTCAATGTAGGTATGCAGGCTTTTGCATGAGCTCTTG
This sequence comes from Bos taurus, assembly GCF_002263795.3. NCBI lineage: Eukaryota > Metazoa > Chordata > Mammalia > Artiodactyla > Bovidae > Bos > Bos taurus. Next base: position 6,952,085 of record NC_037338.1, on the reverse strand, counting down.
TCAATTAATGTTCCCTGGAGTCAGGAGTTTTCTGGTGTTCTCAAGTTTTGGATTTAAGCCTCCTAACTCTGGCTTTCAGTCTTATTCTTACAGTAGCTTCAAGACTTCTCCATCCATACAGCACAGATGATACAACATCTAGGTTAATGGTAAAAAGATTCTCTACATTGAGGCATGCCCAGAGAGGTTCACAGAGCTACATGGAGAAGAGAAGAGGGGTGAGGGAAATAGAGGTGACCAGGAGGAGAAGAGGTGGAGTCAAAAGGGGAGAGACCAATCTAGCCAGTAATTAGTTTCCTAAGTGTTAGACTGTGAAGAAGGCTGAGAGCTGAAGAATTGATGCTTTTGAACTCTGGTGCTGGAGAAGACTCTTACGAGTCCCTTGGACTGCAAGCAGATCCAACCAGTCCATCCTAAAGGAAACCCGTCCTAGGTGTTTATTGGAGGGAATGGTGCTGAGGCTAAAACTCCAATACTTTGGCCACCTCATGTGAAGAGTTGACTCATTGGAAAAGACCCTTATGCTGGGAGGGGTTGGGGGCAGGAGGAGAAGGGGACAACAGAGGACGAGATGGCTGGATGGCATCACCAACTCGATGGACATGAGTTTGAGTAAACTCCAGGGGTTGGTGATGGACAGGGAAGCCTGATGTGCTGCAAATCATGGGGTCGCAGAGTCAGGCATGGCTGAGCGACTGAACTGAACTGAACTGAACTGAAGTGTTCTCCACAGCCCAGAACACTCAGAGAAATTCACAGAGTTAAGTAGAGAAGAGACGATGAGGGAGGAGATAGAGGTGACCTGGGAAAGAAAAGGGAGAGTCAAAAGGGGAGAGAGCAATCAAGCCAGTAATCACACCCTGAAGCAAAAATGGGTCCTGAAGATTAGATTCTTAAAGGTACAAAATTGATAACAAATACCAAAAAGCAAAGATTAAAAATCTAGAGTAGAGGTTAGCCTCTGAAAAATAAAATATTAAAAATACAAAACAAAATCAATCACAAAAACTATAAAAAATATGTATATGATATTTGCTTTAAAAATAGGGTCTTATTTTCAAGGTAATAGTAGGTTATGAAAATGAAAAAGGATTAATAAAGAACTTTAAAATTAAAAAAATGATAATAGTAAAATATTTCTAAGAATTTCTCTGAACCTGTTGAAGGCATTGTGGGGCCAGTTCAGTTTCAGTTCTTCTGAGGGTCTATAGTCCCCTTCCAATGTACTCAGTGCTAACTACATGTTTTAATCTGTTGCACCTGTCACTTCCAAAGCAGTTCCCTCTTTGTTTACTTTGGCTTCCTCTGTTTGCAAGTCTCTTCAGTGTCTAATTTCTGCCCTGACACAAGGGGGAGAAGGTGGTCACTTATTTAGGCTCACTTGTTCAGTTGTGCTGTGGGGAGGGAGGAACACTGCAAACAAATATTGCTGGCATATGTGGGGAGTGCTTTGCAGTGTACGAACCGCACTGGGTTTGCCCCAGCTCACGGTGGGTGTGCTTTCCTGGTCTACACTGCTCAGGCTCCAGGTAGCTCTGCAGGGGAACTATCCAAAGTGGGCCCTGGGTTTTGTGCACTTTCCAGGTCTAAGCTGCTCAGGTTCAGGTTCTCAGGTACTCCACAAAGGCACAGACCTGGTTGGGCGTGTGTTTTGTGCCCTTCCCAGGTCTGAGCAGCTCAGGTGATCAGGTGCTTGGCGAGTGCACTGTCCCAGATGGGCTGTGCATCTTAATCACCTCCGTGGTCCCAGCCACACAGTGGGCCAAACCAGCGCCGTCTCAGGTGTGCCGTGTACTTCCTCTGGGGAGCTGATCTCTGGCTGCAACCCTCCTGGCAGACGTCAACCGTCCAGGATCCCAGGAAGACTTGGTTAGCAACTGGGAGCCTGCTCACAGTTTGGAGGAAGATGCCATCTATGGGCCAAGATTGCACCTTGCCTTCCAGCTCTGGCTGTCGCCTCCCTGCCTCTCTGCCTCCAGTGGGGGGATGGGCCAGTCTGCAGCTGGCTAGCTCTCCTTTGGTATTCGCTCAATCCTTTGTTCTGTGAGTGGTCCAGGCTGCTTCTTGGGTTACAGCTTTTCGCAAGAAAGTTATCTCTCTCTCTCTCTCTTTATTTCTCTGTCCAGCTATCCCACAGTTTGGGTTGCTGTCTCACGTTAGCTCCCTCAGATTGTCCTCAGGGCATTCAGGCCTGGTCCTTACCCTAAACATGCAACCGGCGCCTCCCTGATCAGCCCCGCTTGCTGGTGGCAGACTCGAGCATCTGGGCTATGCTGAGGGCAGACTCGAGCATCTGGGCTACTTCTCCATTGGGAGTTGTGTTTAGGCACATATTCTGTTGGTGTTTTTTTTTTTTTTTTCCCCTCGCGGTTATGTTGCCCTCTGAGATTACAAAACTCCCCACAGACCTGACGGTGAGAGGGTTTCCTGATATTTCGAAACTTCTCCTCCTTCATAATTCCCTCCCTGGGATGGGTCTCCATTCCTAACTCTTTTGTCCCTCTTTTTGTCTTTTATATTTTGTCCTACCTCCTTTCAAAGAGAATGGGCTGCTTTTCTGTGTGCCTAGTGTCCTCTGCCAGCATTCAGAAGTTGTTGTGTGGGAATTGCTCAGCATTCATCTTTTGATGAATTTGCTAGGGAGAAAGTGGTCTTCCTCTCCTATTCCTCCACCATGTTAAATGTGTCTTGGCATATTCTTTAAAAATAAAATGCAATGATTAAATTTCTTCCATAATATATGATTTATATAATGAGTACTATTTTTCATCTAGTTTAAAATTCTTATAATTATAAAAAAGATTATGATAAATATTTTTGTTAACATTAGCCTATACTTTTACTATTTCCTTAGAGCAGAAGGTCAGTTACACTATACTGGAGAAGCTATGTGGAACATTGCCAAAGTCTACACTAAATTTGACATTGCTCAGAGAATGTGAAAGGTAAGAAACAAATGGGCAAGATTGTGTAGGAAGATATTTAAGTACAACTAATAGGATCTTGCATGCATACATGCTCAGTTGGTCAGTTATGTCAGATTTCAGCCCCAAGGACTGCAGCCTGCCAGGTTCCACTGTCCATGGGATTTCCAAGGCAAGAATACTGGATTGGTTTGCCATTTCCTTCTCCAAACAGAATCTAAGATTTCTCCATTACAGAGAACTACAGAGATATGGATCTTCAGCAACTCTGTATCTCATAAGAAAAAAATAAAGTTATGGATGTGTAAAGAGAAATTGCATATAACCTGTCTTGCTTGCTGTTTTTCCACTTCTGGCCTTTTGTCACATCTATACACATTTTCAAAAATTTGTTGAAAGGTATATCAAGGATGTTGTTCAGTCACTCAGTCGTGTTCAACTCTTATCAACCTCATGGACGGCAGCACGCCAGGTTTCCCTTTCTTTCACTATCTCCTGGAGTTTCCTCAAACTCATGTCCATTGAGTGAATCCTGACACCCAAGCATCTTATCCTCTGTTGCCTCCTTCTCCTCCTGCCTTCAAACTTTCCCAGCATCAGGGTCTTTTCCAGTGAGTTGGCTCTTCACATCAGGTGGCCAAAGTATTTGAGCTTCAGCTTTGGCATCAGTCCTTTCAATGAATATTCAGGGTTGATTTCCTTTAGGATAGACTGGTTGGATCTCCTTGCAGTCCAAGGGACTCTCAAGAGTCTTCTCCAACATCACAATTTGAAAGCATCAATTCTTCAGCACTTAGCCTGCTTTATGGTCCAACTCTCACATCCATGCATGACTATTGAAAAAACCATAGCTTTCACTATACAGACCTTTGTTGGCAAAGTGATATCTCTGCTTTTTGATACACTGTCTAGGTTTGTCATAGCTTTTCTTCCAAGGAGAAAATGTCCTTTAATTTCATGGCTGCAGTCACTGTCTGCCCAAGAAAATAAATTCTGTCACTGTTTCCATTTTTCCCCCCACTTATTTGCCATGGAGTGACAGGCCCAGATATAGGGTGGTGTCTTCTGCATATCTGAGGTTATTGATATTTCACTTGGCAATATTGATTCTAGCTTGTGATTTATCCAGCCCAGCATTTTGCATGATATACTCTGCACATAAGTTAAATGAACAAGGTGACAATATACAGCCCTGGCATAGTCCTTTCCCAATTTGGAAGCAGTGTGCTGTTCCATGTCTGGTTCTAACTATTGCTTCTTAAGCTGCATATAGGTTTCTCAGGAGGTAGGGTAAGGTGGTCTAGTAATCCCATCTCTTTAAGAATTTTCCACAGTTTTTTTGATCCACACAGTCCAAGGCTTTAGCATAGTCAATAAAGCAGAAGTAGAATTTTTTTTCTGGAATTATCTTGCTTTTTCTATGATCCAATGGAATTTTGGCAATTTGATCTCTGGTTCCACAATCTTTTCTTTTTTTTTTTTGCACCAACTGCTCATGCCTGCAGTTGTTTTAAGTCCCTTATAGTTTTTTTTTTTGTTGTTGTTGTTGTTGTTAATGTGGTGTATTACATTGATTGATTTGCGGATATTGAAGAATCCTTGCATCCTTGGGATAAAGCCCACTTGGTCATGGTGTATGATCTTTTTAATGTGTTGTTGGATTCTGATTGCTAGAATTTTGTTAAGGATTTTTGCATCTATGTTCATCAGTGATATTGGCCTGTAGTTTTCTTTTTTTGTGGGATCTTTGTCAGGTTTTGGTATTAGGGTGATGGTGGCCTCATAGAATGAGTTTGGAAGTTTACCTTCCTCTGCAATTTTTTGGACGAGTTTGAGCAGGATAGGTGTTAGCTCTTCTCTAAATTTTTTGGTAGAATTCAGCTGTGAAGCCGTCTGGACCTGGGCTTTTGTTTGCTGGAAGATTCTTGATTACAGTTTCAATTTCCGTGCTTGTGATGGGTCTGTTAAGATTTTCTATTTCATCCTGGTCCAGTTTTGGGAAGTTGTACTTTTCTAAGAATTTGTCCATTTCTTCCAAGTTGTCCATTTTATTGGCATATAATTGTTGATAGTAGTCTCTTATGATCCTTTATATTTCTGTGTTGTCTGTTGTGATCTCTCCATTTTCATTTCTAATTTTATTGATTTGATTTTTCTCCCTTTGTTTCTTGATGAGTCTGGCTAATGGTTTGTCAATTTTATTTATCCTTTCAAAGAACCAGCTTTTGGTTTTGTTGATTTTTGCTATGGTCTCTTTTGTTTCTTTTGCATTTATTTCTGCTCTAATTTTTAAGATTTCTTTCCTTCTACTAACCCTGGGGTTCTTCATTTCTTCCTTTTCTAGTTGCTTTAGGTGTAGAGTTAGGTTATTTATTTGACTTTTTTCTTGTTTCTTGAGGTGTGCCTGTATTGCTATGAACTTTCCCCTTAGGACTGCTTTTACCGTGACCCACAGATTTTGGGTTGTTGTGTTTTCATTTTCATTCGTTTCTATGCAAATTTTGATTTCTTTTTTGATTTCTTCTGTGATTTGTTGGTTATTCAGCAGCGTGTTGTTCAGCTTCCATATGTTGGAATTTTTAATAGTTTTTCTCCTGTAATTGAGATCTAATCTTACTGCATTGTGGTCAGAAAAGATGCTTGGAATGATTTCTATTTTTTTGAATTTACCAAGACTAGCTTTATGGCCCAGGATGTGATCTATCCTGGAGAAGGTTCCATGTGCGCTTGAGAAAAAGGTGAAATTCATTGTTTTGGGATGAAATGTCCTATAGATATCAATTAGGTCTAACTGGTCTATTGTATCATTTAAAGTTTGTGTTTCCTTGTTAATTTTCTGTTTAGTTGATCTATCCATAGGTGTGAGTGGGGTATTAAAGTCTCCCACTATTATTGTGTTATTGTTAATTTCTCCTTTCATACTTGTTAGCATTTGTCTTACATACTGTGGTGCTCCCGTGTTGGGTGCATATATATTTATAATTGTTACATCTTCTTCTTGGATTGATCCTTTGATCATTATGTAGTGACCTTCTTTGTCTCTTTTCACAGCCTTTGTTTTAAAGTCTAATTTATCTGATACGAGTATTGTGACTCCTGCTTTCTTTTGGTCCCTATTTGCATGGAAAATCTTTTTCCAGCCCTTCACTTTCAGTCTGTATGTGTCCCCTGTTTTGAGGTGGGTCTCTTGTAGACAACATATGTAGGGGTCTTGTTTTTGTATCCATTCAGCCAGTCTTTGTCTTTTGGTTGGGACATTCAACCCATTTATGTTTAAGGTAATTACTGATAAGTATGATCCCGTTGCCATTTACTTTATTGTTTTGGGTTCGAGTTTATACACCATTTTTGTGTTTCCTGTCTAGAGAATGTCCTTTAGTATTTGTTGGAGAGCTGGTTTGGTGGTGCAGAATTCTCTCAGCTTTTGCTTGTCTGAAAAGCTTTTGATTTCTCCTTCATACTTGAATGAGATCCTTGCTGGGTACAATAATCTGGGCTGTAGGTTATTTTCTTTCATCATTTTAAGTATGTCTTGCCATTCCCTCCTGGCTTGAAGAGTTTCTATTGAAAGATCAGCTGTTATCCTTATGGGAATTCCCTTGTGTGTTATTTGTTGTTTTTCCCTTGCTGCTTTTAATATTTGTTCTTTGTGTTTGATCTTTGTTAATTTGATTAATATGTGTCTTGGGGTGTTTCTCCTTGGGTTTATCCTGTTTGGGACTCTCTGGGTTTCTTGGACTTGGGTGATTATTTCCTTCCCCATTTTAGGGAAGTTTTCAACTATTATCTCCTCAAGTATTTTCTCATGGTCTTTCTTTTTGTCTTCTTCTTCTGGGACCCCTATGATTCGAATGTTGTAGCGTTTAATATTGTCCTGGAGGTCTCTGAGATTGTCCTCATTTCTTTCAATTCGTTTTTCTTTTATCCTCTCTGATTCATTTATTTCTACCATTCTATCTTCTAATTCACTAATCCTGTCTTCTACCTCTGTTATTCTACTATTTGTTGCCTCCAGAGTGTTTTTAATTTCATTTATTGCAGTATTCATTATATATTGACTCTTTTTTATTTCTTCTAGGTCCTTGTTAAACCTTTCTTGCATCTTCTCAATCCTTGTCTCCAGGCTATTTATCTGTGATTCCATTTTAATTTCAAGATTTTGGATCAATTTCACTATCATTATTTGGAATTCTTTATCAGGTAGATTCCCTATCTCTTCCTCTTTTTTTTGGTTTGGTGGGCATTTATCCTGTTCCTTTATCTGCTGGGTATTCCTCTGTCTCTTCATCTTGTTTAAATTGCTGAGTTTGGGAGTCCTTTCTGTATTCTGGCAGTTTGTGGAGTTCTCTTTATTGTGGCGTTTCCTCGCTGTGTGTGGGTTTGTACAGGTGGCTTGTCAAGGTTTCCTGGTTAGGGAAGCTTGTGTTGGTGTTCTGGTGGGTGGAGCTGTGTTTCTTCTCTTTGTTCAGTCCGCGCTGGTGGGGAGGGAGGGAGGGATGCTGCAAACAAATGACACTGGCGTGCGCACCGCAGTGCCTCAGCCACACTGGGTCTGCCCCCGCTCATGGCGCGTGTAGCCCTCCTGCCCACACTGCTCGGGCTCTAGGTTGTTCCGCCGGGAAACAATCCGAGGCTGGGCCTGGGTTGCATGCACCTCCCAGGTCCAAGCCGCTCAGGTTCAGGCACTCAGGTAGTCCTCAGAGGCGCAGACTCAGTTGGGCCTGCGTTTTGTGTTCTTCCCAGGTCCGAGCAGCTCAGATGATTGAGGTATTTGGCGAGCGCCAATGCAGCGACTTATCGCCTCCCCACCACTCGGTTATCTGGGTGTAAAAACCGGCGCACCTTCTCAGGCAGATGTTGACCGTCCCAGACCCCCAATAAAACCTTTGTTGGCAATGTCTCTGCTTTTAAATATGCTATCTAGGTTGGACATAACTTTCCTTCCAAGAAGTAAGTGTCTTTTAATTTCATGGCTGCAGTCACCATCTGCAGTGATTTGGAGCCCAGAAAAATAAAGTCTGACACTGTTTCCACTGTTTCCCCATCTATTTCCCATGAAGTGATGGGACCAGATGCCAGGATCTTCGTTTCTGAATGTTGAGCTTTAAGCCAACTTTTTCACTCTCCTCTTTCACTTTCATAAGAGGCTTTTTAGTTCTCTTCACTTTCTCCATAAGGGTGGTGTCATCTGCATATCTGAGGTTATTGATATTTTCCCGGCAATCTTGATTCCAGCTGTGTTTCTTCCAGTCCAGGTTTCTCATGATGTACCTGCAATAAGTTAAATAAGCAGGGTGACAAATACAGCCTTGTGTACTCCTTTTCCTATTTGGAACCAGTCTGTTGTTCATGTCCAGTTCTAACTGTTGCTTCCTGACCTGCATACACGTTCTCAAGAGGCAGATCAGGTGGTCTGGTATTTCCATCTCTTGAAGAATTTCCACAGTTTATTGTGATCCACACAGTCAAAGGCTTTGCCATAGTCAATAAAGCAGAAGTAGATGTTTTCTGGAACTCTCTTGCTTTTTCCATGATCCAGCAGATGTTGGCAATTTGATCTCTGTTTCTTCTGCCTTTCTAAACCCATCTTGAACATTCTGGAAGTTCACGGTTCACATATTGCTGAAGCCTGGCTTTAGATAATTTTGAGCATTACTTTACTAGCGTGTGAGATGAGTGCAATTGTGCGGTAGTCTGAAGCATTCTTTGGCACTGCCTTTCTTTGGGATCGGAATGAAAACTGATCTTTTCCCAGTCCTGTGGCCACTGCTGAGTTTTCCAAATTTGCTGGCACTGGCATATTAAGTGCAACACTTTCACAGCAATCATCTTTTCAGGACTTGAAATAGGTTCAACTGGAATTCCATCACCTCCACTAGCTTTTGTTCGTAGTGATGCTTCTAAGGCCCACTTGCTTCACATTCCAGAGTCTGGCTCTAGGTGAGTGATCACACCATCGTGGTTATCTGGTCATGAAGATCTTTTTTGTACAGTTCTTCTGTGTATTCTTGCCACCTCTTTCTTGATATCTTCTGCTTCTGTTCAGGTACCATGACCTTTTTGTCCTTTTATCGAGCCCTATCTTTGCATGAAATGGTTCCCTTGGTATCTCTACTTTTCCTTGCAAGAGATCTCGTAGTCTTTCCCATTCTGTTGTTTTCCTCTATTTCTTTGCATTGATCGCTGAGGGAAAGGCTTTCTTATCTCTTCCCTTGCTTATTCTTTGGAACTCCTGGCATTCAGATTGTTTATATCTTTCCTTTTCTCCTTTGCTTTTCACCTTTCTTCTTTCACATCTGCTATTGGTAAGGCCTCCCCAGACCAGGCCATCTTGCTTTTTTGCATTTCTTTTCCATGGCAGATGGTCTTGATCCCTGTCTCCTATACAATGTCATGAACCTCATTCCGTAGTTCATCAGGCACTCTATCTATCAGATCTAGGCCCTTAAATCTATTTCTCACTTCCACTGTATAATCATAAGGGATTTGATTTAGGTCATACCTGAATGGTCTAGTGGTTTTCCCTCTCTCTGCTCTGCTAAGTCACTTCAGTCGTGTCCGACTGTGTGCAACCCCATAGACAGCAGCCCACCAGGCTCCCCTGTCCATGGGATTCTCCAGGCAAGAACACTGGAGTGGGTTGTCATTTCCTTCTCCAATGCAGGAGAGTGAAAAGTGAAAGTGAAGTCACTCAGTCATGTCCAACCCTCAGCGACCCATGGACTGCAGCCTTCCAGGCTCCTCCGTCCATGGGATTTTCCAGGCAAGAGTACTGGAGTCTGAATTTGGTAATAAGGAATTCATGAACTGAGCCACAGTCAGCTCCTGGTCTTGTTTTTGTTGACTGTATAGAGATTCTCCATCTTTGGCTGCAAAGAATATAATCAATCTGATTTCAGTGTTGACCATCTGATGATGTCCATGTGTAGAGTCTTCTCTTGTGTTTTTGGAAGAGGGTATTTGCTATGACCAGTGCATTTTCTTGGCAAAACTCTATTAGTCTTTGCCCTGCTTCATTCCTATATCCAAGGCCAAATTTGCCTGTTACTCCAGGTGTTTCTTGACTTCCTACTTTTGCATTCCAGTCCCCTATAATGAAAAGGACATCTTTTTTGGGTGTTAGTTCTAAAAGGTCTTGTAGGTCTTCATAGAACCGTTCAACTTCATCTTCTTCAGCGTTACTGGTTGGGGCATAGACTTGTATTACTGTGATATTGAATGGTTTGCCTTGGAAATGAACAGAGATCATTCTGTCATTTTTGAGATTGCATCCAAGTACTGCATTTCGGACTCTTTTGTTGACCATGATGGCTACTCCATTTCTTCTGAGGGATTCCTGCCCACAGTAGTAGATATAATGGTCATCTGAGTTAAATTCACCCATTCCAGTCCGTTTTAGTTTGCTGATTCCTAGATTGTCGACATTCACTGTTGCCATCTCTTGTTTGACCACTTCCAATTTGCCTTGATTCATGGACCTGACGTTCCAGATTCCTATGCAATATTGCTCTTTGCAGCATTGGACCTTGCTTCTATCACCAGTCACATCCCACAGCTGGTATTCTTTTTGCTTTGGCTCCATCCCTTCCATCTTTCTGGAGTTATTTCTCCACTGATCTCCAGTAGCATATTGGGCACCTACCGACCTGGGGAGTTCCTCTTTCAGTATCCTATCATTTTGCCTTTTCATGCTGTTCACGGGGTTCTCAAGGCAAGAATACTGAGTGGTTTGCCAGTCCCTTCTCCAGTGGACCACATTCTGTCAGATCTCTCCACCATGACCCGCTTGTCTTGGGTTGCCCCACGGGCGTGGCTTAGTTTCATTGAGTTAGACAAGGCTGTGGTCCTAGTGTGATTAGATTGACTAGTTTTCTGTGAGTATGGTTTCAGTGTGTCTGCCCTTAGTATGATCTAATTGTTTCCAACACAGAGGAGACTTAAACCTAAATTACTGTAGCCTGGTGTTATCTATATAAATCCATCCATAATTGTGGGAGATTTCTTCCTCCTTTGCTGAAACTTTTCTTGTTGTTCTGATTGAGCTTGAGTAATAGAAAAAGCTCA